>NC_139226.1:100251561-100851561 GCF_055691185.1 Crinia signifera | reverse complement strand
TCAATAGTTTTATGCCTATAAAAATCAGTTCCTGTCCACAGGAGATTTACCCTTGAAAAAGTGAGCTTGTCTCACGAAACGCGTTGGTGACAAAGATCATCCGGCACGCTGTCACCCACACCCGTCCCCGACTCACTCAGCGGCCGCAGTGCAACTTCCGGTCACTTCCGGTTTTGGCGAAGACGGAGCATCGGCGTAGTGGCTGCCACGTGCAAGCGTGGTTTGCTTGGAAGCTCTCACAGCTGAAAAGAAGAAGGATCCACGTTGTCACTACCCCAGAAGGTTACAAACACGGGATTATTTCAGGGTAAGATGGGGCCAGCAATACCGGACTGATTATAATAAAAAAAAAAAACACTCTTTCCCCAAAAGACTGTAAACATTGGTATTAACCACTTTTTTTTTATTTTTACAGGTACCACTCCTAAATTACTTTTAAATTAATTAGGCACATCAATTCCATTAGTAAATATAGCGCTTTTTTACCATATTTTTATATTTATATCAGGGCTCGACAAATTTATTTATAATCTAGGAGGCAGGATGAAAATCTAGGAGCCAGACAAACTATAAATTATCGAACACACACACACACACACACACACACACACACACACACACACACACACACACACACACACACACACACACACACACACACACACCAAACATGTACACATGCCATAATGCATGTTGTACAAGAAAGCGGGAGTGAGGGGGGGCAGGGGGAAAGAGATGCTGACCAGATTGTGCGGCTCTAATTGCAGGGACTGGGGGTTCTAACTCGTTATCTCCGCTGACGGGCAGTCCCATTGTGTATATGTGGACACAGTGAGTGGGTGACTGTCATGCAAAGAGAGTGGCTGGCAGCATACTTCTGGCCACAGGCTTTGGGCAAGTACAGTTAACCTCCCCCCCCTTGCTAGCCCACCACTGTAAGTCTGTCACTGCCTGTTACCTTGTAGCAGCACACGCCATCCGCCCACCCTCTGTCGATTAACGCAGCTGCTGCAGTGCTGCTCCAGATGAGCAGCATCAGGTAGTGCGCGCTAGCAGGAGCGCGTAACCTTGTTGATTGTGAGCCAGTCTGAGTGACTATAGGACGGCACGGTGAGGTGACTGTGGGTCCAGGCGGTGGGTGTCCTGGTCGGCCGCTGAACAGGCCCCGGAGATGGGGAGTGGAACACCGCTCAGAAGGATTGGTGTGACCCTACTATCCGCGGCTGTTTGGCCTCCTGAGACAAGAGCGCAGACGCACTGCCTCTGCTGCCTATCTATCTCTCGGCAGGCCACACCCCTCACAGTATCTGGTCATCATGGAGGAGATTTTGGTACCTGGCACCCGGGGTTCGTTGAGCCCTGATTTATATTTATTCTTGGTATGACTAGTATTTGTAGGTGCTTGTATAGTCAGCCATATGTAGACACCCAAAGGTCATGCTCATATGTACTTGCTTAGTATCTCATTACTGTAATGTGTGTTAATTTTTCACTTTATGCCTTTATATATGCAGGATGCCACTTGTATTTAGTGAAGTAAGGCGACGCTCTAATAGATCAGTGGCTGTGATTGCAACAATGTAATGCCATCAGTCATAGATGTTTATTGTTTGAATTTTCTGCTAATGTCCCCTTTAAGTATCTGGACCTGACGCACTGCTGTTGTCTAGAGTCCAGTCACAGCATGCTGCAGAATAGATAGAAGGGTTCGATTATGTTAAATTTAACAGTTAAAAAAACAACAACTTTTTGGGCAACTCAAAGGAATTATTTTTGGTGGTAAAATGCACCTGTTAGCATGCGCAAACACACAGATCCAGGCACTTCTCCCGGATCCCCATGTGCTCAAATGTAAAAAATGTCACTTACTGCAGGTCTTGCTTCTGCCTATCAGGGATAATTGATTTACCCCAGGCATCAGTTATCTGTGGTAATCTCAATGAATTCCCTCCCTAAAGTCTGGCCATCTAAGTTTTAATGGAAACCAATGCAATTCCTGTTCCTTCTGTGCAGTTACCCCATGTAATATGTAGGGCTGAATTATTTTATGAACTGTGTTCTTGCTGTGTTCTAGATCCATTCCTCTGGGCCTGGCTTCCTCAGGCTAAAGTCACTTTCAGCCAGGAAACACGAGATCTGATTCTTCCACGTATTTCTGATATGAATTTTGTGCAAGACCTTTGTGAGGATCTTTATGAGCTATTTAAAGTGTGTATCGTTCCTAACCTCTTCATACTATGTGCATGAGAAAGTGGCTTTTCGTGTTTTTTTTTTTTTTGCACTTTGTCACCTTTTATTTTTTATTTTTTTTAGACTGATAAAGGTTTTGACAAGGCAACATTTGAGAAACAGATGTCTGTAATGAGAGGACAGGTAGGTTCCTGAGTCATTTTATGGAGGCTTTGTTAAAACAAATTGGATAACTTACAATTCTTTTATAAGTAAAGCACTTTAAACCATAAAATGTTAATCGAACAGGGACGGTCAATCGTGTAATGCCCCTTTCAGACTGCAAATTCCGGGTCACGCCGGGGATTAGGACACAAATCCGTCCAAGGAGCTACTTTGCATTTGCGGTATGAAAACGCGGTGTCCAAACCGGCTTATTGCCGGGTCGATGACTTCACATGGGGGCGGGGCTGAGCGGCATGTCATCGGGTGATGATGGAGGAGGCAGCGCTTGGAGCTGACAGCTGCCTCCTCCCTACTGGGAACAGGCAACTTGGGTTAACCATTTACACTGCACCTTGACCCAGGTCAGAGAGTGTTCAACCCTGGTCGTGAACTCCCTTGTTGCACCACCAGGGGTGGCGCTTTCCCACCCTACATTGGTGACATAAGGACTCTGGTTTAGAGTGCAGTCTGGAAGGGGTATTATTGGGTGTTCTGGAAGCACTTTCTGTCATTTAGGCTTTAAATGTTAACGATTCATTGTAGTATAGGAACACTGGTCTTTGGTTCACCTAATCCGGCGGTTCTCAAACTGTGGGTCCTGACCCCAAATTGGGTCACGACCTTCTCAGTATGGGGTCATGACTCCATGTTGCTGACCATCAGGCTGATGACTTTTCTAATCTCAGTCAGTGATTCAAGTAGTCTGAAAAATATATTGAATTGTCTGTTATTTAGTCTCCTCCCATCATATTGTGACTCCACAATGCTGCCATGTATGTGCTGTCTGCTGACTACACATGTGATGTGATGACCTTCTGCAGTAACTTGCTGGGGTCCTGTCATTATTTTTATTGTCTGTAAAAAAAGAGGTTTTAAACATTGTCTATGTAATTTGCATTTCACATAATATTATTATTATTTTTTTCCAATGAGATCCTAAATCTGACGCAAGCACTAAAAGACGAGAAATCTCCCATTCAGCTGGTCCAGATGCCTAAAGTCGTAGTGGAACGTAGTCGGGGTGGAAGTCAGGGCAGGATCGTTCACCTGAGTAACGCATTCACACAGACTTTTCACTGCAGGAAGCCATTTTTCTCCTCCTGGTAGCCAGACACAAGGACTGATGTCTTAAATCCACAAAGCTGCTGTTTTGCACAAGTACTGTAATAGGTGAAAACTGTTGCCAAACCTCTGCTCTCTTAAGGAAAGTCTTTGAATGTATTTTGGTTTACAGTTCTGTCCTATGTGAATCTATATTGTCAGGGATTCAGGTAAAACTGCATTGCCATGTACTGTATTTTATACCTGCAAAAAAAAATTATTATTTTCTTTTCCCTGTGGGGGATGAAAAAGTGAAGAGAAAAAAAACTGTCTGCCACAAAGTTCCTAAGTGCTGGGATGCGACATCATCTATATATTTTTTTTTTTTTTGCAAATCTGTTTTGATTTATTTATAATTGTAAAAGTAACTATTTTTTGTTAAAAGAAATCACGTACCTTATTAAATGAATGTGTTTAGTTTTGTTTCACTGATATTACATGCACTTTTCTTTACATTTTCCTAAAGTGCCCTGTTCACATTAATGTAGGTAACTAAATCTTTGTCAGGTTTACATCATTGGAGAACATCTTTAACCTTGGGACCAAGTGTGTGTGGTTTTTTTTGCCTCCCTACTTCTAAATAAAACCAGTAGTGATTGACCATCACATTAAGTTAGTCAGCCATCTACAAAACTATAATTTTAAAACTCATACCAAATATCTAACTTGTGCCAATCTGGTCTACAAAAGCTGGCATTACAATTCCTCTTAAGACTGGATAAGAGGGAAAAGCGGTTTACCATAGGTTGGCTCACAAAATCTCTCTAATGTGCAAAACTATGTTGTACTGCAGGTGGGGCAGATGTAACATATGCAGAGAGAGTTACATTTGAGTGGAGGGGAGGGTTCAAATGGGAAGCTGTCAAAATACGGACGCCGCAATGACGGCACTTTGTCCCTCTATGGGTGTTCACGACACCCATAGAGGGAGAATAAAATAGTGTGGCGAGTGTAGCGAGGCACCGGGCCTACTGTGTGCCGAGCACAGCAAGTCTGCAAGTGGGGGGCGATCCACAGCCCCCTTGTCGGGATTCCGGCATCCGTATTTCGACCGCTGGGATTTCATACTGATCCCTTTCAAACTGATATCTATATTGCAGTGTAAGAAAAAAGCAGCCAGTATATATCCTGCACAGAACAAAATGACTCACCCAAATCTAACTCTGTTCGCACATGTTACATTAGCCCCACCTGCAGTGCAGCATGGGTTTTGTCCATTTTACGGAGTTTTCTTTTGCAAACCAACCTGAATCGTCCCCCAGTGTTTGTAGACTAACCTAGAATCTTGGCTTAACTTGTTTTTTGAATGCTGAATTTTTAAATTTGACAATCACTTATACATTGGAATATTGGCAGTTCCTCTCCAACAAGGGTGAACTGCTCATTTCTTTCTGGTCCCATATTTTGTGCAAATGTCATCATGTCGCCTCTTCATTTCAAATATCCCTACATGTGTGATCCAGGAAAATGTATCCGAGTAATGAAGGTTCACAAGACAGCCAAAGGCCTGTGGTGTTTATATATGGAACATGTAGGCCAATGCGTGTATACACTGAATGAATGCAGATTTCTTCTACAGAAGAAACATATACTGTAAGAGAAGGTGGTTTTTGTAAACTGCTTTTGCCTTCCTGTGTTTTAGTTATGTAAAAATGAAAAGCCTTTAATGGTTAAATCCGAAATTGTTTCATATACTTTTTGATATTATGTAGTAAATGACGAAATAAAAATGAACTTGTATACAGTTTCTGTCTGCTTGAAAGAAATTAACATGGGTGGGCAGGGGGGTACTTAGTATTCAACTATGTATGTGTGCGTATAGAGGGGGATTAAAACCCTCAGAATTCAATGTTTTGACTGTCTAAAAGTCTGTGGATCAGCGAAAACGGCCACGGATTGTCTGAAGAAACAATCAGACAAAATGGTTTCGTATTTTTTAGGTTTAAAAAAAAATAAAAATAAAACTGACAGCCTTCATGCTATTGGAAACTGCAGCATTGAATAGGCGAATACCGATATTTCCCATCTCCAGTGGGAAGTTTCTGTACATATTAAATATCGCCGTGTGTGTGTGTATATTTAACTTAAACCCACTTTGACCAGTGCTTACCCCAGTGTGTATATAGATCCCTATATCCAAAATCAGGCACTCTGAAGTAACACATCAGATACTGTATATCGTGCAATAGTACAATTTATTTAAAGCAAATGTAAAACTGCTCACAAAAAGCAGACACCAGTGGGGCAGATGTATTAAGCCTTAACAAGAGATAAATGCAAGGGTGATAAAGAGAGATAAACGTCCAGGGACCCAATAAACATTTTTCTATTAAAAATAAAATAAGCCAGCACTCTATTACAATTTATATGAAAGAAGTGAAGTTGTTTGAAAGATCTAACAAAGTCATTATTAAATATTAAAATGTATAATTGTTTCTTCCTAAAATCCTCTACTTATTTAGGGCCATGCACTATCTAGTTCCTATTAATATCAATAAATTTTGCTCTGTTCGGTCTATTTTTATTTGGGAAAGTAAGAGACCACAGATGGTCAGCTAGTTAATTTAGGTTTAAAGCTGGCCATACATACATCTACAGATCGATTGTCAGATTGGGCTGGTTAAAACTAAAACCTGGTAATATCTGAGTGACAATTTTTGGCAGTTTTCCAGCATTTTAAAGCTAATGGTCAACTGTCATTTGCTCTCATCCACTACCAGGATTTCGTTCCAACTGGCCAGATCTGACAATCAATCTGTAGATGTATGGCCAGCTTAAGTGTAACGGAGGCCTTGCTTTTCTAAACCTTGAACTGGATCAACATGCCTTCAATTAAAAGATTGGCTTTTGTTGGGCCCTGTGAAGCCTTGGATAGAAATTGAAAAACATCTATGTAAGGTTTCCCTTTATCTGACCCTTATTTGGCTTAATGGGGCAGATGTTTTAAGCCTGGAGAAGAGAGTAACTGGAGATAAAGCACCAGCCAATCAATGACCAACTGTCATTTTCAAACACAGTTCATTGGCTGGTGATTTATCTCTTCTCCAGCTTTAATACATCTACCCCAATGCATCTAATAGACCCCTCCCCTCCATATCTGCCAAATCTATTTCTCATACACTTTGGGTTTGGGACAAACTCATTGCTTCTTTTATGCAAATTCTCCCTCCCTTCTTCTAAGCTGTCGCTCCTGGCAATTTTTTAAATGGATTATTTTTATACATTTGCACTTTTCTGCATATTTTGTATTGAAAAAATGTCTAATAAAAATAAGATATTGCTGTTATATTCGATATACATTAATTCAGAGGTACTTTATACTTGGGAAACAAGTCCTATGTTGGCCACCTGTGATAGACTATATTGCTTCTAAATCTAGGTACACACTGGACGATTCGCTCCACCAGTGATATCGTTAACACTACCCGCAAATGATAAAGTGCATACACACTGAATGTTATCAATCAGTGATGTCATCCTGTCCCCACTATGCACATGCAGTCATCAGTGACGTAGCTAAAATTTAGCTGCATGTACAGACGATGGAGGGCATCATTAGTGACCTGTGGGAGCGTGCATCATTAATTATATTGAGCATATGCACTAGACGTTCTTACAAACGATAGTGCTCAGAAGGGCCAAAATGAGCGATATTGTCTATGATATTGTTTGTGTGAATGCTGCAAATGTGTTTAAATTTCTATGTAACAATATCCTCACAGAATACTCCGAGCTGTGCCAGTTTTTAGCTCACAAACTATCCACCCACCCCTAGCAGCTATTAAAACCTGTCTAAATGAAGTAGGAATATTGTGGATAATAGGTGATAACAGAGCTGGACACGCTGCGTATGTACAGAACTCACACAATCTAACGACCGCTTCCCTTCCGCTTATCAATAGGAC
This sequence comes from Crinia signifera, assembly GCF_055691185.1. Classification (NCBI taxonomy): domain Eukaryota; kingdom Metazoa; phylum Chordata; class Amphibia; order Anura; family Myobatrachidae; genus Crinia; species Crinia signifera. Next base: position 100,844,161 of record NC_139226.1, on the reverse strand, counting down.
CCGACGCCTCCTTGTGCAATTGTATTTCTACATCTGTCCACTGCTGAATCCGGCCCTGAAGGAGGACTGGGAAGTATAGGAGAAGGTGGGCTAGATGTGCAGGATTCGGCATCAGGGAGATAAATACATTTTGTTATTTAATTAAAAGTACTATTTTCTAGATTTATAGATTATATGGAGCTATTAATATAATTATAAATATACAGTAGTGATTGGAGGGACAAAGATGGATGGGAGGGGTCAGACTGGAATAAGGTGTGTGTCATGGCTGATGGTGAGATGCAGCGATAAGCAGATTGAGAAACAGGATGGGCACAAATGATTGCTCTGTGAGGTTTGAGAGTGCAGATTAGTGCGGACGGACAAAGGGATGATGAAATAATACATAGTGAGGGAGAAGTTTGGGAAGAAAGGTTGAGAAGGAGAATGATGGAGGGAATGCAATTGTCAATGTCAAAAGTTAGGACTGGGCCAAGGATAGAAGGGATCGGCATTAGAGACAGGGGTAATGGATAGGGCCATTGTATTCACCTGAGCAGCCTTACATCAGAACTGACACACGTGACTTTTGGGACCAAGAAGACACAATTGCCACTGGAATTGCATCACCTCTAAAATTTGCCCCATCAATATTAAAATTGAACTCCTTATTGATTAGGTGCGAGTGCTAGAATGAACATGGTCAATGTCAACGTTATGGGATCAGTTCAATTATTGGCTATTAGCTGTTACAGCTGCATATAACTGGCGGCAGTGTAAGTCATCCCCCTCATGTCCCTATGTATCTCGAATCATGCGGTACTATGAGGCACATCGCCCCTAATTAAACTGACTTCTTAAGTAAACATATACCACACCCTGATGGAGAGATGTACCTGATATGGGGCTTAGGTACAGTAGATGAGGAGGAAGTGGGGAGAGCTGTGCAGAGCCTCCGAGGATGTGTGAAGAGCTGTGCAGGGCATTGGAGGAAGTGGGGAGAGCTGTGCAGGGCCTTAGAGGAGATGGGGAGAGCTGTGCAGGGCATTGGAGGTGGGGAAAGCTGTGCAGGGCATTGGAGGAGGTGAGGAGAGCTGTGCTGCAGGGCATTGGAGGAGGTGGGGAGACCTGTGCAGGGCATTGGAGGAGGTGAGGAGAGCTGTGCTACAGGGCATTGGAGGAGGTGAGAGCTGTGCAGGGCCTTGGAGGAGGTGGGGAGAGCTGTGCAGGTCATTGGAGGAGGTGGGGGGAGCTGTACAGGGCATTGAAGGAGGTGGAGACAACAGGCTGCAGTTAATGGATATGTCTCTGTAGTATAATACATGGACCAGGAAGCTGAATGGATCCAACCCCTAGATACAGACGTATCTTTAGTAGATCCTTAGAACAGTTGTAACTTCCCACCCACAACATGAGTAAAAGTCTTTAGGTGAACTATACTGTCTGGAAGGAACAGGCATAGAGGAAAGGTTGTGATGCTCCACCCTACAATGAGGGGGAATATAGTCATTAGGTCGACCAATAAAGGTTTACAAGGCTTAGGACGACACCTGAAATAGGTTGAGATGGCAAAGGTTGACAGGGTCAGAAGGTCAAAACAAGCACTAGGTTGACAATAGGAAAGTCGGCAGTCAAAAAGTCGACATGAGTTTTTCATGTTTTCTTTGAGCCAACGTGCTGATAGGCAGTATTTCCTACCCTACCATCCACTACGGTGTGGGTCTTCAAACTGTGGCCCTCCAGATGTTGTGGAACTACATGTCCCAGCATGCCTTGACAATTTTGGCATACTCTTATTGGAAAAAATGTGGCAATGCATGTTGGAACATGTAGTTTCACAACCATGGAGGGCCACAGTTTGATGACCCATGCACTACGGTGTGGTGGGCATAGACGAATCTAGAATCATGGTAATGGGTGGTCCCAGTTCCAAATATTGAAGCAGGATGGACCTTTGTGCGGTGAAAAGGGGGCGTGGTCTCATGGAAAGGAAGCATGTCATCATAAAAAGGGGCGTGGTATTACACTTTTTTATAGTGGGTATTACAGAGTTTGTTAAAATGTGTAATGGGCATTACTGTGTATGGTCCATTACACATTTTAACAAACTCTGTAATACCCACTACACATAAGGCCACACACCATAATGCCCATTACACGTTGTGCCACAAATCATGATGCCCATTACATACTATATAACAAACCCATAATGCCCATTACATATTTGACACATAAGTGCCACTTACCTACATGCTCATTGCTAGGGGGTTCTTGCTAGATGCCAGGGGCTTCATGCTCGATGCCAAGGGGGCTTCATGCTCGATGTCAAGGGGGCTTAATGCTCGTTGCCAAGGGGGAATACATGCTTGTTGCCAAGAGGGAGTTGTTGAATGCTCATTGCAAAGGGGAGTGAAGTGTTCGTAGCCAAGGGGGAGTTAAATGCTCATTGCAAAAGGGGAGTGAATTTGCTCGTTGCAGGGGGGGGGGGGGAGAGTTGCTCGTTGCCAGAGGGGAGTGAAATGGCTTGTTGCCAAGAGGGGAGGGAATTGATTGTGGGGGCCCCCACATACCCCCCCCCCCCAGACACATTCCCCCACATTCAGGGCATAAAGTGGTCATGCAGAAGTGGGGGAACTCATTTCTCTATGTCACCTAATTACACCCCCTCCCCTCCTCCATTAGGCAGAGGCAGGGCCAGTGGTATGGTTTTTGGCATCCCCCTGCAAACTAGAATGCCTTTACTGTGAGAATTACTGTGCAGGGCTAATGTGGAGGTTAAAATGTTCCACGTAACCATTAGAGGTGGTGGAACTCAGTTCCACCCCGTTCCCCCTCATTTTAACCCCTGCTGCAGTGTATGGGAAGTTAGCGGCGGGGTCCCGGCAGCAGATGGGAACTAGTAGCGGTATTGGCTACTAGTTTCCATCCGCTGCAGGGACCCCGCTGCTGACTTCTCATCTGCGGCAGGGACCCTGTCGCTGACCGCCCAGACCGCTGCAGGGACCCCCTGCCCGTCTGCGCTGCGCCAGGCCGTCTGCACTCCCCAATCCCACTGCTCAAGCACGGGGTGACAGGAAGCCCTACACTGGCAGCACACCTGCTGCCGGGGTGGGGGCCCCTTATGTGTGGGGGCCACGGGGCGAACTCCCATGTCGCCCCATGCTTAATCCGCCACTGGGGGGAGGAAATGCTCATTGCCAGGGGAAAGGGAATTTCTAGTTGCCAAGGGGGAGGGAATTGCTCATTGCCAAGGAAGAGTGACACCGGGTGCAATTTAAACACAATTTAAATAAATGACAGCGGGCAGAAAGAGCTGTGCGCTGCCCAGATGTATAGTCACTGTCTAAGCAAAGTAGCAGTGATATCAATATCTTCAATACTCCCGCTGGACCGCGAGACAGGACTCTCAATTTACCTTTACAAAAGAGCACCGGCCGGTATATTAAACAGAACAAAAAACACAAATTTAAAAATGTAGACGTACAAATATTGAGTACAATTAAAAAGAAAATACTGATAGTAGAACTAGTCCATATCATGGGTTAATTATTCTCTGCCAGGAGTGTTTTATGCAGATGTTAAAGCTGCCGATCTTATCTTTGGATTTTCAGTGCTCTGGTGCAATAGAATATGCTCATCAGAATAGAAACATCCAACATTGGTGGTGTTAGTAGGTTAGTATTATTGTTAATGGCAAAGTCTGGTTTGTAAAAATATTGTTAGTCTGTTACTGTTCAAAAGTAAGAATATTTACCACTCCCGGGAGTGCATATTCTCCTCCAAGAAATCGCAGGCCGGAGTACCTCCTGTGCTTAGTAAGCTGGGTCTCTCTTATGGTATCCAAATGGGTGCCCCTTAGTGCATTCCCTCTGGTCAGCAAGTACCGAGTACCGTCCGTGGAGAGATGCGGTAGTAGTGGTAGTGCCGGCCGGCAATCGTATCAATAGTCAGAAGGTGAATATGATCCGACGCGTTTCCCCGACTGAGGGTGAGATTTAATAGGATGAGAGATTAAGAAAGTGAGAGATTTGGGAAGAAATCTCCAGTTTTTTTAAAGCGGCAATCATTTACACTGCAAAACCAGTGTGATTTTGCCGTGTTAATGATTGCCGCTTTAAAAAAAACTGGAGATTTCTTCCCAAATCTCTCACTTTCTGAATCTCTCATCCTATTAAATCTCACCCTGAGTGTCTACATTTTTTAATTTGTGTATTTTGTTCTGTTTAATATACCAGCCAGTAATTATGTGTGTTTAATCGAGGATTTTCCTCTTTTTATGGCTTAATAAGACTATTTTTTTCTTAGAACTCAAATTGGTTAATTTTATGCAGGACTTTTAGCGCTGTCTATTCTCTTTCAGGGCCTGATTAAAAATGGGCCTGATGGAGCTACAGCTCCAGGCCCACTCTCCAAATAGGCCCATTTTGTAGCTTTCCAACGAGCCCAGCCCCGTGTCGCTAGCCCCCCGGGAACCGGAAATACCGCCAGGCCATCCTGGAACGTTTTCCCCATAAGATAACATGGGACCCGCTAATTCCGACCTCCACCCGGTTCCAACGGCTGCCAGTTCCCCATTCGCAATCACAGAAGCTCGAGGTTGATCTCAGTCTAACTCAAATCGCTGGGCCTTCAATCTGATACCTGGCCCATATGGGTTCATTGGTTCTAGAGATATTGCGGGTAAACCAATTTTTTTTTCATTTCTGAAATGTAATTTCATGGCTGTTGATGTTGTTTGAGGACAGATTTCTCTGGAACCAAATGGCTCAGTTTCACGTGACCAAAATCATTCGAAGCCTACATGTAAATGGGTCAGTTGGTTCCCGAAGATATAGCTGGTTGTTTAAAGGGGGGGTGGGGGTGGGCTCTCCCCCTCACACCAGAAAATGCAGGGACTAGGCTGGTGTAAAAGGGGTCAGTCCGGGAATGTCCCTGCATGATCCTGGGACCATATTCCCGGGTAAGTCCCTGCATTTTCTGGTGTGAAAGGGGTATTATTTCAAATAGCAGTGCTCTGAATACAGCCGGGCAGCCCCCTGCTCTCTGCCCGGCTGTCAATGGCTGTCATTTCTGCCCGGCGGTGGCTGTCCCCCATTTACCACGGGCATGTATTCCCCCTTGGCAATGAGCATGTAATCCCACATGACAACGAGCATGGAACCCCTGGCAATGAGCATGGCACCCCTAGCAATGAACATGTAGGTAAGCAACACTTACAGTATGTAGCATAAATTTTAATAGGCATTATGGTGTTTGGCATAATACGTAATGGAAATTATGGTGTGTGTCTTAACATGTAATGGGCATTATGGTGTAAATTTTTAATGCGTGCCAATGCCCCTATTTATGAAGCATATTGTGCATTATTGCTCAATCTGTTTGGTATAGTACAGGCATGTCCAAACAGTGGCCCTCTAGCTGTTGTGAAACTACAAGTCCCATCATGCATTGCCACAGGTTTGCTATTAGGGAATGCTAAAACTATGTCAAGGCATGCTGGGATGTGTAGCTTCACAACAGCTGGAGGGCCACTGTTCAGATATGCCTGGTGTAGTGAGTATTTTGGCTCAATCCATGTGGCACAATGTGAATTTTGCCTTAATCTGTGCGGTATAACGTGAATTGTGACTCAATCAGTGTGCCATAGTGTGACTTTTGGCTCTGTCGGTGTGAATTTTGGCTCATTCCATGTGGCATAATGTGTAAGAGGCAAGTACAGTATAAGGGGGTTACTATTGTGTTGCATGATTTGTATAAGGGGTATATGGTGTGGTAAACTTAGGTGACCACATAAAAGGTGCTGAAATGTTGTCTACCAAGTTTCGGCCTTCAGAATTTTTTTTATGACTGCAGTGCCACCTCACCCCGCAAGTATATTAGGACATTGACATCCTGCGGGTGCACCCGCCAATATATCTCCCTGCATTTTTCTTATGCCAGCCCCCTGCCTTTTCCAGGCATATATAATTACCGTATATACTCGAGTATAAGTCGACACGAATATAAGCCGATGCACCTAATTTTACAACAAAAAACTGGGAAAACTTATTGACTCAAGTGGGACCCTCACTCGAATATAAGCCGAGGGGGGCTTTTTCAGCATAAAAAATGTTCTGAAAAAGTAGGCTTATACTCGAGTATATATGGTAGTTGAAAGTATTTACACAAAAACAGGCACACCCATGAGCAGACCACCCAACCAGAACACTGGTCCCCCCCACATTATTAGGTGCTGACCACAACCCCTATTATTGCACATAATAGGCCCTTGATCATTCAGCTCCAGGCCCATTTAGACCTTAATCTGGCTCTGCCTTTTGTAGCGAAATCTTTTTAAAAATTAGTGTGTATGCTCTATATCGTTAACGATTGTTAACCCCTTCACCCCTTTCCCTATGTTTGTGCTGCATGGTCGACGTTGACTATATCATAAATGAGCCATGCTAGCAGCAGGGGCCGGGTGACGTCACTGATGATATTGTTTACCAAGTTTACCGAGTGTTTAGGCACAATATAATTTGATATTGGCGGTAAAGCCTGTAGTCTAGTGTGTACAGGGTTTTAATACTTTTTTGGGGCAAATATACGAGCCCATCTACCACTTCAGGTGTTTCCCTAACCTCCCTAATAAGGACATATATACATGTACTGTATCTAGGTAAATGCAGATGAATAACAAAGTCGCGAATGCAGTGAATAAAAAGGTCTGTAAAAGCTGATTATTGCAAATAACACAGGATATTTATTAATAGTGCCCTCAGATTACATTATGCAAGGTGCCCTCCCAAGGAGATCATACTTTATATATATAGAGATATATATATATATATTAGAGATGGGCAGGCTCTGATGTACTCTGATGTACTCTGATTTCAAAGCCTGATCTTATTGGCTATCAAGCCAATAATATCCTGCTTTGAAATCAGAGTAAATCAGAGTAAATCAGAACCTGCACATCTCTAATATATATATATATATATATATATATACATATTTATGAAGGGTGGGGCTTAGTTGTTGGGGCTATCAGGTGGTGTTTCTGGGTCATCTGGTCACCACCAGTGACCCACATATTGACCCTTAATGCCTTTCGCTGTTAATAGAAACTTCCACTTCTGTCCAAGATCCTGTGAAATCCTTCTGGCGGCGTTCGGTCTATCTTGGTGGCAAATTGTGAGATGTGCTTTCTGTGGGAGAAGTGCTCTCTGTAGTCCGCGCCACAAGTCTCTGCAGTTTGTTGGGGTAAGCTCCTCATAGGATATATAATCCTTCATAGCACTAATATGCCTGACTGTTTGCCAAACATCCAATGATCTGACCAGATGTTTTACTGCATTTAGCAGCATTGGCTTAAGCAGATGTTTCTTCGCCAGCTTACGATAAATCGCCTGTATGTATCTGGAGTCCTGCCAGTTGCTGCCCTCTTCCAGCCTCATGGTCTTGCAGCCCAGGTGAGGAAGGCATTGATTGATGCAAACCACTGCAGCAGACACAACGTCCGTGTCCTGGCTCTGAACTTGGATCATTAGTGAGGAGAGCTGTTCTGTAATCAGCCTCTTGATGGGACTCCATGGGAACACACTGTATCTGTCAACTATCTCCCCAAACAGTATAGTTGAATACAGCTTGATGTCACGGTGGGGAAAGTCCATAAGTCTTATGATGTGGGGGAGGACTTCGTCATATGTCTTCCGTGTCTTATGATTACTCAGCCGTACTACTGCCAGTAATGTGTTTAGCAGCGTGGGGAGCAGTTTCTTCTTCCCCAAATAGATTTTTTGCAGAATAGCTGTTATGAATATATCTCTGTATCTGCGGGCTTCATCTGGCGATCCTCTGGTGGAATTTGTGATGCCTTCAAGTATTTTCAAGCAAATGTTGTTGTCGATAACAATCAAGTTGTTTAGCATCTCTTTAAGGACCACATCATAAACATGTCCAGTGACACAATCTGGACAGGCCAGTAGGGCTGCACAAATACTGGCGATGGTCATTTTATTGTGGATGCTGTTAGATTTCCACAAAGGCATAAGATGATCTAACATGTCCTTCCAGTGCCCGGTCTGCACAAGCCTTTTAACATAGTCATCAGCAGACTGGCATTGTGCATCAGTAAGAGCTGGCGGATGGATTTTGCCTGGTCCATAAGGAAGAAGTGGTGGTCCTCCTTTCTTTGTACCCATAGATGTACTGCATGGGTCCTTCAGCATAGACTCTAATTGGACTATGGCAGACAGTATTATATCCTGATAATAAGGGATATTCCTGCTTTGTGTTTCCCAGGTGTTCAGTAGGACACAGGCTCTGGTGAAATGTTCCTTTACTCCTGGTTCTAACACAGCAATACACTCCATGGTCAGTGCAGCATTGTGAATTATTATAGCCAAAATTCTCTGGGTGCGGAGATCAGTTGCAGATTCCATGAAAGTACATATCTCCGGCAACATATAACCCAGGAATCCGAGCGGCACGCTTGTGTATGATAGTATAGCGGCCAGTGTGGTAAGTGCTGAAATTGGAGGGAAGCATGAGGACTTCTGTATACAGGTCTGCACTTCCCAGATGGTAATCAGCGTGTAATTATTGGCTAAATGGTAGAGGACCTTACTTGCTGTAATCCAAGTGTCATCTCTGCCTGTCTGGTCAGCCTCCAGCATGGTGCTTAGGACGATGGGCACTGTATGTTCTGTAAACAGCTGGGCTGTGTCCTTCCTTGTTTCCAAAATGTGGCAGAAAAAGTCCAAGATTATGTGTGTCTCATAACTGGACAGGTCCTTGTAACGTAGGGCGTCACTTAGCTGATCGATGGTGGAGATCAGTTTCTCAGATGCCATCTTGTCAATGATCTCAGGCAAACTTTCCCTTAGCAGTGGGAAATAGAAGGTCTTAAGCAGCTGAAGATCATTCTCCATCTTTTGGGTAAATTCCCCGGAGGGTGACCCGATGGGTAAGTTATTTGTGTGTTTAAAATAAGGGTAAGATAGACTTACCAGTTGTAATGCAACAATATAGTCACGAAATACTCAGAGAGTAGCGCTGTGGTTCAAAATATCACCACAAATGACTTGCCACTGACTAGCTGGCCTGTATATAGGGCAGTGTGCCCTTGTGACATCACAATAGCCTGCTGAGTGGCACTGGGCTGGGGCCCCTGCCCCCCTTAGAGTCTGCCTTATACAATGTGATGTTAGTAGAACATGCTGATTGTGACATCACAGTGAGTGGCACTCGGCTGGGGCCCCTGCTCCCCTTACAGTCTGCCTTATACAATGTGATGTTAGTGGAACGTGCTGATTGGAGCATCTATTTTATCAGCACTGGTTAGAACACATGTTTATGCTTAATCACAAACTAACAGAACACCATTCAGGTTTGCAGCACATATAAGAAAACGCACCAAAATTAGGACATCAGACTTTTTTTTTTATTTTGAGTGGTAGAGTTTCAGCAGTTTTCATAAATGTTAGATCATATACAGCAGCATGACTCTCTACTTCATTTAGATTTGGTCTTTCATCAGGATCTACTGTTACTTTCCACAGTTTCTCAAGCTGTAAACTTAATGAATTATATTAGAATTATATTATATATGCAATTCCTGTATGTGTGCAACTTACACCTCTGATACTGTTAAATATGTTTGCTGAGACACATTTTAGCTCAAAACGCATTGTGTTCTTGTCAGGGCCGCCACTTGAAATGCTGGGGCCCAGGACTGACCTACAGTCCGGGTCCCAGGACTGACCTACAGTCCGGGCCCCGAGTGGCACAGTGCCATACCTCCGAACCCCCCCCCCCCCCAGAGTGCACCCACTCACCCACCCTCGCCTGTCAGCCCACCCCCGCCTGCTAGCACCATGCCTCCCCATTACTTACCATCATTTTGCAGCCACGTCCTCCTCGCTCCTTCAGTCTCCATGGTCCGAGGCCGAGCGCACACTGCACAGTGCAGCCTGCAGAGCACCGAGCCCCTCTGTGTCCTAGGCTTGGTGCTCTGCAGTCTGCACTGTGTTATTGTGTGTGCCTGACTGACGGGTGAGGGACGCTGGGTGCGGGTGAGCGGGGGGGAAGTAGGGCTGTCTGCCGGGTGAGAAACGCTGGGTGCGGGGGTAAGGGGGCTGTGGGCAGCTGCCCGGGCCCCTCCAGAGGCCGGAGCCCGGGACAGCTGTACCCAGGGCACCCCCCTGTTGGCGGCCCTGGTTCTTGCTGTCTTCTATAGCTATGCATTCTTGGAACTTTCATGCAGTGCCTGGGACTTATAGTACCTTGGTGTTGCTATAACTGGGTTCTGTTGTTCCTGGGCTCATAACCATATGGGAATGTGTGTGTTCTCTTGTTGTGAGTGAAACACTGTACATGCCAGGAGTTAATTGTGTATGTAATGACTGATAAATGTGGATTTCTCACAGTTGTACTGATTGGTTCAGTGATGAAGGACTGGGTTAAATACAGCTCACCAGCCAGTGACTCTCTTCTCTCTTAGGATAGTGGCAGAGGCGTAGGGAGGGCGGAGCCACCGGAGCACACGCTCCGGGTGCACTTGTGGCGCAGGGCGCCGCCCCCCCTCCGCACATGAGGTGAAGCCCTGCTGCCCTGCAATACTTAATTTTACACACGCAGGGCAGCGTGCGCTGGCGGCTGCCCTGCCCGGCGCCTGCCCCCGTCTGCCCTGCTCACCTGGTCTCGGCCTGCCGCCGCGACGTGATGGGGTCATGTCACGTGACTCACTGCTCACTGCTTAGTCCAGTCCCTAATCAAGCTGCTGCTGCTGCTGCTCCTGCTCGGGCCGGCTCCCGGGCAGCGCTGAGCAGCAGAAATAAGGAAGAAGTCTCCTCCCTGCCTCTACAGAGAATGTCTCAAGGTAGACTTTTTCGTTTTTTTTTTTTTTTAAATAAAGATAAAGAATTAAGCGAATTATCATGGAGTCTGGGGGTTTGGATGGGGTCTGGGGGGGGGGGGGGGTGTGGTGTTGGGCTCTCTCTGGTTTATGCTGCCACCCTGTTCTTCTCAAGGTGGATTTTAGTTTTTTACTAAAGTGGGAATAATCATGGGGTTTGGGGGATTTGTGGGGGAGGGGGGGGCGAATCTCTCTTATATGTTACTTATATAGCGCAGCAGATTCCGTTAGAGTGTCTTATATAGCGCAGCAGATTCCGTTAGAGTGTCTTATATAGCGCAGCAGATTCCGTTACAGTGTCTTATATAGTGCAGCAGATTCCGTTACAGTGTCTTATATAGCGCAGCCGATTCCATTACAGCGTCTTATATAGCGCAGCAGATTCCGTTACAGCGTCTTATATAGCGCAGCAGATTCCGTTACAGTGTCTTATATAGCGCAGCAGATTCTGTTACAGTGTCTTATATAGTGCAGCAGAATCCGTTACAGCGTCTTATATAGCGCAGCAGATTCCGTTACAGCGTCTTATATAGCGCAGCAGATTCCGTTACAGTGTCTTATATAGTGCAGCAGAATCCGTTACAGCGTCTTATATAGCGCAGCAGATTCCGTTACAGTGTCTTATATAGCGCAGCAGATTCCGTTACAGCGTCTTATATAGCGCAGCAGATTCCGTTACAGCGTCTTATATAGCGCTGCAGATTCCGTTACAGTGTCTTATATAGCGCAGCAGATTCCGTTACAGTGTCTTATATAGCGCAGCAGATTCCGTTACAGTGTCTTATATAGCGCAGCAGATTCCGTTACAGTGTCTTATATAGCGCAGCAGGTTCCGTTACAGCGTCTTATATAGCGCAGCAGGTTCCGTTACAGTGTCTTATATAGCGCAGCAGATTCAGTTACAGTGTCTTATATAGCACAGCAGATTCCGTTACAGCGTCTTATATAGCGCAGCAGTTTCCGTTACAGCGTCTTATATAGCGCAGCAGATTCCGTTACAGTGTCTTATATAGCGCAGCAGATTCCGTTAGAGTGTCTTATATAGCGCAGCATATTCCGTTACAGCGTCTTATATAGCGCAGCAGATTCCGTTAGAGTGTCTTATATAGCGCAGCAGATTCTGTTACAGCGTCTTATATAGCGCAGCAGATTCCGTTACAGTGTCTTATATAGCGCAGCATATTCCGTTACAGCGTCTTATATAGCGCAGCAGATTCCGTTACAGCGTCTTATATAGCGCAGCAGATTCCGTTACAGCGTCTTATATAGCGCAGCAGATTCCGTTACAGTGTCTTATATAGCTCAGCAGATTCCGTTACAGCGTCTTATATAGCCCAGCAGATTCCGTTACAGCGTCCTATATAGCGCAGCAGATTCCGTTACAGCGTCTTATATAGCGCAGCAGGTTCCGTTACAGCGTCTTATATAGCGCAGCAGGTTCCGTTACAGTGTATTATATAGCGCAGCAGATTCCGTTACAGCGTCTTATATAGCGCAGCAGATTCCGTTACAGCGTCTTATATAGCGCAGCAGATTCCGTTAGAGTGTCTTATATAGCGCAGCAGATTCCGTTACAGCGTCTTATATAGCCCAGCAGATTCCGTTACAGCGTCTTACAGAGTGCAGCAGATTCCGTTACAGCGTCCTATATAGCGCAGCAGATTCCGTTACAGTGTCTTATATTTCAAATGTAACATGCCAACACATGTTAGCCACGCCCCCAATTCATTACCCGGGGGGGGCGCGAAATATGACCCTGCTCCGGGCACCATGGCACCTAGCTACACCGCTGGATAGTGGTGCAGGGATCTGGAACAGCAGATATTGTGGGATCAAAGTTGTGGGTCTCAGTAGCTAAGGGGAGGATAACAAGACCAATCACGCCAAGGCGCGCGAGCAGCGCTAAGAAAAGGGTGACACACACTGAAAGGTACAATATAAATTTTACTGAATAAAATTGAACATATAATAAATCACAATATAAATCACAATATATAAACAATTAAAGGTACCATGTAAAACAGGTTCTTCACATCACAAGAGGGAGTGGGTGTATTTATATAAGTCCAGATTGGACGGTGGATGAAGATGATGGGGTGGATTGGGGGGAGGGAAGGATAATCAACAATTGCAGGTAAGTGCACTTTACCAAATGGTGGAGGATCTGGATATCCAATGATGTCCACTGGGTGATTGTTGGAGTCCTCACCATTGTGTATGATTTATGAGTGGATATTGCCGGTCGGCTTCCGCTTGAGAAGATGCCCCTCGTATATTGATGGTAACTGGAGGGGTGGATTACCCCAATGAATTCCAATGAGCGGTGTCCGCCAAACACGACCAAAGTTGATGGAAAGGTGGTATCGGTTCACTTGACAGTGTCCTCCTTTATTGGCAAGCTGGAATTATGCCGCTGAATTGTTTGGGAGGAACCGTAACCACCAGTCACAGTGGGAGAGGGAGGATGGGTAAACCAGGTGAATCCGTAGGTGATAATGCACCAGAAGCAAGTGGGTCCAATCTGGATGGGGAGTCCCACACTTGGAGTACTTGGAGTGAAGAACCAGCAGTCCAACTGACGCGTTTCACTGCCAACTGCAGCTTTATCAAAGGTGTCAGGGGAGGATGTCCGCTCCACCATGTTGCTCATAAACAGTCAAAAAAAAATATTTTGCGGCCCCCTGCTCTGATCCTCTGGCAGTAGCTCACTGGTGCCAAGGACACTTGACTGGGAAATCTCTATTGTCTCTATTTCTGGTCTCCTCTGACAGGAGTGTTAGATGGGATGGTCTCTATTCCTGGCCTCCTCTGATAGGAGTGTTAGATGGTTATAGTGTCTATTCCTGGTCTCCTCTGGCTGGAGTGTTAGATGGGATGGTCTCTATTCCTGGCCTCCTCTGATAGGAGTGTTAGATGGTTATAGTGTCTATTCCTGGTCTCCTCTGGCAGGAGTGTTAGATGGGATGGTCTCTACTCCTGGTCTCCTCTGGCAGGAGTGTTAGATGGTTATAGTGTCTAACACTTTTATTGGCAAGCTGCTCAATCAGAGGTAATGTCATTCAGGTGCCAACAGGGAGGGGTAAATCTGGTTAGGAAAAAAAACAGTTTGTATCCCAATTGCACACTGAATGAGAAATATACATATAATAATCAGATAATACAGAGATCTTGGTTGTATATATCTGCAGATATAGGGCTAAGCCCCCAGGCCGTACGTCAAGGCATCTCTGTCACTGGGGGTCCCTAACACTGGGTATGGGTCTGGGGTGTGGGCCCCCAATATGCCGGCACAGGCTGACTACTCCAGGGCAGCACACAAATGAAAATTAGTAGGTGTTAAATAAGAAGCACATAAGTGCTATGTAAGGAGGTGAAGGTGTGGTTAAAATAATACATACAATGTTATAGGGAAAAACATAAATGTTAATAAAGAGTTAGGGTGTGCTAACCTGGAGCAGACCAGCCATACCAACAAAGAGGGAATCACACTCCCAAACCCATCCCATGCACAATAACAAATTTTATATAAAATATGTATACCATTAAAGGATGTTTTGCAAAACAAAGTTAAAAAGGTTACATACACCTGTCAACTGACACAGAGCACACGTATGACACAAAACCTATGTCTGATGGTATCGCCAGCAGCAGCATAGCGCAGCGCAGTGCAAGGTCATTGTGCTACTTGTAGTAGGGAAACCAGTATAAAATTTTTTTGGGTGGACCTCATCCTGTCACTTGTAGTTCCACAGTCCAAGTTACACGGGCGGCAGGCAAACCGAAGAAGGATGCGTCTGCAGCCTAGTCATTTTGCAGACGCTTGGGGCGTATAGTTGTAGTGGGGTGTGGGGGTGCAGCGTTTGATGGGTGCAGGTGGGGAGATGGTGGGTGGGTGCTGTCCATGATGGGTTTGCATACTATATAACACACCGTAATGCACATTACACATTTGACACATAAGTGCCACTGTACCCTGCCCTATATAGTGGAGCTTTTACACTATATGCCACTCACCATAGTACCCCTTACACAAAATGACACACTGTAATGACACATCTCACGTGTGTGTGTGTGTGTGTGTGTGTAAAATTGGATGGGGGGGTCACAAGTACACATGAGGAGGTCGCAGATGTACAGATGGGGAAAGGAAGAGGGGTTCTTTAAGGGAAAAATGGAGATTGTGGCAGAGGTAAAGATGGCATGGAGAGCAGGGACACAGAGGAGGAGTATCAGAGGCACATCTCTATAGCAGCTGGCAGGAAAGTGACTGGGTAGTCCAGTCGCTTTCCGCATCTCTATAGCAGCCGGCAGGAAAGTGACTGGGTAGTCCAGTCGCTTTCCGCATCTCTATAGCAGCGGGCAGGAAAGTGACTGGGTAGTCCAGTCGCTTTCCGCATCTCTATAGCAGCCGGCAGGAAAGTGACTGGGTAGTCCAGTCGCTTTCCGCATCTCTATAGCAGCCGGCAGGAAAGTGACTGGGTAGTCCAGTAGCTTTCCGCATCTCTATAGCAGCCGGCAGGGTAACTAGGAAAGTGACTGGGTAGTCCAGTCGCTTTCCGCATCTCTATAGCAGCCGGCAGGGTAACTAGGGACAGATACAGCAATGTAACTGGGTAGTAGACTCCAGTCGCTTTCCGCATCTCTATAGCAGCCGGCAGGAAAGTGACTGGGTAGTCCAGTCGCTTTCTGTATCTCTATAGCAGCCGGCAGGGTAACTAGGAAAGTGACTGGGTAGTCCAGTCGCTTTCCGCATCTCTATAGCAGCCGGCAGGAAAGTGACTGGGTAGTCCAGTCGCTTTCCGCATCTCTATAGCAGCCGGCAGGGTGACTAGGGACAGATACGGCAAAGTGACTGGGTAGTGACTTTCCGCATCTTTATGGCAGTTTGCGGTATATGTCCATATGCCCATAAATTCACCTCCCCCATAAACAGGTGAGGTGGGGGGAGGTGAGTGCTTCTTGTGCTGAACCATAAACATGGGGGCGGGGAGGTGAATGCTAGGAGAGATCATGTAGCTATGGAACGCCCACATGGGCGTTCCAGCTTTGGCAGTATAATCGCAAGGACGGCAGCATATCGGTCGCGAACGTACGTACAAACTGCACTTTTACCCACAATACAGTGGATTAGCTCTGCAGGAGATGTTGTGGTGTAATGTCCTGTATTAGCCGACCCCCTACACCCCTGGGGGGGAGGGGAGGAGGCGCTTGACTTCAGTTGCATAGACATCACTCCTTGCAAGAGACAACACTAGTGCAATGGTACTGTAGCCAAATCAAGTCCTCTTACTGTACAGTATACCAACACTTCATGAACACCCACAGTACAGTAGCTGGGACACTGGTGTACTCGTTACTGACTGACACATTTATTTATTTACAGTTTCTTATATAGCGCAGCAGATTCCGTTGCGCTTTACAATTGTAGACAGTGATAAAACCAACTGGGTACTGTAGCAACAGACAGACTTGGAGGTAGGAGGGCCCTGCTGCAAGCTTACAATCTATAGGGACACATTATAAATGTATAATAACACTTTTACGTTAAATGGTCTGGTTTTATTAAATATCACTCTACAAAATATTGGAATGGAAGGGAAAAAAAGGATGTCACTGTAATCGAACCCAGGTCTCCAAGCATGAAGAACCGCGCAGCTAACCACTAACCTACGCAGCACATTGATATGTACAGGCTGTGGAGTGCTGCTCATACAATCAGTGGCATCGGCAGCCCTAGCAGCGAAACACGAATCCCTGCATCCCTTACATGGATTAGCGCTGTAATATAATGTATTGTACTTTTGTGTACTGTAGGTCATGTCTGGAAGGGGAGGAGGCGGTTGCCTTCAGCTGCATACTGTACACATTACACATTACTGTTACACATTACGGCTACGTGAACAGCTTGTAGCCCTTTTGCTCACTCCTACGGCCACGAGCGTCTCATTTCCTACGAGCGGCTCATTGTGCACGAGCGTCTCATACTGTAAGCGCGCTCTTTACGGCGAATGGCGGGATACCACTGGCACATCACTCCGACTGTAGCTTGATGGAGCATTAGCCACCCAGTGGTGGCGGATTGTATTACATGGCATGCTCCCACACCCCTTGGCGGACGCCAGCGCCAGGAGAATATCGATGCGCCAGAGCCTCCGCCATGACGGCCTGGCGGCAAAGATGAGACCCGGTACATCTGTACCCCTACTATCCAAGTGGGCATGGAGTTGGATATAAACCTGTGGCAAGCGTAGCGAGCCACCGAGCCCGAAGCGTGGCGAGCGTAGCGCGCCCCGCGAGGGGACACAGAATACCCTCCACTTGCGGGGTTCGCTTCGCTCGTCACTCTTCGGGCTCGGTGGCTCGCTACGCTCGCCACAGGTTTATATCCAACTCCATGCCCACTTGGATAGTAGGGGTATGAAAAGGACCCCTTTTTCCCATTGAATTCCATGTTAAAATGGACTCAGTCCATTTTAACATTAAATCCTATGGAAAAATCGGGTCATCGCATCGCATCTGATTGTATGCCTTAAGTTAAGGCATACAATCAAAAAATCGGCAGCCCAGATAATACATAAGTACCGTCCCCTCTTGTTATGCCATATATTAGAATCTCAGGGCCAGATGTATCAAGCTTCAAAAAGTGATAAAGCGGAGAGTGAAAAACAACCAGCCAATCAGCTCCTACCTGTCATGTTACAGGCTGGGTTTGAAAAAATGACAGGTAGGAGCTGATTGGCTGGTGGGGGTAGATTTAGGCAGTGAGGGTTGGGGTTAGTCATGATCAGGGAGGGTTAGGGTCAGGCTGCTAGGGGGTAAAGGTTAGGGTCAGGTGGCTGTAAGGTAGGGTTAGATTTCCGGTGGTAGGAAGAGCAGGTTAGCTTACTTTCTGAGCCCGTCGGGATTCTCTGGGTAGTATTCAATGCCACTCGCCGCGGCCGGCGAAATGGTTAAACATCGAGGATCGCAGAAAACCAGCGATCTTCGCAGTTTTACCCCCTCGCCGTCGCTCACCCTATTCAACGTTCCGGGGGAGTCTTCGCCATCATAGGACTTTTTAATGATTTGTAATGCTGATGCGCACACAATTTTTGGTGATTCTGGGTGTCCATAGAGCTTTACACTCTTCGGCATGTGAGCACTAATCATCTTTTGATCTTCATCGTAAGAAACATTCTCTCTTCTTCTCTCCTTGTCCATGACCTGTATACAGAGTATGGAGCATTCAAGGCGCTAAGAAAGATAGAGAGAGGAGTTTGATGACATGTGTCTGCTGCCTGCCAGGTGGATTGTTGTCTCTGCTTGTCTGTCTTGAAAATGGTTCTTCGGAACTGAAATGTAAACATCTTCATTTGATGACGCAAGGATACTGATGTCATCCTAAAGGACATTGATGTATCCGGTGAGTGCCCTCGTGTCCATTATTTCATTGGAACACAGTTATCTGTATTTGTGCTATCACTTCATGAAAAAAAAAAAAAAAAAAATATATATATATATATATATATATATATAGCGCACACATATTCCGCAGTGCTTTACACCGAATATTTGAACCTTCACATCAGTCCCTGTCCCAGTGGAGCTTACAATCTATATTCCCTGGAAGAGGGTTTTTTTTGTCTTTGCAGAGAAACAAAGCAAAAGACAGTAAACGCTTTGTGGGCGCACTCTTTGGTTATTAATCAATATTAGAATAGTAGGTTGTAGAATTAATTTAAAACTTAGCTTTTATTTCTGAACTCTTTAAAAAGAAGTGGCGCAATTAAACATTGTGTTAAATTATTTGCGTTATGTTTTGTTGTGTGATTATATAAATTGTAATACAATAGGATATTATATTTAAAAAACAAAAATTAAAGAAAATTGAAATCACACTTTTATATATCATTTATTGCATTTCATCATCTCAGGTATATAAACCAGAGTGATCGTAGGCTGCAAAATGAGTTAGATCCCCAGAAAAAATGGATGATATTTTTCAAGAGGGGATTCGCTGCCCCACGTCATGTAGGTGTAATTTTTAGCTCAAATGGCTGTTTTTATCAGGAACACAAAGCAGTAGGCGGCTCCAAAATTACACCTACATGACGTGGGGCAGCGAATCCCCTCTTGAAAAATATCATCCATTTTTTCTGGGGATCTAACTCATTTTGCAGCCTACGATCACTCTGGTTTATATACCTGAGATGATGAAATGCAATAAATGATATATAAAAGTGTGATTTAAATTTTCTTTAATTTTTGTTTTTGAAATATAATATCCTATTGTATTACAATTTATATAATCACACAACAAAACATAACGAAAATAATTTAACACAATGTTTAATTGCGCCACTTCTTTTTAAAGAGTTCAGAAATAAAAGCTAAGTTTTAAATTAATTCTACAACCTACTATTCTAATATTGATTAATAACCAAAGAGTGCGCCCACAAAGCGTTTACTGTCTTTTGCTTTGTTTCTCTGCAAAGACAAAAAAAACCCCTCTTCCAGTCTAAATCACTGAACGCAGGGCGCACCACCAGCACCATAACCATTAGCATTAGCAAAAAGTGGTTCTTTATGCTGGTAACATACATTGAAACTAATTAATCACTATACAAATCCAGCTGTTGCGGGTCCAAACCCCCCCTTTTCCTGTACGAATCTATATTCCCTACCACATGTACACGCACACACATTCACTCTTGGGTTAATTTTGTTGGAAGTCATATACCAGTATATTTTTGGATTGTGGGAGGAAACCGGAGTACCCGGAGGAAACCCATGCAAGCAAAAGGAGAAAATACAAACTCAGCACAGTTAGGGCCATGGTGGGAATCGAACCCATGACCTCAGCGCTGTGAGGCAGTAATGCTAACCAATAATATATATATTATTCTATTATTTTTTATTTAATACCCACGGGGTACAAGAATGAGGGACAGTGGAGGAAATCCCCAGTGATGTCACACTCATGTGTTTTACTGATTGTGCACCCAAATGCCAAATCAATAGGCATCTGGTTACTCCAATGGAACAGATTCCAGTCTGATGGATGGCAGAAAAGGGTTTATCTTCTCTTCCACCGCTACATAGATCTACATCTGCTTGCATTGAGTCTCAGTGCAGGTGCAGTAAATGCGGACCTACAATGGATTGGGGTGGGAATGGGTTAATGCATATTACAGAGCATGAAACTTAACTGATTGCAATGCCATAAGTGTATCACATGTGGGTACTTATGTAATATCTGGACTCCCCATTTTCTTATGAGACCGCGTCCCCTCGCGGGGCTCGCTGCGCTCACCACGCTTCGGGCACGGTGGCTCGCTGCGCTCGCCACACTATATATCTAATTATCTCTGCACAATTAACACCTGCCTGAAGGATTTTGTCAGAAAGAGTGAACTAGAATAAGGGCCTCAGTTCCTGCTGGAGCCTGCTGAAAAATAGCACTGATGTTAAGTATAAAACTACGTCTATGACCAGGATGGGGAAGGTCTTTACATCTTGTCTCCTCTCCCCAGGAGTGTCACCTACCGGTAGTGACTTCTTATTGTGGCTTTTGGATCTCCTGAGTGTTACGGTACACCAGAGATTAACTATATAAGAAACTTATGTCATAACAGTGTTTGACCAATAACAGTCACTCACTGTTCCCTTACAGCAGTGGTTCCCAAACTTTTTTGAATCACGGCACCCTAGAACATCAAAATATTTCCAGGGCACCCAAATGCTTCTTATCAAGAAATCAGAAAAAAATATATTAAAGTAAGTGCATTGTGTTTATATGTCACAGCTATCTGGTGAGGGACATGATTTGCATCTGTTTGTCCACATATGTTATGATTGGCAGCCACAAGCACTGGTTTTGCCTGGTACATTGACCATAAATAATATGAATTGATCTCGGTCCACCAACCCAAGGCACCCCTGCAAGTGTCCTGAGGCACCCCTGGGTGCCTAGGCACACAGTTTGTGAACCACTGCCTTACAGCCAATGGATGGGCTGACTGCTAGATAATGAGGCATGTAGCCAATGAAAAGGCCCCCCAGCCAAGTCTCTTTAAACAACTAAGTAGCTTCAGCTGGGGTGCAGCACATCTGCCTCTCTGAAGTGTCCCTTCAGGGGGCCATCTGGCTTCCTCGTTGCCCAGCAAACGGGGACACCCACTGTCCCAGTCACATAGCACCGGCCAGGACCAGTAGTGCACATGTGCCCACACTGCTCCCTGCTACCCACCAGGTTAGTAGCAGTCGGGACCAGCACCAGCTTATAACACTGAGATGCACAAAATGCAATGTTTGCAACCTCCGCATGATATCTTCTGGGTGTTTTGCTAGTGTTTGAACAAGAAGATGATCTTTGTTTTGATTTAACGTCCATTGTTATAGTTTCTGGTTCAGAAATATGTCTAGCTGCTTGCGTGTCTAAAGACACCTATTTGCTCTGCATGTCAAAATCTACCATTTCTGCAACCTGTATTGTTTTTGTTTGTTTTTTTCAAATACAACAGTCCTTCACTTAATAATCTTTCTTGAAGTTGGATTCCACAGTCGGTAGCCTTAATTTCAGAGCATTATTCATTGTATTGACTTTGCATCCAGCTTGCATCTTATTTCTTTTATATAATGTAAACATAAGCAGTGCTTCCAAATGTTCTCATATGATTTATAATTAGTTTTCGTTTTGGCCAGGCCCCTAATAGTGTTATGTCCTAGGGATACTGATGAGAACGGTTCTTAAAGTAGATTGCAATAGACACGACTTTCACTGTTTCTCTATGTTTGCATCCTTCATTATACACTACACCTTGCTTTCTCCACTAGTGTATGGTTTGTTCACAAACTCTGTTTCACTCAGGACTATAAGAAATGTTTAAATCTATCCAAGGGGACCAAAATCATCTGTAGCACCTGAATCAATATACCAAGAAGCTTATCTGTGGTTATCTGTGGTTACACTCAGAGATGACTGAACCTTGTTATCACATTTCTGACTCTGCACTTGATGCTTGCAATTCATTTCCTTCTGAAAATTCTAAAACTTGTACCTAAATACTTTAAACTGCTCACTTTTTCTTGCAATGCATTTGTCTTCGCATTAGATACACAGGGAACACCTTCTTGAAACTGTAATAGCTTTGCTCTCACTGTGTCGCGGTGTTTGCTTTTAACCAAGAAGTCAAACTGGTGTTAAATTCTGAAGCATATAAATTGCTCTTTCTTCTTCTTCCATTTTGACATCAATCTTACTTCTGTATTCATAATTTAACTTTGTATTATACAATGTACGCCTCAAAATAGCCTCTTGTAATGCTCTCTACATGTCCCTAGCTGACACTTTCCCATGTATTATGGAGTATATATGCTGCCTCACATTGAAGCCTATAGTACGCATGACCAGTGGAGAATTGGGGACTAAAAGTGGCCCTGGAATATTTCTGGAAGAGGCCTCATGTGGGTGACAACAAAACAATGATGGGCGGAACCAGCATGACAGTAGGCGGGATTACCACATCACTATACTTTGACAGGCAAAACTAAAGCATCAAAAATGTAATCTGGTGGGACTGCCATGCTATGGAATTCTATCCTTATGTATCTCTCCTATTATCACTAGAGATGTGCAGGTTCTGATTTATTCTGATTTCAAAGCAGGATCTTATTGGCTGTCTCAAATCACATGACAGTTGTTGATAGTATATAGCCAATAAGATCCTGCTTTGAAATCAGAGTACATCAGAGTAAATCAGAGCCTGCACATCTCTAATTTTATCCCTATAGATTGTAAACTTGCGAGCAGGGCCCTCCTACCTCCACAAGGCCGCACATTGCTTTTTATATCAGTAAAATGATTAATAAACTAATCAGACTTTTTTTTATTTTGAGTGGTAGAGTTTCAGCAGTTTTCATAAATGTTAGATCATATATAGTACAAGAAGCCTTAATACAATATGAAAGCTATAGAATGTGATATCTTATTTCCCATGATGCGTTACCGTTAATTAAAGCCTTCTTATTTGCTTTACATTGTAATATGTTGTGCACAGAACAAGCATAGGTGTGTGCACTGGGGGTGCACAGGCACCTCTTATGACTAGCACCCCCTGCAAGATTGCAGCACCCCTCCCCCTCAGCAATTCCAGAGAGAGATGCCGTTGATTGGAGTGGCACATGGTAAGGTGTAGGGCTACCCAACCATACCACAGAGAAGAGCGCCAAAGCCTAGCATCTTGACAGGTCAGAGAGCAGCGTTAGCAGAACCCGGAAAGCCTTGCGGGTGGGTGAGGAGGGCGCTGCTGAGCCAGGGAGACGCTCCCCTCTGCCGGCTATTACTCATGCCAGCATATGTCTCGGGAGCAGTGTATGACTGCCGGAACCTGCTCTGCCTCTGACTGTGAAAAGCAGAGGGCTGGGAGTGTGGCTGGTGCTCTCCTCCTCTGCGGTCAGCGGCACCTGCTCCTGTACTCTCTCGGCTGCCTTGTATAGGGGGCTCTTCACAGGGGCACATCTGCCCAGATGAGCGGGGTAAGAGGAAATGCTGGCGGTGTGGGGGGCTAACGTTGATGCAGGGCTGTGAGGTGTGCATTGGAGTTGGGGGAGAGTAAACGTTAATTCAAGGCAGTCAGGTGCGGGGCAAAAGGGGAGTTGTAATAATGAGCTCAGCTGTGAGGTGCGTGGGAGGTGAGATTGGGAAGTACTGAGTACTTGAGATGCTTATACTATAAACATCCTTCTGTCCTTGTGTCAATATCTGTGTGTCGACGTGTCAGCATCTGTCTGTGTGTTAGTGTGTGTCAGTGCTTCAGCATCCGTCTGCACGCCGACGTGTATAGTGGGGGTATAAAAAGGTTGGGAGGACGCGTTCCGCCACCGCTCGCCACACTTCGGGTTGGCGTGGATAGTGGGCCAACGCTGCGCTTGCAACGCTTTGGGGTGGTGTGGATACTGGTTGGGTTACTATGGGGTCATATGGATTATTGGGGGTTACCTACATTAGGAGGGAATACATTATTTAGTATATCGCATTGTCATAAAATGTGTGCTGAACAATGCGATACGATGCGATAACAGCGGGAAAAAATATACCGGCCAAAAAAAACCATTAATTAGCAATATCGCATTACATCGCACGCATAGTGTGACACTAAAAGTGCACATGTGATGCGATGCCAATATCCCACCAAGCAAATAACTCAGTGGGCGCCCAACTAACATATAAGTACCAAGCGAAAAATAGACAAGAGGGTTTGGGGGAGACAGAGGAGGAAGAAGAGAGTGCGCAGGGGTTTGGAACACCTTATTCCTCTTCTGGGGCAGTGCTGGAGGGGGGAGGGACTCAATATACTGCCTCTGTCTGTGTCTGCGGTGCTGAAGAGGGGAGCGCGGGACTGCCCACAGTACTATATTGAAAAAAAACTTCAACGGGTGCAGGGGAGGGATTGTCAGCTTCCACCCATAATAGGTGCCGCCCCTAGGCCCGTGCCTCGTGGGCATAGTGACAAATCTGGCCCTGCTTTTCGGAACTGATGTGCGTTCCACTGAATCCCAGAACATCACTTCCGGTTCCTTAATTAAACAAAACTTGATTTTTATGCGGTTCACAATACTTGTTTTTATTGACAATTATGATTTATTGTGTCTCTTTCTCCTGCTCATGCGATTAATATAACTTATATGTAATTTTTAACAACTTGACTTAATTGTGTACTAACACAGGTGCCAATTAGGATGCCAATTAACATAGATATATGGGTATATAAACCCTTCAATTCCAATGTTGTTTACACCTTGATAAAGCCGCGATACCGGCGAAACGCGTTGGTGAACAGGAGGGAACTTGCCACCGAGCCATACCTACCTACCTACCGCTACATGCACAAGGATCCAAACCAGCCTCCAGTGTTTTGAACTTTGTGCTCAATACTCAGCAAACTACTTCCCACTCTTTCCCACAAGGGACGCCTATCAATACCTAACGCAGTGTACCTCCTTTTTTTCTGGTAGTGAACACAGTCTGAGCATCCCTCTCCTGCCGCTTGCAGCCGGGGACCCTGTTACATCCGAGCCGTCTCCAGGCGCACAATTATTTTACCCTTTTGTCAGGGCCGGATTAACAATGGGCCTGATGGAGCTACAGCTCCAGGCCCACTTTTGTAGCTGAGGGTCAGGGCTTTCCAACGAGCCCAGCCCCGTGTCGCTAGCCCCCCGGGAACCGGAAATACCGCCAGGCCATCCTGGAACGTTTTCCCCATAAGATAACATGGGACCCGATAATTCCGACCTCCACCCGGTTCCAACGGCTGCCAGTTCCCCATTCGCAATCACAGAAGCTCGAGGTTGATCTCAGTCTAACTCAAATCGCTGGGCCTTCAATCTGATACCTGGCCCATATGGGTTCATTGGTTCTAGAGATATTGCGGGTAAACCAATTTTTTTTCATTTCTGAAATGTAATTTCATGGCTGTTGATGTTGTTTGAGGACAGATTTCTCTGGAACCAAATGGCTCAGTTTCACGTGACCAAAATCATTCGAAGCCTACATGTAAATGGGTCAGTTGGTTCCCGAAGATATAGCTGGTTGTTTAAAGGGGGGCGGCAGTGGTTTTCTCTCCCCCTCACACCAGAAAATGCAGGGACTAGGCTGTTGTAAAAGGGGTCAGTCCGGGAATGTCCCTGCATGATCCTGGGACCATATTCCCGTGTAAGTCCCTGCATTTTCTGGTGTGAAAGGGGTATTATTTCAAATAGCAGTGCTCTGAATACAGCCGGGCAGCCCCCTGCTCTCTGCCCGGCTGTCAATGGCTGTCATTTCTGCCCGGCGGTGGCTGTCCCCCAGTTACCACGGGCATGTATTCCCCCTTGGCAATGAGCATGTAATCCCACATGACAACGAGCATGGAACCCCTGGCAATGAGCATGGCACCCCTAGCAATGAACATGTAGGTAAGCAACACTTACAGTATGTAGCATAAATTTTAATAGGCATTATGGTGTTTGGCATAATACGTAATGGAAATTATGGTGTGTGTCTTAACATGTAATGGGCATTATGGTGTAAATTTTTAATGCGTGCCAATGCCCCTATTTATGAAGCATATTGGGCATTATTGCTCAATCTGTTTGGTATAGTACAGGCATGTCCAAACAGTGGCCCTCTAGCTGTTGTGAAACTACAAGTCCCATCATGCATTGCCACAGGTTTGCTATTAGGGAATGCTAAAACTATGTCAAGGCATGCTGGGATGTGTAGCTTCAAAACAGCTGGAGGGCCACTGTTCAGATATGCCTGGTGTAGTGAGTATTTTGGCTCAATCCATGTGGCACAATGTGAATTTTGCCTTAATCTGTGCGGTATAACGTGAATTGTGACTCAATCTGTGTGCCATAGTGTGAATTTTGGCTCTGTCGGTGTGAATTTTGGCTCATTCCATGTGACATAATGTGTAAGAGGCAAGTACAGTATAAGGGGGTTACTATTGTGTTGCATGATTTGTATAAGGGGTATATGGTGTGGTAAACTTAGGTGACCACATAAAAGGTGCTGAAATGTTGTCTACCAAGTTTCGGCCTTCAGTATTTTTTTTATGACTGCAGTGCCACCTCACCCCGCAAGTATATTAGGACATTGACATCCTGCGGGTGCACCCGCCAATATATCTCCCTGCATTTTTCTTATGCCAGCCCCCTGCCTTTTCCAGGCATATATAATTACCGTATATACTCGAGTATAAGTCGACACGAATATAAGCCGATGCACCTAATTTTACAACAAAAAACTGGGAAAACTTATTGACTCAAGTGGGACCCTCACTCGAATATAAGCCGAGGGGGGCTTTTTCAGCATAAAAAATGTTCTGAAAAAGTTGGCTTATACTCGAGTATATATGGTAGTTGAAAGTATTTACACAAATACAGGCACACCCATGAGCAGACCACCCAACCAGAACACTGGTCCTCCCCCCCACACATTATTAGGTGCTGACCACAACCCCTATTATTGCACATACAGTAATAGGCCCTTGATCATTCAGCTCCAGGCCCATTTAGACCTTAATCTGGCTCTGTTCTCTTTACATTTGTCCTTCTAAGTATATATTAGGTTTTAAAATTAGGGTGTGCAGTGAAGGCCCCCCCAGGAACTTCTTCTACGTTTTGATAATATAGCAAACGCCTTGATAGTGACAAAGCTGGCCTTACATCAGAACAACCTGATAGTATGCAGGTCATAAGATGTGTTTTAAAAGTGCATACGATCTGCTTTGCAAAGCCCATGGATCATATGTTCAGCACGCATGATCGCCCTCTCCACCGGTGGATCGTACCAATATTCCTCACGATGTGCGCACATTCGATAGCATGACCCGTCAAAATTGTGCGTTTCGGCCTTAAGGGGTTTACATACGGAGAACTTTTAACAGGAGATTTTGACTGGATAGTCAAAGGCAGGTATTCAATGCTGTGGGCGAGCGGCGACAGCGAGCAGAGCTTCCTGCTCGCTGTCACGACTCACCCTGTCAGTATTCAATGCAGGCCCCTCAGATGCCAATTTCCCCTCGCTCCATTTTTTTAACAAGGGGGAATTGGCATATGCGGCTCCAGAAGCAGCGAGACTCGCGGCTAAATACAGCGAGTTTTCTGCATTAGCCGCGGGTCTTGCTATTTTGGGGAATTCTCGCCGTCCTGTGACGGCGAGGATTTCCCCAGAACATTGAATAGAGCGAGCGGTCGGCGCGGGGGTTAAACAGCGAGGATCGCTGGTTTTCTGCAATCCTCGCTGTTTAACCCCCTCGCTGGCCGCATTGAATACCTGCCAAAATCTCCTAGAAGGTTAGCCAAAATCTCCCTATTTTTCTTCTGCTTAAGGCCCATACACACTGGGCAACTTTGAGCTGAAAGTCGCTCAAAACAGCAGGTTTGAGCGGCTTTCAGCTCAAAGCTGCCCAGTGTGTGGCCCGGCAGCTGCGCTCTCCTGCCACATCGCCGGGAAAGCTCATTTTCTCCTTTTCTGAGCAATGTTGCAACGTGATTCTTAAAAGTAAATACCTAGAGTCTGATTCAGAAACACATGTTGCCAATGTTTATGTAGTTAAGCTACAGTCTGCAGTAGTCCCCAAAATAAAATACTACAGCACCTGCATTACACAAAGTGGACACACAGAGGCGCTGTTGTAATAGGGACGTACAGCATCAGAAACGTCTTGGAATGTGCTGGGCATTCCTAGGTGATGCACAAACACAAGAAAGAAATGCTTATTTAAGGGTGCACTTGGAATTATTATTTTTTTGTATGCATAAAAGATGTATGTACTGTATATATATATTTATAGATAATATATAAAGAAAATGGGTGAAATATTAAATTAAATAGAATGTGAATAAAGGCAAGCAATTTTGTAAATAAAAGTGTGTATTATACACTACCTCCAGCTGTCGTTGTCTGTTTTTTTTTTTTTTTGTATTAGTTTTTGAAATGGGAGCTCATTTATTGGGTTGTAATTTTCTATCTGTATATTCACTTTTATCTGTAATGTGCTCATAATCAGTATATATTTCTCACTTACTGTAAAGCTGGGTGTACACGGCACAGCCAATATCAGTGTCTATGTATGCTTGGCGTGAGATAATTATAAATGATCGGTCAGTGATGTTATCCGTCCCCCGCTCTGTACTGTACATGCAGTCTCTGACATTACTGTCAGATTGAGCTGCATGTACAGGCGGCAGGGGGGATGCTTGGTAATGATGCACGGGAACGAGCATCGTTAACGATATAGTGGGTTCACATTGAGAAATTTGCCCTATATATCGTTAACGATATTTACATCTGCCATATAATTAACAATATATCGCCCGAGTGAGATGTCACTCTGTCAACAAATCCCAGAGTTTAATAATTGTTCATCTTCATTTGTTTGTATTTGTTGCTGCAGTGCACATAAGGTTGTGTTGGTGTATTGGGATACGGTCATTAGGTCTATACCAACTGGGTCGACAAGCATTGGGTCGACACCACTAGGTCGACATGGCTTTAGGTCGACATGGGTCCAGGTCGACATGGGTCAAGGTCAACATGTGTCTAGTTCAACATGGGTCTAGGTCGACAGGTCATTATGTCGACATGGGCTAGGTCGACAGTCAAAAGGTCGACATGAGGTTTTTCCCTGTTTTTTGAGCTGACGTACCGACAGGCGGTATTTCATGACCTACCATCCACTATGGCGTGGTGGGAGAATAAAATAGTGTGCCGAGCGTAGTACCTTGCCCGAAGCATCCCCTCGAATGACTGTCCTTGTTGACTGTGTCAAAAAACTGTGAAAAAAAACTGTGAAAAACCCCACATCGACCTTTTGACTGTCGACCATGCCCATGTCGACCTAATGCTTGTTTTGACCTAATGCTTGTGTCGACCTAGACCCATGTTGACCTAGACATATGTTGAACTTGACCCATGTCGACCTAGACCCATGTCGAGCTTGCTGCCTGTCAACCTAATGGTGTCGACCCAATGCTTGTCGACCTAGTTGGTGTAGACCTAACAAACCATACCCGGTGTATTACTCCCTCAGGTAGTAATTCAGAAACAACCTCCACCACACAGCCCAGAGCTCAAACTGTTTTCTCTTTCTGTTGTGTGTATTTGTTGCAGCAATAATAATATCCCAATTCCTCTGGTAGTTACAATGTATCCACATTGTATTTGCACAGGACCCCACTGTTGATAATTTCTTCCCTTACTATTGGAGATTTATATGCAGCAGCTTATTGGGTAATGGGGCCTACACACGGGGCGACACTGCTGAGCGATCTGAGCAATGTAGATCACACAAAAGAAGTCTCATCACTCTGCGGTATTCATCTGCCGGTAATTCTGGGTTAAGCACCTGGTTCAACACCCATCCCTGGAGTGCTCACCCTCAGTGGAGGTAGAGAGCAAACTCGGAAAAAGGACTTTTTGTGGTGATAAAATCATTCAGAGGAGACATTTTTAATAAGCCGGAGTTTGGGACTGGTAACTATAATGATCTTTGCCTCACTCATTCTGCATATCGTAAAGCCATACAAAAAGCCTCATTAAGCCTCACTAGAGACTATAAATCAGCCTCATCAAGTGCCTAGAAATAGGACTCTTTATGTTATTTGTTGTATGTCTTGTCTGTGGGTGTGTGTTTTATTATGAATTGTATTTCATGCATGAATTGTTATAATATGTATTTTTAAATAAATTCTTATCTTGATTAATTGAATAGTGTGTATTATTGGAGTGCAGTTGCGCTTTCTTAGTGACAACCATTTGATTGCCACTATAACTCTCCTTGTTTACACGTGTGGGAGGTACACAATCCTCCCAAAAGAAGGCTGCAACCACTCTCCAACATTAAAATAAATTGTGCCTTGAGTTATATACTGGGATAATAATTATCTTGTTATTATAACATAAAAATAACACCAATTAAGATCAGCGCTACTGTGTGACCTCTCTTGGTCACAATTGCCTTTTTTTCTGTTAGATCACACAGCGATGTATCAGCGCTGTGTGTTGAGCAATCTATCAGGGCCAGTGTTCCCCAGGTGAGAACACTGTCCCTGACCAGCAATCTCACTAGATTTAGACAGAGCTTTGTTGGTGCAGTTGCAGATGTATAACTTCCAGCCAGGGGCAGACTTAGTGTCTGAAAGGACCCCCACATTCTACAGTGGCAGGCGCAAGGAGGGACGCTGGCCCGACAGTCAGTATACTGACATTGGAATCCCGACTGTTCAAATGGCCATCACTAGGGATCTGACGGAGGCTATTTTCCCTCATGGGGACCCATGACCCCCATAGAGGGAGAATAGAACCTGTGGCGAGCCACCCAGTCCCCCTTACAAAACACCGGTGGTTAGGATTCTGATGATTTGCAGCAAGCCCCTGTCTTTCTGTATGCCAGACAGCTGAGCAGAGTGTCAGGGAAGGAAGAGCTAATTGGCCAGATTTATATATCGGACAAGGCCAACAGTCCTTCTGGCATTTGCCGATAATGTTGGCCAGTCCGGTCTTGCAGCCAATCGATGCAGCTGCGACTGGATCCATGTCCACCTTGAAATCAGGTCAATATTCTGGTGTCTCAAAACACTTTAAACTTATCTCTCTGATTAATAGTCGTCCTTCTTCTGACAAATGTGGTTTTGCATCTGAGATACATACAAGGTAAATGGCTTTAATGAAGTCATTGGCATATGACATGAAAGCAATGTGCAGTTCTACCCGTCTACTTTATTCATTTTGTAACAGTAATCAAAAGAAAATCAACAGTTTTTTAGGGAATTGATCAAGATACATTCATTTAGAGAAAACAGCACATTCTTGTTCTTCTCAGGCAAATTGTGGCGCCTAGAAAAGATAAAAAAATATTTTAATAGATACTCATCATGTGATCGTATAATTACAGTGTCTTATAACATTATTATTTGTAACCTTTTTCTTTATTGAAAGATGAGTTTACACAATGAAAAGCGCAATGCGCGTATCTAGTATAAATAACGACATTTGCTATACAGTGCATACATCCAAATGCATTAACGTAGCATCAAAAAAAGGAAATACAATAGAATGGGCAAAATAAGAGGAAGAAAATAAATATTATTATAAATAAATAAATTAAAATTTAGAAATTTAGAATTAAAGAAAAAAAATAGATCTGTATTAAAAAATTGAGTAGAAAAGGACCAAACAGACCAGTTTCAGCTTGCCTCAAAAACATTTCAGACTGAAGGAGGAGGGTGTCACTGAAGCTCTCCTAAGTCTCTATTACCCCTTTCACATTGCAAGGGCCGGGTTGTGCCCGAAATTTGGACACTTATCGATCCTGTGAGCGACCCGGCATTTGCGAGGTGACGTTGCCACAGAGACCCGGCATTAAACCAGGTTGCTGACATCACTAGGGGGGCGTGGCAAGAGGCAGCACTTGGAGGTGACGCTGCCTCCTCCCTATAGTGTGAATGGAACCCAGGTTGCTCAATCCGGGTTATCCGTTAACACTCCCCAGAAACCAGGATCCAACACGGGCAAAGCCCTTCTTTTAACCTGGGTCGGATTGCTGGGTTGCTGTTTTTTTCAAGGCCCTTTCACACAGCACAGTAACCCGGGTCGGACCCCGTTTATTTGTGCAGTGTGAAAGGGGTATAAGAAACGCAGACTGAATAGGTGTGGGTCATTATGTCAATTAATATTAGGTCGACAGCATTGGGTTGACATGTCTTAGGTAGACACATGAAATAGGTCAACATGCCTAAGGTTGACATGGTTGGAAGGTCAACACAAGCATTAGGTCCACAATGGCAAGGTCAAAATGAGTTTTCCCCCCAAAAAAGGTCCCAAATGTCTACATAGTTGACATGGACACTGTCTAAGTGTCCCATGTCCCCTCACATTGCTTGCTACGTTTGTCGTGCGTCGGACTTTTATTCTCCCACCACGCCGTAGTGGATGGTAGGGAAATAAATACTGACTGTCGGATGAAAAAAAAGTGAACCGGGGGCGCCCCCTGGTTCTCCGGCCAATTGATTTTTCATGAGCAGCAGCAAGTCTGACTCCCGTTTCTGCCCAGACTCTATCCTGGAAGTCGGTTTATACACTCTCTGGTGGATAACCACCACCAAAGCTAAACCAGCCTGTATTGCGTCTTCTCCCCTGTTAGATAGCCGACTGCATCTATCTCATGAGGCTGCTTTGGCTGGCACACGTGGATGCCGTAACTACACCTGTTTCAGACACAGCAATGTCCAAAAAACACTCAATACCCGCGGTCTCCTCAGCAGCCTTCTACCCTCAAGGCAGGGAAACTGCATATCTAAGGCTTTGTACAGTAACTATAAAAAAAATTCTACTACATGAGGATTACGGTTGTAACCCTTTGCATGCCTATCTGGATACTAATCCTGCTAAAGTTCGTCCATTAACCTTGCTGCTGCTATACACAACGGCCATTGTTTTTTTAATTATTGCTGGGACACTGGCTATATTAATCATTCTAGTGCTTATTATTTCTTTTTTCATTATTTATTGTATGTAATTTGTGTTATTATGTGTCTATAAAAGAACAAATTTGAACAAGTGGATATGAGAATCTAGCACTGTGCCTCCTCTCTATATCATTTTTCATATCTTCTAGAAGGTGATAAATAAATAAGTATATTCTGATTGGTTGCCAATAGCAACATCCCAACTGATATGGAACTCCCATCTTAGTAAATTTCCCCTTCCACCTCTCTATAAAACTTCAAACAGGATTGCAAAAACCACCAAAAGCAGCCACATCCTAACTTTCTGTTCCTTGCTCAATATCTACCCTCTCTGTGTTACTCCTGCTTGCCCCTCCCCTTTAGAATGTAAGTGCTCACAAGCAGGGTCCTTTTCCCATATGCTTTGGTTCCCCTTTCTTATACTCTTCATCTATATACTCCCTTCAATGGCACGTAAGCTTTGGTTTCTTCAACTCTGCTGCTTATTTCAGTTATATAACCACTGATACAGCAAT
This sequence comes from Crinia signifera, assembly GCF_055691185.1. Taxonomy (NCBI): domain Eukaryota; kingdom Metazoa; phylum Chordata; class Amphibia; order Anura; family Myobatrachidae; genus Crinia; species Crinia signifera. The sequence continues at coordinate 100,810,777 of NC_139226.1, read as the reverse complement.
GTATCAACCACTTACATAACCTCCATAAACGTTTGCTTTCTCACCTTTCCTTGGGTCGCCGTATCATTCAGCCCAACAAAAACCTTTGCAATCTGGTGAACCATTATGCAATAGATGACACCTATCCTTGTGTAGCGATAACTATTTCCCTATAGATTGTAAACTTGCGAGCAGGGCACTCCAACTTTTTTGACTGTCTGTAACTACCCAGTTTGTTTTATCCCTATTTCCTAGTTGGAAGCGCAATGGAACTTGCTGTGCTGTATCAGAAACTGGCAAAAAATAAATAAACCATCTTGTATTATATGGTGTACACAATGTTCGATTCAATCTATTTTTCTATTCAATATTGCTTATATAATCAAAATTGAATTGAAATCGAATGGAAATCAAACGCGTTCGATTTCCATTCCATCCCGATGCACGAGCCTGCGGCGTCAAATCAAATAGAAAACTAGACCGTGCAGGCAATTCTATGGGCGGTATCCAGTGTGGGATTCCAAATATCGGAACGTTCTGACAGTCGGAATCCTAGCCCGTTTTCTCTTTGCTCGAAAGGCAGAATTCAATGTTCCATCTGTCGAGTGGCTAAACTTATTTGTGTCAGGGAAAACGGTGGTGGATTGTCGAGAAACGGCCGTGACTTCGACAATCCACGGCCTTTTCTGACAAAACAGATCTGATGTTTTTTAAAGTCAGATTTATTTTGTCAAAATGCGCCTTCAATGCTGTCAGAAACAGCAGCACTGGATAGCCAGCAGCCACTATTTCCACTGTCAGAAATACTGGCCGACATTGAATACTGTACCGTATATAGTACAGATCTGTACTGTCTAAATCGATTGTGTCCGAATGAGTTCTGTGCAAATCTATCCTGATTTGATCAAGATCAACTCGGAATTGAATAGAAAGTACATCGTACTGTGTACACCCCTTTATTTTATGTTTTCTTTGTTTATGTACATTTAGCGCAATATACATAAAGGATCATCATTATCATAATAATAATATAATAATAATAATAATAATAATAATAATAATAATATTAATAAAGCAAACCCCATACAGCTAAAACATTACTGATAAATATGGTATGTTATTATTGAAAATGTTGCATTGAAATATTGCTTTTAACCCAAGGATTTTATATCTGAATTGTGAGCTGTCTGTCAGATTGAAGTTGATTATAATTACATTTTTTTTACATTTTTACCTGTAATTTGTAAAGCAGGTTACTCAGAGATTTGCAAGAATAGGCCCAAGAAGTCCACCAGCCAAACCAAGAGTTGTTTTCAGAATAGGCGTCAACAAACCGTTAGCACCCACGACAACATTGAGTAATTCAGCAGTCAACTGTACAACTGTGCTAGTAAGGCCGAGAGCAGTATATACCTGAACAAGGAAGAAAAAGATACTGTAATATAAAGTCATGTTGATTTTCTTCAAAATGCTGAAAAATGTATGCTTTTATTTGATTTTTGAAAGTTTTTTTTATAAGCTTTATTTAGTCAAAGCTTCAAAACATAACAAAATAATAAAAGTAGTACATAAATTGCAGAAAAGGGTAGACATGTTGAACATTTCCAATCAACAGATACAATACAAAAGGTTTACAAATATTGTGCAGGTATAGTACATAATGCAATCATTATTCAAGAGAAATTTGAGGTTAATTGAGCAGAATTTGCTCCTCATACCAGAGAGTTCCTCAAAAACAGCGGTATATGGATTGTTTAGTAGAGAGTGGGAGAATCTCAATATACTGTAGCTGCCCCAAGTATCAAAAAAAATTCATGGTGCAAATTTTTTTCTGAAGGGAGGCTTCCAACCAATCCATATGGAAAATTAAGAATAGCTTATACTTAAAAATCTCCAATGTTGGAGGGTTCTCTTGAATCCATGCTTGCAATATGGTAGTAGTTTTTTTAACTGCTCTAGGAACCTTCAATCCTTCAGGCAGAAGGCCAAAAATAGCCCAATCAGGGGCACAGGGGGAACAATTAAGCTAATATTCAGTAGAGAATTTTTTAACTTGCAACCAAAATCTTTTAATGATGGGACAAGACCAAAGACAATAGTATAGATCTGCCTGAGGAGAATTACACTTTGGGCATGCCGGAGTACCTAAAATACCCATTTGAAATGCCCTCGACAGATATATATATATAAGAGCGTTGAAAAATATTTATATACATTTCGACAAGTTTAGCCATTGGAAAAGTAGTCGTAGAATATTGTAACATTTTAAGTAGATCTTAGAGTGTACAGAGGAATCATCTACAGGTACCCGAAGAAATTTATAATAGTGCAATGTCGCTCCTTTAGACAAGGGGGTGCTATCAATACATTGTCAAGGTCATTATCCTAATTTTCACCTGGAATAAGTTTGGATATTTTACTAGCATAATATTGTGCTAGTAAGAAATGAAGATTAAAAACATTTATAAATGTTAAATAAATGTTAAATAAATGTATTGCAAAAAAAATATTATTCTGTCCAGAGGTAAAATATGTGTGGACGGGGTTTATATCAGTATTGCATTACAATACCAGTCTATAGTACAGTATATTATTATAAAAAGGAGAGTACTAGTCATTTTACCACAATTTTGGTTTTCCTTATATCTTATTAATCAAAGAATGTTTATAGAACAACTTGTAAAGGCCCCCATACACTGCTGCGATTTGGTCCGATTTTACCCAATTCCGACTGACCAAATCTCATGTGCAGAAATACCATCCAACCTGATGCGTGGTCCCGTGCGCACTGGGTCGACCCCTACAGATTGAACCTGCAGCACTAACGATTTATCGGATCAGACCCATCAGCAGCACATCACGGATGCTTTTTAGCACCCATCATATATTGGGTCTGATGCAGGGGCGGGCAGGGGTGGACAGCGACGAGTGCTGGGCAGCGGTGAGCAGCAGAATTTAAACACTTGCAAAAGACTGGGTGGCCGTTGATTGGCTGTGAAAATTCTCTCGGCCAATCAGCAGCCGCCCAGATGAGAGGCCGCTGATTGGGTGAGAGTGCTCTCTGCCACTCAACGGCCGGCCATTCTTTCAGAATTTTTAAAGTTATGATACCGCTTCCCACCCCCTGCCTGGCACCTGTCGCTGCTTGCTCCGCTGCTCACCACTGCCCAGCTCTCCTGCCCCTTCGCCGCTGCAGCAGCTCCCCTGGAGATTTACATGTGATTTATCACAAGTAAAAGTGGCTAAGTGCCAAATTGTAAGTGAGCCTCCTGGGGAGCTGCAGGGAAAGCTCAAGGGGAATTTGGTCTGACTTGTCTGTAGAACAAGTCGGACTAGTGTATGGGGGCCTTAAGTCTTCCAGTTTTTGTTTGTTTGAACTAACGTTGAGTCTCTGCCTACAACTCACATTACATGAGGGCCCATAAAAAGAAAAAGAAAATGGGGTGTATCACCACTAGGGTTGATACCAGGCACTGCTCAGGGTTTTTCTCAAATTTAGCAGCAGTTTAGGTTAAGGATAGTCAGTCCTTAGTGATTGACAAGATAAAAGGAAAGAGAAACTGCGCTTTGAGGAATGATTTACCAACCAGTATGATATAAAGAATTTATTACTTATAAAAATATCACATACACATAATAAAAAGTGAAACTAATTGCATGAGTTAATAGACTTCATTGAAAAAACGGTACTCTTTACCTAGCACGGCGCCCATCACGGGCATCGCGGCCATCAAATGCACTAAAAAACGGGTGCGACGCGATGCCCGCTATTTCCCATAGGGATCAATGTTAAAAGTGTGATTGGACGCGATTTTACTGTTCAATGCCTCAATGCCCGCGATTTTTCCATAGAAAACAATGTTAAATGGGCCACAGAGCCCAAATAGTCCCCCTGAAGTCTGAAATGGCCCCCACAATTGTTAACACCACCCCACGATCAACGTGAACCCGAAGCGTGGCGAGCGCAGCGAGCCCGCGAGGGGCGGCAGTACGCGTCCTCCGACCTTTTCATACCCCCACTATCCACCTCGGCGTGGAGTTGAGAATAGAATAGTGTGGCGAGCGCAGCGAGCCACCGGGCCCGAAGCGCGGCGAGCGCATCGAGCCCCGCGAGGGGACGCGGATACCTTCACAGGTAAACGCGTCCCTTCGCGGGCTTCACAGGTATCCGCGTCCCCTCGTGGGGCTCGCTGCGCTCGCCACGCTTCGGGCTCGGTGGCTCGCTGCGCTCGCCACACTATTCTATTCTCAACTCCACGCCGACGTGGATAGTGGGGGTATGAAAAGGTCGGAGGACGCGTACCGCCGACCCTCGCGGGCTCGCTGCGCTCGCCACGCTTCGGGTTCACGTTGATCGTGGGGTGGCGTTAACAATTGTGGGGGCCATTTAAGACTTCAGGGGGACTATTAGGGCTCTGTGGCCCATTTAACATTGTTTCCTATGGAAAAATCGCGGGCATTGAGGCATTGAACAGTAAAATCGCGTCCAATCACACTTTTAACATTGATCCCTATGGGAAATCGCGGGCATCGCGATTTTTTACCCCCGATGACCGCGATGGACATCGTGGGCGCCGTGCTAGGTAAAGAGTACCGAAAAAACTTCTATATGAAGGTGCTGCTGATTGCATAAAGGTGCATTTAGAATTAGGGAATAGCAACCCTCTTAACCGCCTTAATAGGATCCTGTTCCTATTGGGCTCAGATGGTGCTTTGATGGTGAAGCTGAATAGGACAGTTATTATCAAGTCACTCACGTGTGGCGGTGTAATTAATGCTGTACGGCTTGCAGCAAATGGAAGGTCCCCTTTGGAGTGTAATCAAGCTGGTTGTCCTTGGCTGAGATGGCTTCAATCCTACCCGGGCAAGGGATAGAATCCAACTCTGAGTTCTGGTTCAGGTATCCAAATGGAGTGGTATTTGTAATCCACATGCACTGGAGGAAGGTTTGAAGAGGGCTGCAGGAACGCTGACGCGTTTCGCTGAGGGTCTCTCAGCTTTTTCAAAGGTCGAAGGTTGGACGCGTAATACATGTAACATAATATGCGTCCCCTCATGGGGCTCGCTGCGCTCGCCACACTTCGGGATCACGTCGATACTGGGGGGGGGGGGCCTTAATAAATGACATTATATGTCATTTAATGGTATAGTACATTAAATGCTATTATAAGTGTCAAAACCGCATTGCATCGCATGCCATACCATAACGGCATGCGATGCGATTTTACTACATTTGTGTACGTAGTAAAATCGGGCGCCGTGATAATACACAAGTACCTAATAATTTAGTAGCACACGATTTAAGGCTTCTCTGATACCTGCTAGATGGACTTTTATTGTTTTATTGTCTCCTGAAGAAGCTGCAGTTGGCAGTGAGATGCTTTAGGGAGATGCAGACTTTTACTGATTGCAGCTTATGGTCACCACTTCTAAGCCGTTTTATATTTATACAGCCAGCAGGTATACATTGTTCTCATTATTGCACCATCTATCTAGCACTAAGAGATATTTGATAGCTATTGCCTATTGGACGTTTGTGTGCCCTGCTACTTTACTCTTTTCCTATTTTGTTTGAGAGAATTGGCAATACTCACAAGAGGTGTACAGCTGCTGGGGGAGCCGGAGATCGCTGCTGGTTTGCGCTGATCACCAAAGAGATGTTGTGCTCATAGTGCAGGAAGGGAGCTGCGAGCTGTCCAGCTGCTAGGGGACCACTCAACACGCCCCCAAAAATGATGAAACAGGGGTTGCAGTCATAGGACATGCCCCCTCTTCCAGAGGTCACACCCACACGGCATGTAGACCAGTCCCCTTCTAGGGACGGCAATGCCTTTTGTGTGGCAGGTCATGTTTTATAGTTGTGAGGTATGAGGAAGGCCAAATGTACATTGTACCTACTAGAACCTCTAATACTCACCACAGTATAACAATGGGGTTTCCCTGCACAGGTTTTGATTTCCTCCATTGCTATGTCGGTGTTGGTATTCTGACTTCCAGCATCCTGTCCACTGGTCATCAATATGTATTCCGATCAATTACATAGATTAAAGGACACATGCTTATTGCCATTTATATGGTCATTAACATTAACGCACTCTAAATGAAGATACTAACATCCCTGGTGAATAGACTGTCTCCCAAGAGCCCATTCCAATTTCCAATTTTTTTTTTATGAACATGTCAGCATTGTAGCAATGATATTTGTATTATTGTTGAGAGATGTAGAATAGTGGTTCCTAACCTGGGGTGCGAGTACCCCTGGGGGTACTTTGTTGACCGGTTGGGAGTACTTGAATGTAATATTGCCAATGGAGCCGTTTAGGTTAAGGATAGTCAGTCCTTAGTGATTGACAAGATAAAAGGAAAGAGAAACTGCGCTTTGAGGAGTGATTTACCAACCAGTATGATATAAAGAATTTATTACTTATAAAAATATCACATACACATAATAAAAAGTGATACTAATTGCATGAGTTAATAGACTTCATTGAAAAAACTTCTATATGAAGGTGCTGCTGATTGCATAAAGGTGCATTTAGAATGAGGGAATAGCAACCCTCTTAACCGCCTTAATAGGATCCTGTTCCTATTGGGCTCAGATAGTGCTTTGATGGTGAAGCTGAATAGGACAGTTATTATCAAGTCACTCACATGTGGCGGGGTAATTAATGCTGTACGGCTTGCAGCAAATGGAAGGTCTCCTTTGGAGTGTAATAAAGCTGGTTGTCCTTGGCTGAGATGGCTTCAATCCTACCCGGGCAAGGGATAGAATCCAACTCTGAGTCCTGGTTCAGGTATCCAAATGGAGTGGTATCTGTAGTCCACATGCACTGGAGGAAGGTTTGAAGAGGGCTGCAGGAACGCTGACGCGTTTCGCTGAGGGTCTCTCAGCTTTTTCAAAGGTCGAAGGTTGGACGCGTAATACATGTAACATAATATGCGTCCCCTCATGGGGCTCGCTGCGCTCGCCACACTTCGGGATCACGTCGATACTGGGGGGGGGGGCCTTAATAAATGACATTATATGTCATTTAATGGTATAGTACATTAAATGCTATTATAAGTGTCAAAACCGCATTGCATCGCATGCCATACCATAACGGCATGCAATGCGATTTTACTACTTTGCGTACGTAGTAAAATCGGGCGCCGTGATAATACACAAGTACCTAATAATTTAGTAGCACACGATTTAAGGCTTCTCTGATACCTGCTAGATGGACTTTTATTGTTTTATTGTCTCCTGAAGAAGCTGCAGTTTGCAGTGAGATGCTTTAGGGAGATGCAGACTTTTACTGATTGCAGCTTATGGTCACCACTTTTAAGCCGTTTTATATTTATACAGCCAGCAGGTATACATTGTTCTCATTATTGCACCATCTATCTAGCACTAAGAGATATTTGATAGCTATTGGCTATTGGACTTTTGTGTGCCCTGCTACTTTACTCTTTTCCTATTTTGTTTGAGAGAATTGGCAATACTCACAAGAGGTGTGCAGCTGCTGGGGGAGCCGGAGATCGCTGCTGGTTTGCGCTGATCACCAAAGAGATGTCATTCTCATAGTGCAGGAAGGGAGCTGCGAGCTGTCCAGCTGCTAGGGGAGCACTCAACACGCCCCCAAAAATGATGAAACATTTCCAGAGGTCACACCCACATGGCATGTAGACCAGTCCCCTTCTAGGGACGGCAATGCCTTTTGTGTGGCAGGTCATGTTTTATAGCAACAAAAGTTGTGAGGTATGAGGAAGGCCAAATGTACATTGTACCTACTAGAACCTCTAATACTTACCACAGTATAACAATGGGGTTTCCCTGCACAGGTTTTGATTTCCTCCATTGCTATGTCGGTGTTGGTATTCTGACTTCCAGCATCCTGTCCACTGGTCATCAATATGCATTCCGATCAATTACATAGATTAAAGGACACATGCTTATTGCCATTTATATGGTCATTAACATTAATGTGCTGTAAATGAAGATACTAACGTCCCTGGTGAATAGACTGTCTCCCAAGAGCCCATTCCAATTTCCAATTTTTTTTTTTATGAACATGTCAGCATTGTAGCAGGGATATTTGTATTATTGTTGAGAGATGTAGAACAGTGGTTCCTAACCTGGGGTGCAAGTACCCCTGGGGGTACTTTGTTGACCGGTTGGGAGTACTTGAATGTAATATTGCCAATGGAGAAGAAGAGGAAAGAAGTCTCCTGTTTCCATAGAGATAAAAAATGTTGCGTCATGTCCGATTCTATCTGCAGGATCATCGGTGTCTCCTTGTGCTTTTGCCTGACCAGCAATCCACTGGGAGCTACCTGCACTGCTATTAGACATCAGTGATCATCGGCCCCGCGCTGACACGGGTAGAGAAAGCTGCGGTATATTTAGCGGGAACCCCGGAGAAAGCACAAAGCCAGCGGCCAAACACAGGGCATGCCCTCCAACATTTGGAGGGCAGAAACTGGTACACTATCAAAAAGGGGGCGTGGTCATGGGTAAAGAGGGAGTGGCCACATGTAAAGGGGATGTGGCCATGTTCCATTTCCGATCATTACATTTCAGAATCATTAAATTCTGCATAGTCAGATCTTCTGTGGAAACAATTTCATACATTGCCGGCCGACCATAAATGAGGGTGACTAGGCTGCTGCACAGTGTGAGTGACTGACAATAATGATTCCCCCCACCTGATCTGCAGGGTGTATGTGAGGAGGGGGGAGATGCACAGTAATAATAGGGGTGATCACAGGGATGGGAGCCTGGGGGCAGCAGTACCAGGCTGGTCCTGTCCGATGAGCAGGGCCGATGCTGGAGACTGTCACTTCACCTCTTCCCCAGCAGCACAGCGAGCTCTACGCAATCCATCAGTGCGGGGCAGCAGCAGCTGGGCGTGAGTGTGTGTCACTGAGATGCCTGTGTGCCAGCCCACCCCCCTGGGTGCATGTACCCACCCCTGCCCGCCTGCCGATCCCCCCACGGCCCGCCACCTCTCTACGGTTACATGCACTGAGTTCCCTGGTCACCACTCACCTCCCGGCTGCTTGCAGGTCGCTCTGGTGGCAGCAGCAGCGTCGTCCTCTCAGTCCAGAAGTCACGCAGCAACAGGTCATTTGGCGCGGCTGATAGCTCTAGACTGGCGGCGGTGTCCAGACTGGCCAGCGGGCGACCTCTGTGTGTACAGCTCTGCGGGAGCAGGGCTGTGGTCTCAGCTGATGTCAAGACGCAGAGGCACCGCAAGTCTTTAATGAGAACATGGGCACTGTACCAACTGACACAATCTACACTCCCCGCAAACTGGTACATTTGGTACAATTTATTTTAGCCGGTACAGTTCGTTAAAAAACGGTATTGTACCGGCTATATCGGTACAGTTGGAGGGTATGCAAAGAGGGACCCGAATCCTGACCGCACACTAATCCTCCGCTACTCCTTATTATAAGGACACGTATACCTCTCACTGCCAATCCACTCATAAGTACTGTGGATATTTCAAATTGAGAGGAGGGGTACTCATAAATGAAAAGCCTAATCAAGGGGTACGGGAGAGAAAAGTTTGGGAAACGCTGATGTAGGACATCTCTTTTACTGTAGTCGTATATACATTTAAGCAAATGTGATTGAATAAATACTGGTCTCCATAATGTGGCAAAAGATTGTACACTTATAATCTAAATGAATATGCTTTCTACTTACCACACCACTGCTCAAATCATTGACTATGCCGATAAAATCAATACCATCCTCATCATAAATCTTTTTCTGGAGAATAAATAACCAATGTTGTATTTTGTTATTTTTATTTTTTTTGGAATATAAATACAATGGGGTAAATGTACTAAGATAAGAGGGCTAAGGAAAATGAGATGTTGCCTATAGAAACCAATCAATCTATCTATTATCTCCTAGAACCTTGATGGCTAACCTTGACACTCCAACTGTTGAACTATACATCCCAGCATGCTCTGCGTCAGATTTAGTATATCCAAATAGCAAACTTAAAGCAGAGCATGCTGGGATGTGTAGTTCAACAACAGCTGGAGTGTCAAGGTTATCCATCAAGGTCCTAGAAGGTGCTAAAATAATAAGCAGTAGAAAGCAGTAGTTGTCATGGGCAACATCCCATCTTCAATAGGACCCCCGTGTTGAAAGTTAAAAACCCAAAACATCATATTGACATTAGAAAATAGACAAGTACAACATATGTGCAGATGAAATATTATTTCTACATTTTCATTTAAAAATCAAACGCAGTCATTACTTTTTCAAAAACATTTTTGTGTTAAACATAATTAAATGTGCTAAAGAACATTGAATATGAGAAGTGTTACTGTGCACGGAGTTACTCAGAACAACAACACTTGGCATACTGTGCAATTTTATAATCTGATCAGGGCAGGATATTGAAATCAGTTGTCTATTGATAAGGGGAGGAGCTGTTATCAGTGCTGCGTGGGTGTGGCCAGAGCCACATGGGCGTGTACATACCCTCTAATTATCCCAGTAAAAATACAATTTTAGGGTAATGCTTATGATTTCTGGCCGACTGTGTGGCCCATCATTATGCTGCCATGATGATGGAGGCCTAGAGCTGTAGCTTCCTCAGTCCCATTGTTATTCTATCCCTTAGATGCTCTAGCCAGATTTGCTGTAACGCTACTTTATGCACCCTGAATGCCACATGCAGACAGAGGCGTAGGGAGGGTGGAGCCAGTGGAGCACACGCTCCGGGCGCAGATTGGTCGCATGGCGGCGCCGGCCCGCCCCCCTCCGCAAATGAGCCCTGCAATGCAGATCAAATATGATCATACTGCTAGTAGTAATGGGCAGCGGGCAGCATGCGCCGGCGGCTGTCCTGCCCGGCACTTGCCTCCTGCCCTGCTCACCTGGTCCCTGCTGCCAAACATCACGGAGAGTCTGACTCCTCTCTAATGCTGGCCACACATCAGACCAACTTTCCTCCAACCATCCAACTAGTTGGTTGGATGGAATAAAAACCTGGTACTGGATGGGAGCAAATGTAGTTTGTAATTAAGTCATTTGTTTCCCAAATCGGATAATGGACAACAACTGTCACTCAGACAATGTACTGTAGTTGGAACAATTTCACTGAATGTTTTTGTCCATTCTCCTGAGTTTGTGAGCAAATTGCTTATTGGCATTTGCCCCCATACAGTAACATATTTTCAGTCCAACCAACCAACTAGTTGGATGGTTGGAGGAAAGTTGGTCTGATGTGTGGCCAGCATAAGTTGCTGCTGTTCCAAACTCCTCCCAGACAAGTCACCTGCCCCTGCTATGCAGAGTGACTCACTCCCTCCTCCCTGGCTGCAGCAGCGTCATCAGCCTTCCCAAGGGTTAGCTGTAGCCTGGAGGAAGAGGAGGTTTTCTGCTGCCGCCAGTGCCGCCCTGCTGTGCTGCGCATTTGGTTTTATATGCCTAGGGTGCCCAACATTCTTGCACCGGCCCTGGTTACAGCACCTTATATAGCGCAGCAGATTCCGTTATAGTGTCTTATATAGCACAGCAAATTCCGTTACAGTGTCTTATATAGCGCAGCAGATTCAGTTATAGTGTCTTATATAGCACAGCAGATTCCGTTACATTGTCTTATATAGCACAGCAGATTCCGTTACATTGTCTTATATAGCACAGCAGATTCCGTTACAGTGTCTTATATAGCGCAGCAGATTCCATTACAGTGTATTATATAGCGCAGCAGATTCCGTTACAGTGTCTTATATAGCGCAGCAGATTCCGTTATAGTGTCTTATATAGCGCGGCAGATTCCGTTACAGTGTCTTATATAGCGCAGCAGATTCCGTTACAGTGTCTTATATAGCGCAGCAGATTCAGTTATAGTGTCTTATATAGCACAGCAGATTCCGTTACATTGTCTTATATAGCACAGCAGATTCCGTTACATTGTCTTATATAGCACAGCAGATTCCGTTACAGTGTCTTATATAGCGCAGCAGATTCTGTTACATTGTTTTATATAGCACAGCAGATTCCGTTACAGTGTCTTATATAGCGCAGCAGATTCTGTTACAGTTACCTATATAGCGCAGCAGATTCCGTTACAGTGTCTTATATAGTGTCTTATTTAAAAAAAAATAATCGGTACTTGTTTAGTTTCACGGCGGCAGATATTACATGCGATATCGCATGCGTTCGCATGCAGGCACTTTATTTGATGTGGTGAGATGGATTAAAAAAAAAACTTTATTCAAGAAGACCGGTGAGTGTCCTCATCTTTTTTGGCTGTACTGGTGGACTGGACTTGTCTGGGACTCCTGAGCTGACACCCTGAATGCAGTTGCTGCATTCTGGAGCAGAGTGTGATCCCTACCCCTGGATATATATATATATATATATATATAGAAAAAGAAAGGGTACCCCAAATATGCGCACTCTGTATAAAATGGAGCAGCACCTCTGAGAGGTCCCCTGTTAGATGGGACCTCGGGTTTAGAAATGCAACAATGGGTGTTTAGAGGGCACTCCCCAATAAGACAGCAATTTTTTATAAAAACATAAATTTAATAACACTTCAAACCGTCCATTTGGATCAGCACAATGATTCTTTTGTTCACATTTGTCAGATGTCAAAAACACAAGTGGCCCAACGCGTTTCGTCACACACGTGACTTCATCAGGGGCAATACGGACAGTAGAAACCTTTATTTTTCTCAAGTTAGTGATCCATAGGGTCCTTAGACTGACTTCTGTGTTTAGGGCTGACCAGAATTTGAATAAGTCGCCACCAATGTATAAGATCCTCTTTCACAAAATTATCAAGTATGGGTCACAATACAGACTTTAGCCGTGGTAGGGTGAAGTGTGCTGTGTGAGATCCTGGTTTGGATCTCACAAAATAATCATTGTGCTGATCCAAATGGACATTTTGAAGTGTTATTAAATTTGTGTTTTTATCAAAAATTGCTGTCTTATTGGGGAGCCCCCTCTGAACATATATATATATAAAATACCAGATGAAAAGCCTGTGTTTGTCCCTCTTTACCTTACTCTGTTAAAGCCCTGACAGGCTAAGCACTGCTTCTGATTAAAAACCCTCCCATGACAAGGCTGCTGCTGCTGCTATCCTCTATGGGCCTGAGAAGCAATTTTTTTGAGGGAAAAATACATGTCAACCACAGGGGCCCCTACATAGAGGGGGGCCAAGGGTACTGACCCCCTGTGCCCCTCCCTTAATCCGGCCCTACTCAACCCCTCCCCAATGACATGTGAATCTTGCCAAATTGTGGGGCTTTGTAACTTTCTCTCATCTGTTGGGGGGTGGGGGTGGGGGGGATGGTGTTTATGGTTACTCAGAACACCCCTGGGTGGGCTACTAGTTTATGTGTGAGAAATCACCATTAATAAGCAACAAAAACTTGTGTACTACTCACTGGGGGTAATTCTGGTCCACATACAATGCTGCAAATTGCTCAACATTGCATGTAGACTAAACACCATCTGACGCTCGCAGGTTTGTCCACCCCCCCTTGCATGCTGGGTTGCCCACATGGCTGTGAATGGAAGTTTTGGTAAAACATCCATTTGCAGCCTATGGAGCGACACCCACATCATTTGATGGTCGCCGACCATCGAATGACGCAAAATGTGCATAACTCTCTGGTCACTTATATATGCATTCACACTCGACAGGAACAGGACGGGCATCTGAGATCCGGTGATGTCAGCTGCCGGCCCCCCGCACCCGCATCATTGGGCGGTTTCTTGGGAACGCTCATGAAACGCTGGGCATTCCCATGGGCTAATCCCCCGGCCTGCCGCACCTCGCCCCCCCACCTGCAGTCTTGGGTGCGTGTGCCCGGCAAACACTCTGTTCACCGTAGCCACACGCACCCGGCGCATGCACATGCATACAACCAAAACATCGATCCACCGAACAAACCAGAATAACCCCCACTCCCTGTAGGCGTATTACAGGGAGGTTTATCAAACTTTCTTAACTAATAAAATTCATTAGTCTTTACACAATAAAAAGTACATTACTACAGTAAATTCTAGGGTCCCTATTTCATTTTCAAAAAAGGTTTTGTTATTTTTAACTGAACCTGAAACATAATTCCAAAGAGTTGCTTTGCAAACATTTTCCAACATATAACGATACACAAAAATAGAATGAAATTACCATTAAGCAGCAGGTCGCGTTAACAAATACACTTATTTTGACGACAGTTTGTGCAGCTTTTGCGTATTCATTTGACTGAAACAGATAAAAATATGTACGATTAATCCACATGAAAAATAAACTATGACCGTTTAAAACGACACTTGAGGATAGATGCAGGTGTGACTTTATATTGTGTATACCGTGCTAGATTAATAAAGGATAGCTACTGACACAGAACACACTATGGCGCTAATAAATAAATATGTAAATGGTGGAAACTAATAATTTACATTGGTTCACGAATGTAAAAATTGATTCAGGCAAGTAATCTTTACTAAAATGGGAGTTCTATGTCACATGGGATGTTGCTATGGGAAACCAATCAGAATCTACTTATTTATTAGTATCAGATTGGTTGCCCATAGCAACAGCCCATCTGAACTAAAACTCCCATCTTAGTAAATTTCCCCCATAGTTAATGCTATCAACTTATTCAGGTATGAGATATTTTTGGTTGGACTTGGTTGGACCTGTGATCGGATGGTCAGAACTCAGTCATCCATTTTCTTATTCCACTATCAGTCACTGTAAAGTGATCCTATTGCTAATGTCATCATTACCAGCTGATATGTGTCACATTCTACATTAAGACTATATGGATTGCAGAAAATTAATAATAACTATCATAGGTAGGTGGAGAAATAGAGCACAGATCATGGAAATCCACAAAGCATTTAAGGAGCTTGTAAATATCATTACCTCAGAAAATGTTCCATGGGTCCCAACATTACATTACAGTGCGGTAGAGTGTGTAGTGTATCATAAAAGTTTAATATTTATTTATTAACTAACTCTTTGAAAAGTATAATGATTTATTAATTCATAGTAGTCTCTGGGCCAGATGTACTAAACTTGAAAAGTGATAAAATGGAGAGTGATAAACCACCAGCCAATCAGCTCCTACCTGCCACAGGTTGTGTTTGAAAAATGACAAGTAGCAGCTGAATGGTTGGTGGTTCATCACTCTCCATTGTATCACTTTTCAAGGCTTAGTACATCTCATCCAATGTACTAACCCTCAAAAACCGATAAAGTGGAGAGAGGTAAAGTACTGGCCAATTGGCTCCTAACTGTCATATTACAGACTGTGGGATAGATGTATAAAGCAGTGATATCGGTGGAGGTGAGCCAGAGGAGGAGTGGCCCATGGCAACCAATCAGCTGCTCTTTATAATTTGATATTATGCAATTTATAGATGCTACGTCTGGCTCACTTCTCCTGCCTAATCACTGCTTCATACCTCTACCCCTGTGATTGAAAAATGCCAGTTAAGAGCTAATTGTTCACTCTCCAAGACGTAGTACATCTGCCCCATAGTCTTCGTTAATTTGATGAAGTCTCATTTATTATGGAAGACCACTTATTTTGTGTAGATTTTAATCGATTAAATAATGTATTGCATTGGTAGAGGATTTGTTTATATGCTAATCAATGTATATATATTTAAGCCAGAATTGATTTGCGCTCAATTGTTCATGCCTTTCATACAGTACATACAAATCTGGTAATTAATGAGTCTAATGCTGTGTACACACGGTCCGATTTCCTTTCCGATGTTGACGATATAGTCAACATCGGATCGGCATCGGATCAACATCGGATGCAGATCGCAAGGGTTTTAACCCTTGCGATCCCGATCCGATCCCGATGCGCGTTCACGTATCGGAAGCCAGAAAGTCTTGGCTGCCTTGTCTATATAGTGCAGATCTGCACTATATAGTCAAGATAGGATGCAAATCGGATGTGCCTTAAGATCCTATCCACGATCCTATCTGATCAGATCGTGGATAGGATCTTAAGGCACATCTAACGTGTGTACACACCATAAAAGTCCTTCCAATTCCCATATGGTCTTTCTTGTCTGCATTTTTGTGGGGTCTTTGCCCCTGCTCATGGTGCATCGGGTAGGGATAGGGTAGGATAGACAGCAACTAAGTCATCAAGCATTAGGTCGATACCACTAGGTCGACATGCGTGACTGTCAACATGCAGGAAGGTCGACAGGGTCATTAGGTCGACACAAGCAAGGTCAGTAGCAGTTGAGAATAATAAATTCCTGTGGACAGCACCTCAAGGGTAACTAACTACACCGAGTTTATTACGCCACTACCTGTGTGTTACAATAGCAATGTGAAGTCCATTCTTGAAAGTACAATATACAAATATGAAACAGTTTACAGTCGGCCTGGCAGACGCTTTGCCATGCAAATTCCCACAACCCAACAGCAGATTTCCTTTGCGAAAAGGATGGAAGGTCAAACAATTGTGAAATTTAAGGACTGAGGGCCTGATTCAGCTTTGTTTAGCAAAGCGAAAAAGCATACAATTCATAGTTGCCTACCCTCCTGCATTCTGCAGGAGACTCCCTGACATAGCAGCAATCTCCCTCTCTCCCTCATTAGTCTAGCAATCTCCCTCATTTCACCTAGCCCACATTACACTGTTACATCATAGTTACCTCCCCTCCTGCATTTTGCAGGAGACTCCCTGACATAGCAGCAATCTCCCTCTCTCTCTCATTAGTCTAGCAATCTACCTCATGTCACCTAGCCCACATTACACTGTTACATCATAGTTACCTCCCCTCCTGCATTTTGCAGGAGACTCCCTGACATAGCAGCAATCTCCCTCTCTCTCTCATTAGTCTAGCAATCTCCCTCATGTCACCTCACCCACATTATATTGTTAATTTTTTCGGGGAAAAAGGAATGAGAGACAGATACATTTACATTGAATCATCAGCACCATTTCCCAGCACTTTACCAAGTGTAGTAGCTCTTACTAACTGCTGTTGGGCTCAATTACATTTGGATATAAGTCAATATTCCTCTCAGATGTAGCAGTACACACCAATGCTTCTAGGTGCCACGTTCATAATCTCTTTTCACAATCTGTCCATATATGGAACTAGACACGCCCTTTGGTGGAGCATGACACGTCCCCTCATTGGGGCTCTGTGTAAAAGTCTACTACCAACTATAATCTCACTGAAATTAGTTTTCAAATGTAGGCAAGTATGATACAATTGTATTCAACCATGCTGCACTGCAGGTGGGGCAGATGTAACATGTGCAGAGAGAGTTATATTTGGGTGGGGTGTGTTCACACCATACTTGCCTACTTTTGAACTCTCCTCTCCGGGAGAAGCCCGGAGAGGAGACTGACAGCATCACTTCTGGGGGCGGGGGCCTGATGTAGACATCATCAAGCCCCACCCCCAGCACTGAAATTCCCCCCAATTTGCGGGACTTTGAGGAGGGGGCGGGACTACATGGCACGATTTGCATATTTAGCCACGTCCCCTCCCCCACGAAAAGCCGCAAATCGCGGAAAAACAGGGAGGCGGCCAGGCAGATTGCGGAGGCTGAGGGAGAATCCGGGAGGATTGCCCACCTTTTCGGGGGGCCGGGAGGGGGACCCAATTTTCGGGATCCTCCCGGCCAATCCGGGAGGGTAGGCAACCCTGGTTCACACTGAAATGTAAATTGCAGTGTAAATATAAAGCAGCCAGTATTTACCCTTCACAGAAACAGAATAACACTCCCAAATCCAACTCTCTCTATGCACATGTTACATATGCCCCACCTGCAGTGCAGGATGTTTTTTTTCCAGTTGTGTGATTTTTAGCTTTGCAAACATACAGTAGCTAAACCAAGCCTTGGATTTTGCTCTCTGCCCTTCCATGTACATATAAAAAGTGTTTATTAAAAGGTGGAGTTCTATTATGATGTTGTTTGGTCTTCTATTATACAAAAGTAAAGCATAAACTTACCCTAAAATACACCCTTAAGTCAGCTTTTGTTTTCTCGTCAAACTTCAGGCATTTCAGCTGTTAACACAAACATATTTTAGTATAGTAGATCCTTCTTTACATAAAAAATGAGCAGTTTACATATATAACTGTACACTAGATTCTGCTGGAGCTTGTACAATGGGCCTGATACAGATATGGGCGGAGCTGGATTTCAGGTAAACTATTAAACAGAGGCATATTAATAGACAAGGGGGCAGTCTCCATCCAGGCCACCTCCTCTCCTCTAATTGGCTCGGCAGCAGACTCTGACCACTAGGGTCACTAGATGACCTTAACACTGTGCAAAGGAGCAGGTCTCTGGGAAAATAGTGTTGGCCATTTTCCTGGTGATTTTATAATGGCACACACATAAAATGCTTGGAAAATAGACTTCACATCATTCTCCTGGTGATTGTGCAGCACTGTTACCACCAACCTGGGACTCCAGAGGGGTAAACCTTTGGATAAATGGGAGCAGGATGTGCAGTGTGGGTCTGTTTGCACCGCATACCCTGCGGTAGACATCCTTGATAGGGGACTAAGTAAAAACCGGACCCGGATAAGACACCGGAACGCCGGACCAGACATCAAACTCTGCATTCCGGAGCTTATAGTGTCTGGTCCGAGGGGTGTCCCATGCGGGGGGTGTCTTGTCCGGGGGGATGCCTGTGATTGCTCACACCA
This sequence comes from Crinia signifera, assembly GCF_055691185.1. Taxonomy (NCBI): domain Eukaryota; kingdom Metazoa; phylum Chordata; class Amphibia; order Anura; family Myobatrachidae; genus Crinia; species Crinia signifera. The sequence continues at coordinate 100,792,122 of NC_139226.1, read as the reverse complement.
GGGACATGGGGAAGGGGAGATTACAGCCTCCCCGTGTGGTCTGGACCGTTCCAGTTTTTATTACACCCCCGGACCATGCGGTGAGGCTGTATTCTCCCCCCTCTCCTCTCCCAGGTGACAGGTGCGAGAGCAGTCTCATCAGATGGAGCACCCCCGGACAGGACACCCCCGGACCGGATACTACAAGCTCCGTTTGATGTCCAGTCCGGCATTCCGGTGTCTTATCCGATTCCGGATTTTACCCATACCCCTTGATAGCAAAATTCTTTCTATAATCACATATATGATATATAAAGATTTGCATGACACGCTTGCTAAAAAAATAGAAAATAATAATTATGCCAGCTATGTCATTACTGAAATCACAGAGCAAATCTTTTGTAAAGGCTTTATAAGTGGCAAGTAATGCACCTCTTTGGGGGCCTGATTTTGATGTGGTTGGAGCAGGGCCATTTTAAGACAGGAGAGGCCCATGTGCAGAGTCTAAATACTAGAGCTCTCAGACTCTAGTGTACAGATCTCCGGAAAAATGGCAGCTATTTTTATGGAAATTTTCACAACACTGCTACACCCTCGCGAGACTTCAAAAAATGGATGCAGCATATGCGGTGTGGGCTCCACCTGGGACTCGGGGACAGTGTGCAACGCCAGAGCCGGTCCTAGCCAATATGATGCCCTAGGCAAGATTTTGTCTAGTGCCCCCTAGCACTGCCACTAGTTCCGCCTCTGACCCTGCTCCCCTTTCCCAGCACCATCATCATTCATCACAGCAGTCATCATTTTTGTGCTCCTACCCTCTGTATTTTAAATAAAAACCATGTGCACATTTGGCGTGCATCCCAAAAAAGGGTGTGTTCTCGCTGGGAAGGGGCATGGCCACACAATAGTACCCCCAATTCAAATTATGCCACACATTAGTGCAACTTCATTCACATTATATCATGCGATAGTGTACCTTATTCACGTTACATCACGTAGTAGTACCACTTAACCTTATATACTTTACTTCTCACAGTAGTGCCCATTATTCACATTACATCACACTGAATTGCTCTTTTATCACATTAGACCACACAGTAGTGCCCATTCTATACAGTATGTTACACCATACAGTAGAGCACCTTATACACACATTAGTAATGCCTTTATACACATAATACCACACAGTAATGCCCCTTACACGACATACACTACATTATTAATGTCCTTATAAACCTAATGCGCATTACACATTATGCCAACCTTTATTAATGCCCTTATACACATAATGACAAACGTAAAGTCCCTTACACATATGTCGCACATTATTAATGCCTGTTACACATATGTTGCACATTATTAATGCATCTATACACGGCACACATATGCCAAACACTATTGCACAACCAACCCACTTGCACAGAGCACTCGCACAGCCACTAACACTGTGACCTCTGCCTCTGCTTGGATACAGATGTTTCCTCATACATCTTGCCTCAATACACCATGCAGCTCCTGGCCAGCTCTGCTAACATTGGGCACCTTTTTTGCTGAAAATTCATCTTATTTGCATTATTATGTGACCAGGACACTGAAAGAGCTTCCGATGATTAAAATTATATGCAGCATGCCTATATTCTGTGTGCGACTGTACCTGCATGAATACACTTTTTCATATGCAGATACAGCCTCACTCACACACAGAATATAAGCATGATGCATATCATTTTAATCAGCAGAAGCTGCTTGTTCCCCATGGCATTCCAATTGTCCTAGGCATTTGCCTATTTTGCCTATGCCTAGGGCCGGCTCTGTGCAACGCGCACACTGCACCCATTATAAATACCTCATTGGGTTGGAGTTGATATTACTGCTTGCATCAACACCATTGGCGTCGACCACCTAAAGAGCCACCAAGAGGCCTGGAAAACTCTGTCATCATCGCTCTTCCCCTGCAATGTCGATGACATGCCTTCATTTTGAGAGATTGGGTCTGTTGCTGTCTCCTGTCTGCCTCCAAATGGCAGCTGACCATCACTTACTAATAGTCTGATGCCGCCTCGTGTCCACCACATACTGCACATGACATACGCATAGTTCAGGTCTGGCGTATGCACGAAGTACCAAACATTGGTATTTGCACTATACACCACAGTCCATGGGGACCTGAATAGGGGCCAGGGGTTTATTACATTACCAATTTTAGTAGCTAAAATCCAGTTATACTTTGTTGTTTATAGTACTTATGGCAGTATTATTAGTTTATATATTGCTGCCTTAATATCAGTCTAATTAGCATTAAATAATTAAACAGATACTTTACCACTTCGTTAAAGACTATGTCTTTGTCACAGTTCTTGAAAATAGCCAGAAGTCTCTATAGAGAACAGAAAAACATATTTTAAACATCCACCTATAATATTATAGAACAAAGGCATGTACTAATGCATAGAATAATACATAAAGGTATATATTTCATAAGAAAATATATGATATACTGTTGACATTCATCTATATGTTATCTGGTTACTTGAATTGTATGCTTAAGATAATAATGATATGAAACTACTTAACCACTTACAGTATCTGCCATGGTGGCATCCAGACTGGGTTTTCCCAGACATGGATGCATCTAATGCAACCAATCAGTAAAGGCTGCTGTTTCTTTGTTCCCTCCCCCAGCAGCCTGGTGGCACCTCCCACTCTGCAGCTGCAGAAATTAGCAGCCCTCAGCTTCCCTGTGTACAACTAGCAGCTACAGAGAGGAGCAGCTGCCAGGAAACTTTTTGCGATGTTGAGATGGGACAACCATCTATGGTTCAGTATACTTATCACCTGCAGATGTTTTCATTGATGTTTATAAAAATGTTTTAAAATTTTGTACTTGTTTCCTAGCACGATGCCCATCACATCGTATACCATAAGACTAAATATGGTATACAATGCGATGCGACGCGATATTGTACAATAAAATATTGTATCGCATCGGATGCCATACAATGGCATACAATGCAATGGTATACGATTTTTGATTGTACAACCACCCTGATGGGTCCATACAATGTTAAATGCCCCCCATTGTTAACGCCACCCTCAGGATAAACGCCAGCCCGAAGCGTGGCGAGCGGCGGTGGCAGCGCTGCGAGACGGGAAGCGCAGTGGCGAGTATTAGATTTTAAAATACCTGTCAAATGACTGGCCGTTCTCTGATTGGCTGGCTGAGAGCTCAGCCAATCAGAGAACGGCTAGTCATTTGACAGGAATTTTAAAATCTAATACCCGCCACTGCGCGTCCCGTCCCGCAGCTGTGCTGATATCTATGATCATCACCGCCCGGCCAGATCATCACTCCCCGGCAAAGTGCCGAAATCGGATGAAATCGTCCCAAAATCGCATAGTGTATGGGGGCCTTAAGATCAGAAGAGTTAGCAAAAGATCTGCAGGAGCGCGTATCCGACCGATATCGGCCGATTTGCGGCCGATTATCTGTAAAAATCGCCAAAAAAATAAGATGTAGTGTGTGTGCAATGTAAAAATAAAGCAGCCAGTAATTGCCCTGCACAGAAACAAACTGTATAAGTAATATGTTTTACATACAGTTGTCATCATCAACTGCTAAATAGGGGGTCCTTAAAAACTTTTGCTATGGGGCCCAGGAATATCTAGTTACGCCCCTGCCTGGGAGCCAGGGCGGCTGCCCAGCTGCTTGGGGGGCACTGGGCACTCCCACAAAGAGATGAAAACACCCCCTCTGCCCAAGGCCATACCCACACTGTCATACTCTTATTGGACCGGCTACGCCTTCGTTGTGGCCGGTCCCAATTTAAAAAGCCAAAAAGTTGGGAAGCAGGGATTGTTCGGCATTACATTTACCGCTATGATTAAGCGACCTCAATCCCCGAATCCCCAAATACATAAAGATGATTTTCCATTTACCACAGCTCTGAAGGCAGTATTTACAAGACATATCTTTACAGGAAACAGTTCCGGTGAATTTTCATCGCCTTTGTCCTGCAACAAGAGAAAATCCAAATCATCGTAAGTAGTATGGAAAGTAAATTGCTGCAATAGTTACATTCATTTTGCTATAAAGTAAATACCTTTTTTATTACATACTGTATAACATCTGTTAATAATTCAATCATACCAAAAAAAATAAAGTAAACATTTTTTTATGCAATTTATGTATCTTTTGTCTTCATAAAAAGCTTGAGTTGGATTTGGAAATCTATTTCTTAAAGTTTACTGAATTCATTACTTTCTTCTTCTTGTAACCAGCACCAGGGTCAAAGTACTTTTTTGTTGTAAACAAGTGTGGGTGGTCCATCCAGTCTACAATAGTTCAATCATGTCTCATTATACTGCATATCTTCTCTCACCATTTGCTTGTTTTAGTTTTTATTGCTCATTTCCCGAGTGGGTATTAGGCATCGGGGGTGCTACAAAATCGGGGGTAACTACAAAATTTGCACCCCTCCTGCCAGAAAATGTTGGCAGCACCGCCTCCCTCCAGTCAAGTTATGACCCTCCCCAACCCTGCCTTACCCCTCCTCTTGCCGCTACCGCATCTGTAGCCAGGACCCGCAGATCTACTTGCCTGCAGTCCTGGTGCTCCCCCTGGCTCCTGCTAATGAAAAATGACCCTCACAAAATGGCTGCCCCTAACAGCAGACCGTTTTAAAGGATGCAAGAGGAGGCCCCTGCTGTAATGGGGTAGATGTTTTGTGTGGGACATTATTCATTAGGAGCCAAGAGGAGCACCGTGACCAGAGACAAGTTGATCTGCGGGCCTGACCACAGATGTGGCTGCAAGCGGCTGGGTAAGGCAGGTTCCGGCAGTTGGAAGCGGTGCAGCATAACAGTAGCCCCCCCAGTGCACACACTTACTCTGCGGTTCCCCGCCACCACGGGTTCTGTGTCGCTAATGTTACACCACTGGTATGTAGGTATACTTACTAGGGGGATAGGAGGAAGACTAGCCTCAGCTCATGTTTCCAGTGATATAATTCTAAACGCCATACACACAGAGCGATATTTTAAACAAAATCGCTCATTTCCACTCTCGTGAGCAATATTGTTTAAAATAATGCAGACTCCAATGTGGCCCCAAAAAGGCCTCAGGGAATGGTGTGTGGCTTAGAAATGCCCAAGATCGTGAGCCATGTCACTCTGTGAGCTGCTGGCCATGCCCCCGATCTATCTGTCTGCAGTTATTAGATGATGTGAGCATGCGCAGGGCCACCGACAGGGGGGTGCTTTGAGTTCTGCTGTCCTGGGCCCCGGCCTCTGGAAGGGTCCAGGCAGCTCATTTTCCCTACCGCAACCCTCCGCTGTGGCAACCCTCTGCTGTGCTGCTGCTGTGAGGAGACCCAGTTGATTGACAGCGCAGAAGCGCAAAGGAGTGTGTTGGCCCGGAAGAGGACGGGCAGTGTGGTGAGGTGAATAGGGAGCCAGTGTGCGGCTGAAGGAAAGGTCCGGTGCGTGTAAGCAGCGGAAGAGGGAAGATGGCCCCGGGACAAGAGAAGTGTTGCAGGACAGCCGCGTGTACCTGTGTGAGCGGCGTGCAGGACGGAGCGGGGAATCTGCAGCCACCAACAGGCGGGAAGACACCAGGAAGCAGCTGAGACCAAGCGCAGTGAGACCCCTGGCTGATACCACCAGATCCTGCATGCGGTCGGCGCCTGACACGTGTGGCACTAGAGGCACCAGGTCAGACGCTGAAGGGATGGAGGCAGACACAGCTCATACAGTGACCGGCAGATGTGGAAGTATCTTGGATGGTGTGTACAAGTACTGCCCACAAGTATGCCGACAGACCCCTCCCTAACATAGAAGGGACAGCCTAACCCCTGCAAGGGATCAGCATAGGAGCCTCACGGGCCTAGTATACGGGAGAAGGGGCCCTTCTAACACATCTAGGGAGATGAGGGGGGGGGGGGGATATGTGGGGAGGTGAGGGGGGGGGGGGATTGGGGGGGCCCGGACTGGAAATCAGTCACCAATCTTGGGCCACAAATTTCCTAGTTGCAGCCCTGAGCATGCGCTCATCATCTTTTACCCATTGCTCTGCAGCAGCGAGTGACAGTGTGGGCTCCCTACTGCCCCCCACCGCTGGATACTGCTGCCGACTGTGGGACACTGGACAGTCCCAAAAAAGTTTTACTTTCATGTGAGAAAATCAGGGCAGTTGTGAGGAATGCAATATGTAAGAACATGATCAAGCAAATAGGTCAATCTTTAACATGCAGAGGAATGCGATTTAAAGAGACTTCAAAGGACTAAAAAATGTAAAAATGGAGAGTATTTAATGGAAAAAAAACATACCTTTAATTCTGCATATATTTCAACCATTCCAAGATATTCTTGAACCACTGCTCTTGCTTGTTCTTGCTGAAAAAAATAATGTACTGGCTAAGCTTATATAATATAATATACCTATACTTTTCTTGTTTTTAAGATGTATCTGTATCAGGCAGTGGCCTAAGTTTGTCCCAGTTGCCCGGAGGCAAGATGAATATTGGTGCCCCCCCCCCACACACAACGTTATTCAACATATATATAGTCTGTTATGAAATATATATTATAACTGTATGTAGATACAGAAAGAGAGGGAGAACACATATATATTTCAGAACTCAGCCACAGAAGCTATTTTGATGGCTTTCAATTAATGGATTTAAACTGGCAGTGGTGGAGAGGTACCCCCTTGAGAGCAGGAGCCCGGCGGCAGATGACTCCATTGCCTCCCAGAGTTCTGCCTCTGGTATCAGGGGTTAGCAAACTATAACACCACTTAATAGGAAGAATATGAATATCTACAGTACCTAATAAACAAAATGATTCTCTTATCACCAAATGGCCGGATCAGTAGATCCTTAAACACCTTTTATAACTGGAAATATGCTGGGCTATAAGTGAAAAAGTAAAGAAACTGCTAAATTAATGCTTACATTTTGAGGCCTAATTTTAAGTCTGCCATTCAGAACTAATTCTGGAGGCAGAGAAAGCTGTGCAGAAGCCCTCAATTTGCATCTGAGCCCTGTGATTCGCCAGCTGAAGCTGGGGTTGAAATTACAGGGTTCACTGAAATTGTATTTTTTTTTTTTTAGTAAATCCAGCCAGATCACATTTCCCAGTATACTGTAAGTGCTTTAAATCACTGTGAGACCAAGTGCCACACCGACACAGCTGGGACTGCCATGACTGGCTGCATATATCACAAGAACACCAGCTTCCAAGAGGAGGGTAAAAGAGGTTTCGATCACCCCTTCTTATTTTCTGGCTTATTTTAGCATATGAGACTGTGGATCAGATGTACTAAGATTTGAAGAGTGATAAAGTGGCACCGTACTGTAATTTCTCAAACCCAGCCTGTAGCATGACAGTTAGGGGCTGCCTGCCTTGTACTTTATCCATTACACAGTTGCTCCACGTCGGTGTTTTGACCATGTCGGTCAATTGAACATGTCGGTAAAATGAATGTCAGTATATTGATCGTGTTGGTATTGACTGTGTTGACTGTCGGTATAATGACTGTCGGTCAAACGTCCGTCGGTAAGTCATACTGAATCCCCTAGCACAGTATGGTCTGTATTTCAGGTCTGAAAGATGCATGACTGTGCATGCACAAAGCAGTGGCGTGACTATAAAATCAGCGCCCCCCCCTTGGCCGACAGGGTGGTGTCTGCTGTAAGGGGGCGCTGAAAAGTAGATCTCTGGGTCCTGGCGACGGCGGCGATCAGAGGTGGTGGGAAGTAAGCAGGTCCCAGCGGCAGTGCTGCGCAGCAACAGCCCCGCAGACCCCCGGTTCCCTCAATTACTCAGCGCCTCCCCGACGCCGAGGGGTGTGCGGGGTTATAGTTACGCCACTGGCACAAAGCAAGAAATAGTGCTTTGCAGGAACAGTATGTTACTGCAATTGCTGTCCTTGCAAAGTTTATTGCTACTGTGATTAATGGTCAAATACAAAGTTGTATTGATCTTGCCCAATAACATTCGGGACAATATCAAAAGGAATGCGGAATAGAGCCATTAATCTTTCCTACATTTCTGTTCTGAACAGAATTGAAAGATAAATTCTATATTGTGTATCCGTACACACCTGAAGACTGAGAGTGCTTCTTCCTAGATTAGCACCCCTCCCCCACCACCCTCAAATGTTTTTAAGCAAGGACTAGCAATGACTGCACAACTGTGATCAAGGCATAATTTTAAGTGGCCATACACACGCAGATTTATCTGCAGATCTGTCTGATTGGAACAAAAACATGGTTATGGATGAGAGCAAATGACAGTTGTCCATTTGCTTGGAAATGATGGAAAACTGACAAATTGTCACTCATCCATAACCATGTTTTTGTTCCAACCAGCCAGCTCTGAAGATAAATCTTACTAGTGTATGAGCACCTTAAAGGTCCTGATATCATATAAATGTCAGTTTTCTTGGGGTAATTGTCTGGGTGTGGGGCCCCCTTGGGCTTATCTGGCTGGACCACTTCAGGGCATCGCTACTTTACACATAGACACATTTTTCACAATTTTTTACTTTTGACACAACCTTTATCACTATTAGTTGCTTCTACATACCCTACATTCTATGACACTATGCTCTATTACACTTCACATCTATATTTTATTTATGTGATGCCCTGGGGTGGTTTTGATGGACTGGTTTGGGGGGTGCCCTGCCCAGGCATGAACCCCATATTGCTAGAGACCTGCCCTAAAGAGGTGACTTTAACGTTGGTGGGCAGGTACATATCTTTGGCCAAATGTATGCTAACAACCCCATAAATGAAATATAAAAGGAATATATGTTAGCAGTAATGAGTGCATAGTGCACCTGCAAACCCCCTCTGTTCTGCAGAATTGAAAGATCAAAGGTTTCTTGCATAATCCAAACTAATAAATTAATTTCTGGGATCATGGAAACTACAGGCCCAATTATGGAAAACCAGTAGACTGGTTGGCACATTGACTACGGAACTGACACAAAACCTTTTTATTATAATTGTTTATATGTTTTTCTTTTAGGTTTGTGAGTTTATTATTGTTCTTACAGTATATTATACAGTATGTGTATGCTGTATAGAGAAAAATACCTTTATTAATATACTGTTATTCTGTGTCAAGCCTATGTACATACGCATGTTATAAATGCAAGTACACATTTAGATGAGATATGAGTAATATATGTTTACTTTTTGCACTTTTCTACGTAGTTAATATGGCATTTTTTATATTTTTAATAAAAACACTAGAAATACAGGAAAAAAAAACAACTTTGGTTATATGCTCTGACTGTTGCGACATTGGGCAGAATATAATGCCTCTGATTTTTTAAAGGGGCAATCACTTACAGGTTAAAACCATGCCATGCCTTATAAGTGATTGCCCCTTTTAGAAAATGTCATAATTCGTCCGGCATCTCGCACAGCCGAAAAACTCAGCCAGATTACATCCTGTCCTTTGTCTTAATGTTGTAATGGACTTAGGTTCAAAATTTCCAATTACAGCACTGGAATAATGTTGACATGACCTTATTTTAATGTTTTGAATGTTAATATGCATTGTAAACAGCTGCTTTGGACTAATCTAGACTGCGTTAAGGGTTAGTGTTTATATATGGTCATTAAGTCCACACATATTAGGTCGACATGCATTATTTTGACCAGTAAAGGTTGACATGTCGACAAAAATAGGTCGACATGGCTTTGGTTGACAGGGTCGGTAGATCTACACAAGCATTAGGTCGACAATGGCAACCACGACAGTCAAAAAGTCGACATAAGTACAGCAAGTTACTATGTACCGATGTACAGTAAGTTACTAGTGGCAATGAATATTTAATTATGAGGTCTGGGAAAGTACAAAGGGGGTTATTCTGGTTCACTCGCAAAGGCAAATTCCTTTTCAAATGGACAAAACCCTGTGCACTGCAGGTGGGGCAGATGTAACTTGTGCAGAGAGAATTAGATTTGGGTGGGGTTTTACTTCAAAGTGAGATATATATTGCAGTGTAAAAATAAAGAAGTCGGTACTTAAGAAACAAAATAACTCTCTGATTTAGATTTGGGGGAGTTATTGTGTTAAGTACAGGTCGAGCATCCCGTATCTGAATATCTGTTATCCGAATTATTCCGAAAACCATACATTCCAGAAATTAAACAAAAACTTTTTTTTTTGCTAAAAAATTCTGGGGACAACAGCACTACTGATGACATGATATGTAACTGGCACTATATATGTGCAAGCCAATGATTGCTTGGCATTTAAATTCAGTGCCTGAGATTGTACACAAACTTTGTTTCATGTTTTGAAACCTTGTTTTATGCACAAATAAAATATTTGTGTTTATTTCATGTGTTTGATGTATTTGTACAACATGTAAATGCAAGATACCTCAAGATACAACATTGAAATATTAAAATATTCCCAAAATACGGAATAATCCGTTATCCAAAATTCTCCTGGTCCCGAGCATTTTGGATAAGGGATATTCAACCTGTACTAAATAACTGTTTTTTAAGAACTATTTATTGTGTAGAAGTATAACATTTAAACAATGATGATTAAATCATAATAAAATGCGTACAATAGAGACATTGGTTCTCGAAAGTCCAACTAGTGTTTCGCATGGGGCATCAAGTAGTATTTGGATATACTGGGGAGTATTCAGTCCTGAATTCATGGCCATTTTCAACTCATTCCTACTGTAACTCAACAGTCAGTATTCAATGATCTGACTGTCAAGTGTTGGATCGGCTGCATTTTGTTGGAAACGTAAACCAAATTATCTTAATTTGACAATTAGCGTCCGTTTCTGACAATTCAGATTCAACTTTAAAAAAGCCCAATCTGAAAGCCTTCATTGCTATCGGAAACGGCAGCATCGAATAGGCGAGTGTCGCTATTTCCACCGGCGGACATAGCGGCACAGATTGAATGCCGCCCACTAATACCCCTTTTACACCGCCGAAAAATCCGGGTCAGCGGCGGGTCAGACCCGGATCTTCGGCGGTGTAAATCCCTAACGCCGTGTCCCTTTACACGGGACTTCTACCCAGGTCCTGACCTGGGTAGAACACGGCTAGGACCTGGGTAGAGGGCGGTGTAAATGGGAACGCCGGGTCGGATGACCCGGCTCCCATTTACATGAATGGGGAACGTCCAACCTGCGGACCGCAGCGTCCGCAGGTTGGACGGATTGTCAGTCTGACACTGACAGCCGGCGCTGCTGTCTGCTATACTCTGCAGACAGCGGCGGGGGAGGGAGGTGAACGGATGCCTGTGTGCGGCATCTATTCACCTCCTGTCCAATGGCGGGGGGGTGCACGCGGGGACTGGGGGCAGCCTAGCAGCTTACCTTAGTGCTGGGCTGCCCCCAGCAGCATTCTGGGTACGGCGGCGTCGATCGGCGCTTGAAGATGACATCGCGCTGTCATCTTCAAGCGCCGGGAAGGGGCGGGAGGGGGGGTGCGGGCGTTTAAGCCCGTCCGGTGTAAATGCCCCTAAACGCTGGGTCGCACCCGGCTTCAACCAGGGTCCAAAAAGCCGGGTGCGACCCGGCGTTTTGGTCTAAAAGGGGTATAACTGAGCAGCAAAGTGTTTTTAGAAACTACTGTATCCCAGGGGGATAACCATTATCATTCATCCAACAAACAAATGATAAAAGAAAAGTTTGCTTACTGTCATCTTTTCAAAGCACGGTAACAGAGAAGCAGATGCTGGAAAAAAAAAACACATTTTTTTAAATTAAAATGTACAGACAGAATAAAAGCATTTAACAAGGGTATGTGAAATTTAAAATACATTTTTTATTGATCTTAAAGATATCATATGGCTAAATTCATGTTTGCAAGTTAAGCAAGAAAGCAAGCAAATGGACAATGCTGCACTGCAGGAGGGGCAGATGTAACATGTGCAGAGAGATTTAGATTTGGGTGGGTAATATCTTTTCTGTGCAGGTAAATGCTGGCTGCTTTTTGCATGTAGACCACAAATGCTAGACAGCTTTATTATTACAGTGCAATTTAGATTTTCATTCCCAAATCTAAGGGGTACATTTACTAAGATGGGAGTTCTATTATGGACTGTTGCCCATAGCAGCCAATCAGATGATACCATTTATTTGTTTAGCACCTTCTAGGAGATAATAGCTGAAAGTTTGCTATGGCCAACATCCCATCTACAATAGAACTCCCATTTTAGTAAATTTAGTATTCTCCAACAGGTGGAAATATCATCTGTTCAATATTTAATCCAGGCCGCTACCCTAGGGAGGCTATTCTGAAACGGCGGAGGATTGAGGAATCTGTGGCCATTTTTCTGCAAAACGCAGACTTTTCGCCAATCCATGGCTGTTCCGACACTTGGACCATTGTATACTGACTGTCGAGTTAATGTTGGAAGCAGGAGAAAACGGCCATGAGTCCGACTGTCGGGAGCATCCCAACAATCGGAATCAGGATTGAATACCCCCCTTAATCTCTTGACACATATTAACATCTGCCCCACCTGCCAGCAACTTGGAATTGCCCAGTCGCTTGCTTTTTTGCTAGAATCAGGCCAGGAATTGTCGATACATGTGTATGGCTAAAGGGTATACTGTCTGGAGCCCGACAGGGGGGCAAATGCCACCTTTTCTGTTCTCCCTCTATGGGGTCATGTTCCCCTACAAGGACAAATAGCCTGTGTAAGTCGAGTTTCCGACTATCGGGCTCCTGACAGTCAGGATTCCGATGTCGGAAGAACGACCATTAGAATCCCAACTGTCGGTGAGTCATCCGGCACCCGGCTAAAATGTCTTCTACAAAATTGTAAAACAATTTGTATGATTGGCAGAAAAAGTGCAAAATTGTTGCTTCATCCTTTAGGAATATTGAAAACCTGAAGGTTAAACTACAGCTTCTCTAACCATCACCATGGTTACAGTGTTGTAATGTTTACAAGCTGTGCCCAACATTTTCTACCAAGACCATAACCTCCAACATGGCCCATTCCATTAGGTACAAAATGCTCTATTCCTGGACTTCCCTGCCAGCACAGTCCAATATTCAAAAAGGGGAGCCACAGCTAATGCCACTACAAACATCACTGTCCTGGACTCACTGGAAGTTGATGTGACTCCCCCTCTTTGAATTTTAGACTGTGCTGGAGTCCAACCTCTGTAATTGCCACTGGCAACAGAGCATTTTGTACCTAATGGAATGGGTCATGTTGGAGGGTATGCAAGACCAGTCATGTGTTATGTGGTAACATGGAACTACATAAACAGTTTACATTCACATACAACGCTATTAAACAGGACACATCTTACCAAAGCTACTGCAGAGGCCCACCAGGAGTATAGCAATTGCAATCTTCATATTAGCTTTGAGGTTTCAACCTGAATGCACAATTACATATAACTTTTACTAAGCGATGCAGGACAATTTATAGTCCAAAAATGCCGCTTGAGGGTGTTGACTTTAGTGCCACTCCTTAGCCATTTGGCACAAAATGGAAGAAATTATATTCTTCGTCACCAGCTTCTGAACCTTTAGTACAATATTTGTCAGATGGTGGCTGTTTGTCCTTCCTGTATTTACACGTTAGATTTAAAATAATATAATAATTTCCAACTTATTATCGCACGTGGTTGGATTTCTTCACCTCATTACAATTATTCACACCTGAAAACACAAATCTTTAATTGCATCCAGAATAATATTATAAATGTGTAAAATAAAATAAAATATCCACTAAAAACAGAGCACTATACACAAAACCCACAGGTCCTGTATCCTGGCAAAACAAAGAGTTCCTAGTAAATGATTATATTTTAACAACATTCCTTTTATTTTAATGGGTAAAAGCAGAAGTGGCAGGTGCTATGGCAAATCTAGAAATATGGTAATGGGTGGTCCCAGATCCAAATACTCAAGCAGGTTGGACCCTTGTGCAGCGAAAAGGAGGCGTGGTATTACATATTAGACCACACACCGTAATGCCCATTACACATTTTAGCAAACTCCATAATACCCATTACACATAAAGCCACACGCCGTAATGCCAATTACACATAAGGCCACGCACCATAATGCCCATTACACATTGTGCCACACATTATGATGCCCATTACATACTATATAACAATGCAATGCCCATTAAATATTTGACACACAAGTACTGCTTACCTACATGCTCATTGCTAGGGGGTTCTTGCTTGATGCCAGGGGCTTCATGCTCAATGCCAGGGGCTTCATGCTCGATGCCAAGGGGGCTTCATGCTCTATGCCAAGGGGGCTTCATGTTCGTTGTCAAGGGGGAATACATGATTGTTACCAAGAGGGAGTTTAATGTTCATTGCAAAGGGGCAGTGAAATTGCTCGTTGCCAAGGGGGAATACATGCTTGTTGCAAAGAGGGAGTTAATTGCTCATTGCCAAGGGAGTGGGATTGCTTGTTAGCGAGGGGAAATACATCCTGGTTGTCAAGAGTGAGTGAGTTGCTTGTTGCCAAGGGGGAAGGAATTGCTCATTGCCAAGGGGGAGTGAGACTGAGTCTGACAGCCACTGGCCTCACACAATTTAAATAAATGACTGTGGCTGTATATTAAGCAGGTCCATCGATATCTTCAATTCTACTGCTGGACTGCGAGCCAATAAGAGCTTGCGTCTGGCAGCCAATCAGGAGCAGCATTGGTAGTATTGGTGGCAGCTCCTGATTGGCTGCCGGACCACGAGCTGTTATTGATTTGCGGTCTAGTGGGAGAATTAAAGATATCAACGGACCTGCTTAGACTATACAGCCGCGCAGTGCACAGCCCCCCCCCCCCCCGGACCACCGTGGCCCTTAGATTCGCCCCTGGGAAAAACTGCCACCCCTAGGCATAGGCTGCTGCCCTAGGCAATTGCCTAGGATGCCTATGCATAGGGCCGGCTCTGCTCTTGGTGGCAGGGTAGCGGGACCCTGCCCGTCTCCGCTTAAGGGAGACGTGCAGGGTTAGTGGGGGTCAGGGCGGTGATGGGGACCATCGATGGCGGTGGGAGAGGCGGCGGACGGTGGCAGGGAGCTTCATCGCCATGAGGCGTGCGAGCGTCCCGTGCACGAGTGCCCCCTTGTGATGGCTTGCAGGGCTGGCGATAGAATCTCCAGCCTTTGCAAAGATGGAGCTTGCTCCATCTGTACAGTACAAAATGTCTATCAGGCTGCAACTTCCCTCACATCAGGGGACACATGCACATTGTGGCTCTGGCACATGCTGCAACACTATTGGTCAAGCATCCCGTGTCGGACTGGGACATGGAAGGCCCATCTGGAGAATACAGATATAGGAGTGTTCAGGGGTGTGCCCAGTCTCCAGTGGGGGTGTGGCCAGCTGTCACAGCTGTTTGCATAGCCATTAGGGGGTAAATAGTATAGAAGAGTATAATAAGTACATGCAAATACACCTTAGTCTTGTGCAGTATAAGGTAACATGTATAATGCATAATTCAAGTGCACAATCCAAAAGCTGATCCCTAGAAGAGGAAGTCTGGCCCCCAGGCAGTAGGGCCCACTGAGGGTTTCCTCTTTGGGCCAATCCAGCCCTGCCAACATCTGAGTATTAATCATGACCTCAACAACAGGAAATAATCTCGATGGGTCACCCCTCTTTCAAACAGTGGTGCTCTCATCTCTTTAGGTGCCAGGGTTTGGGTGGTAGAAAAACTCAAAACCCCACCCTCCTTTGCCAGTACTTTTTTCTTTTTAAAGGCATTAAAACTTTATTGGCACACATACGTTACTCCTCTGGGACTGCCGCTTGATACTTAAGGTGCGTACACACGGTTGTATTGGCATTCGATTCGATTTAGATTTGATATGCCGCCTGATTTCTACTATATAGTCTGGCCTGTACATGAATGCGCATTGGGATCAAATCTGCATCAAATGCTGCAAAAAGCATTCAAATTGATTTCTATTTGTTTTTGCTTCTATAAGCAAAATCAAATAGAAAAATAGTGCATATCTGACAGTGTGTACCCTCTATTAGGACTCTCCAGAGGTGATCAGTGCTGGTGGGAAGAAGGAAAGTCATTGGGGGACACTTTGCTGCAGCATTAAGGTATATGCGGATGGTGGCAATATTGGAAAAGTTTTACATTCCGGCTGCTGGTGAGAATGAAGGGGTCGCAGCAGGTATCAGAGATAAGTAGTAAATATCAAAGATATAGGTAGGGCGTTCCGCAATGCAGCAGTTCTGTCAAGCAGCTGTTACATACAAAGTGGGGAAAGTCACTCCCCTAAAACAAAGTGAAAACAGTAACTGTGCTAAGAAACCAGTTATATAATATTAAAGTATATAATATTAAAGGTGTCTGCAGAGTATTCTATTCGGTCTGGTGTCTGCGTGAAGTACTGTTGAAAGCATCCCTTGGAGGGACATTTGCAGGAGGCTGGGTGCAAAGAGGCAGATGTGGACAGCTGTACCCGGAAGTGCCTCTACCGCTGACTCACGTGGGGGGGGGGGGGGGGTGTGAGGGGGGGTTAGAATCAAGATCAAGATGCTGCAACTAAAGGTGGTGGCAGCAGAAGGAAATGGTGCCACCTCTGACAAGAAGGTAGTTTGGCATCATTTATAAAGGGGATGGTGCTACCATTTGAGGCTCGAAATGGTTTGAAGGGCATAACTGCGGGGCATAATATGGTGTCAGGTGCATAACTGTGAGGCATAATATGCTGTAAGGGGCATTATTGTGTGGGGCATACAGGGTTGGACTCGCCCACTGAGGCAAAGAGGAAACCGCCTCTGGTGGACCCTGCTGCATGGAGGCCTACCGCTTCATTAAGGGAACAGGTTCCAGACTGGAGAGTTGATTAATACATTATATATGTATGTAAACCTGTGAGTGCAGCTGTCTTCCTTCAACTATGTATGTATATATATATATTTTTTTGCACTTAATATGCCTTTAAATAAATAAGCTTTTTTCAGATTCATGTTGTCGGCTCTTTAATGCAAACCTTATATATATATATATATATATATATATATATATATATATATATATATATATATATATATATAATAGAAGGGGTACCCTTTCAATGCGCTATGACGAAATAAGTGGGCAGCAACTAAGTAAGTCCCCCCTGTTAGTGGGGGAGAAGGGGAAGAAATAGCAAAAAAACAACAAAGTGCGCCCCTAATCAGATGTATCCACCACCAGAATAACGGATTGTGACAATCAGATCACAATACAACAAATTTAATGTAAAACAGGTAAAGATAACATTAAAACACTTTTTTTCATCCGTGTGGTCATAAATTCAATAGCGGTCAAGTACAAGGAAACCCAACGCGTTTCGTCGTTACAACGACTTCCTCAGGGGTAACTGTCCGCAGGCAACTTAACTTTTGGATAAAGATGTTTCTTTCCAAATGTAATAAGGCTTTCAATTTAGACTCAGTAAACAAATGTGTGGGAGTGGATCCTTTGGAGATCTCAATCCTGATGCATGACAGCATCTAAAATGTAGCCTAAAAAAAAACAGAGCTGGGCAGTCAAATGTTGGACCAAACTCCAGGTGATGACCTGGAGTTTGGTCCAACATTTGACTGCCCAGCTCTGTTTTTTGAGGATCCTGATACTACACTAGGAATTTATCTGAATCTCTTCAGGATATTTCCACATTTTTCCCCTGTTCTTTATGGAAAATGACTACATTTTAGATGCTGTTATGCATCAGGATTGAGATCTCCAAAGGATCCACTCCCACACATTTGTTTACTGAGTCTAAATTGAAAGCCTTATTACATTTGGAAAGAAACATCTTTATCCAAAAGTTAAGTTGCCTGCGGACAGTTACCCCTGAGGAAGTCGTTGTAACGACGAAACGCGTTGGGTTTCCTTGTACTTGACCGCTATTGAATTTATGACTCCACACGGATAAAAAAAAAGTGTTTTAATGTTATCTTTACCTGTTTTACATTAAATTTGTTGTATTGTGATCTGATTGTCACAATCCGTTTTTCTGGTGGTGGATACATCTGATTAGGGGCGCACTTTGTTGTTTTTTTGCTATATATATATATATATATATATATATATATATACAGTATATATATATATATATTTTTTTTATTTATTTATCAAGGGCCCATACCATGCACTCTCTAATGGTTAGCGAAGCCTCGCTGGCCAAACCTCCCATGGAGAATTGACACACCCCTAAATATGGGCCCCTACCACTGCATTGCACTAGTGAGCCCTTAATTTCTCAGTTGGCCACTGTGGCATAATATGGTGCATGGGGCATTACTGTGTGGGGCATAATATGGTGAAAGGGGCATTACTGTGTGGAGCATAAAATGGTGCAAGGGGCATTACTGTGTGGTGATTAATGTGAAATGGGCATTAAACTGATCACAGTACAAATTTGTTCTCAAAATGGGTGAAACCATGTGCACTGCGGGTGGGGCAGATGTAGCATGTATAGAGAGAGTTAGATTTGTGTGAGTTATTTTGTTTCTGTGGCTGTGCAGGATAAATACTGTATGCATTATTTTCACTGCAATTAAAATTTCACTTTCAACACACCCCACCCAAATTTAACTCTCTCTGCACATGATACATCTGCCCCACCTGCAGTGCACATGATTTTGCCCATTTTGATAACAAATTTGTACTGTGATCAGATCTGAATAAGGGCCAATATGTAAGGAGCATATTACAAATTACAAATAATATATGGGGCATTAATCAAGAATTGTAATTTTTTTATATGGTGGCCAATGTTTGAGGGTTAAGGGTAAAAAAACACTGTGTAAGGTAGTCTTTTTCGACAAGACCAGGCCCACTGCAACAGCAAGGCCATGCCCTCTGTAATGAAGCTATGGCTTTCCTTCTGTCTGGCCAGGCTCCACTTTTGTCTCACAAGCCAACACCCCTTTCTGTCTCCCCTTTAGTTTATCCAGCTCTAGCCTTTTCTCCTGTCTTAGTAGTGCTCCATGCAGAGGCGTGGCGAGGGCGGAGCCGGCGAAGCACACGCTCCGGGCGCCGGAAGATAGCATGGCGCCGGAGATGTGCCGGCACCGCCAGCTCACCTGTCCGCCAGCTAACCGGCCAGCTTTGCCACTTTGCCGCTCCCCCGCTGTGTCCACTGTCCGGGTCGGGAGAGAGACGTGCTGCTATGTAAAATTCACGTCTGGACCACTAGCCAATGGGTGCTTGCGGTCCAGCAGCCAATCAACTGGTGACTACTGGACCGCGAGCGCCTATTGGCTAGCGGGCGGTGCACTGTCACACGGACGCACACTGGCAGGTGGGAGGGTAGGGGTGAACACATGCTGCATCTGTCAGCTCAAGCAGGGGGGGGGTTGCACATGGACGCACACTGGCAGGGGGAGGGGTGAGGTGAGCGGCTAACCGGCAGCTGGCTAAGTATGGTGTACTCCCTCCCTGCTGCACACCACTGCAACCAACCAACCAACACTGCTGCACCCTACTGCAGGACCGCTGCACAGTTCTGTCCCCCTTGGCAACGAGCAAATTCAGTCCCCTTGGCATCGAGCATGAAGCCCCTTGGCATCGAGCATGAATCCCCTGAGTATGTAGGTAAGTGGCACTTATGTGTCAAATGTGTAATGGGCATTATGGTGTGTTATATAGTATGTCATGGGCATTGCGGAGTGTTATATAGTATGTCATGGGTATTGCGGAGTGTAATATAGTATGTCATGGGCATTGCGGAGTGTTATATAGTATGTCATGGGCACGGCGGAGTGTTATATAGTATGCAATGGGCATTGCGGAGTGTTATATAGTATGTCATGGGCATTGCGGAGTGTCATATAGTATGTCATGGGCATTGCGGAGTGTTATATAGTATGCAATGGGCATTGCGGAGTGTTATATAGTATGCAATGGGCATCATGTGTGGGCTTATGTATAATTGGAATTACAAAGTTCACTAAAATGTGCAATGGGCATTACGGTGTGTAATGTTACATAGTTACATAGTAGGTAAGGCTGAAAAAAGACTTGCGTCCATCTAGTTCAACCTGGTGTAGATTATCTATTACTGATTTGTTATCCATTGCTGATTTGGTAGGTTCTGATATTTTACAGACAGATTATATTTCTTATTTGTACCCATGGACGTTTTTATCCAGTAATGCTGCTTTCAGACCGCAAAACTGGCTTTGACCAGGTATTTTGAAACGTTTCTAAAAACGGGTCTGCCAGGTAAAACCCCTTTCACACCGCATCTCTTAAACAGTATATTACCGTTTAAGTGTGTTTTTTTTTACACTGGCAGATCCGTTTTTGGAAGCTTTCCAAATACAGGGTCAAAGCCAGTCTTCAGCGTGCCACCCCCCCCCCCTGCCGCGGGTTAACACACACAATCGCCCCCCCCCACAAGGTACCGGACAGGGAGCCCCGGGACTGTATGGGGGGGCAGTGCTCGTACATTACCTGCACCCGCCGCCGCCACTGTGTCCGAATCCATGCCGCTGTGTCCGTATCCCCGCCGCTGTGTCCGTATCCCCGCGCTGTGTCCGTATCCCTAGCTCCTGGTACCGGACAGGGAGCCCCAGGACGGTATAGGGGGAGCAGTGATGGTACATTACCTGCACCCGCCGCCGCCGCTGTGTCCATATCCCAGCAGCCGCCGGACGCTGGACGTTGCTAGGGAGCATTGCTAGGGAGCGTTGCTAGGGAGGTACCCGATTTTGATCCCAAAATACCGGGTCTGAAACGGGTAGGACCCTGCATTTTAACCGGTTTGAAAAAACAGTATTTTCAAACCGGTTAATTGGGTCTGCACCTTTCAGACCGCACAGATTACTGTTTTAAAACGGTAAAAAAAACGGCAATATACCGTTTCCAAAGTGCGGTCTGAAAGGGGCATAAATGTTTGTCCAACTTAGCCTTGAATGCATTTAATGAGCCAGCCGCCACCATCTCACCGGGAAGAGAGTTCAACAGTTTGACTGTTCTGAAATGAAATCTTTTTTCGGTACTTATGTATTATCTGGACTCCCATGTTAAATGCACCCCATTTTTTCATACCCCTACTATCCAACTACGCATGGAGTTGATTTTATATAGTGTGGCGAGCGCAGCGAGCCACCGTGCCCGAAGCGTGGCGAGCGCAGCGAGCCCCGCGAGGGGACGCGGTCTCATAAGAAAAACGGGAGTCCAGATATTACATAAGTACCCTTTTTTCTTCTAATCTATACTCATTCCTTTCTAGTAGAAAAGAGGGTGTGTGACAGTTCCATATATTGGCCCTTGATATACTTGTACATGTTGAGCATGTCCCCCCTTAAACGTCTCTTTTCCAATGTAAATAGTCCCAAATTGCTTAAATCTTTCCTCGTAGCTTAAATTCTCCATTCCCCTAATAAGCTTTGTTGCTCGCCTTTGGATTTTTTCTAATTCTACGATGTCCTTTTTGTAGTGTGGGGCCCAGAACTGCACTCCGTACTCGAGGTGTGGTCTCACCAATGCTTTATACAGTGGCATAATTACCATTGAGTCCCTAGTTTCCATTCCCTTCTTAATACATGTCAGAATTTTGTTGGCCTTTTTTGTAGCTACATTACATTGGGCACTACATCCCAGTTTGCTGTCTATTTGGACTCCTAGATCCTTTTCAAGTATGGAATTACCTAGTTCCTCTCCACTAAGGTTGTAACTTGCACACAGGTTGTGTCTCCCAAGGTGCATAACCTTACATTTATCTACATTGAACCTCATCTTCCATTTTTTTGCCCACTCATCTAGAATTGCAAGATCATTTTGAAGCATGGTGACATCTTCTGATGATTTGATGACTTTGCTAAGTTTTGTATCATCCGCAAAGATGGATACATTGCTGAGTAACCCTATCCCAATATCGCTAATAAAAAAGTGAAACAGAATGGGCCCCAAAACCAAACCCTGGGGCACTCCACTTAGTACTGGTATCGTATCTGATATGGCACTATTCACAACTATTCTTTGTTCTCTATTACATAGCCAATTCCCTACCCATCTGCAGATATTTTCACCCAATCCTAGGTTCTCCATTTTATTAAGAACCTAGGATTGGGTGAAAATGTTGGTCCGTGCCCACTTTTCACTGTGCAGGAACTGCACCTACTACATATTGGGGGG
Organism: Crinia signifera; assembly: GCF_055691185.1. Taxonomy (NCBI): domain Eukaryota; kingdom Metazoa; phylum Chordata; class Amphibia; order Anura; family Myobatrachidae; genus Crinia; species Crinia signifera. The sequence goes on along the minus strand of NC_139226.1, from coordinate 100,770,014 downwards.
GCGCGAAACATGCCCTTGCTCCGGGCGCAGTCAGGGCAGGCGACAGGGGGGGTCAAAGAGGACACTCGTACCGGGCCCCAAGCTTGTGAGGGGCCCCAAAGCTCTTAGGGGCTCAGGGGATGTAAACATGGCTAGTTTATAAAGGTGCTGCCTGCCCACCTGGCTTCCTGGAATGAAACTTACATGGATCCCAATCCAGTAACCCCCCTCAGTCTGGTCACCTGTCCGGCTACCAGTGACATCACACAACACAGCTAACCATAGGATGAACCAATGCTGCGCTCTCCCATCTGCCCTGCACAATTATATTGCATAGTGAATATTAATTATCATTTTTTTTACTACTAATAAAAACACATTCCATGTTATTAAAATCTGGGTGTGTTGTTGGGGGGGCCCCTAGAGATATCAGTGTACTGGGCCCCAAGATTTCTGTTGCCGGCCCTGGGCGCAGTGGCACCTAGCTACACCACTAGCCCCATATGTCTTCCTCATCTGTTTCTCCAGTCTTCCCCCTTTCCTATTCTGTCTCAACTTCTTCGTCTACAGCCTCAGCCATCCCCCATATGACACACCACTTAGGACACTCCACAGGGGGCGTGGCTCCTCTCTTTTTCAGTGGTGCAACATGACGTCATGATGTCATGTTTTACCAGGACACAATAAGCCAGTGCTAGGGCCGGCAGGCTCTCTTTCTTTGACTGAGGGCTTGAGACTATCTTGATGTTGACCCTGTTGATGCTACAGGAGCTGCAGACCTCCTCTATGACTGCAGGGTGGTGCAGGCAGAGGCGTAGCTAGGGTGGAGCTGGCGGAGCACCTGCTCCGGGCGCCGACATGTCACCTGGCACCGGGGCTCTGCCGCCGGCTCCCCCGCCCAGCTCGCCCGCTGTGCCCGACATCAGCGGACAGTTAAAACCCGGCGAGCGCTCACTGCGCATGCGCTGGTTTGGGACGCCAGAGGCAGGGATGCGGCACCATGATGTCACGGCGCCTCTTCCCTGCCTATGGCGTCCCAAACCGGCGCATGCGTGATGTGAGAGCGCTCGCCGAGTTTTTTTTTTTTTTTGAGGAGGTTGTGCTGGGCCGGCCCGCAACTACAACACATATAACACAGTCATCCTCCACTGTCGCCTGCCTCTTTATTTCCTGGGAACTGGTGTCCGAGCACCCGTCTGTGGGAAGTGAACAAGGGGTTAGTGCTGTGGGTTCTTATTATTATTATTATTATTATTATTATAATACAGGGGAGCATCCTTATTAATATACAGGGGGAGCAATCTGTGAAGTCTTGTTATTATTATTGTTATACAGGGGGAGCAGCCTGTGGTGTCCTTTTATTATACAGGGGGAGCAGCCTGTGGTGTCCTTTTATTATACATGGGGAGCAGCCTGCGGGGTCATGTTGTGATTATACAGGGGGAGCAGCCTGTGGGGTCCTGTTATTTTTATTATTATTATTAATGAGCAAGGTCAGTCCTCCTTTTCGCCGCGCAAAGGGGGGGGGGGGGGGGCGGGGGTCAGGCAGCACACAAAACATGCCCTTGCTCCGGGCACCGTGGAACCAAGCTAAACCACTGGGTGCAGGTCCTCCTCCACCTGGTCCGGGCTTGAATGTAGGCATATAACGTGCCAGGACTTGATTGTAGGCATGTAACGTGTCGTCTGGCCACTGCTTATTCATCTGTCAGTGCTCTATGTCCGGTGGATGTATTCTCGTACACATTCCCTGGCGAGGGGGTGCGGGCGGACGTTCGGCGGGTGGCATTGATTGACCTATTCGCTATGCTGCGTATACTCGGTCTAAATCAAGCCCTGTGTTTTCACAATACAAATAATTTTTTAAGGCACCCTAATAGTATTGCCCAAAAAAACAATAAAACAGAATCATCTGAAACAATACATTTGTCGTCACTAATTGGATACACCTAAAAGTACTGAAATAGTACATAACATAACAAAGGTTAGTACAAAATGATGTTTGAGGTAGACGCGTTTCACATTGACTGCTGCGAGTTAATGAATTTCAGTTGGTTGTGATGAATTTCCTGGTACTACATCCAAGGATGGCTGAGAATAGGATTTAGCTTTAGCACAGGCGGTGTTTGATGTGTCCCTAAGATTATATATAAACAGGCCATAGTTTCACATATATTTACACTTAAAAGGAAGTAGCCTAAAATCTCTTAAACAGATTAGTGAAACTGATGGAGAGCCAGGGACAGCATTAACTAATGAAGTATGCCAGAAGAGGCATTCATTATAATGGAAGACGCATATTGAAATAGACAGTGTTGCATTTACTTCCTAATATAGGTTAACAATATATTTGGGATTTATGCACAATCTTCTAAATCAAGTAACATAGGACCTGGGCCCTCATTCTGGTTGACTCTGGTTGATTCTGGTTGACTCTGAGCGAAGCTCAGAGCTTACTGCGTCCCAGAGTAAGCCCTCGCCGCCATATCCCCTTGCAACCATGGGAGGAGATGTGTCACTAAGACACATCCCTTGGCATGTGCCCGCTGCTGGAGAAATCATTCAATGGTCGCCGACCATCAAAGGATTTCTCCAGGGCTCGCAAATATAAGTCAGTGGAGCCATCCACCCCCCCCAGCACTCTGCGTCCCGCCCGAATTCCCATGGGCGCGCCCACCGTTTTCATGGGGACGCCCAGGAGTTCACATGGGTGCAATTGGACTCTGCCACCCAGGGGTGAATTTAGGGGTCAGGCTGCCCCTAGGCACAACATTTTTGGCTGCCTCCCTTTTAACATATTCATTATTAAGTTACAGTAACTAACTTTGCAGTTACCAGTATACTCAGTGGTCCAAGTGGAAATTTTAAAGTATGGGCATGAAAAAGTGAAGGCTGTAATCCTGTGCGCCAAAGGCGCACACACGCTCCGGAAAAGGGTATGTGGCCATTAAAAAGGAGGTGTGTCCTTAAGTGTAGTGTACCACACCATATGCCACTTATACACATTATGCACCACAACAGGATCCCTTTTATTATCTAGTGAAAGCAGGAACAGAGAGAATGACAGCAGGGACAGAGAGAGAGAGACACGGACACACCGATGCTGACACATGGACAAACGCTGACACACTGACACAGACAGCTGATAACACCCAGACACTGATACACAGACAGATGTTGACACACTCATGCCGACACACTAATCGTGACATACGCCTATAATGGCGCACAGACTCTGATACTCGGATGGTGACACACAGAAATATGCTAACACAAACACACTGACAGACATTGACACACTAACACATGGAAACTGACACATAAATACTGACACACAGGCAGACAGATGCTAACACAACAACCGACACATAGACAGATGCTGAAATAACAGATACAAGGAGGCTGACACACAGACAGACATTGACAGACTGGCATCTAGGGAAGCCAATCCCGGGGCATTTTTTTCAATCCCGGAATTCGGGATTGAAAAATGCCCAATCCCGGGATCCCCGGGATCCCGGGATTGGCTTCCCTACTATTAAAAACCCACCTCGGCCGCCCCGCATATTTACTTACAGATGCGTGGTGCGGCCGGGTGGGTGGGCGAGATGGGGTGATGGAGCCCCGGGCTGGTCTGCAGGTGGCCCGGCAGGTCCATTGCTGGGCGGGCGGGCTGGTCCAGGGACAGGATGGCTGGGCAGGCTGATCCGGGGACAGCCCGGGCTGGTCCGCTGGTGCCCCGGCAGGTCCGCTGCTTCTGATCCGGGGACAGACAGGATGGAGGCAGGGAGGCAGACAGCCTGTGCGGCCTGAGCAGCGTGACCTCTGACGTCTTCACGCTGCGCAGAGCCGCACTGCCCGGGACGGGAGAAGCCGGGCAGCTGCTGAGCACCCGCTCAGACGCTGCCCGGCATTAGACTGCGCATGCGCAGTCTAATCCCGAAATCCCGGGATTGGAAACTCCAATCCCGGGATTGAAATCCCGGTGTTTTGGGGGCCAAATCCCGGGATCCCGCGGATCCCGATCCCGGGATTGGCCACCCTACTGGCATCCACTGTTAAATGGACACAGATGCTGAAACACGCACAGAAAATGCTAACACACAGGAAGTGACAGATGAACGATGACACACTGGCAGATGCTGACACACATACAGACACTTACTCACAGACAGACATTGACATGCTGACACTGACACACTAACCCCGACACATTGATGCTGACACATCGATGTTGACACACATACAGACGCTGACACACTGATGTTGACACATAGACATACACTGATACATGGACACTGACACAGACACAATAACCCAGCCACATATTGATGCCGACACACAGGCAGATGTTCACACACTGACACTGACACACTAACCACTGCACAATCTGACACACTGATGCCGACACATAGACAGATGCTAATACATGGACATACCAATGCTGACACACAGAGATGTTGACACACTGATGTTGACACAGAACAGATGCTGACTCTGCCAAGAACGCTGACACAGTCACTTACTATTTTGTCTCCCTTTACAGGTCAGTCACAGATGCTGGTACAGGGATACAGCTTGCAGATGAGAAGAGAGCAGGGAAGTTCCCAGACACAACCGAGGGTGGTGGTGGTGGTTTTCCGGGCACAGCTAGGTGCATGTTCTGGGGGGGAGGGGGGAGGCGGAGACAGGTCCATCCGGTAGGTTAAGAGGAAGAGCTGCTGCTGGAAACAGCCACCGTGTGGGGGCAGTGAAGCTAGCTCCGCTGGGTGGGGGCTCTAGTGCCAGCCACAGCCATTGGAGACAGCTCCATTTATGCCGGGAGGGGGACAGAAGGAGGAGAGGCTGCTGGATACAGCCACTGGATGGATTGAGGGGCCCAGGGTGTGAAGGAGGAGGTGGGAGGGAGAAGCGGACACAGCCGCTGGCGCTGGATGGATTGAGGGGCCCAGACAGTTCTGCTGGGAGGAGAGAGGAGAGTGCCTGACACACCCCAGTGTGAGCTGGAGAGAGGAGAAGCGGCTGCTGGGCACAGCCACCAGACTGATTGGCGATCGGCCCAGATAGCATCGCTGGGTGTGTGAGGGGCATTTAAATTGAAGCCGGACATGGCCACCTGGCATTTGAGTGGGTGTGAGCAGCGGTAGGTGGGGGCAATGGTGCCTAATGCAATTGTAGGGTGGGGGGTTGAGAGACAGCTCTGCTGGGTGGGTGAGCTAAGCAACAGCAGTGGGCATCACATACATGTGGACCTTAAACTTCCAACATGGCACATTTTGAGCGAGGCATACTATCTTCCCTCATTCCCTTAAATTAAACTTTCACACTTTATGTACCAAGCTACACATTGTTGTTTTTTTTTTTTTTTTCATCACTATACACATTGGAGCCAGGGCCGGCACCACCACTAGGCAGCCTTAGGCATTTGACTTAGGAGCAGGTCCCCGTAGATGGAGGTTAGCGTCAACTCTCCTTCTTATCCCCCCCCTGGAGTTACTCCGCGGCCCTAGCAGCATCAGACCCGCCCCCCTCCTGTCCCCTCCCATTGAACATTGCGGCAGCCCTCGCTGCATTACCGCGCACCCCCTCGTGGAGCGATGGAGCGACTGGAGCAGGTGAGCGCCGGAATGCCCAGCACCCCTTCCCCCCCCCAGTGGAGCGACGGAGTGACCCCCACGGTGGAGCGGGTGAGCGCCGGAGCACCCTCCCCGCCTGGGGTGCTCCGGTGCCTTCCACTGGCCGTGGTTGGAGCACATCAAGAAGCCGGAAGAAAGGGAAACTTAGACGGATCTTCTGTCTTCCTGCAGGAAAATATACCTTTATACATTTGAAAAAAACTCTACTAAGAGTGAGTTGGGTACGCTCATCCATCCTAAATCACATAGAATAATTTTTGATTCACATTTATTGGAGTTCTAATCACTTATTTATTTTACATTTTACATATACTTTGCTGTGAGAAAAACGACCATCAAACGTTTGAACACGGAAACACTAAACATCCTAGCATCTGATGTGTGACCTTGTGCATGTATACCTTTTCACATTTCAACACTTATATAAACCTGAAATAACGACTCGGAGACTTGGGTTTGGCAGAAATTGTTAGCTGAATTTATTTAAAACACTTTAAGCTAATTGCTTGTATTAGAATGCCACAGGGAAAAGAGGAAGACTCCTCCTTCCCTGTCCCTATTATCCCAGCTAACTCTGCCCTCCCCTGCTTTCCTATTGGCTCCGAGTCACATGCTCCATGGTGTACACACAGCCTTGGATGTTTAATTCACTCCTTTTCTATGGCAGTCATTACGTTATTCTTTATTGAAAAGGATTCTTCACAAACACCTATAAAGACTGTAATAACATCCATAACTTTATTTGTTTATTATTAGTATTGTAATCTGCGCCCTACGAGAGAAATCCTCCAATTTTTTATTTTCCAAAATTGTCTCCATGGGGTCAATACATACATTTTTTGAGATTTCCACTGGTGTAGATTCGTGGAATCCGATAAATATATAGCTCGCGTTTAGATAAGGTGTGCAGAAGTGTCCCATACAAGTAACGGTCTTACACCTTATGGGTGCGATGGAGCGACATGTTGCACGTCTAAATCTTTATATAGAACTTCTTGAAGAGTAAGCGACTTGGAAGATATACATTATATGGCTCCCACTTGCGCGTGAAAGCAGAAACGGACAAAGTTAACATAGCATTCAATCTCTCAAAATACATACATTTCAAAAGTAAGTTGTCTAGATCCAGTAGGGAGGGGAGGATATGTCTGGATATCCATGAATTTAGCATGACCATTTTTGCTGCTCCAAGTAAAACATTTAAAAAGGGGATCAAATGACTCGAGCTTTTAGGGAAATGCCATAGGTCGAAATTCCCAAACAGCATTGAGACAGGATGGAGGGAAACTTGTAGATGAAAAGTATTCTTGATGTAATATATTATTTTGTACCAGTATTTCTTTATGTTTCCACAGGACCAGACATTATGGAAAAACGTGGCCGAATGGTATCAACATTTCGGACATCTACCGGGTTTGTCAAGGTCGAAAAAAAACTCGCTGTTTTTGGGAAATGTATGCCCTATATACAGTCTTAACATGAATTTCCTGTAACACCGAGGCTTGTAACATTTTCAATGTGCGGTCCCAATATTTGAAAATATCTGTATGGCTCAATAAAGGTAGATCAGATGACCATTGTTATTGAGTGTTTTTTCCATATAGCATCGGTGGGAAGGGATACTAAATCATGGTAAATTAATTTTGGTTTAAACATACCCATACAGCATTTAAATATAGCAGAGTGTATGGTAGTATATGGCTGATGAACAATATCTCGAGGTGACAATGAATTAACAAAATGGTGTAATTGAAGTAATGGGGACAGACTATTTTTGGACAGACCAAATTTGTCTTGTAGGGCTGTAATTGGGAGTAATTGCCCACCAGGGTCAAAGAGTTGGGATATCATACTCAGGCCTTTAGCTTTCATTCGATTGAACACTGGATTCTTGATACCTCATCTAAAGAGGTTGGGATCCACTCTGTTTTACTGGGATCTGTGCCTAAGTCCCTATTGATAGACCACCACGCCTCATAAGTATCTCTGAAAAGGAAGTGTGAATAAATATGCTTAGGGTTATCGCCAATGGTTCTGGTGCCAGCACGAAAAGGAGGGGCGACAGGGGGCAGGTTATGTGGAAAGGTTCTGAAATCAAGCCGTTGCACATAATTCAGAGCCGCTGTATAGAGTGGCTAGTATTTTTTAAAAATTTAGCAGGAAAAGCAAAATGTTGAAGGGTATTGTAAAGGGGAACCCAGTGCACCATGTCAAAGGCCTTTTCAGCGTCCAGCGATAAAATTCCTTGGGGTACAGCACCCCTCTAATGTTAATCACAGGATTACGGCCTGATACAAAACCCGTTTGGCTTGGGTGTATCAAGGTAGGCAAGAGTTATTTCAGCCCAGGGCTGCCACTAGACATCAGGGATGCCATATTCAAGCGTGAATATGGCATCCCTGCAGTCTCCTGTGTTTTTGCAAAGTATGGACTTCGTTTTCCTGCATTGGTAATACCCTGTAATCATGACTGAACTGCAAGCTGGATTTATGCCTTTACTTTTATAAAGATTTTTTGCCCTTTTTATCAATCGGGTGTGCTTGCCTCTAATTGTCCACAATATGAACCATTTACATGGTTTTAGCACCCGCTTTTTTTCAGTAGGAGTGTGCACAGATGCCCAGAATCTCTCTGCTATGCCCAGAATACATAGCACAGCTGGGCATAGCAGGCACTCCCTCACCTCATCTCTGTTGCCACAGGATGCAGCGCTGGCTCCCCTGTGCGGCGCCGCAGGGTATCCTGGTCTGTGATTTAAGGGCGGATGTCCTCCAGCTGGCGGCTGTTCTCTGGCTGGCGGCTGTCCTCTGGCTCCTCATCCTCAGGTGGTGTGGTGGCATTACGTCGCAATTGTTGGGGCTTCCTGTGGACGGTGGCTCCTTGATGTCAGCTGTCCTGCTGCCCACCGCACTGCCTGCTTTAATGTCCGAGGCAGGCAGAGGGCAGCGAGTGGCAGCTGCTGCTGTGCTGTGCGGCGGGCTGCAAAGTGCACCTGCCGACCTGATGGGGATTGGAGGCCGCCGGCCAGAGGGTAGGGCCCGGCTGCGGCCAACAGCTGTGTAGTGAAGAGGCAGGAGGGTGCTGCGGGCCCTGTCCTCCTGTCAGAGTGGCCGGGCCCAGGACACTTAACCCCATAGACCCCCCCTGTCGGTGGCCCTGTCTATCGGCCATGATTTTTGTGAGGAGCTTATAGTCTATATTAAGTGAAGAGATTGGGCGGTAGGATTCAGGGTCTGAAAGGTCCAGTTCTGGTTGGGGCAGGAGCCTTAATGAAGCTAAGTTGAAATGTTGCACTGGACACAGTCTCTCTCACACTGGCCACTGTTCCCTGTACACTGGACACTGAACACAGCTTCTGTTACACTGGCTAATGCACCATTACACTGGACACAGCCCCTGTCACAGTGGCCAAGCACCCTGTACACTGGCCAAGCACCCTGTACACTGGACATATCCCCTGTACACTGACCAATGCACCCTGCCACACTGGACACAACCCCTGTCACACTGGCCACAACCCCTGTCACATTGGCCACAACCCCTGTCACACTGGCCACAACCCTTGTACGCTGGCCACTGCACCCTGTTACACTGGACACAGCCCCTGTTACACTGGCAAATGCACCCTGTTACATGGGCCAATGTACTGTTACACAGGACACAGCCCCTGTCACACTAGACACAGCCCCTATCACAATGGCCAATGCACCCTGTACACAGCATCTGTCACACGGGACACAACCCTTGTCACACTGGACACAACCCCTGTCACACTGGCCACTGCACCCTGTTACACTGGCCACTGCACCCTGATCACTGGCCACTGCACCCTGTTACACTGGCCACTGCACCCTGTACACTGGACAAAGCTCCTGAACACTGGACACAACCCCTGTCACACTGGCCAATTCACCCTGTACACTGTACACAGCTTCTGTCACACTGGACACAACCCCTGTCACACTGGACACAACCCCTGTACACTGGCCACTGCACCCTGTTACACTGGACACAGCCCCTGTACACTGGACACAACCCCTGTTACACTGGCCAATGCAGTGTAACAGGGGACACAACCCGTTACACTGGCCAATGCACCCTGTACACAGCCCCTTCACACTGCCCAATGCACCCTGTCACACTGGACACAACCCCTGTCACACTGGACACAACCCCTGTACACTGGCCACTGCACACTGTTACACTGGACACTGTTACACTGGACACAGCCCCTGTACACTGGACACAACCCCTGTTACACTGGCCAATGCAGTGTAACAGGGGACACAACCCCTGTTACACTGACCAATGCACCCTGTACACAGCCCCTGTCACACTGCCCAATGCACCCTGTCACACTGGACACAACCCCTGTCACACTGGCCAATGCACACTGGACACAGCCACTGTCACACTGGCCAATGCAGAATGTTACATGGACATATGCACCGTTGCACTGGACACAACCCCTGTCACACTGGTCAATGCACCCTGTACACTGGACACAGGCCCTGGACACTGGACACAACCCCTGTCACACTGGCAAATTCACCCTGTACACAGTCCCTGTACACTGTACACAGCCCCTGTACACATCCCCTGTCACACTGGACACATCCCCTCTCACACTGGACACATCCCCTCTCACACTGGACACATCCCCTGTCACACTGGACACAACCCCTGTACACTGCACCCTGTTACACTGGGCACAGCCCCTGTACACTGCACCCTGTTACACTGGCCACTGCACCCTGTTACACTGGCTACTGCACCCTGTTACACTGGCCACTGCACCCTGTACACTGGCCACTGCACCCTGTACACTGGACACAGCCCGTCACACTGGTCACAACTGCTGTACACTGACCACTGCACCCTGTTGCACTGAACACAGCCCCTGTACACTGCACACAACCCCTGTACACAGCCCCTGTACACTGGACACAACCCCTGTACACAGCCCCTGTCACACTGGAAACAGCCCCTGTCACACTGGAAACAGGCCCTGACACACTGAACACAGCCCCTGTACACTGAACACAGCCCCTGTACACTGTACACAACCCCTTGTACACTGGCCACTGCAGCCCCTGTACACTGGTCACAACCGCTGTACACTGGCCACTGCAACCTGTTAAACTGAACACAGCCCCTTTACACTGCACACAGCCCCTGTATACAGCCCCTGTACACTGGACACAGACCCTGTCACACTGGACACAGACCCTGTCACACTGGACACAGACCCTGTCACACTGTACACAACCCCTTGTACACAGCCCCTTGTACAGCACCCCCTGCAGCCTTTAATCGAGTCACACAGCAGCAGAAAACAAATAATAATAAAAAAAATATATATTATTATTATTATTATTATTATATTATTTGGTTTAGCACAGCACAGAGCACAACCACTCTCTTCCCTCTCCTATGCTGTAGTGAAGATGGCGGTGTGTAAGTGTGTCTTTTATAGAATCCAGATCCCGCGATGATGACGTTTTAACTCGTTTTCGGCCTGAAATGAGGCGGGAATTCCCGAGTCAGCTCGGATCCCGCATCGGATCACGATGTTTGGGTGGGTTCTGATCTCAGGAGATCCGGACCTGCTCATCCCTTCTGTACATGTTCCCCCACCTGTTCCTATTGTTTATTGTTTATACTGTTTACTTGTTACTGCTGCACAGCAAACCGAAAACAAATTCCTAGTATACGCAAGTATACCTGGCCAATAAAGCATATTACAAATTACAACTAATGTATGGGGCATTAATCAATCATTGTAATTTCTTTATATAGTGGCCAATGGTTGGGGGTTAAGGGACAAAAACCTTGGTGTAAGATAGTCTTTTTTGACAAGGCCAGGCCCATCACAACAGCAAGGCCATGTCCTCTGCAATGACGCCATATCCTTCTGTCTGGCCAGTTTCCACTTCTGTATCACGAGACAACACCCCTTTCTGTCTCCCCTTTAGTTTCTCCAGGTCTAGCCTTTCCTCCTGTCTTAGTAGTGCCCCATGTGTCTCCCTCATCTGTTTCTCCAGTCTGCCCCCTTTCCCATTCTTTCTCAACTTTTCTGCTACAGCCTCAGTCATCCCCCATATGACACACCACTTAAGACCCTCCACAGGCGGTGTGGCTCATCTTCTTTTCAGTGGCGCAATGTGATGTCATTATGTCATGTTTTACCAGGACACAATAAGCCAGCTGTGGGGGTGCCGAGCGCTAGGGCCTGCAGGCTCTCTTTCTTTGACTGAGGGCTCGAGACTACCTTTACTGTGACCCTGTTGTTGCTACAGGTAATGCGGACCTCCTCCATGACTGCAGGGCGGTGCAGGCCCTCCTCCACCTTGTCCGGACTTGACTGTAGGCATATAACGTGCCAGGACTTGATTGTAGGCATGTAACGTGTCGTCTGGCCACTGCTTATACATCTGTCAGTGCCCTATGTCCGGTGGATGTATTCTCGTACACATTCCCCGGCATGCTAGCGAGGGGGTGCGGGCGGACGTTCGGCGGGTGGCTTTGATTGACCTATTCGCTATGCTGCATATACTCTAACTCAAGCTCTGTGTTTTCACAATACAAACCATTTTTTTAAGGCACCCTAATAGTATTGCCCCCAAAAAACAATAAAACAGAATCATCTGAAACAATACATTTGTCGTCACTAATTGGATACACCTAATAGTACTGAAATAGTACATAACATAACAAAGGTTAGTACAAAATGATGTTTGAGGTAGACGCGTTTCACGTTGACTACTGCGAGTTAATGAATTTCAGTTGGTTGTGATGAATTTCCTGGTACTACATCCAAGGATGGCTGAGAATAGGATTTAGCTTTAGCACAGGCGGTGTTTGATGTGTCCCTAAGATTATATATAAACAGGCCATAGTTTCACATATATTTACACTTAAAAGGAAGTAGCCTAAAATCTCTTAAACAGATTAGTGAAATTGATGGAGAGCCAGGGACAGCATTAACTAATGAAGTATGCCAGAAGAGGCATTCATTATAATGGAAGACGCATATTGAAATAGACAGTGTTGCATTTACTTCCTAATATAGGTTAACAATATATTTGGGATTTATGCACAATCTTCTAAATCAAGTAACATAGGACCTGGGCCCTCATTCTGGTTGACTCTGGTTGATTCTGGTTGACTCTGAGCGAAGCTCAGAGCTTACTGAGTCCCAGAGTAAGCCCTCGCCGCCATATCCCCTTGCAACCATGGGAGGAGATGTGTCACTAAGACACATCCCTTGGCATGTGCCCGCTGCTGGAGAAATCATTCAATGGTCGCCGACCATCAAAGGATTTCTCCAGGGCTCGCAAATATAAGTCAGTGGAGCCATCCACCCCCCCCAGCACTCTGCGTCCCGCCCGAATTCCCATGGGCGCGCCCACCGTTTTCATGGGGACGCCCAGGAGTTCACATGGGTGCAATTGGACTCTGCCACCCAGGGGTGAATTTAGGGGTCAGGCTGCCCCTAGGCACAACATTTTTGGCTGCCTCCCTTTTAACATATTCATTATTAAGTTACAGTAACTAACTTTGCAGTCACCATTATACTCAGTGGTTGAAGTGGAAATTTTAAAGTATGGGCATGGAAAAGTGAAGGCTGTAATCCAGTGCGCCAAAGGCGCACACACGCTCCGGAAAAGGGTATGTGGCCATTAAAAAGGAGGTGTGTCCTTAAGTGTAGTGTACCACACCATATGCCACTTATACACATTATGCACCACAACAGGATCCCTTTTATTATCTAGTGAAAGCAGGAACAGAGAGAATGACAGCAGGGACAGAGAGAGAGAGAGACACGGACACACCGATGCTGACACATGGACAAACGCTGACACACTGACACAGACAGCTGATAACACCCAGACACTGATACACAGACAGATGTTGACACACTCATGCCGACACACTAATCGTGACATACGCCTATAATGGCGCACAGACTCTGATACTCGGATGGTGACACACAGAAATATGCTAACACAAACACACTGACAGACATTGACACACTAGCACATGGAAACTGACACATAAATACTGACACACAGGCAGACAGATGCTAACACAACAACCGACACATAGACAGATGCTGAAATAACAGATACAAGGAGGCTGACACACAGACAGACATTGACAGACTGGCATCCACTGTTAAATGGACACAGATGCTGAAACACGCACAGAAAATGCTAACACACAGGAAGTGACAGATGAACGATGACACACTGGCAGATGCTGACACACATACAGACACTTACTCACAGACAGACATTGACATGCTGACACTGACACACTAACCCCGACACACAGGGCCGTCTTTTCGTATGGGCTTAATGGGCACTTGCCCAGGGGCCCCAGGTGTATAAGGGCCCTTTTCTGATAGCTGAGTATCCCCTTTTTCCAGGGATACCAGAATTTTGAAAATCGGCCCTGGGGAACTGGAGATATCCAAATTCAAAGCAGCAGTCCACATCTGACCTGTTAATTGCAATTCCCAGTCATATTTCTCAGGTTTTCTTTGACTTAGAGTTTTTCTGAGAGTATATTACAAAAGTAGGGACTCTCCCCTTTCTGTCGACCCTAGCGGCCTGTCTCTATCATTCCCAGAACCAGAGATATCAGCCTTCTAGCAGCCTTCCCTGCTCCAGCTCCAAACATCTCGTGTACAGTTTTATATTTTTGTCAATGGATTGTTCTGGCTCCTGATCTCTGATCCCCAAGTTTTCAGCACCTCCTGAAAGTTAAGACTAGGTTTTTATACTATTGAAGCATAAGAAATCTATTTTTAGATAATGGCGATATCTGCAGTCAAACAAGCTGACCTTCCACCGGAAAATGACAAATATTAAGCCCACTCCATTATCCAACCCTCCCCTGCATATAAAACACGCCCTACCTCCCTGGAAGTCATTTACAAGGGACCCTTCATTCAGCTCAGTGCCCCCTTCCACACATTAGTGTTCACCCTCCCACCACCTGTGCAGTAAAGGAGTAATTAGCAGAAGTTACTGCTCCAGGTCCTACATGTTGAATGGAAGATAGAGCACCCCCTGCCACCTGTGGGACATCAAAGCTGCCACTGATAGCACCTTCCACCCCTAGGAGGGGAGAATGGGTAAGGGCCCCAGTGTATTGCTTTGCCCAGGGGCCCACGCTGCTGTTAAGATGGCCCTGCCGACACATTGATGCTGACACATCGATGTTGACACACATACAGACGCTGACACACTGATGTTGACACATAGACATACACTGATACATGGACACTGACACAGACACAATAACCCAGCCACATATTGATGCCGACACACAGGCAGATGTTCACACACTGACACTGACACACTAACCACTGCACAATCTGACACACTGATGCCGACACATAGACAGATGCTAATACATGGACATACCAATGCTGACACACAGAGATGTTGACACACTGATGTTGACACAGAACAGATGCTGACTCTGCCAAGAACGCTGACACAGTCACTTACTATTTTGTCTCCCTTTACAGGTCAGTCACAGATGCTGGTACAGGGATACAGCTTGCAGATGAGAAGAGAGCAGGGAAGTTCCCAGACACAACCGAGGGTGGTGGTGGTGGTTTTCCGGGCACAGCTAGGTGCATGTTCTGGGGGGGAGGGGGGAGGCGGAGACAGGTCCATCCGGTAGGTTAAGAGGCAGAGCTGCTGCTGGAAACAGCCACCGTGTGGGGGCAGTGAAGCTAGCTCCGCTGGGTGGGGGCTTTAGTGCCAGCCACAGCCATTGGAGACAGCTCCATTTATGCCGGGAGGGGGACAGAAGGAGGAGAGGCTGCTGGATACAGCCACTGGATGGATTGAGGGGCCCAGGGTGTGAAGGAGGAGGGGGGAGGGAGAAGCGGACACAGCCGCTGGCGCTGGATGGATTGAGGGGCCCAGACAGTTCTGCTGGGAGGAGAGAGGAGAGTGCCTGACACACCCCAGTGTGAGCTGGAGAGAGGAGAAGCGGCTGCTGGGCACAGCCACCAGACTGATTGGCGATCGGCCCAGATAGCATCGCTGGGTGTGTGAGGGGCATTTAAATTGAAGCCGGACATGGCCACCTGGCATTTGAGTGGGTGTGAGCAGCGGTAGGTGGGGGCAATGGTGCCTAATGCAATTGTAGGGTGGGGGGTTGAGAGACAGCTCTGCTGGGTGGGTGAGCTAAGCAACAGCAATGGGCACCACATACATGTGGACCTTAAACTTCCAACATGGCACATTTTGAGCGAGGCATACTATCTTCCCTCATTCCCTTAAATTAAACTTTCACACTTTATGTACCAAGCTACACATTGTTGTTTTTTTTCATCACTATACACATTGGAGCCAGGGCCGGCACCACCACTAGGCAGCCTTAGGCATTTGACTTAGGAGCAGGTCCCCGTAGATGGAGGTTAGCGTCAACTCTCCTTCTTATCCCCCCCCTGGAGTTACTCCGCGGCCCTAGCAGCATCAGACCCGCCCCCCTCCTGTCCCCTCCCATTGAACATTGCGGCAGCCCTCGCTGCATTACCGCGCACCCCCTCGTGGAGCGATGGAGCGACTGGAGCAGGTGAGCGCCGGAATGCCCAGCACCCCTTCCCCCCCCAGTGGAGCGACGGAGTGACCCCCACGGTGGAGCGGGTGAGCGCCGGAGCACCCTCCCCGCCTGGGGTGCTCCGGTGCCTTCCACTGGCCGTGGTTGGAGCACATCAAGAAGCCGGAAGAAAGGGAAACTTAGACGGATCTTCTGTCTTCCTGCAGGAAAATATACCTTTATACATTTGAAAAAAACTCTACTAAGAGTGAGTTGGGTACGCTCATCCATCCTAAATCACATAGAATAATTTTTGATTCACATTTATAGGAGTTCTAATCACTTATTTATTTTACATTTTACATATACTTTGCTGTGAGAAAAACGACCATCAAACGTTTGAACATGGAAACACTAAACATCCTAGCATCTGATGTGTGACCTTGTGCATGTATACCTTTTCACATTTCAACACTTATATAAACCTGAAATAACGACTCGGAGACTTGGGTTTGGCAGAAATTGTTAGCTGAATTTATTTAAAACACTTTAAGCTAATTGCTTGTATTAGAATGCCACAGGGAAAAGAGGAAGACTCCTCCTTCCCTTTCCCTATTATCCCAGCTAACTCAGCCCTCCCCTGCTTTCCTATTGGCTCCGAGTCACATGCTCTATGGTGTACACACAGCCTTGGATGTTTAATTCACTCCTTTTCTATGGCAGTCATTACGTTATTCTTTATTGAAAAGGATTCTTCACAAACATCTATAAAGACTGTAATAACATCCATAACTTTATTTGTTTATTATTAGTATTGTAATCTGCGCCCCACGAGAGAAATCCTCCAATTTTTTATTTTCCAAAATTGTCTCCATGGGGTCAATACATACATTTTTTGAGATTTCCACTGGTGTAGATTCGTGGAATCCGATAAATATATAGCTCGCGTTTAGATAAGGTGTGCAGAAGTGTCCCATACAAGTAACGGTCTTACACCTTATGGGTGCGATGGAGCGACATGTTGCACGTCTAAATCTTTATATAGAACTTCTTGAAGAGTAAGCGACTTGGAAGATATACATTATATGGCTCCCACTTGCGCGTGAAAGCAGAAACGGACAAAGTTAACATAGCATTTAATCTCTCAAAATACATACATTTCAAAAGTAAGTTGTCTAGATCCAGTAGGGAGGGGAGGATATGTCTGGATATCCATGAATTTAGCATGACCATTTTTGCTGCTCCAAGTAAAACATTTAAAAAGGGGATCAAATGACTCGAGCTTTTAGGGAAATGCCATAGGTCGAAATTCCCAAACAGCATTGAGACAGGATGGAGGGAAACTTGTAGATGAAAAGTATTGTTGATGTAATATATTATTTTGTACCAGTATTTCTTTATGTTTCCACAGGACCAGACATTATGGAAAAAACGTGGCCGAATGGTATCAATATTTCGGACATCTACCGGGTTTGTCAGGGTCGAAAAAAAACTCGCTGTTTTTGGGAAATGTATGCCCTATATACAGTCTTAACATGAATTTCCTGTAACACCGAGGCTTGTAACATTTTCAATGTGCGGTCCCAATATTTGAAAATATCTGTATGGCTCAATAAAGGTAGATCAGATGACCATTGTTGTTGAGTGTTTTTCCATATACAGTAGAATCAGTGGAAGGGATACTAAATCATGGTAAATTAATTTTGGTTTAAACATACCCATACAGCATTTAAATATAGCAGAGTGTATGGTAGTATATGGCTGATCAACAATATCTTGATGTGACAATGAATTAACAAAATGGTGTAATTGAAGTAATGGGAACAGACTATTTTTGGACAGAACAAATTTGTCTTGTAGGGCTGTAATTGGGAGTAATTGCCCACCAGGGTCAAAGACTTGGGATATCATACTCAGGCCTTTAGCTTTCATTCGATTGAACACTGGATTCTCGATACCTCGTGTAAAGAGGTTGGGATCCACTCTGTTTTACTGGGATCTGTGCCTAAGTCCCTATTGATAGACCACCACGCCTCATAAGTATCTCTGAAAAGGAAGTGTGAATAAATATGCTTAGGGATATCTTTTTTGGGGGTATGTAGGAGAGCGCCTGGAGAATATGGAAAGAAGACTGCACAGTCCAACACGTGGTTAGAAAAGGTATTATCTTCCAGCAACCAACGCATATCTGGATAGAAGAGCACGAGAGTAGCACAGTAAGTCGGGGAGGTCTAACCCGCCTTTGGATTTGGGCATTTTCAGTTTGGCTAGGGATATCTTATGTTTTTTAGATCGCCATAGGAAGCGAGTGCATGCCTTGTGTATCAGAGAAATATCCCCATGAAATAAAGTTAAGGGTCGCATTTGCAAATTGTATGTTAATCTGGGGAACTGAACAGTTTTGATCACCTCCCACCGACCCAGAAGGGAAAGGGGTAGATCCTTCCAATTGTCTAATGTTTGAGTGAGTTTTAGGATAGTTGTAGCAAAATTAATTTTGTATAAGTGATCAGGGTTTTGCGGGATCTGAATCCCTAAATACTTAATATGATGGGTCTGGATTTTAATAGTGTTGAGATTTCGGTCTGCAGGTAGAATTGGGGTGTCACCTTTAAGCATCATAAGTTCTGATTTATTGAAATAAATTTTATAACCTGAGAAACTGCTGAAAAGTTGAATTATGGTCATAACTACCGGAATGGAATGTTGGGGGTGGGAGAGGATTAAAAACATATCATCTGCAAAAAGCGATATGCGCATGTCGACTTGCTTTACCATAATACCCAGATACAAGGGAGATTCCCTAAGGGTTATCGCCAATGGTTCTGGTGCAAGCACGAAAAGGAGGGGCGACAGGGGGCAGGTTATGGGGAAAGGTTCTGAAATCAAGCCGTTGCACATAATGCAGAGCCGCTGTATAGAGTGGCTAGTATTTTTTTTAAATTTAGCAGGAAAAGCGAAATGTTGAAGGGTATTGTAAAGGGGATCCCAGTGCACCATGTCAAAGGCCTTTTCAGCGTCCAGCGATAAAATTCCTTGGGGTACAGCACCCCTCTAATGTTAATCACAGGATTACGGCCTGATACAAAACCCGTTTGGCTTGGGTGTATCAAGGTAGGCAAGAATTATTTCAGCCCAAGGCTGCCACTAGACATCAGGGATGCCATATTCAAGCGTGAATATGGCATCCCTGAAGTCTCCTGTGTTTTTGCAAAGTATGGACTTCGTTTTCCTGCATTGGTAATACCCTGTAATCATGACTGTACTGCAAGCTGGATTTATGCCTTTACTTTTATAAAGATTTTTTGCACTTTTTCATCAATCTGGTGTGCTTGCCTCTAATTGTCCACAATATGAACCATTTACATGGTTTTAGCACCAGCTTTTTTTCAGTAGGAGTGTGCACAGATGCCCAGAATCTCTTTGCTATGCCCAGAATACATAGCACAGCTGGGCATAGCAGGCACTCCCTCACCTCATCTCTGTTGCCACAGGATGCAGCGCTGGCTCCCCTGTGCGGCGCCGCAGGGTATCCCGGTCTGTGATTTAAGGGCGGATGTCCTCCAGCTGGCGGCTGTTCTCTGGCTGGCGGCTGTCCTCTGGCTCCTCATCCTCAGGTGGTGTGGTGGCATTACGTCGCAATTGTTGGGGCTTCCTGTGGAAGGTGGCTCCTTGCTGTCAGCTGTCCTGCTGCCCACCGCACTGCCTGCTTTAATGTCCGAGGCAGGCAGCGGGCAGCGAGTGACAGCTGCTGCTGTGCGGCGGGCTGCAAAGTGCACCTGCCGACCTGATGGGGATTGGAGGCCGCCGGCCAGAGGGTAGGGCCCGGCTGCGGCCAACAGCTGTGTAGTGAAGAGGCAGGAGGGTGCTGCTGGCCCTGTCCTCCTGTCAGAGTGGCCGGGCCCAGGACACTTATCCCCATAGACCCCCGCTGTCGGCGGCCCTGTCCATCGGCCATGATTTTTGTGAGGAGCTTATAGTCTATGTTAAGTGAAGAGATCGGGCGGTAGGATCCGGGGTCTGAAAGGTCCAGTTCTGGTTGGGGCAGGAGCCTTAATGAAGCTAAGTTGAAATGTTGCACTGGACACAGCCTCTCTCACATTGGCCACTGCTCCCTGTACACTGGACACTGAACACAGCCCCTGTTACACTGGCCAATGCACCGTTACACTGGGCACAGCGCCTGTCACAGTGGCCAAGCACCCTGTACACCGGCCAAGCACCCTGTACACTGGACATATTCCCTGTACACTGACCAATGCACCCTGCCACACTGGCCACAACCCCTGTCACACTGGCCACAACCCCTGTCACACTGGCCACAACCCTTGTACGCTGGCCACTGCACCCTGTTACACTGGACACAGCCCCTGTTACACTGGCCAATGTACTGTTACACTGGACACAGCCCCTGTCACACTAGACACAGCCCCTATCACAATGGCCAATGCACCCTGTACACAGCCCCTGTCACACTGGACACAACCCTTGTCACACTGGACACAACCCCTGTCACACTGGACACAACCCCTGTCACACTGGACACAACCCCTGTACACTGGCCACTGCACCCTGTTACACTGGACACAGCACCTGTACACTGGACACAACCCCTGTTACACTGGCCAATGCAGTGTAACAGGGGACACAACCCCTGTTACACTGGCCAATGCACCCTGTACACAGCCCCTGTCACACTGCCCAATGCACCCTGTCACACTGGACACAACCCCTGTCACACTGGACACAGCCCCTGTACACTGGCCACTGCACACTGTTACACTGGACACAACCCCTGTTACACTGGCCAATGCACCCTGTACACAGCCCCTGTCACACTTCCCAATGCTCCCTGTCACACTGGACACAACCCCTGTTACACTGGACACAACCCCTGTACACTGGCCAATGCACACTGGGCACAGCCACTGTCACACTGGCCAATGCACCCTGTTACACGGGCATATGCACCGTTACACTGGACACAGCCCCTGTCACACTGGCCAATTCACCCTGTACACAGTCCCTGTACACTGTACACAGCCCCATGTACACATCCCCTGTCACACTGGACACATCCCCTCTCACACTGGACACATCCCCTGTCACACTGAACAAAACCCCTGTCACACTGGACACAACCCCTGTACACTGCACCCTGTTACACTGGACACAGCCCCTGTACACTGGACACAACCCATGTACACTGGCTACTGCACCCTGTTACACTGGCTACTGCACCCTGTTACACTGGCTACTGCACCCTGTTACACTGGCTACTGCACCCTGTTACACTGGCCACTGCACCCTGTTACACTGGCCACTGCACCCTGTACACTGGACATAGCCCGTCACACTGGTCACAACTGCTGTACACTGACCACTGCACCCTGTTGCACTGAACACAGCCCCTGTACACTGCACACAACCCCTGCACACAACCCCTGTACACAGCCCCTGTACACTGGACACAACCCCTGTACACAGCCCCTGTCACACTGGAAACAGGCCCTGACACACTGAACACAGCCCCTGTACACTGAACACAGCCCCTGTACACTGTACACAACCCATTGTACACTGGCCACTGCAGCCCCTGTACACTGGACACAGTCCGTCACACTGGACACAACCCCTGTCACACTGGTCACAACCGCTGTACACTGGCCACTGCAACCTGTTAAACTGAACACAGCCCCTTTACACTGCGCACAGCCCCTGTATACAGACCCTGTCACACTGGACACAGACCCTGTCACACTGGACACAGACCCTGTCACACTGGACACAGACCCTGTCACACTGGACACAACCACTTGTACACAGCCACTTGTACAGCACCCCCTGCAGCCTTTAATCGAGTCACACAGCAGCAGAAAACAAATAATAATAAAAAAAATATATTATTATTATGATATTGTTTGGTTTAGCACAGCACAGAGCACAACCACCCTCTTCCCTCTCCTATGCTGGAGTGAAGATGGCGGTGTGTAAGTGTGTCTTTTACATACCTCCCAACTTCTGTCCGTATGAAATAGGGACACCTGCGTCCGAAAAGGGGGCGGGGCGTATGCAAATGAGGGCGCGGCTTATGCTAATTAGCCGCGACCTAATTTTCATACGAGAATAGACGCTGTGCGCATGCGCACAGCGTCTATTCTACTAGATTGGGGGTCTTCCAACTGCCACCCCCCGCAGCGGGACAATGCCTGCCGCGGGTGGGACAGCGGGACAGGACCCGAAAATCGGGACTGTCCCTCTAAAATCGTGACAGTTGGGAGGTATGCTTTTATAGAATCCAGATCCCGCCATGATGACGTTTTAACTCGTTTTCGGCCTGAAATGAGGCGGGAATTCCCGAGTCAGCTCGGATTCCGCCTCGGATCACGATGTTTGGGTGGGTTCTGATCTCAGGAGATCCGGTAGTTATGATATTATGTTTTGTTAACATGAACCTATTACATTGTAAAAACTGCACTGTGATAGATATTATCCCCATAGGGGACGTTGCATGTTTTATGGACACCTGTATATATATATATATCCATGGATGCCTTCACAGAAGGCAAGATAAACTTTTATGAAAAGTACTGTAAATATGTTTATAGTTCATGGCACACCGCAGTTTCCCCCCAGGAGAGATTAGACTGAGCTGCCCGGATACAGAGACTACTGGAGGGCAAGTTCAAATGCCCTGCACCGAGGAGAGAGAGGATAAACAATCACAAAACCCTGCTTAATAAAGTTTTCCTGCACGCGCGGGGAGCGGGAAGGCAGAGGATCGCGTGCCATATAGCTATAAATAGGAGTGAGTTACCTCAGGAGTAAAAAAGGTGAACACGGCAGAGCGGCGCAGCGTAGCTGTGGAGAGCGGTGCTGAGGCAGAGACTTACCGGAGAATGCGGTTCTAACGTGGAGCCCCCCTTCTATGCTGGGGAGTAGGACGCTGAACAGCGGGGGTTCCCGGTGACATCCTCCCTTCATCTCCTGGCCAGGAGTTCCTGGAGGCGGGCCGGAGCATCACAGGGAGGCGGCGCCGGCGCCGGCATCGTATAACGTTGAGAGGCGGAGGCTGCGTGATCCTGTGGAAATACAGGGAGTGGTGAGTGCACGGCCCAGCTGTAACACCCCCTACACTGTCATCGATGGGGCGTGATTAGACTTAGATGGGCAGCCATTACAGCACGCCCCCAGGCTGCTAGGAGTCAGTGAGACAGACCAGCAACAGTTATGATAGGAGCAAAATACTGATACAGCCCTTGCCTTATAATAAGCCTACAATATCAGCCCTATCACAGAGAGAGAGGGATTGAGGCATTCCCTGTGCAAGTATGTCTCGTTTGGCCCAGCACTGATTTTATACAGCAACTTAGTCAAGTGTAGAAACGCTAGCCCCTGCACTTCCTGCTATACATCTACTATCAGCAATCAGCTGAGATCGCGGTTAAACTAAGTCTGAACTTATTGAACCCCTGATCAGAACACAGTATGCTGTGGAAATAATTGACAACTACGTCTGAGCTTCTAATGTGAACCCTAGAAAAGACAATCTGACAGGGCGAGTGGAGCAGTGTATCATTTAGACACTTATTAGTAACAGCTGGGAGAAAAGACCTAGTTTCCTCTACAGTATTGCAAACAGTACAGTTTATTCAACGCGTCACGGCCAATTATAGTGCAGAGTATCGCAGAGAAACAGTGACCCTAGAAGGAATGTTTTACAGCACTTTTTAGAAACTAATTGAGGCTCATCCGTTTTACACAGTACAGTCAGATAGGTTATGGACTGTCTGTTCATATAAGCCTGTTATAACGGGTTGGGATCATTTGGTCTATTGCATTATGGTCGAAAGTCATTAGGTCGAATCCATTAGGTCGACATGCTAAAAGGTCGACATGACTCTAGGTCGACATGGGAAAAGGTCAACATGATTCTAGGTCGAAAGGTCATTAGTTCGACAGGTCATTAGTTCGACATGGTCATTAGTTCGACATTGCCTATGTCGACATTCACAAGGTCGACATGGGGTTTTTCACTGTTTTTTTACCTGAATGTCAACACAGTCGACATGGACACAGTTTAAAGTGCACTGCATCCCCTCGCATCGCTCGCTGCGCTCGCTATGCGTCGGGCACGGTGCCTCGCTACGCTCGGCACACTATTTTATTCTCCCACCACGCCCTAGTGGATGGTAGGGCATGAAATACCGCCTGTCGGCACATGTTGGCTCAAAAAACAGTGAAAAACTCCATGTCGACCTTGTGAATGTCGACATAGACAATGTCGAACTAATGACCTTGTCGAACTAATGACCTGTCGAACTAATGACCTTTCGAACTAGAATCATGTCGACCTTTTCCCATGTCGACCTAGAGTCATGTCGACCTTTTAGCATGTCGACCTAATGGATTCGACCTAATGACTGTCGACCATAATGCAGTAGACCAAATGACCGCATCCCGTTATAACAGCTAACAAGTATACAGCAGTGAAGCAGACTATGTAGGAAGGATTACCTAAATTGGATACAATTGTTAGCTCTGTACAAGCTACTTTGTCATTACCGACTATACGTTGGGATTACAAATATCTGGTTGCAACCTGGCTTTCCAAAGGATTACAAAACTTACTTTGAGCACACCGTGGATACTTTGACTTCTAAGGCCCCTTTGTACTTGAGTAACTGAGCAGTTCTAAAACGAAAGGGAAAAGAAACACTCATCCTTGCAGCATGATAGGCAGAGACTAGTGCACAAATATTTAGATTCATATTATTGCGCAATAATAACTTATGAGCATTATAGGAGCTGATCATTGTATATAACTATGTATTTGTTTTGTGAAAGTTAATAACTATTTTATTGGTTTTAGTGCAGAAGGTAGGGTTGTCTAATGTTTCAGTTTTAGGGCCCTTGGTGTGAGACGAAATAATCGGATTGCAGTCACCGGCTACTGTTCCAGTTTAATAAAATATAATTGCAGCTGTGAAAGTGATTTGATGTTTGATGCATATTATCTGTGTGCTGTTTATCTTTATATTTGCTATTCCTGAAATAAATTGTTTAAATCTTATAACCGATTGGAAGTTCCGTGTCATCTTCAATCCAAACCTGTAAAGAAAAGGATACTTACCTGAAAGGAAGAAAGAAAGGTATCAGAGTAACAAAACCGAGTTTCAGGATATTACATCCCTTCTGTACATGTTCCCCCACCTGTTCATATTGTTTATTGTTTATACTGTATACTGTTTACTTGTTACTGCTGCACAGCAAACCGAAAACAAATTCCTAATATACGCAAGTATACCTGGCCAATAAAGCATATTACAAATTACAACTAATGTATGGGGCATTAATCAATCATTGTAATTTCTTTATATAGTGGCCAATGGTTGGGGGTTAAGGGACAAAAACCTTGGTGTAAGATAGTCTTTTTTGACAAGGCCAGGCCCATCACAACAGCAAGGCCATGCCCTCTGCAATGACGCCATATCCTTCTGTCTGGCCAGTTTCCACTTTTGTCTAACAAGACTACACCCCTTTCTGTCTCCCCTTTAGTTTCTCCAGGTCTAGCCTTTCCTCCTGTCTTAGTAGTGCCCCATGTGTCTCCCTCATCTGTTTCTCCAGTCTGCCCCCTTTCCCATTCTTTCTCAACTTTTCTGCTACAGCCTCAGTCATCCCCCATATGACACACCACTTAGGACACTCCACAGGCGGTGTGGCTCATCTTCTTTTCAGTGGCACAATGTGATGTCATTATGTCATGTTTTACCAGGACACAATAAGCCAGCTGTGAGGGTGCCGAGCGCTAGGGCCTGCAGGCTCTCTTTCTTTGACTGAGGGCTCGAGACTACCTTTACTGTGACCCTGTTGTTGCTACAGGTAATGCGGACCTCCTCCATGACTGCAGGGCGGTGCAGGCCCTCCTCCACCTTGTCCGGACTTGACTGTAGGCATATAACGTGCCAGGACTTGATTGTAGGCATGTAACGTGTCATCTGGCCACTGCTTATACATCTGTCAGTGCCCTATGTCCGGTGGATGTATTCTCGTACACATTCCCTGGCATGCTAGCGAGGGGGTGCGGGTGGACGTTCGGAGGGTGGCATTGATTGACCTATTCGCTATGCTGCGTATACTCGGTCTAAATCAAGCCCCGTGTTTTCACAATACAAATAATTTTTTAAGGCACCCTAATAGTATTGCCCAAAAATATAATAAAACAGAATCATCTGAAACAATACATTTGTCGTCACTAATTGGATACACCTAATAGTACTGAAATAGTACATAACATAACAAAGGTTAGTACAAAATGATGTTTGAGGTAGACGCGTTTCACATTGACTACTGCGAGTTAATGAATTTCAGTTGGTTGTGATGAATTTCCTGGTACTACATCCAAGGATGGCTGAGAATAGGATTTAGCTTTAGCACAGGCGGTGTTTGATGTGTCCCTAAGATTATATATAAACAGGCCATAGTTTCACATATATTTACACTTAAAAGGAAGTAGCCTAAAATCTCATAAACAGATTAGTGAAACTGATGGAGAGCCAGGGACAGCATTAACTAATGAAGTATGCCAGAAGAGGCATTCATTATAAGGGAAGGCGCATATTGAAATAATACTTACTTCCTAATATAGGTTAACAATATATTTGGGATTTTATGCACAATCTTCTAAATCAAGTAACATGGGACCTATACTGTACTTCTGGTTGATTCAGTAAACCACGAAGCTCGCAGTTCACAGAGACCCAGAGTGCCCGCCCTGCCGAATCGCTGCACCCTGCCGCCGTATCCCCTCAATGTGTCACGTAGACACATCCCCTGGCATGTGCCCGCTGCCGGAGAAATCATTTGATGGTCACTGACCAATAGATGATTTCTCCAGGGCCCGCAGATATAAGTCTGTGGAGACTGACTTATATTTGCGGGCACATGGCCGAAGACAGGGGGGGGAGCAGCTGATGTCATGTGACATCAGCCGCCAGCCCCCGGCACTCTGAATCCCACCTGAATTCTCATGGGAACACCCAGCGCTCCCATGGGCGCAACACAACTCCGCCAAGGGGAAACAAGAGGGACAGGAGGGACAGGAACGACATCTCGGATCTATCACACCCGAACAAATTTGCCCGGTTGGATGAAGTTTCGGGGGAGGATAGAGACAAAATGACGGAGCTGGAGGATACGGCTCCCTCTAGCAACCAGAGGAGCGGTCCCTCTAGCTCAAACGGGATGACAGTTAGTGAGGTACCAAGGCAGATAGTGGTGGTAGGGGATTCCATCATTAGGAGAACAGACAGGGCAATCTGCTATCGGGATCGCGATTGCCGCACGGTCTGTTGCCTCCCAGGTGCTCGGGTACGGCACATCGCGGACCGAGTCGACAGATTGTTGGGAGGGGCTGGGAGCAACCCGGCGGTCTTGGTGCACATCGGCACCAACGACAAAGTCAATGGTAGGTGGGATGTCCTCAAGAAAGAGTATAGGGAATTAGGTAAGAAATTAAAGGCGAGGACATCTAGGGTAATTTTCTCGGAAATATTACCAGTGCCACGCGCTAGCTCAGGGAGGCAGAGGGAGATCAGGGAGGTAAATGTGTGGCATAAGGATTGGTGTAGGAAAGAGGGATTCGTGTTCATGAAACACTGGTCGGACTTCTCGGTCAGGCGCCATCTTTTTTGCCGTGATGGATTGCACCTGAACGAGGAGGGGGCTGCGGTGCTGGGGGGAAGGATGTTTAGAGGGTTGGAGGAGATTTTAAACTAGGCGACGGGGGGAGGGGGTGGGGGCAGCAAGACATTATGGGACCATCAGGAAGAGAAGCCGGACTGGGATCAGGAATCATATGGGGGAAGGAGATGGGGGGGGGGGGGGGGGGGGGGACGGAGACATAGACAAAGTCCTGGGACATAACAAGGGTATAATCGGGGGTAACTCTCAGGGTGCATCAGGAATGTCATGTAATAAAATGTTATGTTGTAACAGTCACGTTACCCCATTACAGTTCTTAGGTACAGATGATCTTAGTATACGGGAAGGAGGGAAGGACAGAGGAAGAATTCCCAGAACTATAAAGAGGGCAGGCAGTGTGCATGGTGGGGAGGCCTGTAGAGAGTCTATTGAAGGGGAGAGGGAAAAGAGGAAGCTAGTAAAGAATTCAAATGGGTCCTGGGGTGAAACTAATCACAATATTAGAGCCATATCTAAAAATAAACATAAATTAAAATGCTTACTGGCTAATGCAAGAAGCTTAGTGAGTAAAATCGGGGAGCTAGAAACGGTGATCAGTAGGGACGACTACGACATCATTGGTATTACAGAAACATGGTGTAATGAGTCGCATGACTGGGCAATAAACATGGAGGGATATACACTCTACAGGAAAGACAGGGAAAATAGAAGGGGCGGGGGGGTGTGCCTATATGTAAATAATAACTTAACATCATGTGAGAAAAATATGAGCACAGACCTGGAAGACGACAACTCGGAGACAGTGTGGGCAGAGATAACCGACAATAATAAAAAAACAAAAAAACAATTTATAATAGGGGTATGCTATAGACCACCAAATATAAACGAAAGGGAAGAGTCTCTTCTTTTAAACCAAATCAAACAAGCATCAAATCAGGGGCAGGTATTAATTATGGGGGATTTTAATTTACCCGACATTGATTGGGAAAACGAAACAGGTAAATCAGCAAGAAGCAATGGGTTCTTAAGCTTACTTAACCCCTTCATGACAGAGCCAGTTTGTGCCTTCATGACAGAGCCCTTTTTTTCAAATCTGACATGTCTCACTTAAGTGGGGATAACTTTTTTTTTGCTTTTACTTATCCCAGTGATTTTGAGAATGTTTTCTCGTGACACATTGTACTTCAAGTTAGTGGTAAATTTGGGTCGATACAGTCTGTGTTTTTTTGTGAAAAATACCAAAATATCGTGAAAAAATGGAAAATTTAGCAATATGCAAAATGTCACATTTTCTGCTTGTGAGACAAATAATCATACCACTCAAAATAGTTAATAACTAACAAAGACCATATGTCTACTTTATGTTGCAATCATTATTTCAACTTCCTTTTAATTTTTTTGGACACTAGGAGGCTTCAAATATGACTAGCAAATTCTCAAATTTTCAAGAAAATTTCAAACACTGATTTTTTTAGGGACCAGTTCAGTTCTGATGTGACTTTGAGGGACTTGTATGTGAGACACCCCCATAAATGATGCCATTTCAAAAACTGCACCCCCACAGTATTCAAAACAGCATTTTGGAAGTTTGTTAACCCTTTAGGTGTTTCACAGGAATTAAAACAAAGTGTAGGTGAAATTTCAAAATTTCATTTTTTTTTCGGATTTTCAATTTTAATACATTTTTCTAAGGAACACAGTACATTTTACTAGAGAAATGTGACTAAAAATTGATTCCCCCAATTCTTTGGTTTTCATAAATATCCTATATGTGGCCCTAGTGTGCACGGTGACCAAACCACAGGCTTCATAATAGAAGGAGCACCTACTTGATTTTGGAGACTCCTTTTTATGAGATTATTTTTTAGGCACCATGTAGGTTTCTAGGCACCATAAGATGCTAAAAGTTAGGAACCCCCCCACAAGTGACCCCATTTTGCAAACTACACCCCTCAGGGAATTCATCTAGGGGTATAGTGTACATTTCAAACCCCCAGGGGTTTCACCAATTGTGGTACAACTGGGCAGTGAAAATGAAAAAAAATAATTTTTCATTTTCACAGCTCAGTTGTATCAAAATTGGTGAAACCCCGGGGGGTTTGAAATGTACTCTATACCCCTAGATGAATTCCCTGAGGGGTGTAGTTTGCAAAATGGGGTCACTTGTGGGGGGGTTCCACTGTATGGGTGTTTCGGGGGTCATTCAACCAGAATCTGTGCTGCAAAATCCAAAAATCACTCCTTCCCTTCTGAGTCCTGCCATGCACCCAACTGGTATTTTTTGGTCACATGTGAGGCATTGCCGTACCCGGGAGAAATTGGGGCACAGATTTTGGGGTGCTTTGTCTCCTTCATTCCTTGTGAAAATGAAAAATTTTGAGCCAGATCTGCATTTTTGTGTAAAAAAATTAAATTTTTTACACAAAAATGCAGTTCTGGCTCAAAATTTTTAATTTTCACAAGGAATGAAGGAGACAAAGCACCCCAAAATCTGTGCCCCAATTTCTCCCGGGTACGGCAATGCCTCACATGTGACCAAAAAATACCAGTTGGGTGCATGGCAGGACTCAGAAGGGAAGGAGTGATTTTTGGTGGTGGAATGAATGGCGGGTGCTATGTCGCATTAGCAAGACCCCCGAAGCACCAATACAGTGGAACCCCCCCACAAGTGACCCCATTTTGGTCACCAGCTTTGGGAGGGGGGCTGGCGCTGCGGCTGGCGGGGGGGTGGGAGGGGTGCTGGCGCTGCGGCAGCCGGGTGGGTGGGAGGGAGGGGGGCTGCCGGGTGGGAGGGGGGGGGGCTGGCGATCGGTGCGGTATACGCACACACACACACACACACACACACACATATATATATATATATATATATATGTGTGTATATATATATATATATATATACATATATATACATATATATACACACACACATATATATATATATATATATATATGTGTGTGTATATATATATATATATACACACATTTGCACATTATTTTTTATTTTATTTTATTTTTAACTTTTCCAGCAGCAGCATGATGCTGCTGCTGCTGCTGCTGCTGCTGCGGGGGGGAGGGGGGAGGAGGGGAGCGCAGCGTGCGCTCCGGACGTAGCGGTGGAGCCGGGGGAGCTGCTGCTGCTGCCGGGTGAGTGCCCGGCGGGTGGGAGGGGGGTGCTGCCGCTCGGTGGTGATCGGTGCTGCACCGATCACCACCGTTTTCTGTGTTACCGAGCGGCTTAGCCGCCGGTAACACAGGAAACGCTGTGATTGACTGTTCAGATTTGAACAGCCAATCACAGCGATCGCCGACCGGGGGGGGCACCCCTGCCCCCCCTGGGCGACGAGGGGGGATGTCTGCTGTCAGGGACAGCAGACATCTCCTAACTGTCACCGCGTCTATAGACGCAGTGACAGTTAGAATCCATGACGTACATGTACGTCAAATGTCGGGAAGTACTTCCCGACCATGACGTACATGTACGTCAAATGTCGTGAAGGGGTTAAAGACCAGTTTATTACACAAACAGTGGAAACTCCAACTCGTGATGAGGCAGTCTTGGACTATATAACACAGACTTAGTTTCAAACACAAAAGTAATTGAACAATTAGGGAACAATGATCACAATATGGTTTCACTGGAAATCAACTTCAGTAAATTACATCAAAAAGGATCTGCAAAAATACTAAACTTCAGAAAAGCGAACTTTGAATTATTCAGGGAAGCCCTAACAGGAATTGGGTGGGAAACGGTTATGGAGGGAAAAAATGCAGAGGAAATGTGGGATACTCTAAAAAAGGTGCTTGATTCACTAACTATTGAATACATTCCTAAAGTAACTAAAGGTAAATTCAACAAAAAAAAGCCACCATGGTTGGACAAAGAAGTAAGGTCAGCTATCAACAATAAAACCAGAGCCTTTAAATTCTATAAAAATAACTTGAATGAGGAGGCGTTCGCAAAATACAAAGAATCAAACAAAACTTGTAAAGGGGTAATCAAAGCAGCTAAAATATTATATGAAGAGTGCATAGCCACTGAAAGCAAAACCAACCCAAAAAAGTTTTTTAAATACATAAATAGTAAACGTTTAATTAAGGAAAACATAGGCCCACTAACTGATACTAGTGGAAAAAGTGTTACTGAGGACAAGGGAAAAGCAAAACTGTTAAATGAGTTCTTCTCATCAGTATTTACTAAGGGAGAGCAGATTGTGGAACGAACATTTACCACAAATGGGACAAATAAGCCAGATCTCATTGTGGATTTCACGCCGAAGGAAATAATACTGAGGCTAAGCAAACTCAAAACAAATAAATCACCAGGGCCAGATGGGATTCATCCGAGGGTATTAATGGAATTAAGGGATGAACTAGCTACCCCCCTACATTATATCTTTAGCAAGTCACTATCGTCAGGTATAGTACCAAAAGATTGGAGAATAGAAGAGGTAGTGCCAATATTCAAAAAAGGAAAAAAGGAAGATCCCGCTAATTATAGACCCGTTAGTTTAACATCAATTGTGGGTAAACTATTTGAAGGATTTTCAAGGGATGGTATCCAGAAATATTTAGATCATCACCATCTACTCAGTGCTAACCAACATGGGTTCGTGAAAAATCGTTCATGCCAAACTAATCTACTAGGGTTCTATGAAGAGGTTAGCAAAAACCTCGATAATGGAAATGCTGTAGATGTGATTTTCCTAGATTTCGCTAAAGCATTTGATACTGTCCCACACAAGAGATTGATTAATAAAATGGAGAACCTAGGATTGGGTGAAAATATCTGCAGATGGGTAGGGAATTGGCTATGTAATAGAGAACAAAGAGTGGTTGTGAATGGTGCTGTATCAGATATGATACCGGTACTAAGTGGAGAGCCCCAGGGTTCGGTTTTGGGGCCCATTTTGTTTAACATTTTTATTAACGATATTGGCATAGGGTTACTCAGCAATGTATCCATCTTTGCGGACGATACAAAACTTAGCAAAGTCATCAAATCATCAGAAGATGTCACCATGCTTCAAAATGATCTTGCAATTCTAGATGAGTGGGCAAAAAAATGGAAGATGAGGTTCAATGTAGATAAATGTAAGGTTATGCACCTTGGGAGACGCAACCAGTGTGCAAGTTACAACCTTAGCGGAGAGGAACTGGGTAATTCCATACTTGAAAAAGATCTAGGAGTCCAAATAGGCCAACAAAATTCTGGCATGCATTAAGAGGGGAATGGAAACTAGGGACTCAAGGGTAATTATGCCACTATATAAAGCATTGGTGAGACCTCACCTAGAGTACGGAGTACAGTTCTGGGCCCCACACTATAAAAAGGACATCATAGAATTAGAAAAAGTCCAAAGGCGAGCAACAAAGCTTATTAGGGGAATGGAGAATTTAAGCTACGGGGAGAGATTAAGCAATTTGGGACTATTTACATTAGAAAAGAGACGTTTAAGGGGGGACATGCTCAACATGTACAAGTATATCAAGGGCCAATATAAGGAACTGTCACACACCCTCTTTTCTACTAGAAAGGAATCTAGGAAGCGAGGGCATGAGTATAGATTAGAAAAAAAAAGATTTCATTCAGCTAGTAGAAAGAATTTCTTTACGGTCAGAACAGTCAAACTCTGGAACTCTCTTCCCAGAGAGGTGGTAACGGCTGGCTCATTAAATGCATTCAAGGCAAAGTTGGACAAACATTTACTGGAGAAAAACATCCATGGGTACAAATAAGAAATATAATTTGTCTGTAAAATATCAGAACCTACCAAATCAGCAATGGATATGTATACCAGGTTGAACTAGATGGACGCAAGTCTTTTTTCAGCCTTACCTACTATGTAACTATGTATGTAACCCCACGACCCTGGGCAGATTGCTATGTGTGAACAGTTCGGCACCTAAAAACCCTGCACATAAAACAGTAAGAAACCGAATGAAGCAGAATGACCCCCTGATTCAGTAAGGATCACATATGATAAGTCATACCTCCCAACTGTTCCGATTCTTGTGGGAAAGTCAAATTTTTTTTGTGACAGATCCGAGTCCCACCCACATGCAGCAGTGTCCCTTGGTGGTGGTGGTAGTAGTGAGGGGGCAGTTGCAGGGGTGGATTGGGAACTAAACACAGCTCTGGAAATATTTCTAGAAGTGGCCTCGCATGGGTGGCACCAAATAAAATGTAGGCAGCAGCAACAGCATAATAGGCGGGATTGCTACATCCCTATACCTGTGTGGAAGCGTTAGTTGGCAGTCTAGTGGCCCCCAGACCTTTACACTGCTGCAGGGCCGGCGACAGGTGGGGTCAAGGGGAACAAGTGTGACGGGTATCGTCAATCTGAAGGGCCCCAGAGCTTCTGTGCCCAGCCCGGCTGATGCCTGTACTAGCTTGCCTATCAGTGACCCCCATGGCCTGGCTGTCTACTGCGCACTGTCTATGTGTGGCTGAGTCTGACTGTGTGCCACTGTCACCTACTGCGTGTGTGCACCCCTCCACCTGTGGCCACTTGGCACTTGGAGCCATCTACTCTGTGTGTGTGCTCATAGCCCAGGGCCACGCCGCTCAGCGCTAAGAGTCTGTACTGCGCACAGGCGCGTGGCTGTACCCACCACTGGGTGGCCTCAGTCTCAGGCTTCTTTACTATTAATACGCATGCACGGGTCGTCTGTTCTATGCTCTGCAAATGGCCTGCCCTGCCTGCTCACAGTGCTCTGCATTCTTTTGTGTAAGTGACAAGTCAAGACAGGCAGCAGCCTCAGCAGGTCAGCAGCAGCCAGGGGCCAGCAGGAAGCCACAGCCAGGAGCTAGGCGAGTAGGATGGAGAACAAAAGAAGTCCACACCTGAAAGCAGGATCTGAAGCCAAGAAGATTAGGTGAAGCTCATGCAGAAGAGGGTTGTAGGGGTTTGGGATTAGGTGGGGGGATGGGGGCCCCAGAAATATCAGTGTACAGGGCCCCAAGATTTCTGTTGCCAGACAAATCACAGACCTCCACATTTTTACATAATACCCCAAATTTTAACAAAAAATAGAAAGCGGCAGTCAGTTATATACAAAAAGGAGGATTTTGTTATCTCCTATAAAGAGTTTCGCCTTTAGAGAGAAGGCGGCCCGTGTCCCGCCCAATTGCACGGTTGCGAATGCTGTGCGAAGAGGGTGAAATTTGTAGAGAAGATCGGGACCGTTGATGACACCAGCAGCCCTCCCTCCCAATTGCCGGGAGCTGCCTGCATTTTCTAGGGCAAATGCTGGTGCCTGTCAGTCAACTTTAAACGCCCAACAATGGCCAGTCATTGCCAGCTGTGTTCGCTAGGACGTCTTACACATGCGCACTGTGTAGCATGTGCGTTCAGGGTCATTTTCATAATCACTCAGACTGCCCAGCGATCAGAACTGACTCAGCCCATAGTGATATAACATCATTATAATTGCACGTAGCACTAGCATTCTTTGCCTATATCGCTAGGCCTCTGTGCTCTTGGCCCATGGGTCTCTGACGTCAGGGCTGTCCACTTACAGCCTGTCGCAGATTAGTGGAAACCTCAGACTTACTCATCATTTACACAGGCCGCAGGTACTCTTCGATGTTCCGGGATTTGCAAATGGATCTGCAATGCTTTCACAAATTTGCATGGGGTGTTTTTACTGCCGAATTAGCACCCATGTCCCAAGTGGGAAAAAGGATTCAGGCTTGGCGGAATCTTCTTGTTTCTCTGAAGATTGAGGGTTGATGGCTGTTTTGTCAGTGCAGATAAAGTTCCTGGTCCCGAAGATGAACCTGGATAGTAGAATGAAGTGTTGGTAATTGCACAAGGTGTACAACTTTTTTTTTTTTAATACCAATAGTAAATATGCCCTACTTTGTAAAACAAATACACTTTAATGGAAAAAGCCTTCATTCTCATAATCAGATTAGCCAACATGTGATGACGAGCCAGTGGTAGCACTTCCTAGTGAATGTTGCCCATACACAGTCATAAACAACTAGCGCTGCCAGCAGAGTCATATTAGTTAATGACAGCTGCTGTAACTGTAAGATGCTTGCATTGTGCACAAGGGGCCAGAAACATGGGGTGAAGTGACTAGGGTGGGTGTCGCCCAGTGTAGTTAATCATGGTGTCACCCCCCCTCCCCTCAATGGACGACCTTCTCTCGTATTACACAGAGTCCTTAGTAATGTTTTTTGTACTAGTCCTACTTGTAAATTATAATTCTTGTATATCACTGAATGTGAAGACAATAGTAGTGATATAAACAGCTAATAAAATTAACATTATACCTTAAATTACAATATCCGCAGCTTAAATAAGCCATCATGCAGTGCCACCCTGTCACCTGTAGACACATACCTCCCAACTATTTGGGGACTGTCCTGCTGTCCTTTTCTATATAGCTTGCTTGACCCTTGTGATCTGTGTCTTCTTATCTCAGCATCTGCTGCTGCTAGTGTGGAATGGTTTATTAGTAATCTTTAGTTAAACACACATATGGGACAGTAAAAAAATACTTTACAGTTTTTTTTTTTGTTTTACCAAGAGATGATCGATAAAGTAAAAATTCACAAATTGCATTTGGAATTTATTGCATGGGCACAATTTATTGCATTTTTTGCATAATTACATTTATCATTATATTGTGCTGAGTGAGATGAAAAGCAATATCACAGCGAATAGATGCAAATTAGAAATGAAGTATTGCAAAATTTACAAAAATATATTACTACTGAATTTACATAGAAATATTCAGAAACCAGCCTTTAAGCTTAGACATGCCATTGTGTGGTCCTAGTCACGTCTTTTGGATGGAACATGACACCCCACCCCCCCTTCAATTTTGCACCGCCTCTTGTACGCCACATTCTATTACAGGGTTGCCGACTTTCTCATTCTCCTCTCCGGGAGAAGCCCGGAGAGGAGAGATTCAGTAGCCGCTCAGGGGGCGGGGCTTAAGCGTGACATCACTAATCACTAACGCGATTGTGTCATTTTAGGTCCGCCCCCTCCTCTGAGACCCGAGGATTGCGGCATTTTAATGCCGCGATCCGGGGGACAGCGGGAGTCCCCCCTGAATCCGGGAGGGTTGCCCACCCTTCCGGGGGGCCGGGAGGGAGCCACGATTTTCGGGAGACTCCCGGAAATTTCGGGAGGGTCGGCAACCCTGTTCTATTACAGACTATAATGTCCAAGGACAATGGAAAGTTCAAGGGACATTTTTAACACTATCTTTCACTGGACACAGTCTAGTGCAGGCATGTCCAAACTATGGCCCTGCAGCTGTTGTGAAACTACAAGTCCCATCATACCTTGACACAGATTTGCTATTAGAGAATTCTAAAACTATGGCAAGGCATGCTGGGATGTGTAATTTCACAACAGCTGGAGGGCCACAGTTTGGACATGCCTGGTCTAGTGTATATGGGCCTCAATTTGAGACACCTTCATCATCCAAATTGCACAAATAAATCACTGAATTAACTTTAAAACCAATTTTATATTTACTGTATTCAGCATTCTGAAATTATTTTATTCACATTTAACATTGGGCAGGGCTGTTGACAGGTCAGACAGGCGCCGGTAAAATTAAGGGGGCATGGCTACGCCCCTGTGAAGAAAAAAAAAGTTAAATTTGTGCGAGTAGGCAGCAGGGTGCGGTTTGCAGGGTGCAGGTGGGTGAGCGAGGGAGGGAGCAGCTGCTGCCACTCTCCCAGGCTCAGCACACAGCAGCACTGAGCAGCATGTGCTGAGCTGGGCAGAGAGGTTGTCCTATCTGACTACCTGCCCAGCTCCCTGCAAGCAGCCACGAAGGTCTATTATTCAGCTTTCACTTCTCTGTGAGCTGCAGTGAATATAACTCCTCCATAGTCCATAAGGTCAGTCTCTAACTTTCTTGGATTAACATCACTATGATCAATGATAAATCCTTCCCCTGTGAGAACATTTCTTAGGAAGTCCTGATCATATTTGTAAATATGGAACACTTCCTGCCCAACAGTGTAGAAAGTAGCATTGACGAGGCCAAGTAATATTAGGTGACCTTCAGGTTTTAGCAACTTAACAATTTTCCTCAGATTTGTAACAAATTCATCCTTAGTTCTGCTGATGGACTCTAGGAGCGTGACACTAATGATACAGTCTGCGAGCGGGAGCACCACTGGGTCTGTGATGTTGTCTTTGTCAATGTCACATAGCACAAGCTCTTTTATTGCTGTCTTCACCTTCATTTCTTTCTCCTCATGCTGGCCACTGAAAAATACAAGCACGGTCATTAGTGTAATAGTGCAGGTCTCTCACACATGCACAATATTGGGCAATAGTGGGTGTGAGTGACTGGGGTTCCATCCTCTGATGGTAGAGACCAATAAATTGGGATGACTCTTCCTAAGAAAGAGAGTTTTAAATAGTATACTTGAGATTGATTTTTTATTATTATTATTATTATTATTATTATTATTAATAATAATAATAATAATAATATATATTTTTATATAGCGCTCTTTCTCCAGTAGGATGCAAGGTGCTTAACAGATAGAATTAATGTAATACAGTACAAGAACAATGAACTACAGAAAAGCTTTTCATGAACAATACTTAAGGGAAGTAAGGAAATGCTTGAGTAAAAAGGAAAGTCTTGAGTCTGTTTTTGAAGGATACTAGAACTGTGCCGGGAAGTGAATTCCATAGAGTAGGAGCCATATGGCTACAAGCTTGTCCCCCAGATGAATGACAGGACATCCTAGGTACTGCTAAAAGTCCTTTATCTACAGATCGCAGGACTCGGCTGGGACAGTATGGAATCAGAAGCTGCTTCAGGTACCTCAGGCCTTGGTCATGTAGGGCTTTGAAACTCAGTAAGTTGATCTTGTAGATGATTCACCATTTTATGGGCAGCAAGTGAAGGGAGTAGAGAATGGGAGTTATGTGGCTAGAACGGGGCTGGTTGGGTAACAGCCTGGCTGCTGTGTTTAGTGCCAGCTGTAGTCGGTTCAGTTCTTTAGCTGGGAGATCAAGGTAGAGGGCACTGCAGTAATCTAATCGTGGCAATACACTAATATGGTGTCTATGTGTGTGTGTTTACTGGAGCAGTGCAGTGTAACACTGTGTGAGCGCTTGAGCCATTTAGTATGGGCTTGGGTCACTGGGTCAACCCAACAAAGGTTGACATACAGTATATTGGGTCAACCACTAAGCCCTGTCAACTTTCAGTGGTCGACCCAATGTATGTTGACCTTTCTCATGTCGACCTAGTGACCGTATACCTTTAGTACAACCCGGCGTGTGCTGTCACAGTGCAGTGCAACCCAGTGTGTGCTGTAGCACTGCAAGTTATCCCAGTGTGTATGTGCTGGAGAAGCGCAGTTTAACCCAGTGTGTGTGTGTGCTTGAGCCATTCAGTGTAACCTGGTGTGTGTATGTTGGAGCATTGCAGTGGTACAAGTATAAGCGATACTACTGTGTGGCATAATGTGTTATAATGTCATTTCTACTGTGTGCCATATTGTGCAGAAGGTGTTCTGGCGTGTGGCATAATGTGTATTATGTGTATATACTGTGTGTTGTAATGTGAAGAGGGGGAACTTCTATTTGGCATAATGTTAATACGAGGAGCTTCAGTTGCTGCTTCGGGTGCTAAAACCCCTAGTTTCATAGACATTCAGATATTTACAGAGATACTTAACCATTTCCCTTCTAAGTCTGAGACATAGGCTGATGCATGATTCCAATTGAAAGCTCCTGTAAATGTGTTCAGCCATTTGTTCACTTCCATAAGGCAGACTTCCTTGAACTTCAGTACGTAAAAATCTTTAAAAAATTCACAGGCAGAGTTCATATACATAACTATGGGGCCCAAGCAGATGTCAAGTCCAACGTCTCCTTTGATGTTAGCTGTTGAAATAAAATACAAATGATTACAGCGTTCCTAAACGCCTTTGCAGTTGATGATGGCATCGGCTTCTCGCTGACATTCTAACCCAAAAACCTCTAACAGCTTAATTCTTAGGGCTAAATTTACTAAAGCTTCTTCAAATGAAAAGAGGTGGTGTTGCCCATAGCAACCAACCAGATCATTTCTATGATTTCAGCACAAATCCAATGATAGCATAGATTATGTATGGACTGTAGCACAACTACCACACGCGAGGAGGCCGCAGTTGTCGCTCCACAAGCAATGTATTGGGAGATCTGTTTGCTATGCTGTGTAAACACGGCCACCCCCCCTCAACATGTGAATCCCCATATTTACATGCCAGTGGATGTGTACTCATCCACTCACATGTGGTCGCACGGGTGAAAAATCATTTGGTGGCTCCCCATCTAATGATTTTTTTTCCCATTCGCAGATAAAAGTCAGTCTAGACTGGTTTTTATTTTATCCGACGATGGCTGAATTTGGGGCAGGCGCTGACGTGAGCTCTAGAGATGGGCAAAATGGATCATTAAGCTGAGCCCGGGTCCGACGGCTCTCTCAGTGAAAAGATACGTATCTTTTAGACGGATCCTCGGCTCGCTTTAAAAAAAGGGGGAATATACATGACCGAGTAAAAACACTGATCGATGGCTGGGTGCAGAATCGCCATCGATGGCAACCATCGATAGCGTCTGCACCAATGGCCATCCCTGGCGGCAGCAGCAGCAGCTAATCTTTCTATCACTTGTAGTCGCAGCACTGTACTCAGTCTACAGAGGTAGTACATCTCAGCTGCCACAGGTGGCAGCACTGAGATCAGGAAAATGCATTGTAAACTGAAACGGATCACCTTTTTGGGATCGGCGGCTCATTCGTTCTTGAATGGGATCCGTTCAAAAGAACCGGTTCGTTCGCAAACGACCCATCTCTAGTGAGCTCACCATAATTCTCCAGTTAATTTCCTCTGGTCAATTTTCCAAGTAATAGTAAATACAACAAGAGAGAAAGACCCGCACCATACAATGTACTGGGATGCCAATAATTAGTGGATGGAAACAATTTTTCCAACAGAGGTTTTTATATATATTATTCCTCTCCTATTGTGGGTGCCCTCAACTGATTTAAAATATGGATTATACGAGGAAAAGAGAAAGAAATCAGTTTAACTAGGATGCACTCCTCATCCACCTTGTCCAGTAGGACCTAAAAAGTATATCATGGCTGATAGTATCTTTATTAATTTGCAATTAAAGGTAAAAAGCCATCCTTTAATTTTTGTACTGGTCAATTGTATTAATTGTTCCTGACCCAGGGGCGCTGGAACGTTTTTAGGTTGGGGGGGGGGGGCAAGATATAATCTCATTTTGGCGCCCCCTAAATTGCTATATGTTACCCCCGGGCACTATACACACTGGCAGCGGCATATACACGTGGGCATTATACACAGGGCAGCGGCATATATGCATGGGCATTATACACAGGGCAGCGGCATATATGCGTGGGCATTATACACAAGGCAGCGGCATATATGCGTGGGCATTATACACAAGGCAGCGGCATTTACGCATGGGCATTATACACAGGGCAGCAGCATATACACGTGGGCATTATACACCGGGCAGCGGCATATACATGTTCTACCCTCTTGGTACCAGGGAACTTTTAGCATTAATTGCCCCATGGGCAGACTCACGATTAGGTAGGTCACACTGGATCGCGGCAGACGGTTTGCTGCTTCTGCTGCAGGGCAGTGGCTGGTTACACTGGAGATGGGCTGTGGGTCTGGCACCCCTGCTGGGACAGCTGGCTTCTTTCCTTTACTCTCTCTCTTCCTTCAAACAAGGCCAGTCACGCCGAGGCCCTCAGCTCGGTCTCCCTCTGACACTGATGTGCAGTGCATTCTCCCCTCGCTTCAGTGGGTGGCTGTTAGGTAGCGGGGTCATCGCCCTCCCGCTCTTTGGATGCGGCTGGTGGAACTGGGCACTGAGGGTTCTCTCCTCCCTAGCCGCCTCTCAGTGCGTGGCCGGCGGTGCTAATACTCGGGGAGGTCAGCGGGGGTCACAGACCTCTCCGCGCTCCCTCTGAGGGTTCTCTCCTCCCTAGCCGCCTCTCAGTGCGTGGCCGGCGGTGCTAATACTCGGGGAGGTCAGCGGGGGTCACAGACCTCTCCGCGCTCCCTCTGTCGCCTGGCTGCGGCAGTCCCCGGCGCCGCGTCTCCTCACGCTGCTGGAGGTCGGCGGGGGTCACGCTGACGTCCCCGCTCTGCCGCTCAGCCTCCCTCTCTCCGTCCCCGCTCTGCCATTAACCCCTTCTCTCCTGGGGCTTACATAGGCGGACGGGCGGGAGGCTGGATCAAGCTTAATCAGCCCACCGCCCGCCCGCCTATATTACTGTTTAATCAGCCGCCCGCCCGCACAGCTGCTTTAGCGCCTCAGTAATTTGGGGGGGGGGCAAGCGGCGCCACTGTCCTGACCTGATATATTGTGTCCCTGTATAGGATGTCGATGGCGAAATATAAAAACAAATTAATGAATATAGAGTAGAAAGAAAATAAGAAGATTAAAATCTGTAAACTGCTTATTAAATCTGGTTTATTCTGGTACTTATGTTTGTAAGTAGCAGTGATATTATACCATTATGTGCCTTTCTAATATGTGATATAGGGCCGCTGTGTGTGCTGTATTTTATGCTAGATCTGCGTCTCTAAAGCTTATATAGCTATTTTAGTAATTGTTGCGGTTTGAAGTTATTAGTATACACTGTTGCAATAAATTGGCATACACTGTTGCAACAAATTGGATACTCTTCTCTTTAGAGCCACAATAGATCTGTCTGGCTGGAAAGATTCTCAATCAGGATTTGTTTCAAATAGTACTATATTTTTATCTGATCAGGGTTGTCAGGAGATATAGTGAAAGGCTGTGATTGGTGTATACACTTTATTTGCACATATTTTCAACCTGATAGAAGAATATTGGTACTTCATATGCAACAGCGTTTATGTTGGTAATACTTTAGAATACTATCCCTAATGTGCATGCAGTAGTTTAATCCATATGCACTCAGAGCAGGCTTTAATGATTCAGATAGGGTGGCACTTATAATTGCAGATCACATCTATAAGCACTTGGAGCGGGCTGATAGTTAAGATAGGGTGGTACTTAGGTTAATACCCCCAATATACCTGCAGCAGTTTGGTACACAATCTGTATTTCTAATGTGCACACTGGCCGCAAATTAAAGGTCGCATTAATTTGCAGCCAGTGTGCACATTACAAATACGGATTGTGTACCAAACTGCTGCAGGTATATTGGGGGTATTAACCTAAGTGCCACCCTATCTGAATCATAAAAGCCTGCTCTGAGTGCATATGGAAGCGATCTGCAATTTGCGGCCAGTGTGAACATTAAAAACACAGACTATGTATTAAACTA
The DNA here is from genome assembly GCF_055691185.1 of Crinia signifera. Classification (NCBI taxonomy): domain Eukaryota; kingdom Metazoa; phylum Chordata; class Amphibia; order Anura; family Myobatrachidae; genus Crinia; species Crinia signifera. Next base: position 100,726,785 of record NC_139226.1, on the reverse strand, counting down.
CTGCATGCACATTGGGGATAGTATTCTAAAGTATTACCAACATAAACGCTGTTGCATATGAAGTACCAATATTCTTCTATCAGGTTGAAAATATGTGCAAATAAAGTGTATACACCAATCACAGCCTTTCACTGTATCTCCTGACAACCATGATCAGATAAAAATATAGTACTATTTGAAACAAATCCTGATTGAGAATCTTTCCAGCCAGACAGATCTATTGTGGCTCTAAAGAGAAGAGTATCCAATTTGTTGCAACAGTGTATACTAATAACTTCAAACCGCAACAATTACTAAAATAGCTATTGAGATGCAGATTTAATAAACAGTTTACAAATTTAAATTTTCTTATTTTCTTTCTACTCTATGGGGGTTATTCAGTTTGATTCGCAAGGCTGCGAATTCGCAGCCTTGCGAGTCCACCAAACCCCGCCCGGCGAACGCACGCCCCGCCCGCCGCCCCAGCAAAGTGCAGCTTCGCCCGCACAGCAGCGAATGGATGTTTTGCATAAACATCCATTTACTTGCTGGGGTTGCAGAAACATCCATTTACTTGCTGGGGCTTGCTGGGGTGTCCGCCCACATCATTCGATGGTCGATGACCATCGAATGATGTTTAGCGTGCACGCTTATATAAGTGACTTTTGAGTTACTTAGTTTAGCGTGGACGTTGGCGTGATATGGGCGGGCAGCTGACATCCGGTGATGTCAGCTACCCGGCCCACACACCCGCGTCACTGCCTCATTACCATGAGAACGCCCAGCGTTCTCATGGAAACGCCCATGGAACGCTGGGCGTTCCCATATGGTGATGGGGCAGCCCGGCGCTCCCCCCCCCCCCCTCGCTGCCATAGGTGCGTGCACCCGGCGACCCGAAAGGTCGCCGTGGGTTCACGCACCGTGTGCCTGCACATGCGCAGAAACACGCCTGCGCATGCGCAGACGCACAACATCGGTACTGCGTGCGAATGCGTGCAGTACCAATGAAATCTGAATAAGGCCCTATATTCATTACTTTGTTTTTATATTTCGCCATTGATATCCCTTATACAGGGACACAATATATCAGGTCAGGAACAATTAATACAATTGACCAGTACAAAAATTAAAGGATGGCTTTTTACCTTTAATTGCGAATTAATAAAGATACTATCAGACATTTTATACTTTTTAGGTCCTACGGGACAAGGTGGATGAGGAGTGCATCCTAGTTAAACTGATTTATTTTTCTTTTCCTTGTATAGTATATACAACCCAACCTGAATGACCCCCCGTTATCCAATGTATACAGGAATCATCTGTCTCATAAACATGTCACCCCCAAACAACTATATCAAATGGGACAGTTTTTTTGTAGAAGTTGTGTATATTGAATTGACAACTTAAAACACATACAAATAGAGAATTATGTTATATTAACGAAGACATCTAATGAACAAATTATTTAGGATCTATGTGCTAAGCCTTGGAGAAAAAAAGTGGACAGAAAATACCAGCTCAGCTCCAAACTGCCATGTAACAGGCTGTGGGGTCAGTCCAAATCCCTGTGAATGGTACGATGGGGGTAGAAATCAACTTTGCACAAAAGTGTTTGGAACTCTATGGCAGCGGTTCTCAAACTGTGGGTCCTTACCCCAAAGTGGGTCCCAACCTTCTCAGCATGGGGTCGCGACTCCATGTTGCTGACCATCAGGCTGATGACTTTTCTAATCTAAGTCAATGATTCAAGGATTCTGAAAGATCTGTTGAATTGTCTGTTACTTCAGACTCCTCAGATCAGTGTGTGCCTCCATAATGCTGCCATGTATGTGCTGTCTGCTGACTACACGTGTGATTTGATGACCTTCTGCAGCAACTTGCTGGGGTCCCGTAATTATTTTTATTGTCTGATAGGGTCCCAGAGCAAAATAGTTTGAGGACCCCTGCTCTATGGGATAGCAAACACTGTTGTGCGGATATTGGCCACCGTGAAGTGGGGCTGCTGCAATGACTCACAACTGGAAGTCCATCACATAGATGGACTCTAAGTAACTCTTTATACCACTTTAAAGCTTATTATATAGAACCCTTAAGGTCAGATGTACAAAGCTTGAAAAGTGATAACATGTAAAGTGAGAAAGCAACCAGCCAATCAGCCCCTAGCTGTCATGCTACAGGCTTATTAGCTGATTGATAGTGTTTAATTACTCTCCATTGTATCACTTTTCAAGGCTTAACACATCTCCCCATAAACTTTACTGTAGGATAAAATCATACGTACCCACCCTCCCAGAATGGCCAAGAGGGTCCCAAAAATTGAGTGTCCCTCCTGGCCCCCCAGAAGGTTGGGCAAGCCTCTGCATTTAGTGGGGCCCCTGCATCAGCCACCGCTAAATGCCGGCCTACGACCAACATTCGCGGCTAAAATTGCTAAAATGAAGCAAACCGTGTAATTTAGGGGCAGATTTATTAAGCTTGGAGAAGAGATAAACTGGAGATAAAGCGGAGAAAAGGTAAAAGGAGATAAAGCACCAGCCAATCAGCTGTGTTTGAAAAAGACAGTTGGGAGTTGATTGGCTGGTGCTTTATCTCCTTTTACCTTTTCTCCGCTTTATCTCCAGTTTATCTCTTCTCCAAGCTTAATAAATCTGCCCCTTAGTACCTTTGGCAAGCCCCGCCCACAGGAAAAGCTGCAAAGAGAGAGTCTCCTCTACCTGCTTCTCCTGGAGAGGAGAAAATGAAGGTAGGCAGGTATGGATAAAGTATTGTATAGTATACATACCTGCACTTAGATACTGGTGAATCTTTTCCAAAGGATATATAATAGCTTCTTCCACAAAAATATTTTCTGGGTTACAAGAAAAATACTTATCCAGAAATGTTCTAGATTCAAACGTATTCTCATGATAGATCTTTTTGTTGGTACAAGCCATCTTTCAACGTTCCACAGGGTGTCTCTTCTTTCTCTATTTCCTTCTTCTATGCGTTCTTTATAGTAAGGAACACAGGGATTCAAATTCAACATCAGTATATTAACAAATGACAACTTATTATTAGCATAATGAGTTGGTCATGAGTGTCTATCTAGCTGATGATTTACATATACTTCATTATAATATTTAGTCAGTACAACTTAGATACATAGATCAGCATTTTAATTTGAATCTACTTAAATGATGAATTCGTTTTCCTGGCTTTCATATTACCTTTTTGAGACTTTTTCTCTTCCGTGGGCTGGGGGGTTACTGTATGTAGTTACTGTAAACCGTCAGAGAGATGGCTAACTACATCCTGCCAGTCCCGGCAGCCGTGGCCAAATGCATAGTGTAGGAAGAATATTCTTGCCTGTACTCTCTATTTGGCCGGGCGATAGCGACACTGTGGGTCGCGCATCTCTATCTCCCGCTATGTACATACGAGGCACTTCAGGCATACCTACTAAGCGAATTTGACGATGTAGTTATAATCGCTTAGAAGAATCGCCCCATGTGTGCTCCCCTCTAGAGTACTACATATCAAGTGTATTTGTTTTCCAGGTTTTTTTGAGATTTTGCCAGGAAACTCAGCATGTTGAGTTTATAAATATGTGTGTATATATATATATATATATATATATATATATACATATATACATATACATATACACTTGTCTATCCAACAACTGGGTTTTGTCTTTAAAAAAAACCTGACATTTAACTAATGCCCCTTTCACACCGCACTTGTTAAACGGTATATTGCCGTTTTTTTCACATTTCAACACGTTTAAGGCTGCAGTGGGAAAGCGCCAGAGTTGATTTACCGGTTAAAGATAACCGGTATTTCAAAATGTTTAAAAAGCAGAGTCCTACACGTTTCAGAGCTGTTTTTTATGCAGTGAAAATGGCTCTGAAACGGTATTTAGTAAAAACAACAGATTACAGACCTGTGATAGGCTGTCCCCTGCATTCTGCCTTGAAACGTGTTCAGGGGATTAAACGGGTTGACTGATGTTAATGGTACTTAAACTGTATTTAAAATGGTAATCTACTGCAATGTGAAGGCTCAGACCGTTTTAAATACCGTTTAAAAATACCGTTTTTTGAAACTTTTTGGCAGAGTGAAAGCGGTATGAGATCCCACCGGCAAAATTCTACTCATGTTTACTAGCAACCAGTTATTTAAATGAATTTGTCATGAGAATACAGACAAGGGAATCATAGATTCCTCATGTGGCATAAATTACACTTTTAACCACTTTTCTATCTTAAACTTAGTAACAGAGAAAAGTACTAGAAAACCCTCTGTTCCTGGACATCTACCTCCATCATAAAGACATTATGGCTGTGGGCATATTATTAAGGAGTGCACCATTGGAGGGGCGTGTCTATCATGGCCTACTGGGCATCAATACAAACTAAATAGATGGTGACTTATTTATGTATCTGGGCTTCCCCCCAACCCCAAAATTTACGCCATAATGGCAATTACACATTACAGATGGAGCGCCTCTTGTTCAGCACCGGGGCTCCCCAGAATGCCCCCACTGTGCATCCCAGTTTCCGGACAGCGGGGGACGCAAATCCTGCCCGTCTCCACTCCAGGGAGATGGGCAGGGTTAGGGGGGAGCTTTGGGAACCGTTTCGCAGGTGCGCGCGCACCCCCTTCTAGCGGCTGATGGTTAGCGATCTGACCACCAGACCCCCACTGGATGGAGTGTGCTCCATCTATATGCCACACTCCATAATGCCTATTACACATTAGGTCACATTCCATAATGCCCATTAAACAATATGCCACACTCCGTAATGCCTATTACACATTAGGTCACATTCCATAATGCCCATTAAACATTATGACACACTCCGTAATGCCTATTACACATTATACCAAACACCGTAATGCCCATTATACATTATGTCACACATCATAATGCCAATTACACATTATGCCATACACCTATTACATATTATGCCACATATGTGCTGCTTAGGTTACATGCTCATTGCCAGAGGTTTCTTGCTCAATGCCAGGGGTTACATGCTTCTTGTTGGGGTTTCATTCTCGCTGCCAAGGGTACTAAAATGCTCACTCCCTAGGGGAAGTTACATGCTCATTGCTAGGGGGAGTTAAATGCTCTTTGATAGGGGGAGTTACATGCTCATTGCCAGGGGGAGTTACATGCTCATTGTGAAGGGGACTTACATGCTTATTGCCAAGGGGACTTACATGCTTGTTGCCAAAGGGTAATTACAGACGGGAGTTACATGCTCATTGACAAGGGTAATTACATGCTCATTGCTAGGGTGGACTTACATGATTGTTGCCAAGGGGACTTCTCATTGCCCAGGGGGGAGTTACATGCTCCTTGCCAAGCGGACTTACATGCTTGTTGTCAATGGGACTTAAATGCTTGTTGCTATGGGGGCTTTCATGCTCATTGCAAGGGGAGTTACATGCTCATTGCCAAAGGTAATTACAAGTTTGTTGTCCATAGGGTAGTGACATGCTTGTTGTCAAAGGGACTAACATACTTATTGCCAAGGGGACTTACATGGTCATTGCCAGGGGGAGTTATATATAAACTCCAACAAAAGAAGGCACGCCGAAGGCTTGTTCAGAAGGTGAAAAAAAAATAGTGTAAAACTCCACAATTTATTGTCAACGTTTCGTGGACCGAATCCACTTCCTGAGGACTATCACAACACACAATGTGCACAATATATAACATGAATAAACAGTGTATAACTTACCCCCTCCCCTTCTACTGTACCCAGGTGTGCAGCCTACATGAGGTCTGGGCGTCCAGGGACTCCTCCAGCTTCCCTGGATGCCCTGATCTCACGCAGGCTGAACACCTGGGTACAGTAGAAGGGGAGTTGTCACACGCAGCCGCGACGGAGCGCGGCGGGTACAGTACTCACCCGTCCGCGCCCGCCGCCGGCTAGCGTGTGCAGGCTCCACTCTGAGGCGGGCAGGTGGGGGCAGCGCTGGGTAGAGGCGGCAGCGACGGAGCATCAGGTAGCAGCGTCCTTGACGATTGCGGCGCCGGGTGGCCGGCGGCGCCATCTTGAGTAAGGGCAGGTAGCGGATTGGGCCAGAGTAGAGAGTTCCTCCTCATCCTGCACGGACAGCCAATGGCAGCCACTCCCTGGGGATATAGTGGAGCTGCCCAGGCTGATCCGTGTCAGTGCAATGAGTCTTCTGAGTCGTTCACATCTCCGAGCTGACTCCTGGATCCTGGTTCTCTCTCCTGACTCTGGTGCCTTGCTCCCTGCACCTTATCCAAGGAAGGTTTTCTCCTGACACCAATGCTGCAAGCGCTATCTAGTGCTGGCTCCTGCTTGTTCCAGAATTCCCTTTCTTCATCATCCATCCATTCCATCCTCTTCCAGTCTTCCGGATCCATTTCTTCCATCATCAAATCAACCTCTTCCTGCATCTTCTTCTATGTACTCTGGCTCACCTAAAGACTGGTTCCAGAATTACCACTGGCAGTATATTGTGCTGGACTTATTGATTTATTCTTTTGCCACTTAAAGAAGTATTTCAGTGAACTTATTATTTATGAAACCAGTTATTAAACCTGCACGTTTCAATCCTACTCGCCCTCGTCCGTCTCCAGCTTCTGTGCACCACACGACTCCATCCAGCCCTTCTGCCGTGACAGTTTGCACTGACCCGATGGAATCGGGTGAAGCACAGGCTTCCATGACGGATGTTCTTCAAGGCATCATGGCTCGCCTGGAACAAGTAGAAACCACCCAGCGTCAAGTGGCTCACTTCCTCCAGTCCTTGTCACCACCTCAGGCGGCTCCCTCAGCTTCGGCCGCACCCACTGCTGGAGTCTCTGCCCCTCCTGCTCCTGCGAGTCCATCTGTTCCTCACCATCTACAGCTGTCGACACCCAGTAAATATGACGGGTCTCCGAGAGGATGTCGAGGATTCCTAAATCAATGTGACGTGCATTTTACCCTCCAGCCTTCCAATTTCCCTTCGCCCAAAACCCGGGTGGCCTACATCGTATCCCTACTGGCTGGTCCAGCCCTGGAGTGGGTGTCCCCCCTCTGGGAGCGTGCGGACCCTCTTCTCAATAATTATGAAGAGTTTGTGGCCTCCTTCCGTCGTATATTCGACGAGCCCGGCAGAGTGTCCTCTGCAGCCACGGAGATCCTGAGGATTCGTCAAGGCAGTCGCCCAGTGGGACAATATGTCGTACAGTTCCAAACCCTGGCGTCCGAACTTCGATGGAACGAAGAGGCTCTCGTATCTGCCTTCTGGAACGGTCTGGCTGGGCGCATCAAAGACGAGTTAGCAACTCGCGATCCTCCTTCCACCCTGGCAGAACTCATCTCCCTATGTACCAAAGTCGACCTGCGACTCCAAGAACGCCAACTTGAGAGGAATCGTTCTGATCGCCTTCGTCCTCGTTTCTCTCCCAATGTTGCTCCGGGTCCCAAGGCAATTCCTTCGCCTGCTGCACCAGCTGATGAACCCATGCAAATCAATCGTTCCCGCCTGTCCCTCGAGGAGAAGTTCCGAAGACGGCGAGAGAATTTGTGTATGTACTGTGGCTCATCTGCTCACCTATTGGCTGCCTGCCCACTGCGGCCGGGAAACGACCGCTCCTAATCCCCCCGAGGGAGGTCCGATTAGGAGTATTGTTTTCATCTCCCTCTTCTACTGACTCTATTATTCCAGTGACTCTTGTGTGTCCCCAAGGCGAGAGAAGACTTCAGGCCTTATTGGATTCTGGAGCAGCGGGGAACTTCCTTTCTTCTTCTTTTGTCAACCAGCATGCCCTGCCTGTGCAACCTCTGGATCATTCGCTGGTCCTCACGGCTGTGGATGGGAGTCGAATTCGGAGTGGACAAATCACTCATCAAACCATTCCGCTGAAGTTGCTCATCGGAGCCTTACATCAAGAGACCATTCAATTCTTCATTCTTCCACAATCTTCTCATCAAATGGTCCTGGGTCTTCCCTGGCTCTCCAAACATAATCCACAAATTGATTGGACCACTATGGAGATCAAGGCCTGGGGAACAGTCTGCCAGTCTACTTGCATTCCTCAGATCCTTCCGGTCTACCAGACCCATCCACAATGTGAGGATAACTGCTCTTCATCTTCTTCAGCTCCACCCTTGTCTATACCCGTACCGTATCGTCCATTTACAGATGTCTTCAGTAAAGGAGGTGCTGACACTTTACCTCCCCACCGGCCTTGGGACTGCCCAATAGAATTGATGGCTGGGAAATTTCCTCCTCGTGGCCGCATCTATTCTCTGTCGCTACCCGAGACTGAGGCCATGTCCTTGTACATCCAAGAGAACTTAAACAAGGGGTTCATCCGACCTTCTACCTCTCCGGCCGGGGCTGGGTTTTTCTTTGTGAAAAAGAAAGATGGCGGTCTTCGGCCTTGTATCGACTATAGAGGCCTGAACGACATCACTATAAAGAATCGCTATCCCTTACCCCTTATCACAGAACTGTTTGATAAGATCAGAGGAGCGACTGTCTTCACCAAATTGGACCTACGAGGGGCCTACAACTTGATACGAATCCGTTCCGGTGACGAGTGGAAGACGGCTTTTAATACAAGAGACGGTCACTATGAATATCTGGTGATGCCCTTCGGCCTTTGCAACGCCCCTGCCGTCTTCCAACAGTTCGTGAATGATATCTTCCGGGACTTGCTGTACCATTCCATTGTAGTCTATCTAGACGATATACTCATCTTCTCCTCCAATCTTCAACATCACAGACAGACCGTGTCCGAGGTGCTACGACGTCTTCGTCAAAATCAACTATTCTGTAAGTTGGAAAAATGCGTTTTTGAAGTCACCTCCATTCCATTCTTAGGCCACATTCTCTCTGCTACTGGTATCGAGATGGATCCAGAGAAGGTGAGAGCGATCCAAGACTGGGCACCTCCCATGACACTCAAGGGAATTCAGAGATTTTTAGGATTCTCAAATTATTACCGGCGATTCATCCGGAACTTCTCTACCATCGCTGCTCCCCTCACAGCTCTTACCCACAAAGGAGTTGATCCAAGTCAATGGCCGCCAGAAGCATTCTCAGCCTTCCAACAGTTAAAGAGGGCGTTTATGACGGCACCCATTCTCCTCCAACCAGATCTCGACAAGCCCTTCATCCTCGAGGTGGACGCATCCTCGGAAGGTATTGGGGCCATCTTGTCACAAAAAGGAGAGGATCAAGAATTACATCCTTGTGCTTTCCCCTCCAAAAAATTCCTTCCGGCAGAGAGGAATTACCCCATTGGGGAACAAGAGTTACTTGCTGTCAAAACGGCGTTAGAGGAGTGGCGATACCTTCTGGAGGGTGCGCGGCATAAGATCACCGTGTATTCAGATCACAAGAATTTGTCCTTTCTCAAACAAGTTCAATGCCTCACTGCTCGTCAAGCCCGATGGGCTATGTTTTTCGAACGTTTTAATTTTCAAATTAAATTTCGACCTGGCACCACTAATATTAAAGCTGATGCCCTATCCCGTTCCTTTGAAACGACTTCTGATATAGAGATTCTTCCTCGTCCAATCCTTGATCCAGTGGTTTTTGCTCAAGTGTCCGTACAGCCAATTCCTCCTCCAGGCAAGACGTTTGTTCCTCTCGAACTGCGAAAAAAAATATTATCATGGGCACATTCCTCCCGTTTCGCAGGTCACGCAGGAATACAGAAGACCTTGATGTTCCTGTCACGTTCTTATTGGTGGCCAACCATTCGTCACGACGTCACCAACTTCATCGCGTCTTGTGTAAAATGTGCTCAGCATAAGGTGCCCAGAACAACTCCTGTTGGTCCTCTCCGTCCTCTGGCCATTCCCACAGAACCATGGACTCATCTATCTATGGACTTCATTTGCGAGTTGCCTCCTTCCAAAGGTCATACAGCAATCTGGGTAGTGGTTGACCGATTCTCAAAAATGGTCCATTTCGTCCCACTAAAAGGTCTTCCCTCTGCTCCAGTACTGGCTCAGCTATTCATTTCCACCATTTTTAAATTACATGGTCTGCCCAAAGAAATTGTGTCTGATCGCGGAGTACAGTTCGTGGCGAAATTCTGGAGAGCTCTCTGTGCCACGGTAAAGGTTAACCTCAAGTTTTCTACTGCCTTTCATCCCCAGACCAACGGCCAGACGGAACGGGTGAATCAGGACTTGGAGGCCTTTATTCGATTGTTCATCTCGTCCTCTCAAGATGACTGGGTAGATCTCCTCCCGTGGGCAGAATTTATGCATAACAACTCCTATCACTCTTCCTCCGGAACCACGCCCTTCTTTACCGTATTTGGTAAACACCCACGATCTCCAGACTTCTCAGAATTACCCTCTTCTGAAGTTCCTGCAGCGACCACTTCCCTCCAACGCTTTGCGAAGATTTGGTCGGATGTCCACACCGCTCTCCTTAAATCTTCTGCTCGATACAAGAGAATGGCGGACAGGAAAAGAAGAGCAGCGCCCAGATTAAAACTCGGGGATCGGGTATGGCTATCTACCCGTCATATACGCCTCCGTCTGCCTTCTATGAAACTGGCTCCCCGGTACATTGGGCCATATGCCATCACCCAAGTCATTAATCCAGTCGCTTATAGACTTCAACTTCCTCCTTCCCTAAGGATCTCGAATTCCTTTCATGTGTCCCTCCTCAAGCCTTTAAGATTGAACTCTTATCAGAAGAAGGTTCCCAAACCACCCAAGATTAACTCCGAGAGTGGGATCGAATTCGAGGTAAGACGTATCATAGACTCTCGTCACCGCAATGCTCGTACTCAGTATCTGGTGGAGTGGGTCGGTTTTGGTCCTGAAGAGAACTCTTGGGTGGACTCCGTTGATTTGCATGCTCCAAAGCTGATTAAGCAATTTCTGCAGCGAAATCCTCACAAGGCCCATAGGCGTCCTGGGGCCACCCTGAAAAGGGGGGGTACTGTCACACGCAGCCGCGACGGAGCGCGGCGGGTACAGTACTCACCCGTCCGCGCCCGCCGCCGGCTAGCGTGTGCAGGCTCCACTCTGAGGCGGGCAGGTGGGGGCAGCGCTGGGTAGAGGCGGCAGCGACGGAGCATCAGGTAGCAGCGTCCTTGACGATTGCGGCGCCGGGTGGCCGGCGGCGCCATCTTGAGTAAGGGCAGGTAGCGCATTGGGCCAGAGTAGAGAGTTCCTCCTCATCCTGCACGGACAGCCAATGGCAGCCACTCCCTGGGGATATAGTGGAGCTGCCCAGGCTGATCCGTGTCAGTGCAATGAGTCTTCTGAGTCGTTCACATCTCCGAGCTGACTCCTGGATCCTGGTTCTCTCTCCTGACTCTGGTGCCTTGCTCCCTGCACCTTATCCAAGGAAGGTTTTCTCCTGACACCAATGCTGCAAGCGCTATCTAGTGCTGGCTCCTGCTTGTTCCAGAATTCCCTTTCTTCATCATCCATCCATTCCATCCTCTTCCAGTCTTCCGGATCCATTTCTTCCATCATCAAATCAACCTCTTCCTGCATCTTCTTCTATGTACTCTGGCTCACCTAAAGACTGGTTCCAGAATTACCACTGGCAGTATATTGTGCTGGACTTATTGATTTATTCTTTTGCCACTTAAAGAAGTATTTAAGTGAACTTATTATTTATGAAACCAGTTATTAAACCTGCACGTTTCAATCCTACTCGCCCTGGTCCGTCTCCAGCTTCTGTGCACCACACGACTCCATCCAGCCCTTCTGCCGTGACAGGAGTGGGCTACATGCACATTGCGTGTTGTGAAGTAATAGTCCTGACTGACTTTTTGGTTCTCCAAGTGCAACGATGCCTTGGCAGACTGACGGATCTGTAGTATCCCACTGAAATGGGTAAGATTCTTTTTTTTATACTATAAACTCCACAGGGGTTTTGAATAACTTTACATCTCAGATTCACATAAACAATCAAACAGACTTGGTGTAGCATCTGGCCATCCCTACTCTCTCCCTGGCGCCCTGCCTCCAAACTCCCTCCCCCCTGGAAGGGTGGGTACTTTATTGCAAGTTTCCTAGTTCTCAAATGGATAAGCCCTAGTAAGAGAAAATGGACTGGTGTGTCCTTAAGCCTTGGGGTACTCCATTTTTTTCTTTTGATCTGGGAGGTCCATTCCATGGTCATTCTTCTTTAGCCCCCTCAGGTCACTGCACAATCATGGCTGTGGCTGGTATGTTTGGTTAATGGATTTGGTCAGCTAATGGCCTCTCACCTGCAGCCCTTGGTGATATCACTGGGGAGGTAGCCAGGCTTATTCAGTGGCTTTTGAGAGTTCTGTTGCAGAGTTGGGTAGGTCCCTTGAGGCCCTTAGATATGGATTTTTTCCTATGCTGATAGATTGATAAATATGGATGGTACTTGTGTACAATCACGGCTCCCACGATGTCCATCGTATAGTAAAAGTACACGTCCTACGACCTTTTCATACCCCCACTATCCACGTCGGCGTGGAGTTGAGAATAGAAAATGGGGCGAGCGCAGCGAGCCACCGAGCCCGAAGCGTGGCGAGCGGACACGGATACCTTCACAGGTATACGCGTCCCCTCGCGGGCTTCACAGGTGTCCGCGTCCCCTCGCTGTGCTCGCCACGCTTCGGGCTCGGTGGCTCGCTGCTCTCGCCACACTTTCTATTCTCAACTCCACGCCGACGTGGATAGTGGGGGTATGAAAAGGTCATAGGACACGTACCGCCGCCCCTCGCGGGCTCGCTGCGCTCGCCATGCTTCGGATTTGCGTTGACAGTGGGGGTGGTACAGCCTCAAAAATGACATTTGGGGGCCATTGAACATGTTTGATACTAATTTCAATGCATTTGGATGCATTTCTGTTAAAAATCGCATGCGATGCGATCGCATGCGATTTTTCAAAAAAAATGCTTAAAAACTGCAAAAATCACATGCCATCGCATGCCACTACATTTGGCATGCGATGGGAGCCGTGAAAGTACACAAGTACCAAATGGATCACTGTGCATATTGAATAAACATACCTATGTTTGTTATAGGGTGTGCTGGCTCTCTCTGTTTTTCTTTGGGACATTAACCCTTGGAAGACTGCTTGCTGATACAATTAAGGAGTGTGCGTTTCCCACATGACAATGGTATGGTTGTGCGTTTCACACATGACAATGGTAGGTTGTAGAATGGCCGGCACTCCACGGCTCAGTGTAGAAATAGCAGCACCAGGTGCCTCCCCCTGGCAGATGGAGTAAGTCCTCAATATGTATCGTAGTGGTAGGGCGGCACTCCAAACGCCTGCTTAGATCAAGGAAACGCGAGTTTTCATCTCTTTATCAGGATAAAAAATGGACAAGTGGAAGACATAATTTAGCCTCAACCCATGTGTAAGCTGATTGGCAGGCTCCTCCTCAGAACAAACCAGGGGGAGATCAGCCATCAGGACAGTGATCAAAGCATATAGCAAGATGGTTATAATGTTACAAAACAATAATATATACAAAAAATACATAGTATACAGTGTCTAATGTAGGATACACACCAGGACGACCACCGTCGTTCACGACCGATAGACGACCATGGAACGATTTCCCTTGGACTTCCCGGGAGCTCCCAGGCAGTCCCCAGCAAACGATTAGCAAAAATTGTGTTTTTTGGGCGGAACGATCTAGATCCGATCCCGATGTGCCCGCGATGGTCTTGAAGACGGTCGGATCGCTGGTTTTTGTTTTTTTGCAAGAACACATGCGACCGTCGTCAGATTGGCCTTTGAAATTTGAATGAAGGGGCTGGACTAGCAGAGGGGGAGGACTAGCAGAGGGGGATAGGAATAGCAGCAGCCATTTTAAACCAGTGTATTTCTGCTTTGTTACTAGTGAGGCTTGGTTTATACCTGCTGAACGCTGGACATAGCTATTTACACATTACTTTGTTTTGCCTGCCATTACAAAGTTTCTTTTAACCCTGCACTATGGAGAATGCAGTGATGGGTAGTCACCAGCAACAGTACCTGCTCTATTATGCAGTTTTGAAGCTCAGGCGTCAGAGAGCCCAGCGCAGGAGAGAAAGATCATGCTGGACAAAGCAGTGGCTACTTCAGCGTCAGACTCGTTCGCACATGCCACTGCTCAGGGACATCAGGGAGAATAACCCAGACGATTTTCGTAACTTCTTGAGGATGGATGATGCCACATTCCAGGAATTGCTGCGTCTGGTGACTCCCCACATCGAGAAGCAGGATACCAAGTATCGCATGGCTATCCCTGCTGAGGAACGGCTGGTGGTGACCCTGAGGTTTCTGGCGACAGGACAGTCTCTTGCTGACCTAAAGTTTGGATCCCTCATCTCCCCGCAAGCTTTGGGCCTCATCATCCCGGAGACCTGCAAAGCCATTGTGAAGGTGCTGCAGTACCAGTATTGCAAGGTAAGGATGAAATATACACCGTACACTTTATTGTGCAAACAAAATATTTTTATTTATAATTTAGGCCTAGGACAGAAACAGGTTTTTTAGGCCTTTCATAGGTAAAACATGTAAAATAGTAAATAGATTGTGTCAACACAAATATATTATAATACCATATATAAAAGATATTGTACAAAAACACACACTATATATAAAGATTTAAGTATGTATGACCCAGTTTAAACTTTCCCAATAAGTACGGGCTACTGTGTGGCAGAGGATGTCTGCCGCCGATAAGTAAAGGCTGCGGCCCACATGGCGCATGGCGCAGATGCAATGGCCCCGGCCCCATTGATGTGCGCCATACGCCATGTGAGCAGTGGCCATCTGTTTGATACATCTCGTCGACTCCAGCACCAGACTTCTTTGCAGCCTTCACCTTCTTGTGTTCCTTTAAGAACACCGTGCGCAGATTCTGGATGCGTTTCCTCACCCATTCAACATTGGCCTCTGGGTGAAATGGAAGACTGTAGCGTGCCAAGTCCTCCAAGGCTTGGTTTCTTTTCATTTTGTTTGAATACTCCTTGGATTTTGTTCGCCACAGGCATTCGTGTGAACGATATTTTTCAATAAACCCTTCAAGAAACTCTTGTTCCTTTGCGTTGGACATTGGGACTGTAAAAAGATAAAACCATTTTAGTTGTTATAGTTATACCCATGTTTTGTTTCATATTTAAATTTTTATAGTTATAATTATACCCATGTTTTGTTTCATATTTAAATTTTTATAGTTATAGTTATATCCATGTTTTGTTTCATATTTAAATTTTTATAGTTATAGTTACCAGTTTACCTAGTTCTTATGTTTTAAGTATTTAAAATGTTAATAAACTTTTATGAAAACCACTATACATTTTATTGTGCATATTGCTATTCACACACAGGTGAATGGGGCCTAGCAGAGAGGAGTGCATGGAATACTGCAATGGTGGACAATGGTTTATGTATATATATCTATATATACACAAACACACACACACACAGGTGAATGGGGCCTAGCAGAGAGGAGTGCATGGAATACTGCAATGGTGGACATTGGTTATATGTATACACACACACATGGGGCCCACCCGAGCAAACAGTGACATGGTCGGGTGCACGGTTGACAAACCAGTGCTCTATACACACTATATACATTGGTGGCAACAGTGGGCATGCATAGGAGAGCATTGGGAGTGCAAACATACCAGGTTGTTGTTCTGGGAGCTGAGACAAGAAGGAGAGTCCAACTGCTGCGCCAGCGCTGTTTGCTATGTGGAAAAACATGGCGCCGGGGGAGTGTTTAGGAAATGCCACTCAAATAGGCTGGATCAAACGACGGACGCACCGACGGACGGACGACGGAGGCGGCAAAAAACACTCACGATCTGCATACGATTGACGGTCGGTCGGCCTGGGATTGACGGATCCTACCTGCAGCACGTAGGACCAAAGATGCGACCAAACGAGCGGCGTGAACGCGCATTGGATCGGAATCGGATCAAATAAATGTCAAAAACACACGATAGTACATACAATCTGCATACAACCGGTCGGAATTGGATCTAAATTGACAGAATCGGGCCCTAGTCGTCCTGGTGTGTACCCAGCATAACAGTGTTAATCCTGTGTGCATAAACCAAAGATTTTTTATTAAATAAAACATCCATTGTACATACAAGAAAAATACATTTGGAATCCTCTATGCTCATGCTGGTTACATCCATACTACTATAGTAAATAGGAGAATCCGACGGTCCAGTGACCTCTGGTGGTCAGGTGGAAAAAGACCCACCAATTTTCTTCTTGAAATGTGGAATGATTTTCTATAGCAATACCTAAACGCCATATTCAATTAGAAACATGCAATTAGAGATAACATATAATCATAAAGCATCTCCTGCACCCCTTATACATTTCTTACAAGAAAGAGCTCAAGCCCAAATTTTCACTAAGTCCTAATGGTGAGAGGGTCTTTAACCCCTTCCCGACAATTGACGTACATTTACGTCATGGTCGGGAAGTACTTCCCGACACATGGCGTAAATGTACGTCATGGCATTTAACTGTCACCGCGTCTATAGACGCGGTGACAGTTTCAACATGTCTGCTGTCCCTGACAGCAGACATGTCCGTGCATGCCCAGGGGGGGCTGCGATGCCGCCCCCCCGTCGGCGATCGCTGTGATTGGCTGTTCAGTGTGAACAGCCAATTACAGCGTTTTCTGTGTCACCGGCGAATAACGTTCGCCGGTGACACGCGATCGGAGGTGATTGGTGCTGTAAAGTACAGCACCAATCACCGCGGGGTGTAAGGGTGACACTGGTGTCACCCCACCTCACCCCGCCCGCCCCCAAAGGCCGTGATTGGTCCGTCGGACCGACGGACCAATCACAGCCATGGAGGGGGGTTTAAACTAACGGTGACTGCACTGCAGACGCCATTCCGGTCTGGAATTGCGTGCAGTGCGGTCACCGTGCCAATCTGCCGCGATATACTGACCAGAACCTGGCAAAATACTTACCTGATCCTTGCAAATATCTTGGCTGCTTCATCTGCTTGTAGTGTGCTGGATGCTTCCTGGATCCTGTTACTTGTGACTTCCTGTGAACTTGTGCTGCTGCAGTGTAATAGCGTTAGTTAGATAGAGAGAGATAGAGAGAGATAGTGTCAGAGAGTGCTGTATTTTGTGCTGCTGCAGTGTGATATAGTTATAGAGATAGAGAGAGATAGAGAGAGATAGAGAGAGATAGAGAGAGATAGAGAGAGATAGAGAGAGAGAGATAGAGAGGCCTAGTGACAGAGAGTGCTATATTTTGTGCTGCTGCAGTGTTAGTTATAGATAGAGAGAGAGATAGAGAGAGATAGAGAGAGAGAGATAGAGATAGTGACAGATTGTGCTATATATTTTTTATATAACTGACTGCTGCCCCCCCTTTTGTGCTGATCAGTATAAATTAACTGATCAGCAACTTTTTGGGGGCGCAGGGTATTTTTATATATATATATACCTGTCACTGCTGCTGCTGCAGTGTCATAGAGTGTTAGATAGTGAGAGATAGAGAGATAGAGAGAGATAGTGACAGAGAGTGATAGAGAGTGCTAAATTTTGTGTCTGCTGCCCCCGCCTTTTGTGCTGATCACTATATCTGAGGTGATCAGCAACTTTTTAGGGGTGCAGAGTTTTTTTTTTTTTTTTATATATATACCTGCCAGTTGCACTGTCAGTTGCACCTGCTACCCCTCACTGGTAATCAGTGTCGCATCACTGATCACCTTTTTTTTTTTTTGTGTGTGCTGTGGGGTCTTTTTTTAATTTTTTTTTTTACACACACTGTGATTTTGTGGGTGTCCTGTGGCCGCTGTGCGCGGATCAGTGACGTACATCACTGATCATCTTTTTCGGCACAGGGTTGATCTATTTTTTTTTTTTTTTTGATCAAATTCCTGTTGCCTTTCAGCGCTGTTCAGTGACGGACGTTACTGACCAACATCTGTGCTCAATTTTTGGCGCAGGACCTTTTTTTTTTTTTTTTTTTAACCCCTTCAATTTTTTTTTTTAACCCCTTCAATTTTTTTTTTTTTAACCCCTCCATTTTTTTTTGTTTGTATAAAGTATTTTTTTTTTTCTGCACACTACATACACACTACACACTACATACCCCCCGGGTTGAAATAAAGTTTGTACCCCCCCCTACACTATACACGTGTTGAAACATTTCACTACCAGTAACACAAAAATAAAAATGGCATCCCAAATGTCATCCCAAATGTCATCCCAGTCATCCAGAAGAATGTATTCAGCGGAGGAGGCATATGCCCTGCTTGCTTCTGACTCTGACACAGCCAGTGATGCAAGCGGGGAATTTGAAGGATTCGCCTTAAGCTCCTCTTCCTCCTCTGATGATGAGGGACCCCCTCAAAGACGCCCCTGTAGAGCAGCTGAGACCCCCCCCCCAATAATTGATCTCGTATGGACCCCACCACCAGACAATTTTGAGCCCCAGGTTCCTGAGTTTTTGGCCATGCCAGGAATCCAATTTGATTCCACAGGTCTCAGAGAAATTGACTTTTTCAAATTATTTTTCTCTGATGATTTTATAAATTTAATGGTGGACCAAACTAATTTATATGCCCAGCAGTTTATTGCTCAAAACCCCACGTCATCATTTGCTAGGTGGACCCCTGTAGATGCAGTAGAGATGATGACGTTTTGGGGTCTGGTGTTTCATATGGGCATAGTAAAAAAGCCAGAAATTAGGCAATATTGGAGTACAGATGTTCTGTACAGCACCCCATTTTACCGTATGGCCATGCCCCGGGCTCGATTTGAGACGATCCTTAAATTTTTGCATTACAACGATAATGCACAGTGCCCACCCAGAGATGATCCCACCTTTGACCGGCTATTCAAAGTCAGGCCGGTCATTGATCATTTCAGTGCCAAATTTGAAGACATGTACATCCCAGATAAATTCATTTGCATAGACGAGTCCCTTATACATTTTAAAGGAAGGGTTAAATTCCGCCAGTACCTTCCCAGTAAGAGGGCAAGGTATGGCATAAAAATGTATAGGTTGTGTGAAAGCACCTCAGGGTACACCCACAGGTTTAGGGTATATGAAGGGAAGGATTCAAGAATAGAACCGCCAGAATGCCCCCCCTCCCTCGTAGGTGTTAGTGGAAAAATTGTCTGGGATTTAGTGCACCCCTTCCTGGATAAAGGTTATCACCTCTATGTGGATAACTTTTACACCAGCATCCCCCTGTTTAAGGCCCTTGGTTCAAGAGGTACAGCAGCTTGCGGTACTGTGCGCAAGAACCAAAGAGGCCTCCCAAAAACGCACATTGCCCAAGTAATGAGAAGGGGTGAAAGCAGGGGAATATGCACCGAAAATATGTTGTTGGTCAAATATAAGGACAAGAGGGATGTCCTTATACTGACAACAATTCACGGAGACAGTACCACCTCCGTCCCTGTACGAGGTACCAGTACCCACACCTCCAAACCTAATTGTATCCTGGATTACAATAGGTACATGGGCGGAGTGGATCTTTCAGATCAGGTACTGAAGCCGTACAGTGCCCTGCGGAAAACAAAAATCTGGTACAAGAAGCTGGCCGTGTATATCATCCAGATGGCACTGTATAACGCTTACGTGCTATTCCGTTCTACCGGCCAGAGGGGGACATTTATGCACTTTCAAGAGGAAGTCATAAAGGGCCTAATATTTGGGAACCAGCAGGCTGAGGGCCCCAGTACTTCTAGTACTGGCCCCCGTATTGTACCAGGGCAGCATTTTCCTGATGAAATCCCCTCCACTGGAAAAAAGGGCAGGACACAAAAAAGGTGCAAAGTTTGCTATAAAAAGGGAATAAGAAAGCAAACTATTTTCCAGTGTGACACTTGCCCCGACAAACCCGGCCTATGTATAAAGGAGTGTTTTAAAATATACCACACATCTATGGATTATTAGGTTCATAATTTCACCGTGCTTCGGGGGTCTTGCTAATGCCACATACCACCCACCATTCATTCCACCATAATCTGAGCCGCAAAATCCAAAAATCACTCCTTCCGTTCTGAGTCCTGCCATGCACCCAACTGGTATTTTTTGGTCACATGTGAGGCATTGCCGTACTCGGGAGAAATTGGGGCACAGATTTTGGGGTGCTTTTTCTCCTTCATACCTTCTGAAAATGAAAAATTTTGAGCCAGAACTGCATTTTTGTGTAAAAAAATGTAATTTTTCATTTTCACTGCCCACTTGTATCAAAATTGGTGAAACCCCTGGGGGTTTGAAATGTACACTATACCCCTAGATGAATTCCCTGAGGGGTGTAGTTTGCAAAATGGGGTCACTTGTGGGGGGGTTCCACTGTATTGGTGCTTTGGGGGTCTTGCTAATGCGACATAGCACCCACCATCATTCCACCAGAATTTGTGCTGCAAAATCCAAATATCACTCCTTCCCTTCTGAGTCCTGCAACTTTTTGGTCACACATGAGGCATTGCCGTACTCGGGAGAAATTGGGGCACATATTTTGGGGTGCTTTTTCTCCTTCATACCTTCTGAAAATGAAAAATTTTGAGCCAGAACTGCATTTTTGTGTAAAAAAATGTAATTTTTCATTTTCACTGCCCACTTGTATCAAAATTGGTGAAACCCCTGGGGGTTTGAAATGTACACTATACCCCTAGATGAATTCCCTGAGGGGTGTAGTTTGCAAAATGGGGTGACTTGTGGGGGGGTTCCACTGTATTGGTGCAACATAGCACCCACCATTCATTCCACCAGAATCTGTGCTGCAAAATCCAAAAATCACTCCTTCCCTTCTGAGTCCTGCCATGCACCCAACTGGTATTTTTTGGTCACATGTGAGGCATTGCCGTACTCGGGAGAAATTGGGGCACAGATTTTGGGGTGCTTTTTCTCCTTCATACCTTCTGAAAATGAAAAATTTTGAGCCAGAACTGCATTTTTGTGTAAAAAATGTAATTTTTCATTTTCACTGCCCACTTGTATCAAAATTGGTGAAACCCCTGGGGGTTTGAAATGTACACTATACCCCTAGATGAATTCCCTGAGGGGTGTAGTTTGCAAAATGGGGTCACTTGTGGGGGGGTTCCACTGTATTGGTGCTTGGGGGGTCTTGCTAATGCGACATAGCACCCACCAAAATTCCACCAGAATCTGAGCCGCAAAATCCAAAAATCACTCCTTCCGTTCTGAGTCCTGCCATGCACCCAACTGGTATTTTTTGGTCACATGTGAGGCATTGCCGTACTCGGGAGAAATTGGGGCACATATTTTGGGGTGCTTTTTCTCCTTCATACCTTCTGAAAATGACAAATTTTGAGCCAGAACTGCATTTTTTGTGTAAAAAAATGTAATTTTTCATTTTCACTGCCCAGTTGTATCAAAATTGGTGAAACCCCTGGGGGTTTGAAATGTACACTATACCCCTAGATGAATTCCCTGAGGGGTGTAGTTTGCAAAATGGGGTCACTTGTGGGGGGGTTCCACTGTATTGGTGCTTGGGGGGTCTTGCTAATGCGACATAGCACCCACCAAAATTCCACCAGAATCTGAGCTGCAAAATCCAAAAATCACTCCTTCCCTTCTGAGTCCTGCCATGCACCCAACTGGTATTTTTTGGTCACATGTGAGGCATTGCCGTACTCGGGAGAAATTGGGGCACAGATTTTGGGGTGCTTTTTCTCCTTCATACCTTCTGAAAATGAAAAATTTTGAGCCAGAACTGCATTTTTGTGTAAAAAATGTAATTTTTCATTTTCACTGCCCACTTGTATCAAAATTGGTGAAACCCCTGGGGGTTTGAAATGTACACTATACCCCTAGATGAATTCCCTGAGGGGTGTAGTTTGCAAAATGGGGTCACTTGTGGGGGGGTTCCACTGTATTGGTGCTTGGGGGGTCTTGCTAATGCGACATAGCACCCACCAAAATTCCACCAGAATCTGAGCTGCAAAATCCAAAAATCACTCCTTCCCTTCTGAGTCCTGCCATGCACCCAACTGGTATTTTTTGGTCACATGTGAGGCATTGCCGTACTCGGGAGAAATTGGGGCACAGATTTTGGGGTGCTTTTTCTCCTTCATACCTTCTGAAAATGAAAAATTTTGAGCCAGAACTGCATTTTTGTGTAAAAAAATGTAATTTTTCATTTTCACTGCCCACTTGTATCAAAATTGGTGAAACCCCTGGGGGTTTGAAATGTACACTATACCCCTAGATGAATTCCCTGAGGGGTGTAGTTTGCAAAATGGGGTGACTTGTGGGGGGGTTCCACTGTATTGGTGCAACATAGCACCCACCATTCATTCCACCAGAATCTGTGCTGCAAAATCCAAAAATCACTCCTTCCCTTCTGAGTCCTGCCATGCACCCAACTGGTATTTTTTGGTCACATGTGAGGCATTGCCGTACTCGGGAGAAATTGGGGCACAGATTTTGGGGTGCTTTTTCTCCTTCATACCTTCTGAAAATGAAAAATTTTGAGCCAGAACTGCATTTTTGTGTAAAAAATGTAATTTTTCATTTTCACTGCCCACTTGTATCAAAATTGGTGAAACCCCTGGGGGTTTGAAATGTACACTATACCCCTAGATGAATTCCCTGAGGGGTGTAGTTTGCAAAATGGGGTCACTTGTGGGGGGGTTCCACTGTATTGGTGCTTGGGGGGTCTTGCTAATGCGACATAGCACCCACCAAAATTCCACCAGAATCTGAGCCGCAAAATCCAAAAATCACTCCTTCCGTTCTGAGTCCTGCCATGCACCCAACTGGTATTTTTTGGTCACATGTGAGGCATTGCCGTACTCGGGAGAAATTGGGGCACATATTTTGGGGTGCTTTTTCTCCTTCATACCTTCTGAAAATGACAAATTTTGAGCCAGAACTGCATTTTTTGTGTAAAAAAATGTAATTTTTCATTTTCACTGCCCAGTTGTATCAAAATTGGTGAAACCCCTGGGGGTTTGAAATGTACACTATACCCCTAGATGAATTCCCTGAGGGGTGTAGTTTGCAAAATGGGGTCACTTGTGGGGGGGTTCCGCTGTATTGGTGCTTGGGGGGTCTTGCTAATGCGACATAGCACCCACCAAAATTCCACCAGAATCTGAGCTGCAAAATCCAAAAATCACTCCTTCCCTTCTGAGTCCTGCCATGCACCCAACTGGTATTTTTTGGTCACATGTGAGGCATTGCCGTACTCGGGAGAAATTGGGGCACAGATTTTGGGGTGCTTTTTCTCCTTCATACCTTCTGAAAATGAAAAATTTTGAGCCAGAACTGCATTTTTGTGTAAAAAATGTAATTTTTCATTTTCACTGCCCACTTGTATCAAAATTGGTGAAACCCCTGGGGGTTTGAAATGTACACTATACCCCTAGATGAATTCCCTGAGGGGTGTAGTTTGCAAAATGGGGTCATTTGTGGGGGGGTTCCACTGTATTGGTGCTTGGGGGGTCTTGCTAATGCGACATAGCACCCACCAAAATTCCACCAGAATCTGAGCTGCAAAATCCAAAAATCACTCCTTCCCTTCTGAGTCCTGCCATGCACCCAACTGGTATTTTTTGGTCACATGTGAGGCATTGCCGTACTCGGGAGAAATTGGGGCACAGATTTTGGGGTGCTTTTTCTCCTTCATACCTTCTGAAAATGAAAAATTTTGAGCCAGAACTGCATTTTTGTGTAAAAAAATGTAATTTTTCATTTTCACTGCCCACTTGTATCAAAATTGGTGAAACCCCTGGGGGTTTGAAATGTACACTATACCCCTAGATGAATTCCCTGAGGGGTGTAGTTTGCAAAATGGGGTCACTTGTGGGGGGGTTCCACTGTATTGGTGCTTGGGGGGTCTTGCTAATGCGACATAGCACCCACCAAAATTCCACCAGAATCTGAGCCGCAAAATCCAAAAATCACTCCTTCCGTTCTGAGTCCTGCCATGCACCCAACTGGTATTTTTTGGTCACATGTGAGGCATTGCCGTACTCGGGAGAAATTGGGGCACATATTTTGGGGTGCTTTTTCTCCTTCATACCTTCTGAAAATGAAAAATTTTGAGCCAGAACTGCATTTTTGTGTAAAAAAATGTAATTTTTCATTTTCACTGCCCACTTGTATCAAAATTGGTGAAACCCCTGGGGGTTTGAAATGTACACTATACCCCTAGATGAATTCCCTGAGGGGTGTACTTTGCAAAATGGGGTGACTTGTGGGGGGGTTCCACTGTATTGGTGCAACATAGCACCCACCATTCATTCCACCAGAATCTGTGCTGCAAAATCCAAAAATCACTCCTTCCCTTCTGAGTCCTGCCATGCACCCAACTGGTATTTTTTGGTCACATGTGAGGCATTGCCGTACTCGGGAGAAATTGGGGCACAGATTTTGGGGTGCTTTTTCTCCTTCATACCTTCTGAAAATGAAAAATTTTGAGCCAGAACTGCATTTTTGTGTAAAAAAATGTAACTTTTCATTTTCACTGCCCACTTGTATCAAAATTGGTGAAACCCCTGGGGGTTTGAAATGTACACTATACCCCTAGATGAATTCCCTGAGGGGTGTAGTTTGCAAAATGGGGTCACTTGTGGGGGGGTTCCACTGTATTGGTGCTTGGGGGGTCTTGCTAATGCGACATAGCACCCACCAAAATTCCACCAGAATCTGAGCCGCAAAATCCAAAAATCACTCCTTCCGTTCTGAGTCCTGCCATGCACCCAACTGGTATTTTTTGGTCACATGTGAGGCATTGCCGTACTCGGGAGAAATTGGGGCACATATTTTGGGGTGCTTTTTCTCCTTCATACCTTCTGAAAATGAAAAATTTTGAGCCAGAACTGCATTTTTGTGTAAAAAAATGTAATTTTTCATTTTCACTGCCCACTTGTATCAAAATTGGTGAAACCCCTGGGGGTTTGAAATGTACACTATACCCCTAGATGAATTCCCTGAGGGGTGTACTTTGCAAAATGGGGTGACTTGTGGGGGGGTTCCACTGTATTGGTGCAACATAGCACCCACCATTCATTCCACCAGAATCTGTGCTGCAAAATCCAAAAATCACTCCTTCCCTTCTGAGTCCTGCCATGCACCCAACTGGTATATTTTGGTCACATGTGAGGCATTGCCGTACTCGGGAGAAATTGGGGCACAGATTTTGGGGTGCTTTTTCTCCTTCATACCTTCTGAAAATGAAAAATTTTGAGCCAGAACTGCATTTTTGTGTAAAAAAATGTAATTTTTCATTTTCACTGCCCACTTGTATCAAAATTGGTGAAACCCCTGGGGGTTTGAAATGTACACTATACCCCTAGATGAATTCCCTGAGGGGTGTAGTTTGCAAAATGGGGTCACTTGTGGGGGGGTTCCACTGTATTGGTGCTTTGGGGGTCTTGCTAATGCGACATAGCACCCACCAAAATTCCACCAGAATCTGAGCTGCAAAATCCAAAAATCACTCCTTCCCTTCTGAGTCCTGCCATGCACCCAACTGGTATTTTTTGGTCACATGTGAGGCATTGCCGTACTCGGGAGAAATTGGGGCACAGATTTTGGGGTGCTTTTTCTCCTTCATACCTTCTGAAAATGAAAAATTTTGAGCCAGAACTGCATTTTTGTGTAAAAAATGTAATTTTTCATTTTCACTGCCCACTTGTATCAAAATTGGTGAAACCCCTGGGGGTTTGAAATGTACACTATACCCCTAGATGAATTCCCTGAGGGGTGTAGTTTGCAAAATGGGGTCACTTGTGGGGGGGTTCCACTGTATTGGTGCTTGGGGGGTCTTGCTAATGCGACATAGCACCCACCAAAATTCCACCAGAATCTGAGCTGCAAAATCCAAAAATCACTCCTTCCCTTCTGAGTCCTGCCATGCACCCAACTGGTATTTTTTGGTCACATGTGAGGCATTGCCGTACTCGGGAGAAATTGGGGCACAGATTTTGGGGTGCTTTTTCTCCTTCATACCTTCTGAAAATGAAAAATTTTGAGCCAGAACTGCATTTTTGTGTAAAAAAATGTAATTTTTCATTTTCACTGCCCACTTGTATCAAAATTGGTGAAACCCCTGGGGGTTTGAAATGTACACTATACCCCTAGATGAATTCCCTGAGGGGTGTAGTTTGCAAAATGGGGTCACTTGTGGGGGGGTTCCACTGTATTGGTGCTTTGGGGGTCTTGCTAATGCGACATAGCACCCACCATCATTCCACCAGAATTTGTGCTGCAAAATCCAAATATCACTCCTTCCCTTCTGAGTCCTGCAACTTTTTGGTCACACATGAGGCATTGCCGTACTCGGGAGAAATTGGGGCACATATTTTGTGGTGCTTTTTCTCCTTCATACCTTCTGAAAATGAAAAATTTTGAGCCAGAACTGCATTTTTGTGTAAAAAAATGTAATTTTTCATTTTCACTGCCCACTTGTATCAAAATTGGTGAAACCCCTGGGGGTTTGAAATGTACACTATACCCCTAGATGAATTCCCTGAGGGGTGTAGTTTGCAAAATGGGGTGACTTGTGGGGGGGTTCCACTGTATTGGTGCAACATAGCACCCACCATTCATTCCACCAGAATCTGTGCTGCAAAATCCAAAAATCACTCCTTCCCTTCTGAGTCCTGCCATGCACCCAACTGGTATTTTTTGGTCACATGTGAGGCATTGCCGTACTCGGGAGAAATTGGGGCACAGATTTTGGGGTGCTTTTTCTCCTTCATACCTTCTGAAAATGAAAAATTTTGAGCCAGAACTGCATTTTTGTGTAAAAAATGTAATTTTTCATTTTCACTGCCCACTTGTATCAAAATTGGTGAAACCCCTGGGGGTTTGAAATGTACACTATACCCCTAGATGAATTCCCTGAGGGGTGTAGTTTGCAAAATGGGGTCACTTGTGGGGGGGTTCCACTGTATTGGTGCTTGGGGGGTCTTGCTAATGCGACATAGCACCCACCAAAATTCCACCAGAATCTGAGCCGCAAAATCCAAAAATCACTCCTTCCGTTCTGAGTCCTGCCATGCACCCAACTGGTATTTTTTGGTCACATGTGAGGCATTGCCGTACTCGGGAGAAATTGGGGCACATATTTTGGGGTGCTTTTTCTCCTTCATACCTTCTGAAAATGACAAATTTTGAGCCAGAACTGCATTTTTTGTGTAAAAAAATGTAATTTTTCATTTTCACTGCCCAGTTGTATCAAAATTGGTGAAACCCCTGGGGGTTTGAAATGTACACTATACCCCTAGATGAATTCCCTGAGGGGTGTAGTTTGCAAAATGGGGTCACTTGTGGGGGGGTTCCGCTGTATTGGTGCTTGGGGGGTCTTGCTAATGCGACATAGCACCCACCAAAATTCCACCAGAATCTGAGCTGCAAAATCCAAAAATCACTCCTTCCCTTCTGAGTCCTGCCATGCACCCAACTGGTATTTTTTGGTCACATGTGAGGCATTGCCGTACTCGGGAGAAATTGGGGCACAGATTTTGGGGTGCTTTTTCTCCTTCATACCTTCTGAAAATGAAAAATTTTGAGCCAGAACTGCATTTTTGTGTAAAAAATGTAATTTTTCATTTTCACTGCCCACTTGTATCAAAATTGGTGAAACCCCTGGGGGTTTGAAATGTACACTATACCCCTAGATGAATTCCCTGAGGGGTGTAGTTTGCAAAATGGGGTCATTTGTGGGGGGGTTCCACTGTATTGGTGCTTGGGGGGTCTTGCTAATGCGACATAGCACCCACCAAAATTCCACCAGAATCTGAGCTGCAAAATCCAAAAATCACTCCTTCCCTTCTGAGTCCTGCCATGCACCCAACTGGTATTTTTTGGTCACATGTGAGGCATTGCCGTACTCGGGAGAAATTGGGGCACAGATTTTGGGGTGCTTTTTCTCCTTCATACCTTCTGAAAATGAAAAATTTTGAGCCAGAACTGCATTTTTGTGTAAAAAAATGTAATTTTTCATTTTCACTGCCCACTTGTATCAAAATTGGTGAAACCCCTGGGGGTTTGAAATGTACACTATACCCCTAGATGAATTCCCTGAGGGGTGTAGTTTGCAAAATGGGGTCACTTGTGGGGGGGTTCCACTGTATTGGTGCTTGGGGGGTCTTGCTAATGCGACATAGCACCCACCAAAATTCCACCAGAATCTGAGCCGCAAAATCCAAAAATCACTCCTTCCGTTCTGAGTCCTGCCATGCACCCAACTGGTATTTTTTGGTCACATGTGAGGCATTGCCGTACTCGGGAGAAATTGGGGCACATATTTTGGGGTGCTTTTTCTCCTTCATACCTTCTGAAAATGAAAAATTTTGAGCCAGAACTGCATTTTTGTGTAAAAAAATGTAATTTTTCATTTTCACTGCCCACTTGTATCAAAATTGGTGAAACCCCTGGGGGTTTGAAATGTACACTATACCCCTAGATGAATTCCCTGAGGGGTGTACTTTGCAAAATGGGGTGACTTGTGGGGGGGTTCCACTGTATTGGTGCAACATAGCACCCACCATTCATTCCACCAGAATCTGTGCTGCAAAATCCAAAAATCACTCCTTCCCTTCTGAGTCCTGCCATGCACCCAACTGGTATTTTTTGGTCACATGTGAGGCATTGCCGTACTCGGGAGAAATTGGGGCACAGATTTTGGGGTGCTTTTTCTCCTTCATACCTTCTGAAAATGAAAAATTTTGAGCCAGAACTGCATTTTTGTGTAAAAAAATGTAATTTTTCATTTTCACTGCCCACTTGTATCAAAATTGGTGAAACCCCTGGGGGTTTGAAATGTACACTATACCCCTAGATGAATTCCCTGAGGGGTGTAGTTTGCAAAATGGGGTCACTTGTGGGGGGGTTCCACTGTATTGGTGCTTTGGGGGTCTTGCTAATGCGACATAGCACCCACCAAAATTCCACCAGAATCTGAGCTGCAAAATCCAAAAATCACTCCTTCCCTTCTGAGTCCTGCCATGCACCCAACTGGTATTTTTTGGTCACATGTGAGGCATTGCCGTACTCTGGAGAAATTGGGGCACAGATTTTGGGGTGCTTTTTCTCCTTCATACCTTCTGAAAATGAAAAATTTTGAGCCAGAACTGCATTTTTGTGTAAAAAATGTAATTTTTCATTTTCACTGCCCACTTGTATCAAAATTGGTGAAACCCCTGGGGGTTTGAAATGTACACTATACCCCTAGATGAATTCCCTGAGGGGTGTAGTTTGCAAAATGGGGTCACTTGTGGGGGGGTTCCACTGTATTGGTGCTTGGGGGGTCTTGCTAATGCGACATAGCACCCACCAAAATTCCACCAGAATCTGAGCTGCAAAATCCAAAAATCACTCCTTCCCTTCTGAGTCCTGCCATGCACCCAACTGGTATTTTTTGGTCACATGTGAGGCATTGCCGTACTCGGGAGAAATTGGGGCACAGATTTTGGGGTGCTTTTTCTCCTTCATACCTTCTGAAAATGAAAAATTTTGAGCCAGAACTGCATTTTTGTGTAAAAAATGTAATTTTTCATTTTCACTGCCCACTTGTATCAAAATTGGTGAAACCCCTGGGGGTTTGAAATGTACACTATACCCCTAGATGAATTCCCTGAGGGGTGTAGTTTGCAAAATGGGGTCACTTGTGGGGGGGTTCCACTGTATTGGTGCTTGGGGGGTCTTGCTAATGCGACATAGCACCCACCAAAATTCCACCAGAATCTGAGCTGCAAAATCCAAAAATCACTCCTTCCCTTCTGAGTCCTGCCATGCACCCAACTGGTATTTTTTGGTCACATGTGAGGCATTGCCGTACTCGGGAGAAATTGGGGCACAGATTTTGGGGTGCTTTTTCTCCTTCATACCTTCTGAAAATGAAAAATTTTGAGCCAGAACTGCATTTTTGTGTAAAAAAATGTAATTTTTCATTTTCACTGCCCACTTGTATCAAAATTGGTGAAACCCCTGGGGGTTTGAAATGTACACTATACCCCTAGATGAATTCCCTGAGGGGTGTAGTTTGCAAAATGGGGTCACTTGTGGGGGGGTTCCACTGTATTGGTGCTTGGAGGGGTCTTGCTAATGCGACATAGCACCCACCAAAATTCCACCAGAATCTGAGCCGCAAAATCCAAAAATCACTCCTTCCGTTCTGAGTCCTGCCATGCACCCAACTGGTATTTTTTGGTCACATGTGAGGCATTGCCGTACTCGGGAGAAATTGGGGCACATATTTTGGGGTGCTTTTTCTCCTTCATACCTTCTGAAAATGAAAAATTTTGAGCCAGAACTGCATTTTTGTGTAAAAAAATGTAATTTTTCATTTTCACTGCCCACTTGTATCAAAATTGGTGAAACCCCTGGGGGTTTGAAATGTACACTATACCCCTAGATGAATTCCCTGAGGGGTGTAGTTTGCAAAATGGGGTCACTTGTGGGGGGGTTCCACTGTATTGGTGCTTTGGGGGTCTTGCTAATGCGACATAGCACCCACCAAAATTCCACCAGAATCTGAGCTGCAAAATCCAAAAATCACTCCTTCCCTTCTGAGTCCTGCCATGCACCCAAATGGTATTTTTTGGTCACATGTGAGGCATTGCCGTACTCGGGAGAAATTGGGGTACAGATTTTGGGGTGCTTTGTCTCCTTCATACCTTCTGAAAATGACAAATTTGGAGCCAGAACTGCATTTTTGTGTAAAAAAATAATTTTTCATTTTCACTGCCCAGTTGTACCACAATTGGTGAAACCCCTGGGGGTTTGAAATGTACACTATACCCCTAGATGAATTCCCTGAGGGGTGTAGTTTGCAAAATGGGGTCACTTGTGGGGGGGTTCCTAACTTTTAGCATCTTATGGTGCCTAGAAACCTACATGGTGCCTAAAAAATAATCTCATAAAAAGGAGGCTCCAAAATCAAGTAGGTGCTCCTTCTATTATGAAGCCTGTGGTTTGGTCACCGTGCACACTAGGGCCACATATAGGATATTTATGAAAACAAAAGAATTGGGGGAATCAATTTTCAGTCACATTTCTCTAGTAAAATGTACTGTGTTCCTTAGAAAAATGTATTAAAATTGCAAATCTGCAAAAAAAAAGAAATTTTGAAATTTCACCTACACTTTGTTTTAATTCCTGTGAAACACCTAAAGGGTTAACAAACTTCCAAAATGCTGTTTTGAATACTGTGAGGGGTGCAGTTTTTGAAATGGCATCATTTATGGGGGTGTCTCACATACAAGTCCCTCAAAGTCACATCAGAACTGAACTGGTCCCTAAAAAAATCAGTGTTTGAAATTTTCTTGAAAATTTGAGAATTTGCTATTCATATTGTAAGCCTCCTAGTGTCCCAAAAAATTAAAAGGAAGTTGAAATAATGATGTCAACATAAAGTAGACATATGGTCTATGTTAGTTATTAACTATTTTGAGTGGTATGATTATTTGTCTCACAAGCAGAAAATTTAACATTTTGCAAATTGCTAAATTTTCCAATTTGTTACGACATTTTGGTATTTTTCACAAAAAAACACAGACTGTATCGACGAAAATTTACCACTAACTTGAAGTACAATGTGTCACGAAAAAACAATCTCAAAATCACTGGGATAAGTAAAAGCAAAAAAAAGTTATCCCCACTTAAGTGAGACATGTCAGATTTGAAAAAAAGGGCTCTGTCAGGAACGCAAAAACTGGCTCTGTCAGGAAGGGGTTAAACAAATAATCCATTTGGATTCCAGCTGTAACAGCTTTCTGGCCCGATCCCCACCAAGGGGCCAGTGTTTATTCAAAGACCTACGAATCTCTCTCTCTCTCTATATATATATATCTATATCTATATATCTATAGATATATATATAGATAGATAGATAGATATGTATATATATATATATATATATATAAAATGTGGGTCCTGTCCTCGGCACTCAAGATAAAGATGATTACTGCGCTCGATGCCCTCCTGATGCTGCTACCGAGGTAGTCAGCGATGTATAGTAGGTGGTGGTGGTGGCACTCGGATCCAAAAAAGAAACACAATACACGTGTCTTTCTACAACGTTTCAGCACCCGTAGCGCTTTTATCAAGAACCATCTCTGGTCGCTGATGAAAAGGAGAAACTGAGCAATATATTGCTGGGCAATATAGCTCCCCGTGTGTACGCACCTTTACACTTTTGAGATTTTGTGAGATTTGACCCAATTCAGGTGGATTGAGTCAATTTATCTGACAAAATTTAATGTGCCTGTCTGACAAAATCTGATGTGCCTGATTTGTAGGACACAATGCACAATCCCGTGCCATTTGGTATATCCAAGAGACTGCAAGAGATTGATCCTCCTGCACATAGGATAAATCTCGAGTCAATCAGGTCCAACTTGTTGAACAAATAGTTGAACAAGAGTAAGGGGGCCTTAACACATTTTTAAAGATCCACAGGTGGAGCTAAAGACTTCACCTGTGATTCTGTGAGGAGACAGGAAAAACGTTAACTGTTGGTAGCTCTCGAGAGTTAGCTACTTCTGTTCTAGTGTGTACGGGCCTTTATGCAGATGACTGCTTTTGTTCCCAGAAATGTTCAGATTTCCAGATTTTCATTCCAACCAGCCAGATTGGAAAGATAATCTTCTAGTTTGTATGGGCCTTTATTCATACAATTTACAGTTTACTTCCAATTTCCAGACAAATAAGATGACATTTTTGGATTTGGTAATGGATACAAGTGAGTGTATAGATAGGAAACATACTAATACATATACTTGAGAGCAACAATTATGTGCATTATCTAAGTTGCCATCTAAAAAATTGGTGGCAAATATCCCCTATTTATTCAGATAAGGAGAAACTGTGTAGAAGATGCAAAGTTTGAGCAGCAAACTGAGTTTTATAGTCATTTATAATAATTATTCATAGTAATCTGCAGACATCATTCCTTTCGGATTAAAAAATTAATTTAAGAGCCTTCTGGCTCACAATTAAAATTCTGTCTGGAACTATTTGTATGTGATTTGTAATACAGACAGACATATTGACTTTTAAGGTTGATATATTCATTTTCAAACAAATGTAAATTTTACACCTGAAAACGTAATTGTAAATTCAAATTCATGCTCTATTCCCTGTTTGTAGATAAACTCATGATTAATGCTTGCCTAACTAATAATACCATACATCCCAACTGTCCCAATTACAGCTGTATAGTCCCTCTAATTGGAGACTGGACCGCTGTCAGTGGCGGAACTACTATGGGTGCAGGGGGTGCAGCTGTTATTGGGCCCCGCGGCTGGGGGGTCCCATGAACAGCAAGCACTCCCCTGCCTTTTCCTGTGCTGGCGCTGAGCTTGGGGATACCCAGCAGGGAACACCACTTGCCGGCGTCTCCTGTCTAAACCCCCCCCAGCGCGTGTGAGGGGGAGAAGCAGCTGCCTGCCTGCGCCTCCTGTGCCCTGTCTCCGGCTCTCCGCCCACCCAGCGCATGTGAGCGGGAGAGAGACCTGGCGGGGGAACTGCAGCACTTGCTGCCGATGGAACTGATGCACTTGCCGGGACCTCTACCGCCCCACCCACTGCATGTACGGAGTAGACAAAGTGGAGAAGCAGCTGCCTTCGCCTCCTGTCTCTGCCCACCCAGTGCATGTGAGCAGGGGAGACCAGCGGGGAGCAGCACTTGCCGGCAACTCCTGTCTCCCCCCCCCCCCCCAGCGTGTGTGAGGAGGAGACCAAACAGGTAGTAAAGGCTGCCTGCGCCTTCTGTGTCTTGTCTCCACCCACCCAGTGCATGTGAGCGAGAGAAAGACCCAGGGAGGGGAAACAGCACTTGCCGGAGTCTCCTCCCCCCCCCCCCCCTCCAGCGGGATATCCATGTCTGCACCCTGGTGTATGAGTGTCAATCCCAGCGAGGCCTGGATCCATTCTATGAAGGTGAATACATGCTCGGTGAGTAGTGATTTCCTGTTCCTAATGTCCCCTCCTATCTCTATTGTCCTGTCCTATCCCTTGTCATCCCTATTGTCCTGTACTATCTCTATTGTTCTTTGCTTATGAATATAATAATGTCCTGTCTCTATTGTCCTGTCCCTATTGTCCTCTCCCTATTGTCCTGAGCTTATGTCCAATGTCCTATCCTGTATCTATTGTCCTGGCCCTTTTGCCCTGTGCTGTGCCTATTGTCCTGTGCTTATACCTAATATACTTTCTACTGTATCATACCCATCCCCCTTTGCTATTCTGACCTCCACCCACCCCCACCCCCACCGTCCTCATTTGGGTAAAGTGCTGGGCGGCCCTTTCAAAATTTTGCTATGGGGCCCACAAAGGTGTAGTTACGCCTCTGACCGCTGTCCCTCGGGTGGGGGCAGTTGGGGGGAACCAGAGATCACCGCTGTTCTGGTGATTGCTGAAGAGTTGACGTACGCATGCGCATGTCATCTCTTCAGTGTAGGGAGGGATAGTAGCTCCACCCACTTCTCAGGCAGGTCCCGATTTACAAAAAGCAAAGTGACGAACTGTAGCTCCACCCCCTTCTCAGACAAGTCTCGATTTACAAAAAAAAAGTTGGGAGGTATGCTAATATAAATCTTTAATGCCGCTAAAAATTAAAAATAGAGGAGCAGGAGGGTAACTTCCAGAGGCAAAGGAGTCGCGAGCCTCTAGGCTCCAAGCCCTGAAGTGGCACCTGCATGTGCAATAGCAGCATCCGTGTGGTTAACAGTGGGATCCAAATGTGATTGCTGCTTTCACAATAGATCTCTGTGGTGCAACTGCTCTACTCCAGAAGCACTGCTAACACCTGCAATAAGGGACACGACGACTCCCACCTCAACCTCCGCTGCAACAAAGTGACAAACTCCAACCTGCATCAGAGAGATCAGAGAGGACTTGTGTGTGCTCAAAATGTTGTGCTTTACTTCCCTTCCCTCCCGGAAGCTGCAGGAATGTCAACAGCGCACAACATGTAAGGCAGCCAGGAAGGAGAGTCCACTGCCCGCGTGTCCCCACACCCATTAGGACAACACCGACGCACAAATTAATTTAAAATTTGGATGGTATGGTCATTCCACCAATGCTAAAATCTATAGAAGTGAGACCTGTACGACCCTATATATCACCGCATGTCTCCGCTTCTTCGCCTCTGTATAAGATTATATATCCCCCAGAGTGAAGTTCAAATTTTACCAAAGTGAGACTATACGTTCCTAAAGATAACCACATGTCTCTTCTTCTCCACATCAGAGTGGGAGTATAGCGATAAACACCTCTAGTCAGGTCTCTTTCATTAATGGGGGTCAAATTTCCATCAATGATGCCAGAGGTTTCCCCAGAAAGAATAAATACCATATATAGTGTAGTATTTATTAAATATCAAATTACAGTAGATAAACTCTTTAAAAGCTATGGAACAACAGGTAAAAATGGACTATTACCCTATGCGTTGGAGAACGGTGAAA
Source organism: Crinia signifera (assembly GCF_055691185.1). Classification (NCBI taxonomy): domain Eukaryota; kingdom Metazoa; phylum Chordata; class Amphibia; order Anura; family Myobatrachidae; genus Crinia; species Crinia signifera. The sequence goes on along the minus strand of NC_139226.1, from coordinate 100,691,438 downwards.
TGGAAATCAATCACTATGATTTTGTTTTGAACCATGTTTCAGAACCCAAGATCTGTTTTATAAACTGGACCAACAAAATAACTCCCCTACGTTGCTGTTAGTACAGGTTGAGTATCCCTTATCCAAATATCCGTTATCCAAATTATTTCGAAAACCAGTCTCCAAAATGTACTTTTTTGCTAAAAACCTACTGGCTACATCTGTAACTGGCACTACTGGGGAAATAACATGTAACTTGCACTATATATGTGCAAGGACATGATTGCTTAGCAATCAAATTCAGTATCCGAGATTGTACACAAACTTTGTTTCATGTTATAAAACCTTGTTTCATGCACACATAAAATATAGTTGTGTGTATTTCATGTGTTTGTACAACATAAATGCAAGATACCTCATTCAAATATAAAAATATTCCAAAAATATGGAATAATCCTTTATCCAACATTCTTTTGGTCCCGAGCATTTTGGATAAGGGATACTCAACCCAGTGGCATAACTATAGCCCCGCAGCCCCCGCGGTGGCAGGGAGGCGCTGAGGGACTGTGGGCGCCGATCTGCGGGGCTATAGTTACTAGCCCTCCCACCCACCCAAGTAAATTTACACACCCCCCTTACCCCTCCGCATGCTGCCTCCGCATTCAGGGTCCCGGCCGCAGCGCAGATCTTGTTCTGGCTCCGTCTCCTCCTGCAGTTCACTTCTAATGAAAAATAACTATCAGAAAATGGCTGCCCCCTACCAGCAGACAGTTTTTTGGGATGCTAGAGGAGGCGCGGGCCTCCTCTAGCATCCTTAAAAACTGTCTGCTGTTAGGGGACAGCCATTTTCTGATGGTCATTATAGAACTGCAGGAGGAGAAGGAGCCGGGAGAAGATATGCGCGGTGGCACCCTGAATGCGGTGGCGGTGGCATGCGGAGGGGTAAGGGGGGGTTCTAACTTCACTTGGGAAGGTGGGTGGGAGGGCTAGGGGGAGGGGGGCGGTGCTGCCGATATCGGCGGGGGGCGCAAAAATTCTAGTTACGCCGCTGACTCAACCTGTAGTAACCTAGGACATGTTAAAGGCATTGATCTGATTCTGAGGATGATTTAGCAGTGGTGATGCCTTGTAGACATGGTGTACCTCTGGCCTGATAAGATGTTGTTTCAGGGTTCATGCTGACCCATGCGTGCATGCACAGGTTAGCCAAGGTGACATAATAGTGATTTGGACTAATCTGTGGGGCTTAGTGAACTAGCCCCAGAGAACATGATGCAACAATGTTCCATAGCAGAAACCCAAACACATGGGGTGAAATGTAATAGGATGAGAGATTCAGAAAGTGAGAGATTTGGTAAGAAATCTCCAGTTTTTTTAAAGTGGCAATCATTGACACAGCAAAATCACACTGGTTTTGCTGTGTAAATGATTGCCACTTTAAAAAAACTGGAGATTTCTTACCAAATCTCTCACTTTCTGAATCTCTCATCCTATTACATTTCACCCATGATATGTACTAATATATTTATACCTGGGGCAGAGTAGCTATTGTTTTACATATTTCATGAAAAGTTATTATGTAAAAGGGTTTCACATGATAATAAACTGATTTAACTTTACCTGTGAATACATTGTGACCTTATATGTAAGGCATATAATTGTTATGTAATGTTTAAAGCGTGATCACATTGCTTAACAAATCATATGTATAACATATCTATACTTGTTTGCATATTCTTGTTATGTAATGTTTAATTGCTCACCCAAACATATTTAAATCCAAAGACCTCCCTCATTAGGATCATACAAGGCTACAGCATTAGGATGGATCCCAGCGGGATTTTGCCCCACCATTTACAGGAGTGTTCTCCAAAAGATGTACTTAGTACATATTTTTCTCCAACTACTGACAAACAAATGTTTTATGAACTCGTAACATTCCCTATTAATGAGCTTCGGAAACTTAAGGCTACAGGTATGTACTGTATATGAATTGCTAATGTCTATCTTGTACCATTTATGAGACATAAAAAACAGTGGGGGAAATTTACTAAGATATGTATTCTACTTCACATGGTATGTTGCTATGGGAAACCAATCAGATCCTGTCTACTATCTTCTAGAGGGTGCTAAATAAATAAGAAATAGATTCTGATTGGTTTCCCATAGCAACATCACATGTGAAGTAGAATACACATCTTAGTAGATTTCCCCCAGTATGTGTAGGTGAACCAAACTTCTTTTGAGTAATATGACAGGTAAAAAATTTAAGATAATGTTTAAATATATTCTTTTTCTTTTATTTTGAGCTATACTGACAGTCCTCACTAGTAGACCTTACACTATGGACCTTATTCAATTCCGGTGACAGCAGCGCAACATTCGCATGGGGACCGATGTTGTCTTACTCCGCATACGCATTTCTGTACATATGCATACGCAGGGTGGGTGCACCCACAGCGAACAGTCTGTTCAACAGTCTGTTCTCGCTTGTGAATGGGTGATGGCAGCCAATTATTCGCAAGGTGGTGTTTGGTTGATCCGCAAGGGTGCCAGCGTATCAACCAGAATTACCCTCTATATACACAAAAATATCGCTATGACTGGTCATTATCATTTAAAATATCATCTTATTTGTACACAGCTTTAAAGAGTGAGTAAGTGAGATATGTGTACAAACAGCTATCCTATGAAATAAAGATTACTGTATTTAGTCTGTATTTTTGGTTCTGCTGTCAGCTGTTTGCATTTAGGGCATTGAACAGCTGATGAGAGACTTATTGGAATGACTTGTATTACAGTTAAAAAAAGATAGGTATTTTTTTAAAGTACATCATTGCTGCAACACAGGAGAAATATGGAAGAATAATGGGTGTCTCTTATAATACCTTCTTTGTATGTATGTATGGCACTATTTTAGCACAAATAGATACAAAAAACACCATTCAAAAACTGTTTAAAAAAAGTCAGCAGAGGAAGATCATCTGTTTGTTACTGGATAAACTCTCTTAGATCGCTACAATCTCGTTAGTATATCAGAGAAATATCATCTACACACATATATATATATATATATATATATATATATATATATATATATATATATATATATATATATATATATATATATATATATATATATATATATATATATATATATAGTAGATAACAGACCGGCACTCTCCCTTCTGTATTGATGGCCCCGGTGCCTATCCAGGCAAAAATGGATGGGGGGAACAAGAAGGCACTCAGGGGACTTTTCTTAGATCAAAAAACGTGTATATAACACAGCAAATAGAAAGCCGCGGTTTTTTGATCTAAGAAAAGTCCTCTGAGTGCCTTCTTGTTCCCCCCATCTATATATATATATATATATATATATATATATATATATATATATATATATACTGTATGCAGGGGTTAAAGTGAGTGAGGGGAACGGGTTGGAAATGAGTTTCACCAACCCTAATGGTAGAGGGAACTGAGTTCCACCTCTACCACAGTCCTTAACAGTAATTTCAACAGAAAAGCCTGTCCCAGCGGCTTCTTCTTCTGGCACGGAGTATGTAATGTAAAGATAAGATGAACAATTGTGGACATTATGTGTATAAGAGGCATTACTAATTAATACTAATGAATGTCTATTGTCTGATTGTGTGTCTCCGAAACACTGCCACCTATTGGCAGTGAGTGAAACTAAATCTCTTTCCCTCTCACACAGGCACAAACACAGAGGCAATCACAAGGAAGCAGACTAGCTTTTGAAGCATTTGCTTTGGGCGGACTTACTAGTCTCTAATGTATATGTTATGTAGCAAAAGTCATCAAAAGGAAACACCATTCAGATGTGCTATTAAAAAGAGGCCCAGATAAATTGTCAATTCATTTAGCACCTTTTCAAAGTGATAGGAATATAGATAGCACAGCTTAACAAAGCGCACCAGAAGTGACTGTGTATCTATAAACACCAGCTCACACAAAGGAAAACAAGACCAATACTGTCCTTTAATGTGTAGTGAGCCAAAGTTCTCTTCTTATTAATGCCTATCTTTCACGGTTAAAATAGGAATGAATAAAACAGCACAATAGACAAAAATCGCATGGAAAAGCTGCTAAAACTGGAAACCGTCCTGGGTTGGAATAGATCAGCTGGAAGTCTGAATGCATCAGCCCCTTCCCCAGGAGTGGTGACCATACAGTGGATAAGGCACAGGGACAATGTAAGTTTGGGTCACGCTTAACATGTATCGGATCTCTGTGATCCTTTTTCAAGCATGGAAGAGCTCTCCTTTAATGGGTATTTGTAATATGGAAACAATCTGCCGCCCATTGGAAATTTGCCATATTGTTTCGGTATATGGACATGCGCAGTAGTCGCAAAGTGACTTCTGGTACGGCAGAGCCCTTCCATGCTTCTGAAGAAGGTTTACGGAGATCCGATACACGTTAAGTGTGGCTCGAACTTACCTTGTCAGGGTGCCTGATCTGCTGTATGGTCACCACTCCTGATAATCACACCCACTGCCAACAACTGCCATTCCAAACGAACTTTGTGTGACGAAACGCGTTGGGGCATGCCCTGGCGTCGTGACTGGCAAACGATTGCCTGCGAGTACGGAGTGTAACCGGCTCCCAACGAATAGGTGCTGTGCACCATTGACACATGCTGCATGCTTGCGGTGATTTGAGCTGCCAACCTCGGTACGTGATTCAATCTACCTGTCTTCTGTTTTATGCTGAATAAAAAACTTTATTTTTAAAAACATTTACGCACTATGGAGCGCCCGTTCTGACTTTTCAAGATGTACCTTTGACCTGTTGGATTCAGGTGTATTGGGAACGGAGCAGCTGGGCATCGAATCGGCCTAAGTGTTTTCAGTGAGGAGGAATACACTCCAGTTGGACTGGGACTTGTAGTTCCACACGTATTTCTGAAACCTTTTTCTATCTTGCGTAATACTGATTTTTTATTATACATACATATATACCTAACTACCCTGCCTGCGGGTTTGGGTCATTAGGTCAACCAAATGAAGGTGGATATACATTGGGTCAACTATTGAGGGCCAACAGGTGTAAGGTCGACAAAGACAAAAGGTTGACATGGCTAATGTCGACAGGTGCATAAGGTCGACAAATGCATTAGGTCGACATTGGGAAGGTCGACATGTTTTTTTTTGCTTTTTCTTGTCCCAAGTGTCGACATAGCCGACGTGGACATCATATCGGTGCATTGTGTCCCCTTGCATGGTTCTCTGCGCTCGTCATGCTTTGGGCATGGTGCATCGCTGTGCTTGTCACACTATTCTGTTCTCCCTCCAAGCCCTAGTGGATGGTAGGGCACATGTCAGCTCCAAAAAAAAGGTGAAAAACCCATGTTGACCTTTTAAATGTCGACCTTCCCAATGTCGACCTAAGGCACGTGTCAACCTTATGACTCTGTCGACATTAGCCATGTCGACCGTTTGTCTGTGTCGAGATATGGCCTGTTGACCATCAGTGTTTGACCCAATGTATGTCCACCATAGTTGTGTCGACCAAACAACCGTTTCCCCTGCCTGCAGCCTGACTCTATCCCCCCTTTGGAAGTGCCTAACCCTTGTCTCCCTCCCTGCAACTAAACTCAAACCTTACCTTCCCCTGCTGCTGAAGTCCCCTCAAGTAATAAGTGGCACTGGTAATAATAAGTGCATAAAGTACAAACAAAAGATAACGTTTCTCCATGAGTTTCCCGACATTTCATATTTATCATTTCTAGTTATTGTATATTTTCAATTAAAGGTAAATAAAAAGATTATAAACTAAGGGATAGATGTACAAAGCCTTGAAAAGTGGTAAGTGGAGAGTGATAGAAAGTACCAGCCAATTATTTTTCAACCACAGCCTGTAACAGCAGGTAGCAGCTGATTGGTTGGTGCTTTATCACTCTCCAATGTATCACTTTTCAAGCTTTAATACATTTGTCGGTAAAGATTAGTAAAATGCATACATGACGACTTTCTGGCTGCCCTCATGAGCCAGCTCATGAGGCAGGAGGGCGGGGCCGTCGCCGGGAGCAAACCGGGGCAGTGTGGGGGCAGAGCCATGGGAGGGCTGACTTGTTTGGGGGCGTGGTGAGTGATTGCGTTATTTTAGCCCTGGTATTTCAGGCATTGCAATTTGGGGGGGGGGGGCTTGTCTATGGGACACAATTTGTGTAATTTGAACCCATAGACACCCCCCCCCCATGGGGCAGTTCCCAGGAGATGGATGGCTCTGTGGGTGGGGTGCCTGATTTCCAGCCATTCTGGGAGGGTAGGCAACCCTGGTCAAATGCAATTGCTATGTTTTTACATTTGTTTTGCAATTATTGCTCTGAAGTTCTTATTTTTGTATTTTTTCATGGTTTATTTTGAAGGAAATATCTTGATTGATTTTTCAACTGGACCCACCATGTTCCAACTGTTTGCTGTCTGTGAGGATTTTAAGGAAATCTATATTCTTGAAGCACATGAGTCCCACATTAAGGAATTGGAGAGTTGGGTAAACAACACAGAAGATGCTCATGACTGGAGTCTTCTATCTGACAGCTTTCCTGAACTAGGAAATGACTCGTAAGTAAAGGATCTGTGATTTGGCCAAAGATTACTAATTAAAAATATCAAAAAATTCCATAATAAAAATATTTAGATTACTGGTCATGTCTCCCATTACCAGAATTCCGGAATATGGGAAATTCCAAAATATGGATTTTGTTTAGTGTGACTTAAAGAAACCTTTGATTTCGGATGGATCAATATGCACACAATTATTTGAAATATTGTATAAAATGACCTTCAGAATGTGTGTAGGTGTATATGAAACATAAATTAATTTTGTGAATGTAAACAAACCTTTGGCCTGTTTCAGGGTTGCAAGCAAAGCAAAAAAGCTCACAACTGGTTGAAACCCTTCTGGTGGGGCAGATGTAAGATGTGCAGAGAGTTAGATTTGTGTGGGGTGTGTTCAAACAGAAATCTAAATTGCAGTGTTAATACTGTATATAGCAGTCAGTATTTACCCTGCACAGAAACAATATAGCTCCCCCAAATATTAAATCTATGTGCACATTATATCATCCCCTTATGCAGTGCAACTTTGCCCAGTTGTGTACTTTTTCTGCATTGCTTGCAACTCAGAACCAGACCTTTTGTTCCATGCTCAAAATAAATTGAAATGTTGTATAAAAATTGACCTTTAGACCACAGTATGGGCCTGATTCTGGTTCACTTGCAAAAGTAATTTCATTCTCTAATGGACAAAACCATGTGCACTGCAGGGGGGGGGGGGGGCAGATGTAACGTGCAGAGAGAGTTAGATTTGGGTGGGGTGCGTACTTCAAACTGATATCTGTATATCTGTATTGCAGTGTAAAAATAAAGCAGTTAGTATTTACCCTGCACAGAAACATAATAACTCACCCATATCTATCTATCTCTGCACATGTTACATCTGCCCCACCTGCAGTGCAGCATGTTTTAGTTCATTAAAGAATGAATTTGCTTTTGCAAGTGAATCAGAATCAGGCCCTTTGTATATAAGGTTGATCCTCACAACCTACCGAGTGCCAGAAAGCCACCCCACCGCCCCGATGAGAATCTTTCCCCCCATCGCTGTTTCCCCTCGCAACCATGCCAGGGGATGTATCAAAGATACATCCCCTGGCATGTACCCGCTGGTGGAGAAATCATTCGATGTTCACAGACCATCAAATGATTTCTCCTAGGTTCGCAAATAAAAGTCAGTGGGAACTGACTTTTATTTGCGTGTGTCAGATCGAAGACAGGGCGAGCGGCTGATGTCATGTGACCTAAGATGACCGCCCCGGCACAGAACAGCGTGCCCACATTCTCATGGGACCCCCAGCATTTTCATGGGGACACCCATGAAACACTGGGCATTCCTATGGGCGAAACCCGACTCTGCAGCCACACGTCCCCAGCCCGCACCGCTCCGTGTGAACGGCTGGGCGATTATGCCAGTCCCCAAAGTCGTTTGCCCAGGGAACCTGCACATGCGCACAAGAGAAACATTGCCCCCCCGTGAGAACACGCAGGGGAGCAAACTAATCAGAATGAGATCCAAGGTATATATTATATATAAATGCATTCAGTGTTTAGACATGGGTCCCATGCCCAAGCTATCTAATTATGGTATGCAATTATTCCAAATCTGATATTCAGAATACTTCTGGTCCCAAGCATTCTGGATATGGGAGGCTCACCCTGTACTAAAGTTTTGGTGTTACACTGCAGTGATGAAATATAGTTTTCGTCTTTAATATGTTGAATACAGCGTAAGTTTTATATTTGCAAGCATTTAATTGGTTTACATTTCTTTTTTTTTGTAAACCAAGAGAGGTGTTACCAGAAGTTAAAGCTTTCATACTTATTTATGGAATTTGTGCACCACTGCAGCTCATAATGCAGAGCAATGTACTGTGCTGTCAATCTCCAGTCTTATTTGATAACCATTATCTACTCTGACTGTTATCTCTTTGCTATCATCCATAACCCTCCTCTGCTCCATCTTTCCTCCTCTTTCTTGGAGGGATGCACTAAAGCAGAAATGCGGTAAAAACCTAATTTTCTGGGTTTTTACCGCATGTACATTAAAGCCCTTCTACTGAGGTACCGCTGCAGGCAGGGGCGTAACTAGAACAATATGGGCCCCATAGCAAGATCTTGGAAGCCCGTCCCCCCATTGTCACTACAGTGCCCATTGGGGGTGGGACAGAAGAAAGAGTGAGAGAGTAAGAGACAGAGCGTGGCGGGAGAGAGCATCATGGAAAAGAGGGAGAGAGAGAGAAACAGAGAGGGGGATCAGTAGAGAAAGGCAAGGGGCGAGTTGGAGTGAGAGATGTCAGAGAGAGAGACAGGGGGAGAGAGAGTGAGTCAGGGAGAGATATGGGGAGTGAGCGTGTCAGCGAGAGACAGGATGAGAGAGAGGTTGTTGGGAAAAGACAGGGATAAAGATAGAGGGTGTCAGGGAGAGAGAGAGAGAGAAAGAAAGCGACAGTGCCAGGTAGAGTTGGGGAGAGAGATTGTCAGAGAGGATGTCGTGAGAGACAGGGCTAGAGAGAGGGTGTCTGAGAAATTGCAAAGAAAGAAGAGGGGTGGGAGACTATACAGGTGCCGCTGAGTACCTTTAAAACCCCCAACCAGTATAAGTGCTGCTATGTACAATTTAATTACCCCCCCCCTACCCAGTAAAGGTGCCACTGCGTTACTAATTGCATATGTTAGTGCAAATGCGATTATTATGAATGCGGTAGCCAGCTAAGTGTTACCAAAACTTTTCTACTTCACATTTGAAAATAATTTATTCTCGAGTGTCTCCACTCCACAAAAATAACTCTCACCAAAGCCAGTAATGACCAAAGGTCATTATTTCATATTATCCTTAACCACCAGAAATATTTTGAAACCATAGAACATCCTCTTAAATCCTTTATTACTTTGGATCCGAATCTGGTTCAGTCGCAGTGAACTGAAATTGGCGCCTGCCCCAACGGTCAGGGTTTGCGCATGTGCAAATCCCAACTGCGAGCGAAGCTCAGTAATTTACACTGTTGCTGGGCCGTTCGCTAAACCCTTATACATGTTATAGCACATTAGAGCCACTTATACATATTTCACCACAGATGAGCGCCTTATACACATCTTACCATTGTATCCCCCCCTCCTCCAAGTCATTGCCCATGAGTTCTTTTTTCTAGCACACTCAAGGTTATTGCAGTGCGCTAGCACCCACACACAAAAATACACACAGGGTTACATGGCACTGCACTAGCACACACACACAGTTATAAAGTAGTCATCACTACACATAGCAATTAAATGGGCACAGCAGGGGATCTCTGGCAACCAGAGCTCTATAGGGTTGGGATTCCATGTATTGACTCTTCATGGGATTCTACGTTTTTCCTTGTTTTCAGATCTGAGCCCGGCAGGAAGATCTGAACCGGGTCTCAGAACCTTTAAGTTCAGATGGGTTTGGTTTCCAGGAAACTGAACCTGTTCATCTATATTAGCAAATCATTAATGTATGTAAGTTGCATATTAGAGTGAAGTTTCCTTTAATTGTGCTGTCATCTTTTTCAGGGCAAAGTGGTCGGAAAGAGAAGAGACTCTACGAAGAAGAATTAAAAAAATGCTGCCATTTAATCTTGACAAAGTTAACATTACAGATCCCGTTGTAATGGAGAAAGCTGATTGTGTAATAAGTACATATTTACTGCAACATGTTAGCCTAGATAAAGATTCTTTTCGCGAAAACCTTAAAAAATTATCTTTCTTAATGAAAGTTGGGGGCTGTCTAATATTCATCGGTTCATTTAATGGAAGGTATTATAGAGTTGGAGACGGCATCTTCCATATCTTAACATATGACGAGACCTTCTTAAGGCAGGCTCTAGGAGAAACAGGATTTATCGTAGAATATCTTCAGGTGCTGAAGAGCACAGTAGACCATTATTGTGTAGAATACGGAGATATGTACTGTCTTAAGGCTCGCAAAAAGAAGGACGTTTAATATAAAATAAAAGTATGGGTTTGAGGTCATTTTGAAAATAGACCAAGAACCAAAGCTTAAGCATCTTAAGAAACGTCTCAAATGAATACAAAGTTTTAGTTATACTATGCAATGCATGCTGAAAATGTTCCGATCTATAGTCAAACGTTAGTTGTTTAGATTGTAAGCTCTAAAGGCAAAAAGTTGACAGAAATTATACCAAACCATGTTAGAGTGTACTTAATGATTTTTTTGCTTCTTATTTCATTATAATTGCATACATTGATTATGTATTACAAATATCCAAAAACTAATTAAATAACTAAATAACAGCACAAATCAGGCTCTTGGGTCACTTTGTTTGAAATTTTCACATAAAAATGTTGTAGCTGTAGCGGCATAAGGTGGGTGCGGGGTGTGTATTCGGCCTGTACTCAGGTGTCATCCACGGAGGGGGTGACTCCAAAGTGCCTGCTCTTCTGTAGTGACAGGAGGTGTACAGTGGGGTAAGTTCATCCCAGTTGCCAGGAGGTAAGATAAATATTGGTGCCCCCCAAATAGTTCAATCAGTAAGGTGTCTGTCTCCAGTAAGACAGGTTATGTGATCTAATACAGGGTGTGACACTTGCAAAAATTATGTTAGAACCCAGTCAACTGCTTTCAATTAACTGATTCAATCTCTGAGTGCGTACCGTACTCATTGTATTAACAGGAGCTTTCAAGCATATAAAGTTTTTTTTAAATCCTTATCCAAAGTTCATAATATGCAGATTAACGAATCCAAGCGGCCAAATTAGCAGTGTACCATACTCATTGGAGATATAGGTGTAATAAGCACATAGCAGTTTCTTTAGAGAACCGGCCCCCTTTGGTCCAATAAAGCTGTAAACCTCATGAATGGAGGTATATAAACAGAGGAAAGGGAGGACCAGTCTCAGTAAAAAAAAACATTAAATAAAAAAGTACAACTGAAGTGTGACGAATTGGCAAATGGCCACAACTACAGATGATACAGTGAAAGATAAAACAAAGTAAAACAACTCACTTCTCTGCCAACATGTTTCGGAGGTCACAGCCGCCTTTCTCAAATATAGAGAGTGAGTGAACTGGCAGTAATTTATATAGCAACATGGAGGAAGCACTTCTGGTTCGCACATAATTATGGGGAACGGGACTTAATAGCTTAATATAGCAATCCCAAACCGTTGTGAATGAATGGCTTAAATAGCGCATGTTTCAAGGTATAAAATTATATAAGCACAATGACTCTTATAAAAGCCAAAAGCAGACTGGGGTAAAGTGAACCGCATACGAATACGGTCATTACTTCCTGCATGTGGAACGCACAACTGGAAATCAAGTGACCGCCCTCGGCTCTGACCAAGAAAATACGCTTAGATTTAGTGTTTTAAAAGCGCATAATGAGGTGCTTACTGACCAATTTATACGGACTCCCAAAAGCAGATTTAATATTTGTAATTTTTATAAGCCGTGTACCTTAACGCCTAGGTCCCTGCATGGAACGCATAGCCGGAAGTGCCTGCGTGAAACACCGTAGTTTCAATTTTATTATTATCGACATAAATCCTTAAATCGAGGAAATTCACCTAAATTTTACTTACATTAAATATTAAATGTAAGTTGGATATTAAAGCAATTCTTATTAAGATGTTCACAAAATTTATTCAACTCAGTCTCCTGTCCCCTCCACACAAACAACACATCGTCAATATAATGCCACCATTGGACCAGATTTGCTCCTCAGCCATGCCCATGCCATACCATCAGGTTTTCCCATCTGGCCATGAACATATTGGCATAGCTGGGGGCAAACTTGGTCCCCATGGCCGTGCCTATTTCTTGGATGTAGTAGCACCCGTTAAAGTTAAAATAATTATTTAGCAAAATAAACTCAATCCCCTGTATTAACAAATTTTGTAGATCAGGAATGATTTCAGTATCCAACAAAGCTTGTTTGACCGCCTGTATACCGTCCATGTGTTTAATTATGGTATACAGAGATGTAACATCAGCAGTTATTAAAAAGCAATCATCATCCCACTTGACATTATTGATCTTGTTTAAAAAGTCTTTAGTGTCTTTTAGATGGGATCTATTGGTAAGTACTACAGGCTGCAAATGGTGATCTATAAAGTAAGATAAATTAGCGGTTATGCTGTTTGCGCCAGCGACAATAGGGCGTCCTGGAGGATTCGCAGTATTTTTGTGAACCTTGGGCAAGAGATAGAGCACAGGAATGGAATACTGCTCTCTTACCAAAAATTCAGCTGTTTCCTTACTCAAGGTCCCAGATATAACAAAACCATCAATGAATTTCTTTAGATCAGAAAGAATTCTTTGTGTAGGGTCCGTTTTGAGCTTCCTATAAGTGACCCCATCATTAAGTTGCCATAAAGCTTCTGTGGTATACACAGATTTATTTAAAACCACAACCGCCCCGCCCTTATCGGCCGGTTTAAAAAAAGTGTCTATGGCCTCTCTTTCTATTTTGGTCAGATTATGTTTAAGGGTAGGGAGGTTGTCCTTTAACACATTAAGTTCGCTATTCACTATCTTTTGGAAGGCTTCCACAAAACAGCCCTTAATGTGTTGGGGATTAAATAACGAGGGTTTCTTAAATGGATTCATTTCTTGATTAGTGTTAGCGGGCTCTTTATCAGCGAAAAAAATTTTGAGTGTGATTTTTTCTGATAAATTTGTTAACATCCAGATACAGGTCAAATTTTTTTATAGAATTCCTAGAGGCATATTTAAGGCCCTTTTGTAATATAAATGTCTCATCATCGGTGAGTACATGGTCACTCAAGTTGTAAATTTTCATGACACTATCTTCTGTATTAATGGTGTTTAAGGGAAACACTATTCCGTGGTAGATACAAGTCAAGAGCCATCATTTCCGTATTTGTTCTGGAGCATCAACCATATGCAGTACAGGATATATCAAGAGTATAAACACATATAAAACAGTCAAGCAAATACGGGGCTGGAGGGGGATGGGAAAGGGATGGACATAGGAAAATGCTGCTCTGGTCTATATAGTAATAGTGCTAGTTTAAAAGAAAATTCAGATCAATTAGTACATGTTATTATAGAAACAAAATAGATATGAGGCAAGATTATACAGTCTGTAAATGATGGTGTTCAGAAAGAGACATTTTGTGATTGTGTTCCAGGTTGTGGAGTCAAATACGGACATAATTTGGTCCTGCTGACTTAAGGATTTAATAAACGAGACCCACTTTTTTTAGATTCGAATACCGCACTCCTCTATGTTGGGTAAAGTAGAATATCGTTCTAAATGCAGTATTTTCTTAAACGGGCATGGAGCGCATCAAGCCTAGGGAAAAAATGGACAGTCCAATTTGTAAGGATTACCAATCATGAGGATCGCATTGGACATGCCGCATTTCAGGCATCCTGCAGAAGCACCAGGTACCATGTGTGATCTCTGACCAGGTGAGACATAAGCTTTGTGAAGAAATCTCACATGTGTTTCCTGTAGCTGTGCGGAGTGTAGAGATTTAAAAATCATAGGAAGATTTTTGTGTACTTCCTTTACCATAATGGGGATTGCTAGATCTGTTTGCCAGGTTGATACGCTGCGCGCCCATAGTCTATCTGGACTGAGGGGGAGAAAATTCCAAAATAAGAATCTAATTCTGTATGGAGCATGTCCGAACACGGTGTAAATTCTGTGTAGAAAATGATCGGTCGGACCCATCTGAGCAGGGGGTGGAGAGGGGTGTGAAGGGGTGTTTTGGCTCATTACCATATGCGTACGCCCCGCGTTTCATGGGCGTTCCCATGAAAATGCTGGGCGTACATATGGTAATGCGGCCGTGATGCACATGTGGGGGCGGACAGCTGACATAGCCGGATGTCAGCTGCCCGCCCATATCCCTGCTTTCATACGGAAAAATGTCCGAGTGGTCTGGAGCACTCTGTGCTGCCTGATCACTCGGTCCATCATTCGATGGTCGGCGACCATTGGAGGATGGGGGAGGTTCCCACAGATAAGGGAGCTGTTCGTATGAAACATCCGCTCGTGGTCCGTTCGCTCAGCGTTTTACCGCATTCGGACGGTGTGAGTGATCCGTTCGGTAGGCGGGGCTAAGAACACTCGGTGGCCGTCCGAAAATACGGATCCGACCGAGTCAATCAGAATAAGGCCCACTATGTCTTAACTGTAGATACATAAAAAAAATCAGAGTTGGATAGTTGAAACTTTCCCCCCAATTAGCAAAAGAGAGTATCTTACCTCCGGGGTCAAATACATATTTTATAGATAGGATGTATTTTTTCTGCCAAAGGGTAAATTTAAAATTAGCCGGGAAGGATGGGTTGCCACAGAAGGGGAGAAATCTGGAGTGAACAGGATGTCATTTTTGGAGCTTGTTTCCCAACCACCAAGCTAGGTATATATCCCAAAAGATCGGGTTAGATCTTGCCTCCACCTGTAAATTTGCCAGAGGAATGTGGAGAAGCGCTGACATAGAATAGGGTAGAAAGATGGCCTGTTGTAAAGAAAAGTTGGAGTAGGTTAATCTAGATCAGGGGTCTTCAACCTTTAAGACAACGTGGGCCACCTAAAAAAATCCAGTTAAGCCCAAGGGCCACTAAACTCTACTGCGGTATTTCAGACAGCCCCATAGAATCATAGCTCCCCTATAACATCAGCACAGTCCTTCATAGATAGTTGGCACAGCCGCCCATACTCAGCACAACCCCCCCCCCCCCCCCCCACACACACACAAATAGTCATCAGCAGCCAATTTGGGATCCAGTGCAAACAGTGAAATATGTGGCACCCATATATAATTTGATATTGAATAAATTGCACGCGCCGTAGGCGCGCTCCAAAAAGGGGTGTGGCCTAATTATAAGGGCGTGGTCTAATTTTAAAGAGTGTGAACTAGCAGGAAAACAATTATCTGACACCTCTTTTGCAACCTGCATGACCAGACATTGGTTACCGCAGGAATGGTCTTTGTCCTCACACGCTTAAGTTGACTGAAGGCTGTACAGTGACATATAAGCATGAAGGCCCAACACAGTGAACTAGTATGCCTCACAGATCAAGGCCAAACAATGAAAGGCTACTTAAATCAATATAAACTGTTACACATTGTGCATTACACCATAGTGTCCATTAGACATTATGCCACACACTGTAATACCTGTTGTACATTATGTCATACACCGTAATGCCCATTACACATTATGCCGCACACCGTGATGCCCATTACACATTAATCCACACAAAATTATGCCCATTGCACATTATGCCCCACACTGATGCCCATTATGCCACAGACCATAATGCCAGCAGTACACCTGCTTTTACATATGATGCCCCAGAAGTGCCCCTCACCCAATGCCCCAGCAGTGCCCCTCACACACAATGCCCCAGCAGTGCCCCTCACACACAATGCCCCAGCAGTGCCCCTCACACACACAATGCCCCCAGTAATGCCCCACACACAATGCCCCTAGTAATGCCTGCAGCTTTGCCAGGTCCCCTGCTCCAGCCAGCTGTACCTCCTCATCCTGCAGCTTTGCCAGGTCACCATCCATGCCTCCTCCTGCAGTTTCGCCGGGTCCCCTCTGCCAGCTGTGCCTCCTCCTCCTGCAGTTCCTGCACCAGGTCCCCTGCTCCCGCCAGCTGCGTCGCCTCCTCCCGCAGCTTCGCCGGGTCCCAACTCCCCAGCTCCCACCAGACGTGCCTCCTCCTCCTCCCTCAGCCGCGCTGGATCCACTCCTCTGCCCTGCCTGCAGCCAATGAAAAATCGGGTAGGCGGCACCCGGGGGGACTCCATTACCCTGCCTCCCTCGGCAGCGTTTTCTTTTACTTTAAAAAAATAAATCCTGTGCATGGCTGGCCGGTGGGCAGAGGGCCACTGAGATCAGCTCCGTGGGCCACTCGTGGCCCGCGGGCCATGGGTTGAAGACCCCTGATCTAGATAATAACCAATCCCATATATACCTAAATGCGGCAGCCTTCGAGAAGGCTTTAATATCTGGGACTGCCATGCCTCCATCCCCTCTTTGTAATTTCAATTTGGTCAAAGCTATTCTAGGCCTTTTTCTAGCCCATAAAAACTTAGTGAAGATCCGTTCACAGTAAACAATATCCGAGGGTTTGGGGGAAACGGGAGCATTTGGATGATATAAGATAACTTCAGAAAAATAATACTTTTAAACACTGCTATCCTCCCCTGTAGGGAGATCCAGGGGCGTAACTATAGCACCGCAGCCCCCGTGACCGCGCGGGGGGGGGGGGGGGGGCGCTGTGCATGTGCGGGCGCCGGGGGCTGCAGTGCTATAGTTACACCCCCATCCCCGCAGTCTTTACCTGTCAGTGTCTTCAGTACGCGCTGGTCCCGGCTCCCTTCTTCTGCTATGAGGACCACAACAAAATGTCCGCCCCCATTTAGCAGACTGTTCTGTGAAACTGTCTGCTGCATGGGGGTGGCCATTTTGTGGTGGTCCTCATAGCAGAAGAAGGGAGCCGGGACCAGCGCGTACTGAGCATAGGTAAGACTGCGGGGGATGGGGGGTTTGCATGGGCGGCGAGGCGGGGGTTGGTGCGGCGGGGCGGCGGTTGTTGCTGCGGGCCGGCGGGCGGGGGTTGGTGCGGCGGGGTGCGTGGGTGGGCGCCCTCCCTTCAACGGCGGGGGGGGCGCCCAAAAGCTAGTTACGCCACTGGGGAGATCGGCATAGCTGCCTAAGATTGGAGAAGTGCAGTGATTTTACGAAACACTGGAGAGTAGTTTGCCAGATACATATTAGCTAGTTTGGAGGATATATTTATGCCTAAGTATTTTAGCAAAAAACAGTGAAGTTTGAAAGAAAGGATGGAAGCAGAGGATGAAGAAATGAGGGATGCCGCATCTGGGTTTAAAGGGAGGAGCTCAGACTTGTCAGCATTTATTTGGTAACCGGCGAACGAGCCACATTTGTGTATTAGATCCATAATGGTAGGTATTGAACTCAGTGGGTCAGAGACAAAGAGTAACATAACGCAATCTTTAATTCATGTGACGCCACCTTTATTCCCTTAAATGTAGGTAAGTTTCTCAAAGCTACCGCTAATGGCCTGAGAAGCATGTAATGAGCTCCACCAATCAGAGCTCAGCACAAACCTCTGCCTTATTGTGAAAAGTGTCATGGGACTTAGTCAACTCCCAGTAATCATTGTCACATTGGCAGATAGGTGAAGCTGCAGCACTACCCCACTCCCCTCCCATGCACAAAACCTTTAGCTAAAAATAAATATATATATATATATATATATATATATATATATATATAGATATATCAATATCTATATCTATATATTTTTTTAAATACATGCCAACCACAGGGGGCCCCTCTTTGCCCCCCCTTTAATCCGGCCCAGGGTGTGATGCATTATCCAATAAGGATGTTATCTTGCTAATCATTTTCCTCTCTACCTTTATCTTCCTCTCTACCACTATCTCTACAGAATCCGAAGGCATTCCTAAAACAGAACTGGCCTTCCTTACTAGTATCACTGCTCATACTAAACATCTCTCCGTTAGCAAAGGCCGTGCACCAAAACTGTGAAATGACATGATCACTGTACACCTCCACTAGTTGTTGACAAATGCCAGCTGCTGGTGTGCCCTTTAGAGGCAGTTATCTGATAACGCTATGCACCTCATGTGACCATGGTCCACCAGCCTGGTCATCTTACTCCTGTGGCCAAATGTAATAGCCAGGTCCATCTTAACAGCTTTGTTGGCCTTGGGCAAAACAATTCATTTGGGGCCCCTTTACACCCATTAAGGGGAATAAATGTAAAAACATTCATAAAACACACCTCCTATGGTCCCCTGCCATCTCTCCACTTGTTCCAGCCATCCACCAATCATCATGAAGACAGCCATTGACTGTCTGGCTGCATGCTGAGAAGCAGGAAGACAATGCTGCCTGGTTGCTCTGTTTGTGTGTGATTCGCAATCATGGCGACCAGGCAGCATTCTCTGCTAAAGAAAATATGCACAGAGGTTGACTCCTCTGTATTTATCTCAGAGAGCGCCACACAATTGGAGAATTGATTATCACAATAGACAGAGAAAAAACAGTCCTGCGCTGCGGAAAGACGTCAAATTATAAACAAATATGTAATATAATACCACCAGACTTGGTTAAAATAAACCAGCATTCTTATCAATTGCAGCTGTTCTATTTGGGATAGCTCAATGTCCCAATAAAACAAAAAAGCAAACTTGTAGAAAGATAAAACTGCGCAATATCAGGAATATGACATTTATTAATATTTATCTCCAATAAATGGCACAATACTCTAAAAATCACATAAAACGTATAAATGAATAATAAAAGAAAAAAGCACATATACTGTGTAACACCTAAAACAACATAGGGCCTTATTTTGGTTCATTCTTTCTGACAAAATCCTTCTTAGATGGGCAAAACTATGTGCACTGCAGGTGGGGCAGGTGTTACTTGTGCAGAGAGAATTAGATTTGGGTGGGGTTTTACTTCAAAGTGAGATCTATATTGCAGTGTAAAAATAAAGCAGTCAGTATTTTCCCTGCACAGAAACAAAATAACTCACCCAAATCTAATTCTCTCTGCACATGTTACATCTGCCCCCCCTGCAGTGCACATGTTTTTTTTCCATCTAAGAAGGATTTTGTCAGAAAGAATGAACCAAAATAAGGCCCAGCACCTAAATCAGGCATACATTACTGATTCAAGTCGGCATGCACTATACCTTGAGTTTTATTGTTAGTAAATAAGCAGAGTGGATTTAGCTTAGTCCATAACAACTTGTTAGTAAGCAGCTCTGTGTCACAGATAAGACACCATTAGTTGTTAGTACTTATGGTACTTGTGTAATATCTGGGCGCCCGATGTGTTTGATTGTATGCCTTAACTTAAGGCAAACAATCAGATGCAATGGACGCGATTTTTTCGGAAAAATCGCGTGGATCGCATCGCATGCAACCAAATCGCATGCGATGTGATCGGTGCGATCGACGCAATTTTTCCATAGGATTCAATGTTAAATGGTCCTGTTCATACCCCCATTATCCAAGTTGGCATGGAGTTGATTTTATATAGCGTGGCGAGCGCAGTGAGCCACGGAGCCTGGAGCGTGGCGAGCGCAACGAGCCCCGCGAGGGGACGCAGATTACTTAAAATGTATTCCACGTCCCCTCGCGGGGCTCGCTGCGCTCGCCACGCTATATAAAATCAACTCCATGCCAACTTGGATAGTGGGAGTATGAACAGGACCATTTAACATTGAATTCTATGGAAAAATCGCGTCCATCGCATCACATCGCATCACATGCGATTTGGTTGCATGCGATGCGATGGACGCAATTTTTCCGACCCGATCCAAAAATTGGGCACCCAGATATTGCACAAGTACCGTACTTATAAATCTCACCTATTTAACTTTGGTAATTTCAATTAGCAGAGATGGTGTGGATGTGATAAATTTAAAATGTCCAGTTTTTATGTCTGGCCAGACAGTATAACAGAGGTACCTTTATTATTATAATTTTATTTATAAGGCGCCACAAGTGTTTCGCAGCGCCGTGCAAAAGAACAGTATTACATTAAATAAATAACAAAAATAGGGTACAAATAAAGAGCGCCACAGTTCAATACACATTACAGCTTAAATATAAGTAGTGAGGACTCAATCAACATACAACTAGAGGCTTGAGGCCAATGATGGAGATGAGTATGCATACGAACAGAGCCGGCCTTAGGCATAGGCAAACTAGGCAATTGCCTAGGGCATTTGGAATGCCTAGGGGCATCAGCAGCTTCTGCTGATTAAAATGATATGCAGCATGCCTATATTTTGTGTGTGAGTGAGGCTGTTACTGCATATGAAATAGTGTATTCATGGAAATCACTGGAACATAGCATTCCGTATGCAGGTACAGCCACAGTCGCTCACAGAATATAGGCATGCTGCATATCATTTTAATCATTGGAAGCTCCTTGTGTGTGCTGGTCATAGTGCAAATAAGACAAATTTTCAACAAAAAAGGCACCCAACGTTAGCAGAACTGGCCAAGAGCTGCATGGCCTATTGAGTCAAGATGTATGAGGAAACATCTATATCCAAGCCGAGGCAGAGGTCACAGTGTTAGCGGCTGTGCGAGTGCTGTCTGCGGGTGGGTTGGTTGTGCAATAGTGTTCGGCATATGTGTAATGGGCATTATGTGTGCCATGTATAAATGTATTAATAATGTGCGACATATGTGTAAGGGGCATTATGTGTGTCATTATGTGTATGGAGGGCATTAATAAAGGTTGGCATAATGTGTAAGGGGCATTATGGTTATAAGGACATTAATAATGTGTGTCATGTGTGTCAAAGGGGTAGGGGGTACAAATTACCCAGGCCAAAGTCTGATGGAAGGGCCCAGTGGGGGCCCCGGGCCCCCTCCCCTTAAGTGACAGCAGAAGCTGCAGCTATTCTCCTCTGCCCAGCACACACTGCTTTGTGCTGGATTGCAGTGTGGCCATGGAGGTGCATAAAATACAATATTTTCTCAGGATTTTTTTCTAAGGGTGTAATGTGAATAATGTGAGGAGTAATGTATATAAGGTAAAGTGGTGCTACTGTGTGATGTAACGTGAATAAGGGACACCATTGCATGATATAATGTGAATAAAGTGGCACTACTGTGTGGCATAATTTTAATTGGGGATACTATTGTGTGGCTATGCCTCTTCCCAGCAAGAACACACCCCTGTTTGGGCCATGTACCGAATGTGTGCACTGTTTCTATTTAAAATATTACGGGTAGGAGCACCAAAATGATGACTGCTATGATGAGGGTTAATGGTGCTGGGAAAGGGGAGCAGGGTCAGAGGCGAAACTAGTGGCGGTGCTAGGGGACACCAGACAAAATCTTGCCTAGGGCGTCATTTAGGCTAGGGCCGGCTCTGCAGACGAAGATGGTCACTGAGTGTTTGAGTATAGGAGAGCTGTGAGTGATATGTGAATAGAAGAGGGCTTTGACAACAGGAGGGAAGAGGGCCCTGCTCCGAGGAGCTTACAATCTAGTAGGAAGGGGAGCCAGACAGATTACAAGAGGTGCAAGCAAGTGGGTGGTAGCTAGATAGCAGGATGTAAACAGGCAAAGGGTCAGAGAACCAGCTAGTTTATGCAGTGGAAGGGTACGCTTTGATGAATAGGTGACTTTTCAGTGCCCGTTTGAAGAAATAAGTGATACCTTACAGCAGCGGTGGGGAACCTCCGGCCCGCGGGCCGTACATGGCCCCCGCAGCCGGTCTTTGTGGCCCGCCCACCCTCCCGGCGGCTGTGAAGGGAAGTCAAGTACAGGGGAAATCTCGCGAGAGTTACCGACCTCTTGCGAGATTTCCCCTGTATCAGACTCCCTGCACAGCCGCCGGACCACACAGGCGGGCGACTCTCAAACTGTGGCAGCCGCCGGAGTGTGGGACGGCTGCTGCAGGGCAATTTGTAAGTTTTTTTTTAAATGGCCCCTGAGCCATTTTCAACCAATGGAAATGGCCCTTGGCCCCCTAAATGTTCCCCACCCCTGCCTTACAGGGTATCACTTATTTCTTCATAATTCTCAGGTGCACTTTTCTATATTGCACCATCCTTCCTTTAATTCATTTTAAGAAGAGTGGGCCAAAGAACTTACACCTAGCCACAGCTGGAGGGAAAAAGCATTTATAGTGATGCATGTTATCCACATTTCCCCTAGTGCTTTACTAATGTGGAGACTGAGCTGCCCCACTACCCCAAACTCTGGGCCTAGTTCCAATAGGTGTGGTTATTCTTTCCAATGGGGGGTAGTGGACAAATGGGGTAATTCCGGTTGGTTTGCAAAAGCAAACTCATTTAATGGACAAAACCATGTGCACTGCAGGTGGGGCAGATGTAACATGTGCAGAGAGAGTTACATTTGGGTGAGTTATTTTGTTTCTGTGCAGAGTAAATAATGGCTGCTTTATTCTTACACTGCAATTTAGATTTCAGTTTGAACACAACCCTCCCAAATCTAACTCTCTTCTCACATGTTACATCTGCACCACCTGCAGTGCACATGGTTTTGTCCATTGAAGAAGGAGTTTGCTTTTGCAAACCACTCCTGTGCACTTAATATGGACATCACATCACACGGCACTACAGACGCTGTGCGATCCGATGCGATGCGATTTCACTACGGAGAATAGCCCAGTACACTAAATGCGTACTGGGCGCCCTGCCAGGAAACAAGTACCAAATTTTTTTGCTCATTCTGTGCCACATAAAGGGAATTTTGGCTCTTTCCCCGTGGCATCCTGTTTAAGAGGCAAGTGTAAGTGGGTCTATTACTGTTTTGCATAATGTGTATAAGGGGCATATACCATGGTACACTACACTCAAGGACATGCCCCCTTTTGAGTGGCAGCACCCTCTTTTTCTGGAGTGTGCACATAACTTCAGCCTTCAATTTCCCATACCCCCACTTTCCACCTCGACCACTGCACACACATATATATACAAAGCGCACCTCACACACTTACACATTGGATAGATACACACAACACAAAACACCACACACAGTACACACACCCACAACACACACAAAAAAAATGCATCATAGGTGCTAAATCTCAGGAGTGGATGTGGAATAAATCAACACACACCAGCTATCAAGTCAGGAGTGGTGCGTTTCAAACAACACCACACCTGATTTCATTGCTGGCATTGAGTATCAATGCAAACACATTCTAACATTATGGTGGAATCTATAACAAATTACAATCTGGCACAACATAACATGACATTTTACAGCAATTCTGGAAATTAAAAATAAAACAAAGGTTTTCCCGGGCAACGCCGGGCGGGTCAGCTAGTATGTACATATATAAAAGTAGAAGTAGATACTAATGTATACTAATATATGTAGAATTATTGTCATTCATTCTACTTTAGGAGATGATAACATTATCTTTACTCCCATGACCAGCTCGTGAACAGGATGCATCGTCTACTGATAATATAGAAGTTCCTGTACTGCTGAATATTATGAATAATTGAATACTAGTAAACACAAATAGAGTTTCTGAACTAGTCACATGCGACAGAGACACAGGAGGCATCTGGGAAATCCACCCATTGGCCTGACTTGCTGGGATTCCTGCAGGTCACATGGTCTTTCCAGATGAATCACTGTAATGTCTCATGGAGAACGTGACCCTGTTTTTAGTGTTGGCATAGTATGTACAGTATACATTTCACCGCTAAGGTCACTTACCTTAAAACTGAAGACAGACAACTATTGTACCCCACACCTGTCTCACCTGAGATCTTTCCAATTCCAATAAGACTGCCCATGCAGGCAGCAAATATTAAGGATTCCTGGGACTTACAGGAAACAGGGCCATAACAACTATAGGGTGTTCCCATGAAAACGCTGTGTTCTTATGGAAATAAGGCATTGATGTGGCTGCTGTCCGCAGATATCCACTGCCCGCTCTGTCCTCATACAGATCGCACGCAAAATGTCTTAGTTATGCATGTCTAGGCTGCAAATGGATGTTTATTCAAAACATCCATTTGCAGTCAAGCGTGCAAATTTGGTGAGTGAGGGGGGAGGGCGACTGTACAAGTGGTGGGCACCTTTAAAATCACACGCAGCGCTGCGAACTTCACAGCACTGTGTGTAAACCAGAATAAGGTCCTAAGGTCAAGTTTAGCTGGGAAATTGGATTAAACCTGACCAAACTAATGGGTGCGACGTGAAAAGTCCCATTTGCGCTAAAGTGGATGACCCTAGGGGGTCCTCCCCAATAAGTTAGATGGCTTGTCTAATGCATTAATATGCCACTCTGTGCCCTGTGAATAAGGTGCATGGGAACACCAAAACAGCTGTTAGGGTGCTGACTAAGGCCCTTATTCTGGTTTGCTCATAAAGGCAAATTCCTTCTCAAATGGACAAAACCATGTGCACTGCAGGTGGGGCAGATGTAACATGTGCAGAGAGAGTTGGATTTGGGTGGGGTTTTACTTCAAATTGAGATCTATTTTGCAGTGTAAAAGTAAAGCAGTCAGTATTTACCCTGCACAGAAACAAAATAACTCACCAAATCTAATTCTCTTCACAAGCCCTGCAGTGCATATGGTTTTGTCCATTAGAGAATGAAATACTGCTAATATTATGCTTTTAAGGCATGATATATACAATTCTTTATCAGACTGGCTCCTCATTCCCCTCCCTTCTGTTCTGTTCTGGTCCATGGTCCCCATTCTTCCCTGTCCAGTATCCCCCACTACAAGGTCCCAGCCACCCCTGCCCAGCTGCGCTACCCTGTCCACCTCCGTCACTCCATCCTGCTCTGCCCCCTACCCCACCATCACTTTGTTCCACCCCTCACCACTCCCATATTCAGGGCTAGATATAGAGCAAAATTACAGGGTGGTACAATGAGTGTGGTCTCACAATAATATGCGCATAGCCTCAAAGAAAATACCATATCCTTGAGCCAATATGTGACAGCAAAGGGTGAAAGGGAGAGGCAGTGGGTTATTGGGAGAGGCAGTGAAAGAAGGGGAAAGGGTGATAGAAAAGAGAGGGTGATAGGGATATACAGCAGTGATGCAGGGGAGAGCCAATGGGTAATAGTAAGAGGGTGATTTTTTTTATAGATGCAGATTGTGTCAAGAGAGGGGGATAATGGATAAAAAATGATGCAAAGGAGAGGCAATGGGTGACAGAAGTGGGTGACATGGAGAGCCAGTGGATGATGTCAGGGAGAGGCAGAGGATGACTGGAGAAGCTGAATGAAGAGGCAATGGAAGACAGGGAGAAGGTGACAGAAGAGTCAGTGGGAGAAAGGGAGAAGGTGACAGAAGAGGCAGTGGGAGACCATGGAAAGATTAACAATGGGCCTGATTGCACTGAAGTTCCAGGCCCACTCTCCAAATAGGCCCACAGCACCTGCAACCAGTGGCGGATTCAGGGGGGAGGGCACCCAGGCACGTGCCCCCCCCCCCCCCGCCCTATCATTTCTGACAGCTCCAGGCCCATTTAGACCTTAATATGGCACTGTGGGAGACAGGTACAGGCAGTGGATGATGCCAGGGAAAGGGTAGCAGGTCATGGATTAGAAGAGGGTGACAGACATATAGGTGACAGGAAAAGGCAGTGGATAACATCAGGGGCATAAGTTTATCCCAGTCACCTGGAGGCAAGTTGGAGTTTGGTGTTCCACCTTTCTAAATAGCTCTCTAAGCTGCGCTACAGGGACCAAAGCTGTCCTGTCCCCTACTGCAGGTGTTGGCAGGGGTCGATGACAGAATTTGTGGTTTGTGGACCCAGGTGCAAAAATATAATTCAGACCCCCCCCCTCCTCAACCCCAACCCAAGTTTACAATAACTCATTGCTTGTTTGGGTAGCAGTGGGCATCAATGGTAGTTCAGCCAATGGCAGGGGTAATTATATGGAGGCAGTGCCGGATTAAGGGCCTCATAGGCTGGAGCTGAAAATGTACAAGGGCCTAGTACGAGAAGTTGAGAAGGCGATGCCAATGCCATGTAGAACCCATACACACTATAGGCCCCAATGTCACCCTAAATATATAAAAGTACAAAAATTGCATAAATAGGTAAAACAGAAATATTAATACTTATGATTTATGGCCAACCATGTGGCCTTTTGGCAGTCATCACGCTGTCATGATGCTGGGCCTACTTTTATGTATAGGCCTGGAGCTACAGCTCTATCTGCCTCATTGTTAATCTGGCCCTGGCTAGAGGCGATTAACTGTGCAGCAGGTTTGCAGCTGATCACTGAGAGCAGCGGGCATACTTGGAACATGCTATGAACCACATTGGTGCTGCTGTACATGCGGGTACCGCTTCGGGCATGGAGCCTGGAGGCAGGCGACTCCATTGTCTCTGGAAGTTATTGTGAAGATACGGGTTCTTCAATCACTCAGACACCGAGCAGATGAAACCAAAATATGGTTTATTTTTATCACAGCACACACAGGTAGACAAAGACAGGAACAAGAGGCAAATGTAGCATATAAACGTTATCGGGTAGCAGTCCAAAATGGCAGTCCTTGTAGCAGCAGTTCCAAAGCACAAAACTATCACTCCTCCACACAGCAGTGATAGTAGATAAGTCCACACGATACCTTGTAGCAGCAGTTCCAAAGCACAAAACTATCACTCCTCCACACAGCAGTGATAGCAGATAAGTCCACACGATACCTTGTAGCAGCAGTTCCAAAGCACAAAACTATCACTCCTCCACACAGCAGTGATAGCAGATAAGTCCACACGATACCTTGTAGCAGCAGTTCCAAAGCACAAAACTATCACTCCTCCACACAGCAGTGATAGCAGATAAGTCCACACGATACCTTGTAGCAGCAGTTCCAAAGCACAAAACTATCACTCCTCCACACAGCAGTGATAGCAGATAAGTCCACACGATACCTTGTAGCAGCAGTTCCAAAGCACAAAACTATCACTCCTCCACACAGC
This sequence comes from Crinia signifera, assembly GCF_055691185.1. NCBI lineage: Eukaryota > Metazoa > Chordata > Amphibia > Anura > Myobatrachidae > Crinia > Crinia signifera. The sequence goes on along the minus strand of NC_139226.1, from coordinate 100,664,379 downwards.
AGTGATAGCAGATAAGTCCACACGATACCTTGTAGCAGCAGTTCCAAAGCACAAAACTATCACTCCTCCACACAGCAGTGATAGCAGATAAGTCCATACGATACCTAGATAGAGTACAACCTCTTAGTCTAGGACAGTCCAAAAAATCTCCCCCCTGGCTTGTGTGCATGTGAGGGGACAGGCGGCGGGGGGCTGTGCTGGGGAGGGGACGGAGGAGGCTTACCTCCGTCTCCCTCCGGCTGGCTCCCCGTTGCGGCGTCGGCGGCGAGATTGCGGCCTGGAGGAACTTGAGTCCGGGAGGATTCAGGTTCCTCCAATCAACCGCCGGTATTTCGAATGGCGCGCCTCGCGCGAGCCAATAAGCGCTCGCGGCGAGGCGGCCAATCAGCGCGGGACGCGGTGGACCAATCCGGGCTCGCCGCGTCATAGCTCCGCCTCCTCCCAGCGTCTTATATTAGACGCGGGGGAGCGGCGGAGCGGAGTTTGTCGGCGGAGAGGGAGCGAGGAAGAGCTCCTGAAGGCAGAAGGGAGAAGCAGCGGCAGAGACGGCGGCGGAGACGGCGGCAGAGACGGCGGCAGATCCAGGAGCAGCCAGCACCGCAGCAGAGGCTACCGAAGAGCCCAAAGAACAGAAGCTGAGGACCGGAGAGTGCTGCAGCAGTGGGGAGACAAAAGAGCTAACGAAGTCCCCTGCTGCAGCCTCTCCCACCGGATCGGGTAAGTGGCCCTGGCCGGCCACCACCAGCACATAGCCACCCTAGACCACCACTGTCAGGCCTCCAGCCTGTGCCCTAATTCCAGGCCTCCGGCCTGTGCCTCAGTGTCAGGCCTCCAGCCTGTGCCCTAATCCCAGGCCTCCGGCCTGTGCCTCAGTGTCAGGCCTCCAGCCTGTGCCCTAACCCCAGGCCTCCTACCTGTACGTAATCACCAGGCCTCTGGCCTGTGCTCATCCCCAGGCCTACTGCCTGTGTGTCATAGGTCTGCGGCATCCATCTTAGGCCTGTCGGCCATTTTGTATATTAGTTAACTATAGGAAGGGAAGGGTGATCCAGCCCTCCCACACCACAGGTCTTGAGCTGGGATAGACGGCTGTCTACCCAGGTATCGGTGCCTGTCCTAGGGGTGTACTGCAGTAAGCCGGGAGCACTTTATATCACAGAGGTTAGTACCTTTCACACACACCTGTTATAGTATGATCTGATCACGTAATTGTTTGATTGTCCTTATGTCTGCCTTGACTGTTAGTTAGAGGATATTGCTTGTTGTTTGCTAGTGTAAGTTCAGCCTAGTTACTCGAGTTATGTTAGGGACAGGTTAGTCTTAGTTAGATTAGTGAAGGGTTGTAGAGAGGCTGTTTTCGTACTTGTTCCCCAGGTGCTGGGATCCTCAAGCAAGGTGACAAGGAATTACGTAGGTGAGTTTCATCCGTGTGTGTGTTTGTCCCTGAGCGCCGGTCTGTGGCTCTCCCGTGAGAGAGTCACATCTACCACCTACGTGCGAGAGTGCGAATAGGTGAAGTTAGGGTGGCTGAGGCCTTTGGCCGATGATGACCTTCGCCTAACCGGTGAAGCTCGCAGCACCCGTGGGTGTCCATAAGTGACCCCGTCTTAACATACAGCCCGGCTGTGGTTACAAGTATCCTTTTCCCCTCTAGTGATATTCCGGTCCTCGTTGGATACCTGGGGCGGACCCTTCGCGGAACCTTTGAGAGTTGAGAAGCTCACCTAACCGTAAGTGAATTACTACCAATTCACATTTGGCGTAGTCGGCAGGATGTCGGAGACAGAGGAAACTTCTCCGAAAGGGGACCGAAAGTTTAATTTCGGCTCCGCCCTGTCCAGGGTGCCCCGGTACGATGGGCAGAATATGTCGCTGGGAGATTGGAAGAAGAGACTGGAAGGGATCATCCAGATGTACCGGGTGCCGGAAGAGTTCCAGCATCAACTTGCGGTTAATGCTTTAGATGGAGAGGCCTGGCGGTCCGTCATCCTTGTCGCCGAGGATGACCGGGATACCTTGGACGACGTGTTCGGGATACTCGAAATGTCTGCCTTGACTGTTAGTTAGAGGATATTGCTTGTTGTTTGCTAGTGTAAGTTCAGCCTAGTTACTCGTGTTATGTTAGGGACAGGTTAGTCTTAGTTAGATTAGTGAAGGGTTGTAGAGAGGCTGTTTTCGTACTTGTTCCCCAGGTGCTGGGATCCTCAAGCAAGGTGACAAGGAATTACGTAGGTGAGTTTCATCCGTGTGTGTGTTTGTCCCTGAGCGCCGGTCTGTGGCTCTCCCGTGAGAGAGTCACATCTACCACCTACGTGCGAGAGTGCGAATAGGTGAAGTTAGGGTGGCTGAGGCCTTTGGCCGATGATGACCTTCGCCTAACCGGTGAAGCTCGCAGCACCCGTGGGTGTCCATAAGTGACCCCGTCTTAACATACAGCCCGGCTGTGGTTACAAGTATCCTTTTCCCCTCTAGTGATATTCCGGTCCTCGTTGGATACCTGGGGCGGACCCTTCGCGGAACCTTTGAGAGTTGAGAAGCTCACCTAACCGTAAGTGAATTACTACCAATTCACATTTGGCGTAGTCGGCAGGATGTCGGAGACAGAGGAAACTTCTCTGAAAGGGGACCGAAAGTTTAATTTCGGCTCCGCCCTGTCCAGGGTGCCCCGGTACGATGGGCAGAATATGTCGCTGGGAGATTGGAAGAAGAGACTGGAAGGGATCATCCAGATGTACCGGGTGCCGGAAGAGTTCCAGCATCAACTTGCGGTTAATGCTTTAGATGGAGAGGCCTGGCGGTCCGTCATCCTTGTCGCCGAGGATGACCGGGATACCTTGGACGACGTGTTCGGGATACTCGACGGAATCTATGGAAATACTTCCTCCGCGGGAAACCTGCGACAGCGATTGTTTACGCGCGTGCAGAGGGAGGACGAATCTATCCCGCAGTTTGCCAATGCACTACAAGAAATGCTGGGAGAGATTTGTCGCCGTGACCCGGAATGTTTGGGCAAGTTGGCCAACCCCAGCATCGTATTACGGGATCAATTCGCACTGGGATTACGGAGTGTCCCCCTGCGGCAGATTTTGTTGGACAAAATTTCCGACAACAAAATGCTTACGTTCCACCAAACCCAAGTGGAGGCCATCGCCCGAGACCGGGATGCTAACTTCGGCCCCTATGCTATGGCCCCACAGTGTCTGACGCCCGTATCGGCCCCAGTCGCTCGGGAGGAACCCCACCCCCTTGAATCATGTATCAAGGATTTGAAGGAGGCCTTTTCAAAAGTCACGCTAGAAATGAGAGAAGAGATCTCCCAGTTGCGGGAAGAAGACCATTGACAGAGGGGCCATGGGAATGTAGAAGACCGTGCTCCCCGGCGAGTGCAAGGGGGATCACGAGGGGGCAACAACAGTGGGGCCCGACCTAGAGAGAACAGAGGCCCCCGATGTTACAGCTGTGGCCGCTTCGGACACTTCGCTCGGGAGTGCGGGGCAGACCGGGGCCCTCCTTTAAACTAGAGTCCCTCGCGGTCACGGGACCACCCGCGGGGGAGATGGGCGGAGAGGCAGCTATAGTGGATTCAGCTGACCTAGTGGGAGAGTGTCCTGTTGTTGTGGGATGTTTTGCGGACAAGGAACAGAAATGCCTGTTGGACACCGGCTCTCAGGTGACCACCATGTCGGAGGACTGTTTCCTGGAACATTATTCCCACCTGAAGGAGGCAGTGTTTGAAAGCTGGGTTACCCTTACGGCTGCTAACAACCTTCCTATCCCAGTCGTGGGGGTGGTCTGGATGGAGATAGAGATTTGTGGCCAGAAGGTGGGGAAGAAGGGGATCCTGGTAGTTAAAGGTAAGGGGCTCAGCCATGGGCCGGTGATCGTCGGTATGAATGTATTGAAGGATCTTGATCGGATTTTATTCCAGGAGAGTGGCCCCCAATACTGGAAGAAGCTGGGTGTCCAGCGCCCGGTGCAACAGGCCTTTCAACAAGTGGGACAAATTTGCGAAACCGGAAGGTCGGAAGAGTCTATGGGAATTATCAAAACTAGTCATAGACAACAGATAGAGCTGCCTCCCCGTCAAGAGATCGTTCTTCCCCTCGAGGTAAGGACCCACCGGCGGTTGGATGGGTTTGAAGTGATGGTGGAACCCAACGGATATTTGGGAATTGACTCCGGCCTCATCCTGGCTCGAACCCTGGCAGTGGTAAGGGACGGCAAAGTATTGGTTCGGCTGTGCAACCTTCTGGATGAGCCCAGGAAAATTCCAGCCGGCGCCACCATAGCTACTGTGACTACTGTCCCCAGGGATAATATATGTGGGGGGCGGCCAATTTTGCTACGACCAGAGGAAAAAGAGGCATGGTCGATGGCGGTGAGTTTGGGAGAGGAGGAGTGCCCCAGTGCAGATTGGAATGGTCGAGTAATTCGGGAACAGATGGATGTTTCCCTAGATGAGTGTGATGCTGCGACAGTACAGAGGCTGGAGGATATGCTGTGGGAGAGGCGGAAGGTTTTTTCCCGGCATGAGGAGGATTTTGGGTATACTGAGGACTTGCAGCATGAGATCCGCACTGGAGATAGTCTTCCTGTTCGAGAGAGGTACCGGCCAATTCCTCCCAAACTTTACCAAGAGGTGAAAACAATGTTGCGGCAGATGCTGGAGAACAAGGTGATCCGTGAGAGTAAAAGTCCGTGGGCCGCCCCCATTGTTCTTGTGCGGAAGAAAGATGGTTCCATCCGATTCTGTGTGGATTACCGTCGGTTGAATAGCTGCACCGTCCGAGATGCGTACCCGTTGCCACGAATCGAGGAATCCCTAGCTGCCCTCGGGGACGCTCGGTATTTTTCCACACTAGATCTGGCCAGTGGGTACTGGCAAGTCGCCGTAGCTACGCAGGACCAAGAAAAGACTGCCTTTACGACACCGATGGGGTTGTTCGAATTTCTGCGTATGCCTTTTGGACTCACCAATGCGCCGGCGACATTCCAACGAATGATGGAGAGGTGTTTGGGGGACTTGAACTTTGAAGCGCTGTTGATTTACCTGGATGACATCATTGTCTTTGCTTCTACTCTGGATGAACATCTGGTGAGGCTGGACTTGGTGCTGCAGCGCCTGGAGAAGTACGGACTTAAGCTAAAGCCCCGCAAGTGCCAGTCTCGAGTACCTGGGTCATGTGGTGTCCAGGGATGGAGTGTGCCCCACCCCGAGTAAGATTTCGGCTGTACAAGACTGGAAAACTCCGACCACCATTACAGAGTTGCGAGCCTTCTTAGGATTGGTTGGCTACTACCGTCGGTTCATCAAGGACTTTGCCAAGGTGGCCGAGCCCCTGCAGGCCCTGCTGCGAGGTGTCGCCACTACCAACAAGAAACAGGCCGTGGCCTGGGGGGCTCCCCAGGAGGTGGCGTTTGCCCACCTCAAGCGAATGCTCACGGAGGCGCCGGTACTGGGCTATGCCAACTTTGAAAAGCCTTTCATTCTTTATACGGACGGCAGCCTGCAGGGACTGGGGGCTGTACTATCCCAGGAACAGGACGGCCAGGAGCGAGTGATTGCCTATGGCAGTAGGAGTTTGCGAGAGACCGAGAGGAACCCGGACAACTACAGTGCCTTCAAGCTAGAGCTACTAGCAGTAGTCTGGGCCGTAACTGAGAAATTTGCGGAGTATCTGGCGGCAGCTCACGTGGAGATCTTCACCGACCACAATCCTCTGGCCTATTTGGACACTGCCAAGCTTGGAGCGTTGGAACAACGGTGGGTAGCGCGACTGGCGAAATACAGCCACAAGATCCGCTACCGGCCAGGAAAAAGTAACGGGAATGCTGATGCTTTATCTCGGTTTCCTCAACAGATACCCCTGGTCCCGGGGGACGAGGAACATGAAGCAGTAGAGATTCCCGACTTAACCAGGATCACCTCCTCTGGGGTACAGACGCAACCCCAGGTAGAGGTGGAGACACGTTTGTACCGAAACACAGAGCGGGATTGGGCCTCGTTACAACAGAATGATCCCGGGCTACATGCCATTCGCCAATGGAAGATCAGAGGACACTGGCCCAATCGCGAGGAGCGGAATCGACTGACCCCCTACTGCCAGAAACTCCTTCGGAGCTGGGATCGTCTAAAGGTCTGCGCTGGTACGTTACGCCGCCAGGTGTACTTGGAACAAGAATTTCGCATGGTGGACCAGGTTGTAGTGCCCGAAGCATTGATACTGACCTTGGTGGTTGAGGCTCACGAGAATGGAGCCCACCTGGGGGCAGCAAAAACTTACCAGTGGGTACAACGCCTGTTCTTTGCCCCCCAGTTGCTGGCGATTGTAGAAAGAGTGTGTCGGGAGTGTCGACAGTGCGGGGTAGTGAAGCCCTCGATGCAACATCCTCCTATACAGACCATCAAGACCAGTCGCACCTTGGAACTGCTGATGATTGACTACGTCCTCATTGGAGAATCTGTCAGTGGTCATCAATATGCCCTAGTCATGACGGATCACTTTACAAAGTTCACTGTGGTGGTGCCGACCCGGGATCAGACGGCGGAGTCCGCGACCAAAGCTATTGTGGAGCATTTCATTCGGCAATATGGGTGTCCTGAACGGATCCATTCAGATCAGGGTGCCTGTTTTCAAGGGAAACTCATGGAACAGCTTTGCTTGCTATATGGAGTGCAGAAGTCCCGCACCACGCCGTATCATCCCCAGGGCAATGGCGCTTGCGAACGGTTCAACCGGACGTTGCTTCAGATGTTGCGAACCTTAGAAGCAACCAAGAGACGACGATGGCCCGAACATGTGCAAGAATTAGTGTGGATTTATAACAACAGGGTACACAGCACCACGGGATTCTCGCCATTTTTCTTGATGTTTGGGCGCCCCGGACGAGATGCCCAGGAATTACATCTGTCCGAATCGGGAGCAGGGGGGGACGCCTTGCCTGGGGATTGGATCACTGAACATCAACAGAGGTTGAAAGAGGCACACGACATAGCGAGGAGAAGGATAGCGGATCATGCTCACCCCCCTGTTAGTGGTCGAGGGGCGGAGCCCCTGCAGGTGGGTCAACGAGTACTTGTCCGCATGGTCCGTCCGGGGAACAAGCTGTCAGAAAGCTGGGAGGTGGTGCCATATGTGGTCCGGAGACGGTTGTCTGAGCAAGGTCCGGTTTATGAAGTAGAAAGTACGGATGGGACAGGTCGGCTGAGGATCCTCAATCGAGACAAGCTGCGTCCTTGCCCGTTTCCAGAAGACATCGAGGAGGAAGGACCTCCGGACACGCGGCCTTTGCCACCACCAGTGCCCGGGGAAGATGATCTAAGCGAAGATGGGTGGGTGTTCATTGAACTGCCTAGAGACAGCGTGGCCCCTGATGATGGAACTCCTGGTCCTGGGATTGTTCCCCCAATGAGACGTTCACAGAGGACCAACCGTGGTGTTCCCGGTCCGCAATATGCTGACCCCAACTTTGTATGGTCCAGTCCTGTATTTGTCGGGACGACAAAGGAAAAAGGGGGGGGAAATGTGAGGGGACAGGCGGCGGGGGGCTGTGCTGGGGAGGGGACGGAGGAGGCTTACCTCCGTCTCCCTCCGGCTGGCTCCCCGTTGCGGCGTCGGCGGCGAGATTGCGGCCTGGAGGAACTTGAGTCCGGGAGGATTCAGGTTCCTCCAATCAACCGCCGGTATTTCGAATGGCGCGCCTCGCGCGAGCCAATAAGCGCTCGCGGCGAGGCGGCCAATCAGCGCGGGACGCGGCGGACCAATCCGGGCTCGCCGCGTCATAGCTCCGCCTCCTCCCAGCGTCTTATATTAGACGCGGGGGAGCGGCGGAGCGGAGTTCGTCGGCGGAGAGGGAGCGAGGAAGAGCTCCTGAAGGCAGAAGGGAGAAGCAGCGGCAGAGACGGCGGCGGAGACGGCGGCAGAGACGGCGGCAGATCCAGGAGCAGCCAGCACCGCAGCAGAGGCTACCGAAGAGCCCAAAGAACAGAAGCTGAGGACCGGAGAGTGCTGCAGCAGTGGGGAGACAAAAGAGCTAACGAAGTCCCCTGCTGCAGCCTCTCCCACCGGATCGGGTAAGTGGCCCTGGCCGGCCACCACCAGCACATAGCCACCCTAGACCACCACTGTCAGGCCTCCAGCCTGTGCCCTAATTCCAGGCCTCCGGCCTGTGCCTCAGTGTCAGGCCTCCAGCCTGTGCCCTAATCCCAGGCCTCCGGCCTGTGCCTCAGTGTCAGGCCTCCAGCCTGTGCCCTAACCCCAGGCCTCCTACCTGTACGTAATCACCAGGCCTCTGGCCTGTGCTCATCCCCAGGCCTACTGCCTGTGTGTCATAGGTCTGCGGCATCCATCTTAGGCCTGTCGGCCATTTTGTATATTAGTTAACTATAGGAAGGGAAGGGTGATCCAGCCCTCCCACACCACAGGTCTTGAGCTGGGATAGACGGCTGTCTACCCAGGTATCGGTGCCTGTCCTAGGGGTGTACTGCAGTAAGCCGGGAGCACTTTATATCACAGAGGTTAGTACCTTTCACACACACCTGTTATAGTATGATCTGATCACGTAATTGTTTGATTGTCCTTATGTCTGCCTTGACTGTTAGTTAGAGGATATTGCTTGTTGTTTGCTAGTGTAAGTTCAGCCTAGTTACTCGTGTTATGTTAGGGACAGGTTAGTCCTAGTTAGATTAGTGAAGGGTTGTAGAGAGGCTGTTTTCGTTCTTGTTCCCCAGGTGCTGGGATGCTCAAGCAAGGTGACAAGGAATTACGTAGGTGAGTTTCATCCGTGTGTGTGTTTGTCCCTGAGCGCCGGTCTGTGGCTCTCCCGTGAGAGAGTCACATCTACCACCTACGTGCGAGAGTGCGAATAGGTGAAGTTAGGGTGGCTGAGGCCTTTGGCCGATGATGACCTTCGCCTAACCGGTGAAGCTCGCAGCACCCGTGGGTGTCCATAAGTGACCCCGTCTTAACATACAGCCCGGCTGTGGTTACAAGTATCCTTTTCCCCTCTAGTGATATTCCGGTCCTCGTTGGATACCTGGGGCGGACCCTTCGCGGAACCTTTGAGGGTTGAGAAGCTCACCTAACCGTAAGTGAATTACTACCAATTCACATTCAAGTCATTTTAAAAACTTCTAAATTCCCATGGTGCACAAACCAAAAGTGGACTTGCAGTGGATCTTGATTGGTGGATTCAAGAGTCAGGTATATCCCCCTCCCAGCTACTGCTGCTGCCCCCCCCTGCTGGGTTCGGTTCCAGTAAGTCTGCTAGTGACCAGAGATATGCAAGGGAGTATCAATACAATGAACAATAACCAGCTGATTGCGTTATGTGCTGATCACCCCTTGTGAAGATTGTCCCTCAGCTATCACCCTCCTGTGATAGCAAGAACAATAGTATGGTAATTGGACATAACCTTTTGGTGAATTCTTTCCTGGGTATTTCCTGTCCGACCATATTTGGGCAACATACAGTCTAATACTATGGTTCTGGAAATACACACAGATTTAGGGGGATAGAAACATCTATGGAGAATAAGAGGGTACAGACGGACTAAAAAAGTACATTAATCACTACACCTAATAAAATATAATAATTACAGCCTTACAGTGAGTCTAATAACTTCACATTCCTTCCCCTACTATTTTAGTCCCGGTACCAAGTTGTTCAGGAACCAATAACAACCTGTAGTGGGATGCAGAGCAGAGAATCTGAGGTTTGGATGTACCACCTGAGTCCCACAGAGTGACATCATACCAAACCCATCTTGTAAAAGGCGGCTGGTTTGCAGAATCAGCAAGGGCAATATCACAATCTAAGTTATACATTTGAACTAACAAGGGATTTAGCAATTCCTCTTCTTCAGATGCTGGGTACCCCCTCTCTGCAACATTGTAACCTTTTACACTGGGTACACCTATAGGGGGTACTAATACTTTTGCCTCTGGCACAATGGGGCAGGGAGCACTTTCCACCTCCCCCTCTTGCACAAGGAACAGCTGCCCAACAGCAGGCCAATATAGGGACTCTGGCCCTGGCACTTCCGCCACTCTGCCAAGTCCTTCCTCCCTCAAACCCAAACTAGGGGCATGGCAAATTTCAGTACAGCATTTGGTCTCAATTCCCAGGGCTGAGGAGGGACCCTCCATCAGGAACAATTCCGCTGGTGGCTGCAGGACAGGCCGTATCAGCTCTATCCCCTTAAAAGAAAGTTGCTCACCTGCAGCCACTTCTGCGCACACCTCCTTCTCCTGGATAACCTCCTTCCCCAGCTGAATATGCTGGGCAGCCTGAAACAAGACGTCATCTGTGACCGGTGTTCTTGTGGCCTGGATGTTGGCGAATACTCCTCTACCCACGGTGATCTCTTCTTGGACGCAGTCCTCATAGATCCCCTGGCAGCAGGAGAATAGCTCTTCATCTTCCATCTCAGCAAAAGGGAAGCTGTAGTGCAGCTCCTCCTGGGGTGCCTGGCTAACGGGCCCCACTTTTTTCACTTTGGGGATAACCTCCCCCAGTATAGAACACTGACCAGCTTCTTCCCTAGGCTGTGGGAGAAGCTGTTGCAGGCGGTGCTTTTTTTTGTCTCGCCATGCTGGGGTGTCCAGAAGCCCGTGATCAATCGCCTCTTCCTCTGCCACAATAAAGCACTCCTCCAGACACTCCAATTGTTCCCACACACTCAGCTGTGCACCGAAATGGAGGATCCATGCCCGATAATCGGTAAATGCTTTTGTAGGATCCCCCTGATCTTGAAGGATCTGCTGGATGATTCCCCCGCGAGTGCAGGATCGGATGGGTATACCTCGCAGCTGACATTCTGCTATTAGCTCCTCCATACTCATTTCTTCAAGGGCAGTTAGGGGCCCCCCTGACAACGACCCTTCTCTTGTGGTAACAAATAATTCTGTGGCAGACCCCTCGGTTGTCTGCCCAGATTGCAGTAGCCCCCTTCTAGACCTTTCCTCTGGTTCTATCTGGGGCATCAATTTATTCTGGACTTGTCCTTCAGCCTCAGAATATTGTCCTCTTTGTAGCATCTGGGTAACTGTAGCAATCACTTCCTCTGTAAATTCTACAAACTCTGGCTCCCCCAGCAGATTCCACGAGGTGGCCTCACCTTTACAGTGCAGGAATGCATCCCCCAGGTAACACAACTTGTCCTGTATACTGGATACTCTCCACCCGCTGATCATCTGCTGAGCTCTTTCCCAGTACTCCCAGATATACTGCATTTTCCTGACAATAAATAACAGATCCGGCTTCCCAGCCTGCCGATACACTGAAGAACCTCCATCCCTGAGCTCCTCTGCTCCAGGGGTCTTGAGGCATCGATTTTCTTTCCTTGGAAACATTTTACCTTTCACAGGAATGACACCTGCTCCCTTGCTGAACTTCACCTTAGTGCATTTTTCATTTCCTTACATATGGTCTGATCCTCTGTACTCTGTGCTTTCTGTGCTCGATGGTTGGTGTCTGAATGATCCCACTGTCGCTGCCGCCAAATGTGAAGATACGGGTTCTTCAATCACTCAGACACTGAGCAGATGAAACCAAAATATGGTTTATTTTTATCACAGCACACACAGGTAGACAAAGACAGGAACAAGAGGCAAATGTAGCATATGAACGTTATCGGGTAGCAGTCCAAAATGGCAGTCCTTGTAGCAGCAGTTCCAAAGCACAAAACTATCACTCCTCCACACAGCAGTGATAGTAGATAAGTCCACACGATACCTTGTAGCAGCAGTTCCAAAGCACAAAACTATCACTCCTCCACACAGCAGTGATAGCAGATAAGTCCACACGATACCTTGTAGCAGCAGTTCCAAAGCACAAAACTATCACTCCTCCACACAGCAGTGATAGCAGATAAGTCCATACGATACCTAGACAGAGTACAACCTCTTAGTCTAGGACAGTCCAAAAAATCTCCCCCCTGGCTTGTGTGCAAGTCATTTTAAAAACTTCTAAATTCCCACGGTGCACAAACCAAAAGTGGGCTTGCAGTGGATCTTGATTGATGTATTCAAGAGTCAGGTATATCCCCCTCCCAGCTACTGCTGCTGCCCCCCCCTGCTGGGTTCGGTTCCAGTAAGTCTGCTAGTGACCAGAGATATGCAAGGGAGTATCAATACAACGAACAATAACCAGCTGATTGCGTTATGTGCTGATCACCCCCTGTGAAGATTGTCCCTCAGCTATCACCCTCCTGTGATAGCAGGAACAATAGTATGGTAATTGGACATAACCTTTTGGTGAATTCTTTCCTGGGTATTTCCTGTCCGACCATATTTGGGCAACATACAGTCTAATACTATGGTTCTGGAAATACACACAGATTTGGGTGATAGAAACATCTATGGAGAATAAGAGGGTACAGACGGACTAAAAAAGTACATTAATCACTACACCTAATAAAATATAATAATTACAGCCTTACAGTGAGTCTGATAACTTCACAGTTATGCCCCTGGATGATATCAGGGCCAGATTAAGCCTTCTCCCTCTTGTCACTACTGGCCACAACCTGCATGGGAGAACACAGAGTAAAGGCAGTATAAAACTTACAGACCATAGAGTCACTAAAATAGCAGATACAAGCAAATGACAATATTAGCAGCAAAGCCTTGCATGTAGATCCTACATATGTATAATGTCACTGACTAGTTCAAATAGACTAGGGGGCAAGTTCAAATGTACGGACATGTTATAAAGCAAAGGTAGGAACATTGCGATAAGAGAGTACATGTAAACTCCAAAGTTGCTGGGAGGGTACATGTAAACTCCATGAGTAAGTGTGCTATTCAGGGCACCTGGAATATCAGATACCCATAATAGAAGTGGTCTTCAACTGGAGGTGGTCTGAAAAATAGGGAATAATTACATGGGAGAGTATGTACAAATCTGCTGGTATTAGATATCTTGCAGGATCTAGAATGTACAACAGGCAATCTGAAAGCTCTGATGGAGAAGTGCTCATAAAGGGCTCAGGTTAAAAGATCAATGGTAAATGGGTAACTGCAGGGGGGATCCATCTGTACCTTACTCTGTAGGAGACCTGACATCAGCTCTGCCTCTGATGAAAACCCTCCCATGACGAGGCTGCTGCTGTCATCCATGGGCCTGAGAAGCATGTGATGAGCTCCAGCAATCAGCTCAGCACAAGCCTCTCAGCCTCTGACCTCTTCATCGACCACACATCGGCAGATAGGTGAGCTGCAGCACTACCCCACTCATAACATTTTTGCCCACAGGGTGGCCCTAGATAGAGGGGGGCCCAGGGGTACTGACCCCCTACTACATTTTGATATGCACGAAAACCTGCATGGTGGGTTTTTACTGCGGGGGGAATCATCAGCAAAAGCTGGCAATACCCCATAGAAGCCTATAGACTTCTCAACACCATTCATGCCACTCTGCACAGACCCCCGCTGCCTCGAAACTGACCCCCCTCTCATCTTTGTCAACGCAGCACAGAGCTGTGCTGCCCAGACCAGTGACCTCCTCCTCCCTGCACTGTGCATCCTCTTCCGGGTGCAGGGAGGAGGAGAGTCCGTCCGCAGCAGCATCCGTCCGGGTAAGGGAGGGAGCCGCCGGGACCCGATGCGCAACGCCGGCCCCATTGCAAAGGACAGCTCTTATCACAAGAGCTGTCCTTTGCAATAATTATCGCATATGTTAGGAAATATGCAATAATTACCTCTGCTGTAGCCGGCGATGTGCGGCAAGTGGGGGTGCGGATGTGCGGAGTGCATCCCGCCCATAGTGTAAGAGTTTCACTCAATATGGATACTTCTCAAAGTCAATTTTAGACCCAAACTTTTTTAAGAGTCACATTATCTTTTTGGTGCAGTACTTCTGGATGTGATACTTTAAATAAATAACAATGATCAATTCCCAACACAGCGGTCACTTTTAATTGTGTATAAGTTATTATAATGAAACAGTTCATAATAAACAAGTCTCCAAACAGAAGTATAATGATAACCCTATTTCTGCCTAAACCAGTATTATTTCAAGCAGGTTATATTACTATACACTATAAAAGTGAGTGTGGTTATTCATTTTCCATTATCAATTTCTTATATTATAATGCAATCACCTGCTTTCCCATGACAGTTATATGGCACGAAAATGATACATCTTGTGATACTGTACTATTTGTGTTCCTGTTGATATTTCTAATGATGACTATAAATAGGTGGATCCCATTTAATCTAATCAGAATTCCCGAATGATTTGAGTAAATTCATGAGACTGATCTGCGACACAATATTGCAAGATGGATTCTGTCTCCCATAAACTATATCATTTACATGAAACTGATTCAAGAGCTATTCTGGAAACGTATTTTTCTGATAAGCCAGGAGAGAGCTTTGAAGATGAAGCACAAAGATTTCCTATGGAGAAATGTCACTATGCTTTCAGTGCTGGTATGTACACCATATTGGAATTTAAGATTGAATTATTTATTTTTGAGGTGGAGTAACTAAACACATAGGGGTGTATTCAATGCCGGGGGCCAGCGGTGACAGCGAGCAGGGCTGCCTGCTTTCTGTCACCGCTAGCCCGGTCAGTATTCAACGGGGAACCCCCCCCCCCGCGCGCTCGCACATACGCGATTCTGAAAATGGAGCGAGGAGAAATGGGCGTATGCGGCGGCAGAAGCAGCGAGACTCGCGGCTAATGTAGCGGGCTCCCTGCATTAGCCATAAGCCTCGCTGTTTGGAGGAATCCTCGCTGTCCAGCAAGGATTACCCTGGAACATTGAATAGAGTGAGCGGCCGGTGCGGGGGTTAAACAGCGAGGATCTATGGTTTTCTGTGCCATTTAACGCCCTCGCTGGCCACTCGCCACTGCATTGAATACTGCCCATAGTTTAGTTACTTGATACAATTGGGCAAATGCAATAGCATGTGAGAATCATAATGGCCCTTATTTTGGTTCATTCTTTCTGACAAAATCCTTCTTAGATGGGCAAAACCATGTGCACTGCAGGGGGGCAGATGTAACTTGTGCAGAGAGAATTAGATTTGGGTGGGGTTTTACTTCAAAGTGAGATCTATATTGCAGTGTAAAAATAAAGCAGTCAGTATTTTCCCTGCACAGAAACAAAATTACTCACCCAAATCTAATTCTCTCTGCACATGTTACATCTGCCCCCTGCAGTGCACATGGTTTTGTCCATCTAAGAAGGATTTTGTCAGAAAGAATGAACCAAAATAAGGCCCAATGTGAGAGACTTTGGGAGAGTTTTCCTAATCATTTACATAAGAGAGCGCCTAAACTTTGTGGATTGAAGTGACCAGGCTCATACAGAGTGAGGCCGGTAATGCAGGTCTTAATTACCTCCGTCGCCTGTTGATGGACTGCCGATGATCAAACGCAGTTGCCAGTGAGCTGCCAGCCTATGATTGCGTTATCCGTCACCTATCTTGTACTAACAGCAGTTCGTCCGAGTGCAGCGGGTGATTGGCACACAGGTCAGGGGGGCAGGGCGCTCAGAATAAAAGTAGTGCAATAACCTGTCTCTTGACGCGTTTCTCTGCTATCGGAGGTGCAGCTGTTTCATCAGAAGAATTTTCCCAGGACCAGTCGGGTGTTAATTAGTGTTGGCAAAATTTTAGAACGACAGATATATACTGTATGTGTTCATACATATTGCTGCAGTCAGGCCAATGTGAGGTCTCCTGAGAATCTTCTAGTGTTGGCGTCTACTTTTTCTTCGGTCGACAGTCTATAGCTCGACACATGAATAAGGTCAACATGGATTAGGTTGACAGGGTTGAAAGATTGACACAAGCAATAGGTTGACATGGAAAAGGTCAACATGAAAAGGTTGATGTGATTTTTGACTTTTTTTATATGTTTTAGCTGTCTTACATCGACATGGAGACCAGATAAGTGTTATGTTCCCCTCGCTTGGCGCACGGCACACTATTATATATACTATGTCCTCTTGGAAAGTATGAAAAAACACCTGTTTTGGAAATTTAATTTGAGAAACTCATGCTGACCTTTTGACCATGTAGACCTTAAGTATGTCGACCCTTTTCAGGTGACTATTTATTACCGACCTGCCGACCACATCCCTGCCTTAGTTGCAACGCAATGTGACTAGGATGCACATGGAGTCTATTAATAATTTGATATCTGACACTTATATATCAGTGTACAACGGAGGCTCTGAATCTGTACATGAAGTGCTACAATGTTGGTTTCATAGTCTGTATATGTTCAGCTCCGTATACAGACTATGCAAGTGTCACATTGCAAATTACCCAGCACAGACTGCTGATGTATCTTAGTCATATTGAGTTCTGACCAGCGGTGGCTGCGGGTTGGGATCATAAGGTCGACCAAAGGAAGGCCGACATGTATTAGGTCAACCATTGAAAGTCGACAGGCCTTAGGTCAACACCTTCAAATGGTCAACATGGGTTTAGGTCATCAGGGTCATTTGGTCGACACAAGCATTAGATCGACATGAGGAAGGTCGACAGTCAAAAGGTCGACATGGGGTTTTCACTGGGTTTTTGACCCTGGTGTTGACACGGACACCGTATCGGTACACTGCATCCCCTCGCATGGCTCACTGCGCTCGATATGCTTCGGGCACACTGCCTTTCTATGCTTGGCACACTATTCTATTCTCCCTTCATGCCCTAGTGGATGTTAGAGCATGAAATACTGCCTGTCGGCACATGTCGGCTCATAAAAACGTGAAACACCCATGTCGACCTTTTGACTGTTGACCTTGCCCATGTCGACCTTTTAACGTTGTTGACCTAAGGACTGTCAACCTTCAGTGGTCAACCTCAGGGCAGCCGAGAGGTATGTCGGGCCCTGGTAAAATGTTGGGGCATGGCCTAATTGAGGGAGAAGTGGCCACTCCCGCAATTAGACCACACCCCAAAAATGTTTAGTGGGGTGATAAAACACTTTAAAGTTGAGGGGGGAGTGTTAGTGTCGCCCCCTCTCAGCAGCAGCACACACCTACAGCATGTACTGTGCTGGCAGCAGGCTCAGCATGAGCTCTTACACTGTCAGTGAGATGCACATGCTGTAGGTGTGTGCTGTTGCTGCCTAGAAGGGCCAGAGGGGGAAGGAGGGGGGGGGTGGAGGGGGTTGGATCAGGGCCCCTTCTGGGCCCCTCCAGCTAGCTTGAGCCCAGGTAATTAGTACCTGCTCCCCCCCTCTCAGCAGCTCTGGTCAACCTAATGTATGTTGATCTTCCTTTGATCGATCTAGTGACCGTGCACCGCTGGGCTGCAGCCAAAGACTGCAGGGTGGAGCTGGCCAGCACATATCATCATACATGTATACCGTATATACTCATGTATAAGCTGAGTTTAAGAGAGAGCAACACATATTTTTCACATTAGTCTGTAGATACTGATGTCAGATGATCATGATCCTTGAAATTGACCTTTGACCAAAGGCCTATCTACATATAAAGGGATCTTTCTTGGACACATATATCTCATGCAACCTGACAATCCCTGGAAGCAGCCATTATGTCATCATATGATGAAGATATTATCTTGTATGTATTATTGATGGATACCCATTTTATGGAATACATTTAATACATGTTTTGAGACAACTTGTGTGGGAGACGTTCCATATTGGGTGAACAAAGGACCTAAAGAAACCTTTTCAGGCACATAGGACTTCTGTAAGAGGTGAGTGTTGGTCTTTTGGGGATACCATCTCATGACATAATGGCTGCTTCCAGAGATTGTCAGGTTGCATGTGAAATACAAGGTAGTCTCTTATCCAAGTAGCAACCATGACCACCACTACCAGCTGCCATGGTTCACGGAGTTGGACTCAGATTTATTGCAAGTAAGAGAGTCTAATATTAGAAATGGGGATATAAATTAAGAGATTTCTGCTGTCCCTTTCCCGTGGGGAGGTACTCTGGGTGGAAATGACAGTGCAAATTAGTCTCCCTATGTTATCAGGATGCGAGTACCGTGTAGAAAGTAAAGATTAGTGTAGAAGAAGCAACCTTTGTTCTGCCATTAAATAGGCTCCCATGTGCATAAATATGTATTGATGAGAGGTGAGTGATAAATGGCTGAGAAAGAGGTGCTTATAGTAAAGCAAGATAGGCAACACAATTCCTAGGGGAGAGTAATCATATGGTAAAAATACCTCGAAAACAACTAGGGGGAAGAATGGGTACCTCATACCAAATAATTTAGTTAGTCCCTGGAAGGTCTCTAGACTGAAAGACAGGGTGGTGCTGCGGGGCCCTCCATGCACGGGGGGAGCGCTTTCAACAGACGGTCGTTTTGTCTGAGGCTTCTTAAGTGAAGAAGCCCAGGCGAAACGGCTGTCTGTTGAAACACGTGGAGAGCTCTTTCAAATGATGGCCTATAACTTACATGTCAAAGTCCATTTTTGAAAAATAGCAGGAACTGATTGTTTGGCAGTTATCCTCTCCACTTTATCACTTTTCAAGACTGTACACAAATGTTGAATCAGCAGAAGAATTTGAAGGCACACCAGACAGATAGATTTAGAGAGGAGCTTGTGTTTCTAGCAGTGCACAGATTGTATAGCTGCACTCACTGTACCACTAAAAGGCAGTGGAGTTGAAGTAAATTCTACAGCGAGTCAGCCTTTCATGGACTGAAGAAGGACAAATTGGTGGTCTAATGCAGCTAAGTACTACATGTCTGTGTAGGACTGTGGCACTCAAACATAATGGCAAGATGATGCCATGCATGCAGAAGACCTAACGGCAGCCATCTTGGTAAAGGTTAGATGATTCACTATTGGAACATCATGGAGATAGTGCAGTATGACACTCCCATAAATCTGGGTTAAATGTGTTTCCCTAATACATTTAAGCAGAAACTGGAGCTTTATGTGCTTGCATGGGTTTCCTCCAGGTACTCCGGTTTCCTACCACACTTAAAATGTATCGATAGGTTATTTGGCTCTGAACAAATAAAAAGGAACCCTAGTGCATTAACATGCATTTGGGGCAGAATAGATGGGCCAAGAGGTTCTTATCTGCCATCATATTCTATTTTTCTACAATATATTTGTCTCTTTTGCTGCAGGTCAAATAAAGGGAGATCTGTTGATTGACATCAGTGCTGGGCCAATAATTCATCATCTTTATTCAGCATGTGAATATTTCAATGACATTAAAGTGCTGAGGTTTAATGAAAAATGTATTATGGAACTGACCAGATGGCTTCATAACCGCACTGGGGCATTTGATTGGAATCACACAACCTCATATGTTACAGCATTAGAAGGAAATAAGTTAAGTTTCAGTCCAAACATTTCACTGGCTAAGGGTACATCGTCACACTAACCCCTTTTCCATAAATAAATGAAAAAAAAAAAAGAATTTGTGAAAGTCTTGAAATACTGTCAGCTGTGCTGTAAAGTGAGCTGCCATTTTGCAGCTTCACTTTACTGCACTGGAGGTCACATGAGCAGTAGGGAATCCTTGATGACCGGCAACCCTCACCAGACCACAATCAGTGGCTGATAACTGATCACACTGGCTGGATCCCCACACCGGATATATATTAACCCTTTCATTCACATTTTATTTAGTAACCAGATCGCATTTCCCATTCTTATAAAAGGAAATGCGTTCTGGACGAATTCAATTTAAAAAAAAAAAATGGGACAAAAACCTGCAGTGAGCCCTGTGATAATACCACCAGCTTTAGATAGAAAATTACAGAGCACACTGCAGGTTTTTTTGTCACAATTTTTTTAAATTAAATTCATCCAGATAAGATTTCCTGTTATAAGAATGGGAAATGTGATCTGGTTACTAAATAAAAATGCAAATTAAAGGGGTTGCAGCAGTTTTTCATGGAAACTACTCCAAAACTCCTTTAATGTATTTAGGTGGTACTAAAATAATGTGAAACGGGTGTGAAAACACTCCTTTTCACATTATTTTAGTAAAAATAATGTTTATAAATGGGCCTCTGATTAAATTATCTCTTCTCTGAATAAAAAGTTGTATGCACTTACCAAGGTAAATCCACAACCTCTCAACTATAATAAGAAGTAAAATGTGTTGCTCGCACCGATGCTGCCATTATTATAGATAAATGAGAATGGGGCTATTAGCAGTGGTGGCTCTTACCTCTGCCCCCCCCCCCCCCCCCAGCTGCCACCGCTACTGGTCACTGCTGCCATTTGCTGGTCCTGATCCCCGTTGTGGGACTGGCGCATGCGCAGTAGCTTCTTCAGTGCTGCACATGTGCAGAACCCATTTTTTAATATAATATTTTTTAAGCACATAAAGAGGCATCATGGAGGGAGGGAACACCCCCCAAATGGGACTTCCTTGGGTGACTCACAGGTCGAACATCCAATAGGAAGTCACTGCCAGTCTCACAGACTGCATCTGGCTTCACACAGTGGCGAATTTTACCCATAGGTAAAAACCGCCACTGGCCCTTAGAAATCATGGGAACATTTGCTGTATTTTTGCACTTCCGCATCTGATCTTTATTATATTTGTATTTTACAGCGATCAATGGGAGGAGAAAGAAATAAGGCTGAAGTCAGCAATAAATCACATTGTAAAATGTGACCTTCAAAAAGAAAATCTCACAGAGCCGTTGGTGCTTCCGCCAGCAGACTGTGTCATCAGTATCTGGCTGCTGGATATGGTCAGCAAAGACCAAGAGGATTACGTCAGAAATCTGAGGAAAATTGCTAAACTTCTAAAACCAGGAGGTCATCTGATATTAGTAGGTGACTTAAACACAACATACATCATGATCGGGCAGGAAAGGTTCCATGTTTTCAACTACGATGAGGACTATGTAAGGAACGCCCTGACTGAAGAAGGCTTCATTATAGATCACTGTGATGTTTTCAAAAGAAAGTTTGTGAGCGACCTTACTGACTGTGAGGCCGTTATATTCTTCACAGCTCACAAAGAGGATTAGGTCTGGGAAAAAATACATTTAAATATAGCAGAAGTTGGGAACAGATAGCAGATGTTACATGCTAATAAAATATTTCAAGACTATTACTGTCAATGTTTATTAAACAATAATCCTTAAGATGCCTCCTATCAGTGGCGTAACCAAGTTTTGGGCGCCCCCCCCCCCGCCAAGCACCCCCAATCCCCCCCCCCAATCCCCTGCAGCCTTACCTATCGCGCTGGTCACGGCGGCTCCGTTCTTCTTCTGCTGACTCGAGGACCACCACAAAATGGCCGCCCCCATACAGCAGACAGTTTCAGAGAACTGTGTGCTGTATGGGAGTGGCCATTTTGTGGTGGTCCTCAGCAGAAGAACGGAGCCGCCGGGACCAGCGAGATAGGTAAGTCTGCGGGGGATTGGGGGGTGTAACTATAGCACCGCAGCCCCCGGCGCCCCCACATGCACAGCGCCCCCCGCAGTGGCGGGGGCTGCGGTGCTATAGTTACGCCGCTGCCTCCTATACACAGTGATGATTTAGGAGAGGAGAAGGCCCATGTGTTGCCTCCTCACCACGAGCCCCTCCTCTCTGTTGGCAGCCACACAGAACTATAGAGTCTGAGCAGTAGAGGTCACTGATACCCCATAAAATGGTGCAGCAGCCATTTTTCCAGTGATTTTTGCAGCACTGCTGCCATCAATGTGGGACTCCGGATGGTAAGTATTAAAAAAATGGGTGCAGCATCACACGTCATGCTCAAAACTGCACCTATTGTAAACATGCCACTGCCTATATGTGTAATACCTGGGCCAGGGCCCATGTTGGGTATGGGAGCTGAGGTAAGAATGGTAACAGCAGGCCATCTCATCACAAACCATAAGAAGTATATTCAAAATTCAACAAAATGGTTATCACAGCAATCACATGTAATTTATTTTTCTCCTCTCTCCGGCACAATATTCATATGGGTTACATCAGGATAGCATTTCCACTCATTCGCTTCAATGGCAACAGCAGCATAAACAATGATGGGACAGCAATACATTACCAAGGTATCCTGGGACCAGTAGTGCCCCACAGCCTACTAAGAGTCTCCTTATTGGTGTGGTCTCCCCTTATTCGCTGGGGGCTCTTTGCAGTCTATCTAAACAGGATCTCTCGTGGACTCATCACTGGGGGCCTTTCACTCCTCATATGGTTTCCTTCCACTCACCCAGATAGTTCACTCCCAAAGACACAGCTTTCGTCTTGTAGCTAGGGCAACCCCTTGTTCCTTCCACTGACCTCTGAATACTGTTGTCCTCACACCGTGATCTCTCTCTGCATAATGCCACGGTCCCAAGACGGGCTTCTCTGTCCTGGACACTTCTAGCCTTGTGTCTTCCATCCTCCACTCAACTCACACAGAACTACAGCCTGTCCTGTGACCTTTGTTCTCAAACTTCCTGTTCATCTCCCTGCCTGTCCAATAAACTGGACCAACTGATTTTTGTCATAAACTCCCCCATTCATTGATATGGCTGCATGGCTTTTGTAACAAAACATTTCACTATATTAACCCCTGCAGTGTCTGCAGCTCAGCAAAAGTTTGGGATGCTACACATGCATCTGTGATCTTAGGGCTGTGTCCAAAAAACAGCATCGTATTACTATCTTGTCCATTGGTCATGATGGCAGAAGATTTACTCAGAATGACTGCCGAAGCTGCTCAGCCGGGGCCAGGAAATCTACACCAGGCGACACAGATCCTGGCATTGGCTCTCAGAAAAAAAGGAAATGCAGTTGCACACACTAACTATGCTGATAATCAGAACATTAATAATTAACTCTACAATTTAGCAGGGAGGTTCTTAGCACAATTTTTTTGCCCAAAGAGTGGCCCCACTTACCATGACCAGGTGACCTCATCAGGCAGGTCCGTAACACCCCTAATGCTGAAAAATGAATGTATCCAGGTGTTACCTATTCTTGTAATACAGGGGTGGGGAACCTTTTGTGGTCCGAGGGCCGTTTTCATTGAGACATTATGCCTCGTGGGCCATTTAAAAAAAATCAACTTACAAATCGTCCTGCGGCAGCCGTCTCACGCTCCGGCGGCTGCCGCAGGTTACAAGTCGCCGGGCTGTGTGGTCAGGCGGCTGTGCAGGGAGTCTCATACAGGGGAAATCTCGCGAGAGGTCGGTAGCTCTTGTGAGATTTCCCCTGTATGAGCATTGCTGTGCAGCCGTCGGGCGGGTGGGCGGGCCACAAGAACCGGCTCTGGGGGCCGTATACGGCCCGTGGGCCGCTGTTCTAATAGGTATGCCCCAAGGCATCACAGTAGAAAGAAGTGGCAGTTTAAGGGCCAGATGTATAAAACTTCAAAAAGTGATAAAATGGAGAGTGAAAAACAACCAGCCAATCAGCTCCCAACAGCCATATTTTAAACCCAGCCTGTAAGACAGTTGGAAGCTGATTGTCTGGTTGTTTATCACTCTCTATTTGGTCACTTTTTGAATCTTGGTGCATTTGGCTCTAAGGGGAGTATTCAATGCTTTTTTTCTCGATGTGCAGCGAATCCTGTTTAGGATTCGCTGCACATTCACAGGGTTCCGGAGGGCTGCAGCATTCACTGCCACCCCTCCCTGTCACCCTATTCAATGCCGGGGCTCGATGCCTCTGACATAGAATTTTAACCCCTGCGGCAAATGCCTCAGGTAGCTGGGGGACGGCGGCAGGCAGGGAGATGTAAGCCTCCCTGCCTGCCCCAGAATTTGTGGGGGAGAAGGAGGGCTCCTGGGACACAGGCAGCAGAAGCTGCCCCACAGGATGGAGAGCTGGCAGGGGATAGGGGTAGGGAGCCGCTTCACTGGTCCCGCTCGTAATAAGCCGGGAACAGTGTGAAGTGAATATAGGAATATTTAATGAGCGGCTCCCGGCTCCCAGACCCCTGCTGGCGAATGTGTAGAAAAAAAATGTAAAAAAATCAAAATTAAATATATATTAATGTGCTTCAAGCACATGAATAAAAAGTGCATGCTCCTTCACAGAAAAAAAATTCACACCAAATTGACACCAAAAAAAACCCCTTTATTTTAAAAGATCACATTCCAGTTCACCTTAAAAAGATGTCAAATGCAAAACGGTGAATCATGGCAAAAATCAGGGAGAAAGCAATTCGCCATCCTAGCATTAAATACACTCTCGGCGAAACTCAGTGAAAACCCCATTGAAATACACCAGCGACTTGCAGCGAGCATGAAACGGAGAACTGGTCGGCATTCGCTGTTCGCTTTCGGCGAACAGTGAACACTGAATAGGGTGAATCAGATTTTCAGTGAAAAAGATTCACTGCAAGGAGTGAAAACAGCCCGATTCGCCGAAAAAAACGGTGAATCGGGAGCATTGAATACTGGCCATAGTGTGGAAACAAATATTTAAATCTACAAACATATCCAACTTGGGAGGAGATGTATTATACCCACTTGGGCAAAGCAGGAATTAGTAGCGCTGCCGGATAGAGGGAGTGAAAACGCCCTGCTCCGCTGATCCCTAGCAACTACCCCCCCCCCCCCCCCCAGCCTAGTGCTAATGCGCTGTGCCTCGCTGCCTGGACAGCTTACTGGGATCTCGCTATAATGGCAAGATCTCCTGTACAGCCCGGCACCGGTAGCTGTGGTGATGGGGCAACGCCACCGGCTGCTGTTCAAATCGATAGTTGCAGATGACGGAACGGTCAGTGCTACTGACCACTCATACAGTGCATTGGATCGCACATACAGTAGCATGATCATGTGTCACTCTGTACACACCGCCACTGTTAAATACATAACGTGCATTAATACTACTTCTCCTCTGGCAACCAATCAGATTATATCTATTATCTTCTAGAAGGTGCTAAATAAATGAGAAGTAGAATCTGATTGGTTCCTGTGGGCAACATCCCATCTTCAAAAGAACTCCCACCTTAGTAAATCCCCCCTTATGTATTTATGCAGCAGCTTCTATGTGTACAAATACATATTCAATGAGAAATAACCCATGGAAATGTCTGGTGATCGCACCCCAAACACAGGACAGTATACTCTACATCTTACGATCGCAGATCTTTCTAGTGTGTGGGCACCTTTATGGGGTACACACCAGGACTATTGGGGCCCGATCCCTCAATCTAGAACCAATTCCGACCAATTGGATGTAGATTGTGTGGTGATTGGGCCCTTTTCTGTCCTGGTGTGGACTGATACCGATCCGATGCGCGGTCCCGCGGGTCGGTCGGTCGTTATTGAGATCCTACCTGCTGCAGGTGGGATCTCAATGACGACCATACAGCCGGGTGCGGGTCGCCATCGGATCGGACCCGCTCACGGTGCACATCGTGAGCGGGTCGTGCCCCCCCGCGTCACCGTGAGCAGGTCGGACGAGACACTGACGACCCGCTCACGATGTGCATCGTAAGCGGGTGGCCCTGGTGTGTACCCTACAGACTCTGCTGCGTCAGGATGGATACCAGCTCTCTAAAGCACTATCATTTACATACCTTTGATGGAAAAGTTCATCTTGATACATATGCTTCTCCCTCAGCTGATAAAACAGTATTTGAAGAGATTATATTATTTCCTTTGACAGAGCTTCAGAAACTTCGGTCTTCAGGTGCGTGAGTACTGCTGTGTCATTATTATGTCATTGTTATCAAATTATTATAAATACAAGTAATGGTGTATTGTGGTCAATGTCGTTAGGTATCTCAGACATGCTTGTCTACTTTTGAAAACTAGTTTCAGGGAGATTATAGTTGGTAATATATTTTTTTGCACAGTGCCCCATTGAGGGGGTGTGTCATGCTCCTCCCAAAGGGCGTGTCTAGTTCCATATATGGAGAGATTGTGAAAAGAGATTGTGAACGTGGCACCTAGAAGCGTGGGTGTGTACGGCTACATCTGAGAGGAATCTTTTAAAATGACTTATATCCAAATGTAGATGAGCCCCAAAGCAGTTAGTAAGAGCTACTGTACTTGGTAACGTGCTGGGAAATGGCGCTGATGATACAATGTAAATGTACAGTATTTATCTCTCATTCTTTTTTTCTCCAAAAATGTAACAGTGTAATGTGGGCTAGGTGAAATGAGGGAGATTGCTAGACTAATGAGGGAGAGAGGGAGATCCCTGGTATTTCAGGGAGTCTCCTGCCGAATGCAGGAGGGTAGGCAACTATGATCTCAGATTGTCCAAGATTGTTCACTCCATCAGATGGCAGGTATATGGTCGACCACTGAAGGCTGCCATGGCTAAGGTCGACACATGAAATAGGTCGACATGGCTAAGGTTGACATGGTTGGAAGGTCGACACAAGGATTAGGTCAACAATGGCAAGGTCGCCAGTCAAAAGGTCAACATGTGTTTCTCACTTTTTCTTGAGCCGACATGTGCCGACAGGCAGTATTTCATGCCCTACCATCCACTAGGGCATGGATGGAGAAAAAGTGTGCCGAGCGCAGGGTGGCACCATACCTGAAGCATGGCAAGCTCAGCGGTACACTTAGGTGTCCATGTCGACCATATGGACATTCAAGAAGTGTCGAACTAGCCATTGTCCACCTAATGCTTGTGTTGACCTTCCAACCATGTCGACTTTAGCCATGCCGACCTATTTCATGTGCCACCCTAAGCCACCTCGACCTAATATTGGTTGACCCAATGACCCATACCCATCTGTCAATTGGTAAGTACATTGTTGGCCCAATATGTTGTGCCTAATGTCACAACCGGGTTGGTGTTTACATGACATAAGCCCACCCAGCTATGATGCCAGTTACCAGCGTGTTTGCAGCCAGTGGGCAGTACAGATGGTGTAATGGTTAGCATTACTGCCTCACAGCACTGGGGTCATGGGTTCAATTCCCACCATGGCTCTAACTGTGCGGAGTTTGTATATTCTCCCCTTGCTTGCGTGGGTTTACTCCGGGCAGGGGTGACGATTTCCTTTTTTTTCGATGGGTGCTCCCAACACCCCCCCGAAAAACCACCACCCCCACACTACCACCACCCCCGGACTCACCCGCTGCTCGCTGTCGGGGTCCGGGAGCAACAGCAGTGCCGCAGCGGGGTCCCAGCAGCAGCGGATATGCCGTCAGCAGCAGGGTCCCTGCGGAAGACAGGAACTAGCAGTGGTATTAATACCGCTACTAGTTCCCATCCGCCGCAGGGACCCTGCTGCTGACGGCATATCCGCTGCTGCTGGGACCCCGCTGCCGTGGCCCATGCCGTGGGTGCTTCTCACCTTCTGTGGGTGCTCCTCACCTTCCGTGGAAGGAGCACCCACGGTTTCGGCGCCTATGACTCCGGGTACTCCAGTTTCCTCCCACAATCCAAAAATATACTGGTAGGTTAATTGGCTCCCCCCAAAAAATTAACCCTAGAATGTCTGTGTGTGCGTGTATATGTGGAAGGGAGTATAGATTGTAAGCTCCACTGGGGCAGAGACTGTAAAGCGCTGTGGAATATGTATGCGCTATATAAGTAACTGTTAATAAATGATAAATAAAATAAATAAGTGAATGGGCAGTCGGGACAGTTAAATCAGCTTTGCTGCAAGGACAATGTGGATAAATGTAAGGTCATGCACCTTGGGAGACACAACCAGTGTGCAAGCTACAATCTGAGCGGGGAGGAAATGGGTAAGTCAGTACTCGAAAAGGATCTAGGAGTCCTAGTAGATAGCAACCTGGGATGTAGTGCCCAATGTAATGTAGCAATAAAAAAGGCCAACTAAATTCTAGCATGCATAAAAAGGGGCATGGAAACTAGGGACTCAAAAGTAATTATGCCCCTCTATAAATCACTGGTTAGACCTCACCTCGAATATGGGGTACAATTCTGGGCCCCACACTATAACAAGGACATCAAAGAATTAGAAAAAATCCAAAGAAGAGCAACAAAGCTTATTAGGGGAATCGAAAAATTTAACCTATGAGGAGAGATTATCCAATTTGGGACTATTTACATTAGAAAAGAGACGTCTAAGGGGAGACATGCTCAACATGTACAAATATATCAGGGGCCAATATAAGGAACTGTCAAACACCCTGTTTTCTACTAGAATGGAAGCAAGGACGCGGGGGCATGAGTACAGATTAGAAGAAAAAAGATTTCGTACAGTTCGAAGAAAAAATTTCTTTACAGTCAGAGCAGTCAAACTCTGGAACTCTCTCCCCGGAGAG
The DNA here is from genome assembly GCF_055691185.1 of Crinia signifera. Taxonomy (NCBI): domain Eukaryota; kingdom Metazoa; phylum Chordata; class Amphibia; order Anura; family Myobatrachidae; genus Crinia; species Crinia signifera. The sequence continues at coordinate 100,636,255 of NC_139226.1, read as the reverse complement.
GTGGTAACGGCTCTCACAATAAATACGTTCAAAACAAGGTTGGACAAACACGTATTGGCTAAAAACATCCAGGGATATAAATAAGAAACATAATATGTAATACAAAAACATAATATACGCAAAAATAGGTTGAACTCGATGGACGCAAGTCTTTATTCAGCCTCACCTACTATGTAACTATGTAACAATGCTATTTCTCTGTGAACTACGCAATTCTCAGACATATTGGGGGTACACATATGCCAACATGCCCACTATATAGTGCTCATTTAATGGAACGGGCACTGGACAACCCGGTGCAGCCCACCCCCCGTGCACCCACCCTAGTGATGTGACTGCAACTGTATACCACACTGAGATATCCTGGGGAAGTTTGTGAACGTGGGAGATTATTCTAGTTGGCATACAGCGAATTCGCCCGCTTGGCTGTGAATGGATGTTTTGCATAAACATCCAGTGGCAGCCTACAGGCCAAACCCACATCACTCGATGGTCTCTGACCATCGGATGATGTGGAAGGTACACACAAAACTAAGACACTCTCAGGTGTCTTAGCTTTGTGTGTCTTGTATGGGAGGTGAACATGGCAGGCAGCTGACATCTGTTGATGTTAGCTGCTCACCCCCGGCAGCCGCATCACTGGCTCATAACCATGGGAACGCCCGGCGTTTTCATGGTAACACCAATGAAATGCTGAGTGATCCCATGGGCGCGACTACCTACCACTGCCACCCAATGCCTCCGCCCACTCTGTTCACTGTGGCCACTTGCACCAAGTGCATGTGCAGTTAGGAAACATTGCTCACCGTTGCGAATTCGCAATAGTGCGCCTAGACTAGTGTAAGGTCCATTGACCTTCAGAAACAAGGGTTGTCCTGCTCAAAAATTCTAGATTTTGGAATACTGTAGTCTGTATTTCCGAATTGTGGATATGTGAGGCTCAACCTGTTATAGAACTTACTTGACATGAAAATAAAAATAATTTTAAATATAGGTAACATTAACATAATTTGGAAACTAATGTTTTAGTCATTTGTGCAAATAGAGCTCTTGACAAGCCCCAAGACCATCAAGTACAATGCAAAAGCAAATTAGATTTAACTTAATATATATGTTGCTATGACAAACAAAAGTAAATTGCCCTGGCTATAGGAATTCAGCAGTTTCTTACTTGGTATATCAGTCTATTCATTGTACAGTTTATGCGTCTCTTGTATTCATAAACCTGTTGTTAATTTTTGTTTGACGCTTTAGTGGTCCTCCTCATGTCTTTAACTTTATTATTATTGGAAATATTTGTGTCCCCACTGAACTTTTTTTAAATAGTTTCCAGTGGCAGTTACTGCCTGTGGGCTGCAATGCAAAAGGAGGGTCCGGTTAACACATATAGGCATACAAGTAATTTTAGAATGCAAGCTAGAGGCGCGTAGCACAATTGCATTCCCCCCATTGAATTTTTTTACCATTAACACTGCCTAAATTGTGTACTAGGTGAAAGCAACTTGGTCATTAAAACAGAGATGGTGAAACCATTAATGGTTCCATATAAATTAGTTATATACCATCAATGGATAATGCCAACAATATCATTGATAGTAACCACTGATATTTGAAGAGCAGGTTTCTCATGCTAGAGGTGGAATCCTTATAATGTATAGTAGGCGTCTGTATATGCAATCCCACTGAGACACCCCAATAATATGCACACCTAATAGACCATTTTTGCATGCATGAATATGCACCTCCCAGTCACCAGACAGGAACAACCATCACCCCCTTCCTGATAACATCTCGTACAGATTCAACAGAACCTTTTTCTATTGCATGCATTTCTCCGCTCATCATTGTGTGCTGATTGGGTTCAAATCAGAATAAAATACCCCAATTTTTTCATGGTACTCATTTTTACAAGTGATAGGAACAGCCATGGGGACTGGGTTTGTGCCAAATTATAACAGTGACACTGCTGCCACCTAGAGGACAATGCATGTCGATGGCGATCCTTTGTGTCCCCTGCAAATAAAATGTAACCGTTCCAGCTAGGCCCTTCCCGCAGCTAGGCCCTTCCCGCAGCTAGGCCCTTCCCAGGAACAAGATACAGTACTGTTGCTTGGTTGACTACTAAAGTTCGACAGGTCTTAGGAAGACACCTGAAATAGGTTGACATAGCTGAGGTTGTATGGTCGACACAAGCATTTAGTCGACATGAGTTTTTCTTTATTTATAGCTGACTTGTGCTAACAGGAGGGTTATTATACCCTATCATCCACTAGGGCATAGTGTGAAAATATAATAGTGTTCCAAGCGCAACAAGGCACCATGCCCAATGCATGGCGAGTGCAGCTGTATACTGATATGGTGTCCATGTCGACTTACGAGTGGGTGTGTAAGCATTTACATCCGCTCACAACATGGCAAGGGGATTTGGGTGGTGGGGTGCAGCGTTAATCTGCTCGCTTTGCTCCGAATATATGCAGCTTAGCGAGCAGGTCTGAATCAGACTCAGCGTGTCTATGTATCTATGTATCATCTCACTGGGAGTCTTAGGCTTACGTTTTGCACACAATTATATACTTTTATATTGATGTTTGAACGTGTTCAGTGTCTCTTCAATTTTTATCATTTCATTTTATTGTTTGCAGTTAACTTTAAAGGAAAAACCGTGATTGATTTTTCTGAAGGCCCCTATATTGTCCATCTGCTGATAATCTGTGAAGATGTCAGTGCTATCACTGTGGTAGAAGCCAGTGATTCCAGCATGAAGGAAATGGAGAGCTGGCAGAATAAAGATGAGAACGCGTTCGACTGGGGTCATTTCTGTGACATAGTGCCAGAACTTACAGGTGACAGGTAAATGACGACAACTCGAAGAATCAGTCTCAGCTCATGCACAGACAACTGAATATTGCATTACTTAACCCTTTCAGTTCCAATGTTGCTGTAAGTGTACTGTGATATTTGATTTTTTATTAAAAGAAAGGATTTATCTTTACTATTGACTCACTACTATTTATATATTGAGTGGAGCAGCGCCACCTGGTGGTGATAATTATTATCCACACAAACCACGTTCAGATCCTCACAATGGGCCTTATTTTGGTTCATTCTTTCTGACAAAATCCTTCTTAGATGGACAAAACCATGTGCACTGCAGGGGGGGCAGATGTAACATGTGCAGAGAGAATTAGATTTGGGTGAGTAATTTTGTTTCTGTGCAGGGAAAATACTGACTGCTTTATTTTTACACTGCAATATAGATCTCACTTTGAAGTAAAACCCCACCCAAATCTAATTCTCTCTGCACATGTTACATCTGCCCCACCTGCAGTGCACATGGTTTTGCCCATCTAAGAAGGATTTTGTCAGAAAGAATGAACCAAAATAAGGCCCAATATCCGCTATAAATGCCAGCTTCGCTCACAGCGACTGTTCTTTTAGAATCAATAAATACAAATACAGCCAAGTCAATTCATTGAAGTTCCGTTAAATATTTCACCCAACAAAAATAACAGTTGCTGTGAGCAGCGCTGCCATTTTCAGCAAATATTTTGAGGATCTGTCACAGCAACGTTGGCACTCAAAGGATTAAGGTGCAGATTCTGAATCACCTGTTTAAAGACGCAAATGTTAATTTACCAGGATATTGCTGGGATCTACTGCCAGGCCATGTATTGCAGGACAGTGTATAGCAGGTTTGCCGACCCTCCCGGAATTACCGGGAGGATCCCGAAAATCGGGTCCTCCTCCCGGCCCCCCGGAAAGGTGGGCAACCCTCCCGGATTCCGGGGAACCCCCACGCCACCCCCCGATTGTGCCGTCTTCCCCCATACCTTTGAATTGAAAACCATCAATCCGCGGGTCTCAGGGGAGGGGCGGAGCTAAAATCGTGTCATTTTAGCCCCGCCCCCTCCACGGAGATCCGTGAATTGGTGTTTTTACCATCCTGGGGGCGGGGCTTAATGACGTAAAGCTCAAGCCCCGCCCCCCGAACTGCAGCTGGAAGTCTCCTCTCCAGGCTTCTCCCGGAGAGGAGACAGAAAAAGTCGGCAACCCTGGTGTATAGTGCCACCCCATTCTCTGCACCTACAATAGACATGGCTGAGCAAATGTGTGGGTGCTATGAGGTGGGAGCCTCTACACCAGCGGTTCTATTAACTTCTAGAAGGTGCTAAATACATTATATGTAAAATCTGATTAGTTGCTATGGGCAACAGCCTTACTTCAATAGAACTTCTATCTTAGTAAATTTACCCCTTAGTGCAGGCATATCTGTAATACCCAGGTACTTGAGGTGTGACTGTCGACCACTTGATACAAAGCTTCTTTGTCAGATCTTCTATTTCAACAAACACACCGTGACAGAGAGGCAAGTCTAATTCCCCCCCTAGATAACACACAGACACAGACTGACACTATGTAAAAAGTATGACTCATTTTTATTTTACTCAACTTTGAGGTTGAGTTTTTTAAAACAAATTATAATTACCAACAGAAGCAAAACAGCACAAAATTACATAAAATAGGACAAACCACCAAAAACAACCAAAAGGAATAAGTGAAAGTTTAGCAGGTACTTGTGACAAGCAGGTGATTTGGCTGCAGGCATTAATACACAGTCTCTGAGCAACCACAAGAGCAAGGAGGTGTTTAGCAGGTACACTTGTGACAAGCAGGTGGTTTGGCTGCAGGTGTTTAAAAACACAGTCTCTGAGCAACCACAAGAGCAACCAAATGTTGAACAGGTATACTTGTGACAAAAAGGTTGTTTGGCTGCAGGTGTTTATACACAGTCTTTGAGCAACCACAAGAGCGAACAGGTACACTTGTGACAAGCAGGTGGTTTGGCTGCAGGCATTTATACACAGTCATAGGCAATAAGGAGGCCCTTGTACAGGCTTGCTTTGTTTTACTTAAGCTGCCCACCCTCCAGTGTGTACTCGGTGAGAGTGTTCAGCACTGCTGGGAACCTAGTGAGTGATAGGCGTCGGAGGCTACTTCCTCAAAATGTTGAAAAAATTATGTTCATAAAAATGAGCTACAAATTTCACGAGGAAGACCTTTCCCACCAATTCCATCACAAAACACAGACATCGCTCATGGAGGATTCCAACAGTAATGAACTGATATTGTGTGATGATGATGATGACTCCACGGATGTACACACTGATAAGAGTGAAGATTAGGATGGCGAATGATGACATCAATCAGTCTGTACCTTATTGTGGGGGCCCAAACGAACCAGTCATTTCAGTCACAGGTTTGGTAGTCCCTCTGGCTGAAATTACTGGTTTGTCAAGTGCGCAATGTCCTATTACAACCTACCCAGGGACAATTCCACCTTGCACCTCTTCTTTTCCTTGAGATTCTTCTTCTTCTTATATGATGCGCTATTTTGAGCATTGCTTCTTTTATTGTGGGGGCCCAAACGAACCAGTCATTTCAGTCACAGGTTTGGCAGTCCCTCTGGCTGAAATGACTGCTTTGTATTCAAGTGTGCAATGTGCATGTCCTTTTTTACAAGCTAAGGTGGGTGGGCCAGGGACAATTCCATCTGGCATCACCATTCATTAATCCCACTGCTGTGAAGCAGATATGTAACAAAGTACCATCTGTTTGTGCCAAGGCTCTGTCACCTAGTGTTAAATATTAATAACTGCTTGCTGCAGACCTTGGCCTAAATTGAATGAAAACAACATTGTGAGCGATAAAGTACTCAAAATTGTCTGGAAAGGGTTGGTAATTAATGTTATTGAGGTTAATATTACTCTAGGGACAAAAAATCCATATCCAAATCCAAAGCTTTTCACCGCTGCTCGACAAAGTCAAATCCAAATCCCGGAAACGAATCCAAATCCAAATCTTCGGCCAGGCGCTCATCTCTATACTTGAGATAAGCATGTAATTGCAACACACATAAGTCACTGAATGGAGCTTTATATCCATCTACCATTGAAAATCCCTGCTTCTATAAGAAAACTTAATTCACAGTACTTCCTGCATGACAGCAGCATTTAAAGGAGCTACTGTAGCATAACATTCCCATCGGCATACAACAAAAAGGATAACACAGGGGTACCTTATGAGGTAAGCCTAACCCTTTGAAGTAATGTACAGGGCCCACCTGCAGAGTATTGGCACAAGAAGGACTACACTTCAGAGTTTTGGTAGCAGAGAGTTTACACTGAAGAGTTTGGCAGCAGAGGGTTTACACAGGGCGTTATATGGAGGGGCTTATCCCACTACTGTACAATAGGGATTCCTAATCCCACTTTATCTGTGTGACCTAGTGGCAGAGTTTGGCAGCGGAAGGTGTACAGCTCTCACCTCTTGTTGCGGTGCTTCTGCCGCCTCTTAACATCTCCTTCCAGCAGGTAGGCAAAGCGCTGGCAACTCTTCCAGGGATCACTGGTCCTATTGCTCCTCGATGCACAGAGACCAGCAAGGCTATTCCAGTTCTCTGGACATACCCTCCTTCCTCCAGTCAGGCTCTCTCCCTGCACTCCAGGCACTTCTTGGGCAGCCCCGCTGGGGAGCTGCAGGTCCTGCAGCTCCCCAGCCCATGATCCTCATCTATGGGCCGGGCCAGCAGTCTTTTTAGATCACTCCAGGTGAACTCCCCCTCTGCAGTCTAAGCACTTTAAAGGGTAAAATTCCGTGTGGGATTGGGTTGCTGTGGGGCCCAAGACCCAATTAGGTTTTAGCTGCCCCAAAGGAGAGGAGGGGAGTAGGTGACCCTATCCAGGGTCACCTACTTCCCTCCTCTCCTTTGGGGCAGCTAAAACCTAATTGGGTCTTGGGCCCCCAGCAACCCACTCCCACAGGGAATTTTACCCCACTACATGCGATACCCAATCAGCAGGCAGCTGATTTTCCCGCTTTTCAGCTGTTGCAGGCCAGAGGTGTTACACCCTAGAAGGTCATGTAGTTTACACAGAAAGCTGACAGGGTCACCAAAAATTCAACCTAGTGTTATGTACAATACAGCTATAAGGCAGAGGGTATACTATATAACTCCTGGAATATATATGGCCTCTTTATAAAAAAAAATGTATATAGGGGTATTACATGTCCAAACTGTGGCCCTCCAGCTGTTGTGAAACAATACATCCCAGCATGCCTTGCCATAGTTTTAGCATTCCCTAATAGCAAAACTGTGGCAAGGCATGATGGGACTTGTAGTTTCACAACAGCTGCAGGGCCATAGTTTGGACATTCCTGCCCTTAGGGCATCTGGGTATTCAGAGTCCCATTTTGGGTTTTCTGGCCAAGCTGGATTCCCAGAAGGGTAAAGAAGCTCTTGTAGGTACAAAGTATGTTGCCTTATCTGTCAAACCATTCTTTAATCGCATTATCCATTATCTTTTTTCAGAAGAAAGTGGTTGGAAAAAGAAGACATTCTAAGAAGTAAAATGAATCCTATTGTTAAATGCGATCTTAGCCAAGAATACATCACAGCGCCCGTTGTCCTGGAGAAAGCCGACGTAATGATGAGTTGTTATACACTGGAACATGTCAGCAAAGATAAAGATACTTTTTGCAGTAACCTTAAGAAAATTGTTTCCTTGGCCAAATAATATTATCAGGGGGGTTTAATTCAAAGTATTACACCGTCGGAGAGCACAAGTTTCACGCCTTATCGTATGATGAAGTTTTTATAAGAAAGGCTGTACTAGAGGCCGGCTGTACCATTGATTATTTTCAGACATAAGACAGTCGTGCATGTACCGATGGTATACAGTACGATAGCATCTGGTTTCTGATTGCCACCAAACAGATGGAGGTCTAATCAGGGCCGCCGACAGGGGGTGCCCTGGTTACAGCTGTCCCAGGCCCCGGCCTCTGGAGGGGCCCGGGCAGCTGCCCACAGCCCCCCTACCCCCGCACCCAGCGTTCCTCAACCGGCAGCCAGCCCTACCTCCCCCCACGCACCCTCACCCAGCGTCCCTCACCTGGCGGCCAGACACGCACAATACACAGTGCGGTCTGCAGAGCGCCGAGCCTAGGACACAGAGGGCCTCGGCGCTCTGCAGGCTGCACTGTGCAGTGTGCGCTCGGACTGTGCAGACTGAAGGAGCCGGAGGACGTGGCTGTGACATGATAGTAAGTAATGGGGACGGAGTAGGGGGAGGCAGGCAGGGTGCTGGCAGTGGCAGCTAGGATGCTGGCAGACGGGGGTGGGCAGGCGGGTGCGACCGGGGGTGGGGTTCGGATGTATGGCGCTGTGCCCTGTGGGCCCGGACTGTAGGTCAGTCCCAGGCCCCAGCATTTCTAGTGGCGCCCTGGGTCTAGGTGTGACATTTCTATTCCAACTAGGCTTGGGGGAAATCACAGGGGCAGGAAGGGGTACAATTATTAAAGCTTCTCAAAATGAAAATTGGTGTTACTCATGGCAAACAGATGCTGCTATAATTTCTCTAAGGCATCCTAGAAAATAATAGATATAATATGAATATTATCATCAAATACAAACTGACAATGAATTAACCTATGAATACATTGTTTGGTATCTAGATTGTAAGCTTTGTGGGCAAGATCCCTACATACTGTATGCTATATCTATTACAGCTTTCTGTTATACGGTGATTGTTGCATTATTGTTTAAAGACAAAACAAATAAAAGATCAGGTTTTTAGAAAATTATTTATAGACTTTGTATTGCTGTAATAGAAGTGGAGCCAAGAGTTCTGGGGCAATGGGAGAAGATATCGCTGTAGCAATAAATAACCTTGCAGATTTCCATACCAATCCTATTTCTTGTTCTTTATTGCCATATATTCCACATGGAAATCACAGTAATTACCTGCCCACATACAGTATGGTATGTCTTCTCTTAAGTTCTCTATCTCTAATCAAGGGCGTCGACAGCTCAGCCAGGCCCCAGTAAAATGGAGGGTGTGTGGCCACTGGGCGTGACCTCCAGAGGGTGTATGGTGACCCCCCCATTAAAACAGCTGCAGCTGTCTCTATCTCACCAGCTCCGAACATGGCACTGAGCAGCGTGTGCTAAGCAGGTAAAGAGGCTGTGCTGCATCGGTAGCCTGTCACCTCTCTCCTCACTGCCCAGCTCCGTGCAATGGGGGGACCCGGGCATCTCCAGCAGACCTGAGCTGGGTAAAAAGTACCCGCCCCCCCTCTCAGCGCCACTGTTTTTCTGTATATATAAGAGGGCGGTTCAATAAGTAAGGTAACAAGACCTCCCACATGTGGTATCGTCATTAGATATACAGGGGGACATTTACTAGGGGATTTTCGTAAAAAATAGGTGTACTCGAGATCGAGAAATACACCTATTTTTTTAAAATACGTATATTCAAGATTTACAATCCCAAAAATACAGCAATTCGTAATCGTATTTATGGCACAATCGTATTTGTATTTACAAATACGAATGTATACACTATCAAAAGAATATGAATAGGAATCACCATTCAAAAGAATGGTGATTCGTAATTTATTAACTAACTTAGTAACTTAATTTAACTTGAAAATACGGCCGCTAATATGCGGTAAACGGCCGCTAATTGCTGGCCAAATATGCCAGGAAAATACACTTAATTTTCCTGGCGTATTTGGCAGAAGCTTGCACGGATCAGTCAGATCCATGCAGGATTCAGTGTAAAAAAAAGAATATATCAATAAATTATTTTTAAAAACGGCTTGGGTTCCCCCCAATGGCTATAACAAGGACCAGGCTCAAAGAGCCGGTTCTGGTTGTAAAAAACCTGGGAAACATTTGTGTAGGGTTCTACTGATTATTTACAACCAGCACCAGGCCCCAGGGCTGGGCCTGGTTCCCAAAATACAGGGGACAAAATGAGTAGGGGTCCCCCACATTTTGAAAACCAGCCCCAGGCCCAACCAGCCAGCAGGGTAATGCCACAGCTGGGGGGAGACTTTTTATACAAGTCCCCCCAGCCAAAGCATTTATCCCTACCGACCAGTCAGCCTGGCAGAGGCAGAACTCTGGGAGGCAATGGAGTCATCTGCCGCCGGGCTCCTGCTCCCAAGGGGGCACCTCTCCTCCCCTGCTAGTTTAAATCAGTTAATTGAAATCCATTGATATCGCTTCTATGGCTGATTCCCCCCTCCTAGCAGGACAATAGATGTCACATTCTCTTTATTTTAAACATGTTACACATAAGATACATACACACAAGCAAAAATATATTTATATAAGACAGTATATGTGTGTATGTGTGTATGTTTGTGGGGAAGGTGGGGCACCGATATTTATCTTGCCTCCGGGCAACTAGGATGAATTTACGCCACTGCAGCCTGGGCAGCGGTCCTAGGGGAGTGGGGAACCCCCAATGAAGGGGTCCCCTCCTCCAGAACTTGCCTGCACAGGCCGAAGCCTGGTGCTGTCCCCGGTACCCCTGGGCTGTGGGTACCGGGCTGATTAAAGTGTAAAAAATAGAAAAAAGACATTGGGTTTTGCTGTGGAACTATGAGTCGCAGCAACTAAAAGGGCTTGCTGGGACTTGAGTTGACGCAAGAAAAATAAAACTTTATTTCACACAGAGCCCATTCATACAAACATACTTACCTATCTTGATTGAAGATCGGTCCCCTTGTCCAGTAGAATTCCAGTATGGGTACCTGTGGAGGCAAACCCTACTTACATACTCCTAGGTGTGGATCAGGTCCTCTTCTTTCCCTGTAGGCATCCACAAAATAAGAAAAAGCCGGTACCCGAGCCATGACAAAAGGTCAACAGCTTGGTCGAAAGTCAAAATGATAACATGGTCAAAAGGTCAACATTATCAAAAAGTCGACAGTCAAAAGTTCATCATGAAATAGGTCGATAGAGGTTGACATGAGCTTTTCATTAGTAAAAAAATCGACTTCTTCATACTTTGCCATCCACGTGGGCATAGAGGAAGATAATAATAGTGTGCCAAGCGCAACGTCAATGAGCCATGCGAGGAGACCACTGCTTCACGACCATTAGAATGCACCCCTCGACTTCCTGCTGCAATATTAAAGGCATTGATCAATCCATGAACCAATTATTTCTTTTTTAGGGGAGTGGGTTAATTATGGTGGGTTCTGTGTTTTATTTATTTAAGCAATGTGGTCACAGAACGCACACGCACACACACACACACACACACACACACACACACACACGGGCTGATTTAGACACAAGTAGTAATATGGAAGGTTCTCTGGAAGGAGATAAATCTGCATATGCGCCAGATGTAAGCCCATGGATGGAGTTTTAGTGCATGTGAATTGATCTGTCTTTTGAAGGAATACACTATTCATGGAATTAGTGTTTCTGGACGGTAACTGCAAAGTGACCATGTGATCTCAGAGTGTCATGGGATTGGAGTGTGCGTGTGATCCAACTTGTGTGCTCATTGCCAGTGTGCACAAGGGGATTAAACCTCTATTTCAGACAGATCTTTTGCACCGAGCATGGGGCAGGTGGTTTAAGTTCCATTACTAATGATGGCAACTGTGTAAGTAAGAACAGTGGGCAGGACAGGATTCCACATGAATATGCACAGATTTTAGTATGCAGAACGGGATTCTCTCATTAGTATAATGCAGTCAGCAGATACACATGTCCAGAAAGAACAGCAGTCTAATGATCTTATTACAGGGTTCTCTCTCTCTCTTTTCCTATTTCTCTACGGGAGTAGTCACATTGATTTCCCCTTGAGCCACCCAGGACCTTCTTGTACGGCAGGATCGCATGTGATCTCCGTAGGCAAATGCAGGGGGGGGGGGGGGTTCTGGTTGCCTGTAAACCCCCTCCTCTTGGCAAGTGCCTTAAATGATGACAACAATAGCACTGGTAAATAATATGATTATTAGGTACTTGTTTCCTAGCACGGCGCCCGTCGGGTCCCATCGCATACCTTAACTTAAGGTATGCGATGGGACCCAACCGACCCGATTTTCGGGCTTTAAAGACGTTTTTAATACACTTTAAAAATTGGTCGCATCACATGCCATTATAATGTCATGCGATGCGACACAACCGACCCGATTTTTACATTGGACCCAATGTAAAAATGGTCCCTGAGACCCAATTTTACATTGGACCCAATGTTAAATGCCACCCAGACCCGATTTTTAATTGTAAACCCACCCTCATGGTTAATTATGAAATGCCCCCATTGTTAACGCAACGCCACGATCAACGTCAACCCGAAGCGTGGTGAGCACAGCGAGCCCGCAAGGGGCGGCGGTACGCATCCTCCGACTTTTTCATACCCCCACTATCCACGTCGGTGTGGAGTTGATTTTATATAGTGTGGCGAGCGCAGCAAGCCACGAAGCCCGAAGCGCGGCGAGCGGACGCGTAATACGTCTGAAGTAATGCGCGTCCCGTCGTGGGGCTCGCTGCGCTCGCCACGTTTCGGGCTCGCTTTGCTCGCCACACTATATAAAATCAACTCCACGGCGACGTGGATACTGGGGGTTTGAAAAGGTCGGAGGACGCGTACCGTCGCCCCTCGCGGGATCGCTGCGCTCGCCACGCTTCGGGTTGGCGTTGATCGTGACGTGGTGTTAGCAATGGGGGGCCATTTCACATAGTAATTACCCATCAGGGTGGGTATACAATGAAAAATGGGGTCTGGGGAGCATTTAACATTGAGGCCAATGTAAAATCGGGTCTCAGGGACCATTTAACATTGGTTCCTATGTAAAAATTTGGTCGCATACGATGCGATAGACCCGATTTCATACAATTAAAATCGGTGGCGCCCTGCTAGGAAACAAGTACCGATTATTATAACTGCCGCCACATCCTGCAAGGGACAGAGATGCACATGCCCAGTGTGAGCCTGGACAAGAGAGCAGCTACCAGGAGGAAGAGACAGGAGCCTTAGCATGAATTGGGAGATTTGGAGCTTAGATTGTGCAGTCCTGTTTCTATTATGTTTTTTTAACCTTTTCCTGACCATTATCTTATTTAAATGTTTGATAGAGCCTATACTATAGACCATCTGTACTGTTAAATATTAAAACTTTATTCCATACAGTATCCAGTGTATAAAAAGACCAATATTCAGGGCTTTTACCTCTCCCCAGACTCCCATACTTACTCCAATGTGCTGCAGAGTAGGAAAACCCCCTCTAAAAATCCCCTCTAAAAAATATCCCCTCTAAAAAAAAAACCCTCTAAAAATCCTGCGTTTGCCACTGATCCCCGCTCACTATCACCGGGAGGGGGTCTGACTACTGCCGGGAGGGGGTCTGATACGCGCAGCACGTATGATGTCCGATCCGATGCGCACGAGACCACACATTGGATGTCAGACACATGCTATTTGGGCCGATTTCACCTGATTTCTCAGCCCGACCTACCGGAATCGGGCCGAAATCGCATAGTATATGGGTACCCTTATGCTGGCCACAGATAAGACCAACTTTCCTCCAACCATCCAACTAGTTGGTTGGTTGGATGGAAAATCTGGTACTGTATGAGGTCAAATGTCAATACGCAATTTGCTCACAAACTCAGGAGGATGGACAAAAACTGAAACTGTTTAAATCAAATAGGTCCACCTACAGTACATTGTCTGAGTGACAGTTGTCCCATTTTAAGATTTGGGAAAGAAATGACTTAATTACAAATTACATTTGCTCCTATCCAGTACCAGGTTTTTATTCCAACCAACCAACCAACTAGTTGGATGGTTGGAGAAAAGTTGGTCTGATATGTGGCCAGCATTAGTCACACTCCACAGGTCTACTAGCACCCTGTTTGAATTTTTTTTAGTGCCCCAACAAATACCACTACAACCCCCACACACAGCATACATGCAATAACAAAAAAACCACACTGCCCCCACAAGAAAAAAAACCTACATCCTTTACCACTCCATATTCTGTAATATTCTGTAACACATGCCTTGTCCCTCGATACCAGTGATGGAGATCCTTGGCACTTTGAGTGGCAGTGGGTGTGGCTTCCCTGTTTGAATTTGGCCCTCAGTTTCTTCCCAGACCTACTGCTCTTTGTGAGCTACGAGGATCATATTAGCCTCATGGTCAGACAGGTCACTCACTACCTTTCTTCTGAGAATCTCACAGTGATCGATGATAAATCCTTCTCTAATCAGAACTTTCTTGTACAAAGTTCTCATCATATTTAAATACATAATATCTGTCCTGTCCAATCATACAATACATACAATTCACCACCCCAGCTAGTATCAGGTGATCTCCAGGTTTCAGCAACTTAACAATCTTCCTTAGATATACTGTAGAATGTAATCATCTTGGTCTTTGCAGATGCCATCTAGTATCAGTACAGTCATGACACAGTCTGCTGGCGGAAGTGTCACCGGGTCTGTGATATTTTCCTTTTCAAGGTCACAGTTCACAATCTCTTTTATTGCTGACTTCAGCCTCATCTCTTTCTCTTCCTGCTGGCCACTGAGAATATAAACACAATGGACAATACATCAGTGTTGCCTACACTCCCAGAATGGCCAGGAGGGTTCCGAAAATCAGGTCCCCCTCCCACCCCCCCCACCCCCCGGAAAGGGGGGCAACCCTCCCACATAATACCCCATCTCCCGCAAACTGCCCCTGGTGGGGGAGCCACGGGTATAATGATGCGATCGCAGCATTTTAGCCCTGCCCCCGAAGTGTAATGCCTGAAATACCGGCATTGCACGGCGGGGGTGTGTCTAAAATGATGCAATCAATGTAGCCACGCCCCTAAATGATCATCACTGCCGTGGCTCAGCCCCCACACTGCCCCTTTTTACTCTCAGATTTGGCCCGGCCCCCCTGCCATACTGAGCTTCAAAGTCAGCAAGTATACAATACATTAGAAAAAGTATAAAAGTGCTGGTGCTGCGCCGATAAAGCTGTAGGCCTAATTCACATGCGGCTGTTCTTGCTGTTGCTGTATGGACAGAAGCTAACCAGAGTAAAGGGACACCCACTGCTGTCACATTATTTCCAACAGCGTGTTAAATGTTGATACATCGGTAGCATCCTTGTAAATCTGGTCATGTTGCAGATTCTCTTTGGACGCCCAGCAGGGCCTGATCAACCAATATGCTAAAGAGGCTGCAGCCTGGAGTGTTGGGTCCTGGGGGCGCAGTGTCAGGGGAACTGGGTCACTGAAGATTCCATGCGAACGGCATGTAATCTGCAAAAATTGCCTCCCTAAAATGGCCGTTGCCTTCTAGGAGATAGATGCTAGAGGTTCTATTAGATCTCTTATGTCTGTAAGGGGAAGGCAGAGACATAAGAGCTATTCCTGGAAGTGTGGATTATGGGAGTGCGCTCTGAGCTGTAACCTCCTGGCACCGAGCATATAACCACCTGGCAATGAGCATGTAACCCCACCTGGCAATGAGAAACCCCCTGGCAACAAAGCATATGTAACCCCTGGCAATGAGCATGTAACAGCAGGCAGTGAGCAAATATCTCCTGGCATGAGCATATAACCCCTCGAGCATGTAGGTAAAAATATATAATAAAAAAATATATAATTAATGTATGGGGGGGGGGGGGGGGACCCTTCTGTATTAGCATAGGGTGGCTGGAACCATTAATCAGGCCCTGATGCCCAGGCTTACTTGCTCTCTTGGGATGCAGAGTGCTTATTTGTAGCACGTAAGATAGCAACTGTTAATTTATGCACGCCTAGAAAATATCATCTGAATGGTTATAACACGTCTGCGTTTGACCACCCACCCCCCGTTACGACCCCCAAACCGTGTCTTCCTGCCACTTCTTCCTGCCACTTAACCTGTGACTAATCCCTCCATGCCTGCTGTATCACACTTTACTCACTGCGACTCAGGTGCCAAACATGATGCATTTGGACAAGTGGCCTCAGTCCTCGCACATTGACACGCATGGCTGTACACGGGTGTGGTATAGGAGTCCGATAGTCGGGATTCCGACAGTCATTAGCCCGACGTCAGGATCCCGACTGGCCAGACCCAGACAGCATGGTGAGCGCAACAAAGCCCCTTGCGGGCTCGATGCGCTCGCCTCGCTGCGGGCACGGTGGCTCGCTACGCTACGCGAGCCACCTATTCTATTCTCCCTCTATGGGGGTCGTGGACCCCCACGATGGAAAATAGCCGACGGCCATTGGGAACCCGGCTATCGGTGTTTTGACAGTCGGGATCCCGACGTCGGGTGAATGCCTGTCGGGATCCCGACTGTCGGAACCCCGTCTGGCAACCGCTGTACACCAGGGAAGGGCTTTGTAGAGGCATTATTATGCAGCCTGCAAAAGACCCACAGATGTATGCAGCTACAGAATCATCCCTTCAGAGTGCGTGCGTACAAGAGTGTGTGAAACATATGACCTTCTCGCTATTCCTATGTCACGCAAGCTTCGCTATCGATTTTTCCTAGTCATACATGCCCCAGACATCTTCCATGCAGCTTCATATGGGAGATTGCAAAGGCAAAGTTTATTGTGGGTCATTTGCCAAAATTGGTGCAGTAAAGTTAGTAGACTGCACTTTCTTGACTACAGTACCTGCACCTGGTGTCATTACCCATTTCGCTACTTGTCTGAATCCTGGAATGTTATGACTTGTTTTAAGGAGAGATAGATACAGCTGATAGTCTGTTCATGCCTAGTTTTGCAGGATAAGGGGTCGATCCTGTATGTGCCTGGTATGGTGGGAGCGTGAGATTGTATTCAGTGAGGAGAAAGAGACATTCACAGAACACATATTATTGTGGCTCAGGTACATTGATGTCCTGCTAATTGTCTGGGAGGGAGATATAGATCTATTTATCCAACTCATCAACAAACTCAACATCAATGATCTCAACCTCCACTTAACATATGAGGGGAGTCAGAAACAGGTCAATTATCTACACCTACATCTCTTGGTGGAAAGTGATGGATCCATTACCACAGACATTTACCATAAAAAAAAACAGCCACCAACTCACTGTATTACATTTTAACAGCTCCCACTTCCCATCTGTGATCAAGGGACTCCCCAAAGGGGAAATTTTACAAATTAAACGGAACTGTTTGAATGAAGAGATCTTTCAAGAAAGAGCTAAGTAATCGATTGAAAGACAGAGGATATAGTAACAGGACCATAAAAAATATAAGAGGGAACAGCTCCTCATCCCCACAAATAAGCAGAACAGAAAGGACGATGGCAAGGTACTCTTCATAGGCTGTACTGTCAAGAGTGGCAAAAGATTCAAACCATCTAACAGCCACATGGAAATACTAAAAACAGGTCAAGACCTGGCACCTATACTTGGGGTCAGAATACAAATAAACTGGTGTAGGAGCAGTAATCTGAAGGACATATTGGTCCACAGCCACTTGGATAAATTGCAAAAACCACAATACAGAAGCAAGGATCCTATAAATGTGGCACTTGCAAAGCCTGCATCCTCATGATTACCCAGAAGTCTTTTTCTGACAGATATGGAAAAACCTGGACAATAATCACTTGTGATACTGCTGGTGTGATCTATAATCTGCGATGTCCCTGCAATAAACACTACATTGGGAAGACGATCAGTCTTACACTGAAGAAAAGATTACTTGAACACCTATCCAGCATCAAAAAACACAACCAGTGACAAACAAGCGATGAAGACCCTGACTTCTGTAGTTCGCCATTTCCACAGATTTCATCAAAGTAATCCATTGGGCCCACAAGCCTAAGGATTGATGAAAATAGACATGGGTATAAGAAGAGGATATTTGGACAATGAGCTCCTAAGACAAGAAACGAGACTCATTTTCCTAATGGACGCCATGTCCCCTAGAGGACCCTTATTCTGAATCGTGCGGTACGGCCCGCGTGCGGCCGTACCGCCGATGTTTTCAGTCTGCACATGCGCAGAGGTCAATCTGCGCATGTGCAGCCCAATTCGCCGCAGACGTAGTTCGTCCGCCGCAAAGGGGGCGTATAGGGGCGTGAGGGGCTTCATACCCTCATTTCCCTATGCATACGCCCCGCGTTTCATGGGCGTTCCCATGCAAACGCGGGGCGTATGCATGCTAATGAGGGTATGACGCCAGTGATGGGGGCGGGAAGCTGACGTCGCCGGATGTCAGCTCTCAGCCCCCATACAAGCTATCACACGGACGATTGTCCGTGTGGTCTCAGCTTGCGGGACCTGGTGGGGCGTGCGGCCCTGCCTTCGATGGTCGCCGACCATCGAATGCAGGGGGCAGCTCCCACCATGGTGGAGGCGTACGCCCCACCATTTTCTTGCGATCGCCAGCCGTCCGTGTATGGACGGCCGTGGCGATCCGTATCGTGGGCGGGGATTGGTTTGTGCGGCCGGAGCACCGTGTGCGGCTCCGGCCGCACAGATCTGAATAAGGGCCTTAATGAGGAAAACAGCATTTTTGTAGCTTGTCAATAAGATCCCTAATTTTTATCAATTTTGACTTGGTCCCTATTTTTCCGCTTCACACACTGAGTAAAATATAAACTTAACTGGTAATTCTCTCTATATATACCCAATCTGACAGATTTTTCTGTGAGAAAGAACAGCATTGCAGTTATGATGAGAACAATCATGTAGAATGCCTATAGTCCTGATCAGATCCCTTATTTTGGACTACATTTGGTTGATCTTAAACTTTCTGCTTCACTCTTTGAGTAAAACATAAGCTCAAATGATAATTGTATCAATGTATATAATGTTGTTGACTTTTTGTAGTGTAGGGTACACTATACTATGGAAGTGCATGGAAATTTCGATATGGTGAAGGAGAGGTATATACACACAGCGGAAATTGTATGACAAACTAACCACCTAAAATCACATTGACTTACCAACTTGACTTACAAATTGCCTCTCTACACTGTTGTTACTTAACCCCCCCCCCCCCTACAATCAGAGAGACTGTTCTAGGTACCCAAATGGTACTTCTCTAATTGATCAAGGAGGTTATTAATTGACATTATACCCTTAATTGTAACTCATTCATCTTCTTTAAGACATTCATTATTTTCAATACTTACCATATCCAGGCCAACAGGTGCAATCAGGCTATTATTTAGTTAATTGTGATATTTCTTATGATACTTTTTATGATATATATATATATATATATATATATATATATATATATATATATATATATATAGAACACATGTATCCTTGTAGATATATGATAGGCAGCACACCATTTAGTTGAAGCAGAACATTTTAATTTATTGCTCAATGAAGTTCATTGCAAAAAAGGACTGATTTGCAAAAAAAGAATTATAAACCATGGGGGGACACTCAAATATTCACCCATCCAGAGGGATACATCATACAGCAGTGGCCAACCCCTTTTCGGCTTCCCCAGCCTTCATCCTGGACTGACTCATTCAAATGAGCAAACCAGCCCAGTATATAGCTGCCATACTGCTATCCAAATCTCCCACACCTGTGATGGTTAATTGCCTGACCAATGAGCACGGATCGGCACTCAGACACCTGAGTGACAGGATCTCCATATATCTCCATATATGGGCAATGGGCGTCATGACGTCACTGCACCACGGCATTGCTATGGAGACACATACACTATGTCTCATATTGCAGCACGGGCTTCACGCTGCGGATGACATCATCTCGCTCTCACACTCCCATCCACGTCCATGGACCAGGACTAGCGTCTCTGCGTTACCGTGGCTGCATTCCGCGCCGCCGCAGTTGGCGCACATGCCCGTCACTCTGTACAGAGAGGGCATCATGTTGCCTAGGGGATCAGGATGTGAGTACGTGGCTACATAGCTGTTCACGGTTGCTTATTGAATCATTCCTAACTAGGGATACACTGGCGCTAATTCTCAAGAGGACATTGCTAGCAAAGTCTGACATGTGAATAGGCCACAGTGTCTGCTACCGTATCTCGTGCCACATTGATCTTACATTTTAATTACAAAAAATCAAACACAAAAAATCAAAAAATCAACAAAACGATACACACACACAAATCCTTTATCCACTATAATCCCTCTACTGATAATAGTATGCAGACTCTTTATCACCTTCTCATATATATACGGGTCATAACACCATATATAAATATCAGAGAAAGACAGAAATCGGGAACTCCTCATTGAGTCCGCTTGGTGATAATGAATTTAACTTTTTAATCCATTGGCATTCCCTTTGTAACAGAATCCTATGCCTGTCTCCACCTCTCCTCAAGGGGGGGAATGTGGTCTACGGGCATACAAGAAAAGTCCTTTAGTGAATGTCCATTCTCAAAAAAGTGTTTTGCCACTGGGGGGTATTGGCATCTACACAACTTAGTGCCTTCTTTATGGATGATCTGTGCATCCCAATCCTTTCTTTAACCATACGGATGGTTTTTCCCACGTATAGTTTTTTACATGGGCACATTATCACGTATATGATGTATTTTGTCTCACAATTTGTGGACAGATCCTGTGATAGGATGGGTGAATTGAGTGCCGACTGTCAAAAATCTCCAATTCGCACATCCGGTGCATTTAAAGGCTCCTTTTTTCAACGTGAGCCAGTTTTTATTAGCGCTGGCTCCAGGGCTGATGTCAGAGCAGGTTACCCGCTGTTTGATGTTCGGGCTGCGTCTGTAGCTGAAAAGTGGCAGCTCCTCACACTCACTGCCAATGATAGGATCAGTCCTAATAATGTGCCAATGTTTAGATATTGCATTTTTAATAGCACTTGATAGCGTGCTCGGGAAAACTACCCGATTTAACGTTTTGTCTTTGGATTCTGGTGTGAGTAACACTTCTTGATCCAGCTCCATGCACTTCTCCACAGCTACTTTTACCTCATTGGCATCGTAACCACGGTCTAAAAACCTCTGCGCCATCAACTGAAGATCATTCTCAAGTACTCTCCTATCGGAGGTGATCCGGGCCACGCGCACCAGCTGGGAGAAGTCCTCTTTTGAGTGGTTGTGGGTGAAGCCAGTAATGTATTTTTATCAGTTGTTTTTTTGAAAACCCTCGTCGTGTAGATGCCATTAATTACTGTAATGGTTACATCAAGGAAGTCCATCGTAATAGGGTCACTTTTGTGCATGAACCTTCTCCGCCCAGGCAAACAGTTCAATTGCTCCCGGTCCATACAAGAAATAAATCATCGATAAACCTCATATAAAAACTTATATATTGGGAGAACTCTGAATTAGCCATAATAAAGGTCTTTTCATAGAAAAACATATACAAGTTGGCATACGCCGGGGCCATGTTCGACCCCATGGCCGTTCCCGACAATTGCAAAAAATATTCATTATTAAATTAAAAAATAATTTTTGCGTAGAATGATGTCAATCAGGTAATGAGGTAATCAATGGGTGGACCACTATAATCACTGCTAGTAGCCAAAATCTCCCTCACCGCTGCTGTGCCTTCATCATTAGAGATGTTAGTATATAGGCTACTAACATCTAGGGTTACTAGTAGACTATTGGGCGGAGGTTCACCAAATATCTCTGTACAGAGTGACGGGCATGTGCGCCAACTGCGGCGGCGTGGAATGCAGCCATGGTTACGCAGAGACGCTAGTCCTGGTCCATGGACGGGAGTGTGAGAGCGCGATGATGTCATTGCGCTGTACGTTCGCAGCGTGAAGCCCGTGCTGCAATATGAGACATAGTGTATGTGTCTCCATAGCAATGCCGTGGTGCAGTGACGTCACGACGCCCATTGCCCATATATGGAGATCCGGTCACTTAGGTGTCTGAGTGCCGATCCGTGCTCATTGGTCAGGCAATTAACCATCACAGGTGTGGGAGATTTGGATAGCAGTATGACAGCTATATACTGGGCTGGTTTGCTCATTTGAATGAGTCAGTCCAGGATGAAGGCTGGGGAAGCCGAAACGGGCTCGTCGACTGCTATCTGATGTATCCCTCTGGATGGGTGAATATTTAAATGTCCCACCATGGTTTATAATTCTTTTTTTGCAAATCAAACCCTTTTTGCAATGAACTTCATTGAGCATTAAATTGAAATGTTCTGCTTCAACTAAATGGTGTGCTGCCTATCATATATCTACAAGGATACATGTGTTCTATATTATTCTACTGAGGATTTCTGCACCCGCTCCATATAAATATCAATGAGTGCGGTCCATACAAGTTTTTATATATATATATCTGGGTTGCGGCCCGGCACTCACCCCTCCTGCTCAACTGCCCGGGTGCCCGTTCAAGTAAATGGACAATAAATAGAAAGAAGGGACTGGCACTCCTAGGACTGGTGACGAAATTCTGTATTCAAAAAATAACAACCAACGTTTCGGGGCAGATGCCCCTTTGTCAAGGTGTAGGTGATAACACAAGAATAAAATAGTGAATACCTTATATAGGGAGGGTGAAGTCAGTCGCCAGCACGATGCAGGACGCCCCGTTTGCATGCCGGATGTTGCCGGGATGCGTGAGACCGGAAGTATCGTCAATATTGACTTCCGGTAGATGGAACGCTTTTTGCCGGGTGGGTGGAACGCATGCTGACTGGTTACCCGGGTGATCCACTTTGTGGTCACTCCGGCAGCAGCGTAAGCTATGTGTGCTGCTAGATATTGTTATGTTGGACACTGCTTCGTACTGGCCGGCCGACCTGGGGTGAAAACAATTAACAGTGAAGAAGATATGTTATTACAACATAAATGAAACATGAATACCATACATCATTACATCATTGTGGGTGTGTGAGGTACTACGTGTATGAGGTCGACACCGTGTCCTACTTACCTATATACGTGGGTGATACAGCAGAGAACTGCTGGGATGGGAGGCATGCATACATGTCTTGTAAATTATATAGCCCTGTTACTTGGGCAGGGATACACATTGGGTTATAGTTGCAGATCACTCGTAGTGGGGTCAGGGGCAATGCTGCGAGGCGGTGCACTGTACAGAAGGTGCAACTATAGATGTGAGTATGTGGCATGATGTCTTAGAAAGATAGCGAGAGTCATAGACGGAGAAGAAAAAAAGCACACATGGGGCATGTTATAATGTTCCTAGTTGGGTGTGACTTTTTCTGTGTCACACCATGTATAACATGTTGAAATGTCACTGGGGGCAAATAATCTATAAATGTTAGAAAGAGAAAGGGATAGCAAGAGTAATAGACGGAGATGAAAAAAAGCACACTAGGGGCATGTAATAATGTCCCTTGTTTAGTATACTGTGATCTACATCGCACAGTATAGTGTATGCTGTGCGCTGGCACTTTAAAAACAAGAAGAAGAAAGGGATAGCGAGGGTAATAGCCAGAGAAGAAAAAAAGCACACATTGGGCATGTTATGCCCGCCTTTGAATATTAGAAAGAGAAGCACGCTTGGGGCATGTAATGCTGTCCCTAGTTTAGTATACTGTGGTCTACATCGCACAGTGTGGTGTATGTTGTGCGGTGGCACTTTAAAAACAAGAAGAAGAGAGGGATAGTGAGAGTAATAGCCGGAGAAGAAAAAAAAGCACACATTGGGCATGTTATGCCCACCCGAGTGGGGGGAGAAAAATTGTCCCCCATGGGTGACGAGGAGAACACCCGTTTTACTATGGAGTGATCTGTGTAGTCTGGCCGTGTGTCTATACACGATATATAGAAAAAAAGGGATAGCAAGAGATAGAGCCGGAGATGAAGAATAAAGCACACAAAATGATGACTGTTGAGGATCCGAAATTTTAGATGAATATGTTATATGGTATCCTATCATTCAGTCCCACAGGTTTAATAGAGTCCAATTTGTGGATCCATCTTGTCTCCAGACGCAATAGTAGGTTCCCTCTGTCGCCACCTCTGTGGTTTTCTGGGACGTGATCAATGACATCAGGCGTGTGCCGCGTGTCTCCTGACTTGCCACAAACATTACACGCTTCTCCTGTTAGCCGCGCTGAACAGCGGCTAATACAGAAGGGGATCTCTATAACTATTCTATTTCCGTATTCCACCGAACCAGATGGGGATAAACGCTGGCTGTGGAACACATACAGTACAGGGTTGCCTACCCTCCCAGAATGGCCGGGAGGGTCCCGTAAATTGGGTCCCCCCCCAGAAAGAGGGGCAACCCTCCCGCAAAACCGCCTGGCTCTCGCGACCCCCCCATAGGCACCCGCGCCCCCCTCTTGGCGGGGGGGGGGTGTCCTCGGGTCAAATAACGCGAATAGTGCCGTTTTAGCCCCACCCACTGCAGTGCAATGCCATAAAAAATGGCATTGCATGTCAGGGGCGTGGCTAAAATGGCGCTATTGCTCTGGCCATGCCCCCCAACACGTAGCCGCCCATGTGGCTCTGCCTCCTCCCCATCTCTTTTCACTCCCAGCGGCCCTCTCCCGGAATTTGCACCTTGAAAAACAAGCAGTAATATAAATACCATATATAGTGATTTTTAAATATATATTAATAAAGTGCAAAAGTGCATATTTTAAAAGGCTACATTGAGAGAAATAGGAGGTAGAAACATTATTTTTTTTTTTAAATAGAAACCATTTTAAGTCAAAATCAAGATTTAAACCTCTGAGATCTAAATTTTTGTTTAGAACATCTATCACATTTCAGCTTTTGCTAACATCGCTTTTCATCTCTATTTTTCCAGGAGCTTTTTATTTGTTCGATGGCTAAAAATTTAGTGATGGAACTTGCCGAGCAGTTATGGTTTTCTTTAAAATGATTCGATGGGTGATAACGCCTTTTTTGATGTTTTGCAAATGCTCGCTCATTCGTGTCTTCTCTTCAAGGCTCTGCTTGTCCTTCCAATATATAGTAAATTTCTAACTGCTTGAAAAAGGATCCAGGCAGGAGGGATTTTAAGTATTTACAATGGAGACCCAGCCACCCAGACACAGTGTTTATATTGAGGCCCGGGCAGTCCTATCATCCAGAGATCCGAATCTGCCCAGTAAAACCTGATGAGCCTCTTTCTTTCATCTGTCTGGTAAAAGTCACTATCATGTTCTATTTGAAATTTTATTGTTGCTGTTATCTAATTTTTTTATGGGTAATTAGTTTAATTACAGTTTTATGAGAAATAAGTTTGTTGTGAACGTACTATACCATCATATCTTTTATATTTTTTCATATCATTCACAACTGATGACCCATCGAGGGTGAAGATACACATTAAACGGAAGTATCATTCATATTCCCACGTTTCCATAGCATTTTCTTTCAACTTGTCAAACCCTTTGTGCACAACCCCTTCTCACACCCCTTTTTTACCCAAAAATGTACTATATCTTTCATTATATTTATTATTATTGTTATTTTGATTAATTCATTTTTTTTTTACTTGACCCACTGTGGGAGTCCATAGGCGTCATTTTTTTTAAATATATGAGGTATTTATGTGGTTACATTTCTATAGGTGTAGGAATATTCACCAATTGTTTATAACCCCTTGTGCAAATATTAGTGAAATAAAAACTAAGAAACCTAATAAATATAAATATATGTTATAAATATAGAAGGTTGGGGTCCGGCACTCCAAACAACTGAGCAATAACTTGGACCGGTGCCGTCACTGGAGGTAAGTATAGAGAGCATAGGTGTGGCACTCGGTCAGGTGTAATCTGAGGCAGAGAGACGGTCTGCTAGGCAACGTTTCAGTTACTTTATTAACTGTTTTCAAGTCACAAAACATATATGAATGACATACCTTCATAAAAGCTACAACACCCGTGCAAGAGAAGCCGTCGGTATCTCGGCGGAGAAAGTGCCCGGCGACAGTGAATACTGATGACATCACCATGTCTAACTCAGTGTACTATCACCATGGAAACCAAATACGTGGGCAAAAGATGAAATGGCGTACTATAGTGCAATAAATGGAAATTCCTTAATGCTATAAGACCATAAATAATATTATGATACAAAATGGCTTGATAATGCAAAATAACATATGGACGGCAATGCATAGCTTAATATACATATTGCTGCTCTATAAACGAAAACCTGTATTCAGCGAAAGCATGCATACGATATGTTTTCATTTAACCCACGGGGTGGGGGGGACCACATCTAATTTGTGGATCCACTTCGCCTCGCATTGCAAAAGCTTATGAGCCCTATTACCTGCCCTGATTGATGGAGGAATGCAATCAATTATGCGTAGCAGAGCTGCATGTCCGCAAAATATCTGACTACTGGCGGATCACAAGTGCCAGATGCCAGTGCCTTGCGAATAGCTCAATGGTGAGCGGGCATGCGTTCCTTAAATTTACATTCCGTTTTGCCAACTATGTTAAGCCACATGGGCATATAATTTGATAGACCACATGGTTAGAATTACAGCTAACAATATATTTGATGGTGATGGGTTTTCCCGTATGCGGATGGTTGAAAGTGCTACCAGCAAACATAAACTGGCAGGTTACACACCCTCCTCTGGTACATCCTAGTAGTTTTTCAAAAAGTATGACCCCTCCCTTACATTAGATGACATCAATGAGAGGTCGGTTTCTACTAAGCAGTCACTCAGATTTCTACCTCTTGCCATGTCTTTGAATGGGATATTAGTATCTGACGATACAATAGACCAATGATTCTTAGTAATGGCATTGATATTGGAAGATACTGTAGCATGTTAAATTTGTTAACCCATGGTAATTTTGATGTTCCTAGTGGTTTAGGTTGTTTAGTTAACAACGATCTGGTGTCAATTTGTAATGCTTTATTTTTGGCCTGGATGCGGGCCTCGTGAGAATAACCTTTGTGTAGAATTTTCTCCACTAAGTTGTCTATCTGAGAAAGGGCCGTATTCCGATCACTATTGATCCTTAGAATGCGGATCATCTGTGAATAAGGTAACCCACGTTTCAGGCTACTGGGATGACAGCTAGATGCCTGTAATAACTGATTTCTGTCAGTGGGTTGATTATATACCGTAGTGACGATGGAATTGGCCTGATGCTTACAGGTGTCACTATTTCAGGGGACTTAAAGGCAGGTAGGCAATGTAACAAAGCAATGAAGAAGGCAAGTCAGATGCTTGGTTGCATAGGGAGAGGTATCAGCAGTAGAAAGAAAGAAGTAATAATGCCACTGTATAGGTCATTGGTACGACCTCATCTAGAGTATTGTGTTCAGTTCTGGAGGCCATATCTCCAGAAGGATATAAATACATTAGAGACTGTACAAAGAAGGGCAACTAAAATGGTGCATGGCCTACATCACAAAACGTACCAGGAAAGACTAAAAGATCTTAATACGTATACTTTAGAGCAGAGAAGCAGTGTTGCAAGTAAGGGGGTACGGCGTGGTACGGAGTACCTGTAAGAAATATGTTGCAGGTACGCAGTACCACTTACCCCTGATCCACTGTCATTTCTATTTTCATTTTAAGTCTAAATATAATGCATCCGCAGCCCGCCCACCCAGCGTTATGATTGGTGCCGTATGCAGCTACCGGCTACTGCTGATTTAGCCTGTCACACTGACTGGCATCAGCAGCGCCGACAGCATGAAGAGCAGGCTCCACTATTGTAAGCACAAGCTGCCTGGCTCTCCCCCAAGCAAGAGCCAACCCACCCCCAGTCATTCCCAGTTTCTCATTCCCTGTCTCTTGTGTCCACGCCTCTATTGTCATTTAGTCACTCCTCTAGCTTTGTGTGACCACGCCCCCTGATGACACATGACCATGCCCATTTTTGGTGGAGGCTATCAGTACCACCAAGAAAAAAATTCTACTTGCACCACTGCAGAGAAGGGAAAGGGGGGACATGATAGAAACTTTCAAATATATCAAGGGTTTTAACAAGGTCCAGGTGGGAGACATTCTTCACAGGAAGAGGAGCAACAGAACACGAGGACATGCACTGAAACTAGAGGAAGGAAGATTCAGGGGAAATGTGAGGAAGAATTACTTCACAGAAAGAGTAGTAGATAAGTGGAATAGCCTCCCATCAGAGGTGGTAGAGGCAAATACAGTAGTACAATTTAAACATGCTTGGGATAGGCATATTGATATCCTTACAAAAAAATAAGGATCAAATATGGTTTGAGGTAACATGTTAAAAAAAGGGGCAGACTAGATGGGCCAAGTGGTTCTTATCTGCCGTCAAATTCTATGTTTCTATGTTTCTATGAATAGACACTTTAACATCTAGGAAATGCATTTCCTTCTGATGTAATAAATACGTAATCTGTCTGTAATGAATACGTACGCTGTTATCCCATTTTTTATGGGTAATTAGTTTTATACAGGTGTATATCATTCATTCACAATTGGTGACCCACTGAGGGTGAAGATACACATTAAAGGGAATTATTGTTCATATTCTCACATTTTAATAGCATTTTTTCTGTATATTTCTTTCAACTTGTCAAACCCTTTGCGCACAATCCTTTCCCACACCCAAGGGCGTAACTACCATAGGTGCAGGGGATGCAGCTGCTATGGGGCCCAGAGCTGAGAGGGGCCCACTTTGCCTGTCAAAGTATCATGTGCTATATCAATTTTTCAGCATTAGGTGATGATTAGGGGCCCTTACAAACTTTTGCTATGGGGCCCACATGTATCTAGTTACGCCACTGCCCACACCCCTTTTTTTTGCCTACAAATGTACTATATCTTTCATTATTTTTATTATTATTATTATTATTATTATTATTTTCATTCATTAAAAAAAAATATATTTTATCTAAATGGATACAGACGACCCCAGTCCTCTTATCTTTGATGCTACCGAGGCTGAAACAAATCTTTCATATGGAGTGGGTGGATTGCTCTCTGGACATAGAGTCTAGAGCTACAAAGTTCTTCGATACATGGCTACCATATATTCGTACCCTGCCTACGGATGAACAAGATCATATATGTGGTGTTGTTCGACTCTCCACGTGGTACAACCTGGCCAAGCTGGAACATAATGTTCCGCCCTTTTGAGGTGGAATGTGGCCTCTACATAACTGTTGGTATAAATGGAAATGCCCCAGTTGAATAAACATAAGTCTTTAATAGAAAAATGGTTTCTATACCGCGCTCACCTATGGTTATTTGCTTTGGCGCTGCTCTAGCCTCAGGGGTGTCCCGTACCCCCTGTGGGATTACAAGTTACAAAGAAAGGTAGGGCTGAAGCGCTGCCTGTGTCTAAGTTGAATGAAACTTATGTCAGTATTGCGTGCATAAAGTGCTTTATTGAAAAATACATATAAGTGCAGATAGAGATATAAGTAAATAAATAGTGGGAGGGTAATGAGTAACAGTGTGGGCCCGTAGCGTGCAGCCACAGAGAGCCCCCTGGGGAATCAGGGAGTCAGCGGATCCCTTTACACCATAAACCCGGCCTGGGTTTATGTCTCTCTGGGTTTGTGCGCCGATTTTTCTGGGTAGGCACTGTGGGGGTAGAGTCTCGTACGTTCACCCAAGCTGCCCTTTGCAGGTTCGAGGGGGTCAATACAGTTTGTGAGCGGGATGAGCAGGAAGCGGCGTCCCGCTAACCTGCTTCTTACCCGGTTGGTGACTGGGAGTCTGCGGCGTTGTTAGGCCTCCGTCTCCCTTGCAGTGGATGGTTGTGTCTTCTGTCCGGTGGCGCTGCAGCCGCAGCGTCTTACTCCCGGACCGGTGCCTGGCTCCACTGATCCTAGCCGCGGAGTCACTTCCGGGTGCCGGGTCTCGCGAGACCGGCAGCGATGATCCGGGTGACGTCACGATTTGGATAGTGCGCTCGTACTCCCGAGGGAGGAGACTGAGCCCGATGTTCGGTTGGGGCACCTGTTCTGGATGTCCTGGATGTGTGGTGAGGTCCAACGCATTTCGGCTATGGTTAAGCCTTTGTCAAGGATGCCATGGTGATTGTAAGCTGTCTCTATTCATAGGAGAGGGTGTCTCGTTATTGGCTGAGATTTCTCGATATCTCATTGGTTCTTCGTTTGAAGGTGGGAGGTGGCTTGCGTGTGATTGGCCTTTTCCTCCCCCTTTGATTATTATGCAGCTGTGGGTTTAGACCGTGGGGCTGGTTTGCACGGATGCTTACAGGTGTCATTACGTGTGACTATGGAGTTGCTGGGAATGGGCTGGATTAAGTGTAAGGTGTGTGTCTATGTTGTCGGGCAGTTAGTGCTAGATGGAAATCGCGGGTATTGCTGATGAATCTCTCTCCTAAGAGAGAGGTAAAACGGAGAGTGGTTAAGTGAAGTTGCTAAAGGTGGTTTAAATTTGCGGGGTTTTTTGTTCATGAGTATAGGTGCTGTGTCTGACGTGGGTTTGTGATTTTGATGCGCTTCAACCCTACATAGGTGGTGTAACTTGATACCTGATAATTGTGGGGTTGCGGGGTTGTGATGTAGGTAGGTATCTTACAAGAGAATACCTGATGATGGTTGTACATTGGTGTTTGCGGGGAAAACAGGACTTTGGCTATATGGGATGCTGAAGTGGTAAGGGATAATGTGACATGATCAGATTATGGATGCAATATTTAAGTCAATATTCATTCCTTTTGGCTCTAGGGTTTTCAAGGTGTATATCCATCTAAGTTCTTCCCGATCCAGGACCTTTCCATAGTTACCCCCCCTCCAGTTTGGTTTTACCTGTGTGATAATGCAGAATTGTAAAGTGCTTGGATCTTGGCTGTATGCGGATTTGTAATGAGCTGATACGCTATGTTGATCATAACCTTTACGTATGTTTCTTATGTGTTCGGCTATTCTTGTTTTGAAAGGTCTGATGGCCTGGCCTACGTACTGTAGGCCGCACGGACATGTCAATAGATATATAACTCCTTTGGTGTGGCATGTGAGTTCCCTCTTGATGGTGTGAGTTTCATTGGTGATTGTAGATGTAAATGTTTTGACTGTTTTTGTGGTTCTGTGTTTTTGGGTTCTGCACCCCATGCATTGTCCACATCTGTGGAATCCATTTGTGTCTATGTTGGCTTCTAGTTGGCTTTGTCTCATTTCTCTGGGTGGGATGTGATTTTTTACTAGCTTCTGTTTCAAGTCAGGTGCTTTTCTGTATACAACTTTTGGGTTTTTTGGTAAGATGTCTGCTAATGTGTCATCTTTCAGTAAGATTTTCCAGTGTTTCTTGACCATGTTTTTGACTTGTTGTGCTGCGTCGCTGAATTGTGTGATGAAGTATATGTCGTTATTTGTGTTTTCTCTGTCGGGGTGTGTGGGTTTGGGATCCAGTAGTTTGGCTCTGTCTTTCTGTTCTGCTAATTTGTATGCCTTGTCAATTAGTTGTGTGTCATATTTTTTCTCTAAAAATTGGGTTTGAGTTGTTGGCTTTGTGTTTTGAATACGTCAATGTCTGTACAGTTTCGTCTGAGTCTTGTAAATTGTCCGAGTGGAATGCTTTTAAGCCAGTTTTGGTGGTGTCCGCTGTCAGATGTGATGTAGCTGTTGACGTCTACTGTCTTGTGGAATGTTTTGGTTTCTATTTTGTGTTCTTTTATGTGAATGTCAAGGTCTAGGAACTCTACTTTTGTTTTGCTGTAGTTGGATGTGAGGATAATGTTTCTGTTATTGCAATTTAAGTATGTGATGAAATTTTTCAGTGTCTCTTCTGTGCCTTGCCAAATGAATAAGATGTCGTCTATATATCTTCGCCATAGGACCAAATTCGACCCAAAGTCATGCCCACTCCATATGTGCTCCTCCTCCCACTTGCTCATAAAGAGGTTGGCATAACTTGGGGCGAATTTCGTCCCCATAGCGGTCCCTGTGCACTGTAAGTAGTAATTGTGGTTAAACCATGCGTAGTTATGAGTTAGGATGAAATGAATGGCCTTGAGTATAAAGTCTCTCTGTGCAGGGTGTATTGTGTGGTCGGTTTTGAGGAAATGTTCGGCACTGTCTAGTCCTTGAGTATGTTCGATGATTGTGTAAAGTGAGGTTACATCGCTCGTGACTAGCCACATGTCCTCTTGCCATTCAATGTCTTGTAGTGTCCTTAATGTGTGTGTTGTGTCTTTCAGGTGTGAGGTTTGTTGGTTGACTAGGGGTTGTAGAAAGTGGTCAATGTACTGTGATAGGTTGGAAGTCAGGGAATTTATGCCGGAAATGATTGGTCTGCCTGGTGGTTGTGTCTGGTGCTTATGTATTTTGGTAGGTAGTAGAAGACTGGGACCACCGGATGCAGGGGATTCAGGATAAGTCTTTAATAAACAAATGTATTATGGCTCCTGTAATCAACAGATTTGTGGTGTATTGCACATGGTAATTTCGTTGTATGTACTGTAATGTTCAGCTCATGTCTGGAACTCATCTTTTTTTAATTTTTCAAGTGTGTAACCATTCTGCATTATTTGTTTACAATAAACATATTTGAAAAAATATATATATATATTTGACACACTTTGGGAGTCCTTAGGCATAATTTATTTTAATATATGCATTATATATGGGTTTACATTTCTATATGTGTAGGAATATTACACCAATTGTTTATAACCCCCTGTGTGAATATTAATGAAATAAAAACTAAGAAACCTAATAAATATAAATATATTTTATAAATATACTGTATATACATAATATATACATTACATCATTACATATTAATTAATAGGACTCAGACTTTTCACTAGTTCAAATCCCAAATATTGATATCATTAGGGGTGACCACTTTGATTTTATTTTGATTCACTCCAGACTCCCTCATAAAAATAACGGCTGAATATGACAGAAGAGGAGAGGGATAGGGTCATAACTTCTACAAAACACTTCTGACTGGATAAAATGCCTTCCATAGTGACCCATGACTGACAGACGCAGCAATGAATTACATTACAGGAGGGGATGCAGTGCATTTACATAGGAGGTCTGTGATTGGACCACAGCCTCTCTCTATAGCAGGCATGTCCAACGTTGGCCCTCCAGATGTTGTGAAACTACACATCCCAGCATGCTTTGCCACAGTTTTACTATTAGAGAATGCTAAAACTATTGCAAAGCATGCTGGGATGTGTAGTTTCACAACATCTGGAGGGCCAACGTTGGACATGTCTGCTCTATAGTATGTAAACTGCTTCTGGACACCAGTCGAGTTGGCCCTGAAGAAGCTATTCTACGAAGCAGGCGCCGGCTAGCAATGCAAGGGCAGAGTGATACACTGATTGCATTATTGTTAATATTATTATTTGCCTGATCCAGCCAGCACCTCTCCCCCCAGCACTTATAAGGGGAGTAGGGGTTTGACTGCTACTAGCGCATCCTCTGTACAGCACCTAATCACATCAGTGTTCTTTACACAGCTGACAGTCGCTTCACCTGAGTGACCCACATGTGGCTGCTATACAGTGACCACAGTGATATCTAAAATGACCAATTGTCTGTGAATCCCATCCATACTGGGGCATTATACTATATACTTCTCACCGCCCTACAGTAGCTAGTACCTCTCTCCCACAGCCCTTATAAGGACAGCAGGGATCAGACTGCATTTAGTGTATTCCTCTCACAGCCTCTACAGATTAGCGTGTATAACAGCTGATTACCCTGCTTGACTGTGTGACTTATACAAGGCAGTCTGACACTGTCTATATTTAATTACATCAACACAATTTGTATTACATCCCCCCGAATGCAGCATTACACAGGGAGACTATAAATGTATTCCTTATGTCAGATATCTGACATCAATGGGTGCCAGATGATGCTTTGACAGTGGGGATCCCGACAGTCAGTATCCTGATGTCAGAATCCCGACTGCCGGTGCTTCCGGCAGGGAGGATCCCGATTCACAGGGGCTATTCTCCCTTGAGGGCATCCATGACCCTCACAGAGGGAGAATAGAGCCCGAAAGAGGCTTCTTTGCGCTCGCCCCCTGTTGGACCACCGGCAGTCGGAATCCCAACATCAGGATTCTGACTGTCAGGATCCCCACTGTCGGAGGCCCTTACCACAACCAACATCAATAATAGACTAATGTGTATATAACAAGTTGGTTTATTGGCTATACAGAAATAATTATTGATTCATAACAAGAATACATTTACCTGTGTACTAGAGGTCGTGTGACACTATATTACTTGTGTTCATATATGTTTATCACAGACATTAGTTCCATTATAATGCTGATATTACCACCATTACATAATACACTCTATTACCCCTTTCACATCACACCTAATTACCGGTTTCATGCCTTTTTTTGCTGGTGCGGCACGGTAATTGGTGCAATGTGAAAGGGGTTACCGGTTACAGCTAACCGGTAGTAACATATTAATACAAACCAGGTAAAAATAAGGGTTCTTACCTGTTAGTTGCTGTGTTGCTGTGCAGTGTGAACGGGTTAATCGGGTCAAGAGACCCATTTCCCGTTTACACTATGGAGGAGGCAGTGCTTGGAGCAGTGCCAGCTCTATGCGCTGCATACTTCCCCGATGATATGCCGCCGTGCCCCTACATGATGTCAGTGAACCGGCAATACTTCCAGTTCGCTGATGTGATCTGAACAGACTGCACATGCAGGTTCGTACCAGGAATGAACCATTTCAAAGTCTCGGTGTGACCCTGCATTTGCGGTCTGAAAGCAGTATTAGTGTGGTATTTCACATCATAGCTGTGACAAGAGAAGAAATGATCCAACCCTTCATCAGCACGTACCTTATCAATGTTACTTCCCTGTTTGTTTTTTGGGGAATTTTTCCAGTCTGATTTTTTGGATTATTTCCACACCGCCTATTGGGATAAAATTGTTTGCATCCATTGAAGCATCCGAGTGACACTGATTCCTGTCGCCTATTATTCATACTCTTAGGAGGCACCGGAGCACTGCCAACATGGCAAGAGAGAGTGCCGGTCCACCCCGCAACTATATATATATATATATATATATATATATATATATATATATATATATATAAATTTCCTTTGGTGGCACTCCCCATTGGTATAATAAAGCAGACAAACACATATATATATATATATATATATATATATATATATATATATATATATATATATATATATATATATATATATATATATATAGTGAAAAAACTGAAATTGAGAAATTCAAAATCGGCTAGTGTGGGAAAGTTGTGACTTGACCTGAATAAGAAACGTGCAAAAGCATTTTGATCTGAGTCAACATCTTCTGTTCTGGCAAGAGGCCTAAAGTTTTACTTTTTAGGTGAAAATAATGAAACCTATGAAGATGCTCCAATCTAGTTATAATTATGTCAGGATGTCTTAGAGTGGTTCATTAATATACTTTAGCACAGTAAAAAACAGTACGAGCTTGTCCTAGTGCAAAGTGACTGACTGGCGGGAGAAAAAATCCCTAATAATTGACCCACTTTCATGGTCACAATTGTGAATATTGTGTGTTTTCTCCTGAACGTGTTTATAATAGAAGAAGCACAAATACTCTACATGGAATTTCATTGACACTGTGTGAAATATAACACTGCATAATGGCCCTTAATAAGACCTGATCGCAGTACAAATTTGTTCTCAAAATGGGCAAAACAAATGCTGCATTGCAGGTGGGGCAGATGTAACGTGCTGAGAGAGTTAAATTTGGGTGGGGTGTGTTGAAACTGAAATCTAAATTGCAGTGTAAAAATAATGCAGCAGGTATTTACCCTGCACAGACACAAAATAACTCAACACAAATCTAAAGGTGGCCATACATCTACAGATCGATTATCAGATCTGGCTGGTTGGAACAAATACCTGGTAATATCTGAATGACAGTTTTTGGCAGTTTTCCAGCATTTCAAAGCAAAGTGCTCTCATCCATTACCAGTATTTTGTTCCAAACAGACAGATCGGACAATAAATCTGTAGATGTATGGCCACATTAACTCCCTCTGCACATGTTACATCTGCCCCACCTGCAGCTGCATTACAGCATATAATTATGCCAAAGATAAGCCAATATATTAACAGTTAAATACATCAAAGTGCATTATGCTGTACTAAGTATTGCTGATCAATCCTGCCTAGCAGGGCCGTCTTTTTGTATGGGCTTAATGGGCACTTGCCCAGGGGCCCCAGGCATATAATGGATCCCCTTTTTCCAGGGATACCAGAATTTTGAAAATCGGCCCTGGGGAACTGCAGATATCCAACTTCAAAACAGCAGTCCACATCCGACCTGTTAATTAAAATTTCCAGTCATATTTCTCAGGTTCTCTCTGACACTAGCGGCTTGTCTCTATCATGCCCAGAACCAGAGATATCAGCCTTCAAGCAGCCGGTCCCTGCT
This sequence comes from Crinia signifera, assembly GCF_055691185.1. Classification (NCBI taxonomy): domain Eukaryota; kingdom Metazoa; phylum Chordata; class Amphibia; order Anura; family Myobatrachidae; genus Crinia; species Crinia signifera. The sequence continues at coordinate 100,600,164 of NC_139226.1, read as the reverse complement.
CCAGCTCCAAACGTCTGGTGTAGTTTTATATTTTTGTCAATGGATTACTCTGGCTCCTGATCTCTGATACCCAAGTTCCCAGCACCTCCTGAAAGTTGGGACTCTAAGTTTTTATACTAGGCTAAGAAATCTATTTCCAGATAATGGCGATATCTGCAGTCAAACAAGCTGCCCTTCCACCGGAAAATGACTAATATTAAGCCCACTCCATTATCCAACCGTCCCCTGTGTATAAAAGACCCCCTACCTCCCTGGAAGTCATTTACAAGGGACCCTTCATACAGTTCAGTGCCCCCTTCCACACGTTAGTGTTCACCCTCCCACCACCTGTGCAGTAAAGGAGTAATTAGCAGAAGTTACTGCTCCAGGTCCTACATGTTGAATGGAAGATAGAGCACCCCATGCCACCCATGGGACATCAAAGCTGCTGCTGATACCTTCCCCCACCCCTAGGAGGGGAGAATGGGTAAGGGCCCCAGTGCATTGCTTTGCCCAGGTGCCCACACTGCTGTTAAGACGGCCCTGCTGCCTAGAAATGAACACAGTGATTGGCATATATGTACTGCTGGACACCACTCATAGAATGATTAATCTGTTATTTTTTGAATCAATGTTCTTGTTTTTTTCCCCCCTAAACATTAGATGTATTTGTTTATTTATTTATTTACAGTTTCTTATATAGCTCAGCAGATTCCGTTGCGCTTTACAATAGTAGACAGTGATAAAACAAACTGGGTAATGACAGACAGACTTGGGGGTTAGAGGGCCCTGCTGCAAGCTTACAATTTATTACATCATAATACACTTCAACGTATTTAACAGTTAATATATTGGCTTATCTTTGGCATAATTATATGCTGTAATGCAGCCCAATCATGTTCCGAGTATAGGGAATGCAACACTGTTTTTCTGTCAATAAACAGAAGTGATATGTAAAATGATACATTAGACAGTTCACACTGTTACTTGTAATACTTATTGTAACAGTTACTGTTTTTCAATAACAGACTGCAACAGTTATTTCTTATTTATATACACAGGATTGTCTATCTTTGTATATGCACTGCAAAGAGAGCAGCATAAATCCAATTTCATGTATTTCAGTGACACTGTGTAAAATATAACATAATAATAATATATGCATAGTGGCCCTTAATCAGACCTGATCGCAGTACAAATTTGTTCTCGAAATGGGCAAAAAAATGCTGGACTGCAGGTGGGGCAAATGTAACATGTGCAGAGAGATTTAAGGTGGCCATACATCTACAGATTTATTGTCCGATCTGTCTGGTTGGAACAAAATCCTGGTAAAAGATGAGAGCAAATGACAGTTGACCATTTGCTTTGAAATGCTGAAAAACTGTCATTCAGATATTACCACCTGTTTCTTCCAACCGGCCCAATCTGACAATCGATCTGTAGATGTATGGCCACCTTTAGATTTGTGTTATTTTGTTTCTGTGCAAGGTAAATACCTGCTGCATTATTTTTACACTGTAATTTAGATTTCAGTTTCAACACACCCCACCCAAATTTAACTCTCTCAGCACGTTACATCTGCCCCACCTGCAATGCAGCATTTGTTTTGCCCATTTTGAGAACAAATTTGTACTGCGATCAGGTCTGATTAAGGGCTATTATGCAGTGTTATATTTCACACAGTGTCACCGAAATTCCATTTAGAGTATTTGTGCTTCTTCTATTATAAACACGTTCAGGAGAAAACACACAATATTCACAATTGTGACCATGAAGATGGGTCAATTATTAGGGATTTTTTCACCCACCAAAGTCATTCACTTTGCACTAGGACAATCTCATACTCTCTTTTACTATGCTAAAGTATATTAATGAACCACTCTAAGACATCCGGACATAATTTTAACTAGATCGGAGCATCTTCATAGTTTTCGTCATTTTCACCAAAAAAAGTGAAACTTCAGGCCTCTTGCCAGAACAGAAGATGTTGACTCAGATCAAAATGCTTTTGCACGTTTCTTATTCAAGTCAAGTCACAACTTTTCCACACTAGCCGATTTTGAATTTCTCAATTTCAGTTTTTTCACTCCGCCCTAATATATATATATATATATATATATATATATATATATATATATATACATATACATATATATATATATATATATATATATATATATATATATATATATATATATATATAGACATTGGAGGGGCTCTGCACACACTAAATTAACTGACAATAAATAGTGGAGATTTGGTTCATGAATTGATCAATGCATTTAAGCCTGCAGCCCCCTTCAAGGGACCCCACTGTTCTGCAGGTCCTACCACTATCGCTGAAAATGGCTACAATACACATAGCTATCACATCAATGTTTGATACCAGGCATGCTATCTGGTCTGAGGCTCACAGCAGACTGTGCTTTTATAGGTGAGCAGCTACCAACACACCTGTCACTAATCATCTAGGGAAATGGCTAACATAAGCTATGGAATCTTAGTTAAAACATGGTGCATGAGAGAATGTGACCACAATAAGACTAATTAAAAAAATTAATCTAATAAACAATATATACACTTAACATCGGCACTCACCTTTCCTAGTTTTGGGGTGCCCTATGGCTTGTGACCACATTGTTTAAACAGACATTGTAGGGGCTCTGCACACACTAAATTAACTGACAATAAATAGTGGAGATTTGGTTCATGAATTGATCAATGCATTTAAGCCTGCAGCCCCCGTCAAGGGACCCCACTGTTCTGCAGGTCCTACCACTATCGCTGAAAATGGCTACAATACACATAGCTATCACATCAATGTTTGATACCAGGCATGCTATCTGGTCTGAGGCTCACAGCAGACTGTGCTTTTATAGGTGAGCAGCTACCAACATATATATATATATAGAAAAGAAATGGAGGAGGCGCAAACCATGAGTATACGTATAACAACACTTTTACTATAAACTACAAGCTCATGTACACATAAGTTTTAAAACATGAACATAGTGATCTTCACCAGTGCGTCCACAGCGGTAACCGGCATCCGGGCTGACAGCAGGCCGACTCTCTTTCTCACTATGGAGCAGTAGCACGTTGTCACCACGATCGACAGACCAGACCACCGGGCTTCCTGCGTCACCGCACACACACCCTGTCAACGCGTTTCGTCACTTACGGATATATATATATATATATATACCAAACAAAATCTCTAGAATTGCGCTAAGTATAAATTTTTTGGTCACCAGTAACACTAGGTCTTCTACTAGTAAGACCACTCCTAACACAATCACCACCCAATAGTGTTATACGGCGCCCTTGACTGTTTTACAAAAGGGTTATTCCCTTTAACCAATTTCGAACACAATAGAAGATTTCATTTATACATAAAACATTTATTAATACAAGCATAAAAAATAAATAAAACAAACTTTTCACAGTTATTCTTGTCTTTTTTTTTTTAAATGTTATCCTTTATTTGTGGATGTTATCTAGGGCACTGTTCACAGAAAGAGTAGTAGATAAGTGGCATAGCCTCCCATCAGAGGTGATAGAGGCAAATACAGTACAGCTACAGTTTCTATTTTACCAGCAATTAGTGGCCATATCCCGCTAAGTGCTGGTAATTAGCAGCCGAATTGAAAATTAGGAAACACCATTTTTTTAAAATACAAATACGAATGTGCCATAAGTATGAATTAACATATTTTCAGGATAGTAAATCCTTAAAAAATACAAATACGCCTAAAAAAAAATTCGTATTTTATAATACAAATACAATTTATTTTATCCGTATTTGGCTTAGTAAATTCCCCCCTATATCGATTATCTTCTAGAAGGTGCTAAATAAATAAGAAGTAGAATCTGATTGGTTCCTGTGGGCAACTTCCCATCTTCAATAGAACTCCCATAAATTCCCCCTTATGTATTTATGCATCAGTTTCTGTGTGTACAAATACATATTCAATGAGAAATAACCCATGGAAATGTTTGGTGATCGCACCCCAAACACAGGACAGTATACTCTACATATTCATTATTTATTTCCACCCATGACACTGTAGCGTCTCATAAAAAGTTTATATATTCTAATTATAATTAGCTCCCCCCAAGCTTATAACCAGAGAAACCAGACTTACAGGTTTACTTACAAGTCATGTATCATGTATTTGTTATGTCATTTTTAATGTGTGTGTGTGTGTGTGTGTATACATATATATATATACAGTATATATATATACAGTATATATCTGTATCTGCTATTCAGTGACATTCCTATTATACAGTAAGACTCTGCTGCGTCAGGATGGATACCAGCTCTCTAAAGCACTATCATTTACATACCTTTGATGGAAAAGTTCATCTTGATACATATTCTTCTCCGTCAGCTGATAAAACAGTATTTGAAGAGATTATATTATTTCCTTTGAAAGAGCTTCAGAAACTTCGGTCTTCAGGTGCGTGAGTACTGCTGTGTCATTATTATGTCATTGTTACCAGATTATCTACATAAGTATAACTGAACGATGTGTGTGTATGTATGGATGTTCCACGATAACTCTTGAACGCTTTAACTAATAGTCTTCAAACTTTGCACCCTACCTTATCATCTTAAGGGATGATCTAAGCCCTTATTCACAGCTGATCGCAGTACAAATTTGTTCTCAAAATGGGCAAAACCATGAGCACTGCAGGTGGGCAGATGTAACATGTGCAGAGAGAGTTACATTTGGGTGGGGCATGTTGAAACTAAAATTCTAGTGTAAAAATAATGCAGCCAGTATTTACCCTGCACAGAAACAAAATAACTCACCCAAATCGAACTCTCTCTGTACATGTTACATCTGCCCCACCTGCAGTGCACACGGTTTTGCCCATTTAAAAAAAAAAATTTTATATAATTTTTATTGAGAAATAACAAGATGACATCGCATAGCATATCAATGAAAATCCCGTTACAGGTACAGGTAACATAAGATAAATACATGTAAGGGTAGACATGGACCAGACTAACATAGTGCACACGGTAAGCTAGTAAAGAGTGTGGAATGACATTAAAGGCTTTGCCGTGGCGTATTAAAAGGGAGGCACTCCCTTCTCCAACACAGTCATATTATACCAAGTAGACACTTGTACAGCCTTTCTAATATTGTCTCGGTATGTGGTGGTCAGTGTAAGTATATATGGCAGCCAGATATCAAAGAATTTGGAAGCCCGGGATTCTACATCGAGCGCACATTCCACCCAGTCCATTTGGTACATGTAAATCAACCTAGGTAGTAAAAGGGTCAGTGATATATGATCAGGGTGTATCCATTGTGACAATATGGTTTTCTTTGCTGCTGTGGCTATCCTGGCTAAGATAAGGCGTGTTCCAGGGGTTAGTTTGGGGGGTGAGGGAAGGTGGGTAATGGTTCCACAGGCATGGTAATCTTAAACAAAATATGTAGTGTATTGGTGATGTATGCATAGGCGTGCGCAGCCCATTTTATTAGGGGGTGCACCATTGGAGGGGCGTGTTCATCACACCTACTGGGCATGTCCATCAAAGCCTACTGGGCATGTCCATCACGCCTACTGGGCATCAATGCAAACTAAATAGAAGGTGACTTATTTATGTATATGGACTTCAGAATTAATCATTCCCATATCACACACGAGAAACAGGGACAGTGCGCGCCAGAGGCGCGCTGCCAAAAATTTACACTGTAATGGCCATTACACATAATGCCACACCCCATAATGCCCATTACACATAATGCCACTCACCGTAATGCCCATTACACATAATGCCACACACCATAATACCTATCACACATAATGCCGCACACAGTAATGCCCATTACACCTAATGCCACCCAGCATAATGCCCAATACACATAATACCACAGACCATAATGCCCATCAAACATAATGCCACACACAGTAATGGACATTCCACATTATGCCAGGGCTTGACGAATTTTTGTAAAATAGGGATAATAGGGACAGTGTGCGCTGAAGGCGCGTGCCAAAAACTCACACTGTAATGCCTAATACACGTCACACACCCACATGCCATAATGACCAATACACGATATGTCACACACATTATACCAAACACTGTAATTCCCATTACACCACAAACTGAAAGGCCCTTTACATATCACGCCACACACCATAATGCCCATTACACGTTGTGACTCACACCGTCATGCCCGTTACACCTCACACTGTGAAGCCCGTTACACGTTGCGCCTCACACTGTGATGCCCATTACATGTTGCACCTCACACTGTGCTGCCCATTACACATTACACCTCACACCATGATGCCCCTTACACATTGACCCAGACCACGATGCCCATTACATCTCACACCGTGATGCCCATTACACATTACGCCTGACACTGTGATGCCCATTGCACATTATGCAATAATGCCCAGTACACATTCCATAATGCCCATTACATATTATACCACACATTGTAATAATAGCTATTACATATGATGCCACGTAAGTGTTGCTGGGGGCCCCACACGCTGTACACCCTTCACCCATTTAATTCTACTAACCTCATCATCGGTCCGGCAGAGCTGGTAAAGACCACTGGGAAAATGGCTGCGTGGTGACCCATATTCACATTACACAGCATGTAGTGACCCATAATCACTATACACAGCGTGCAGTGACCCAAATTCACATTACACAGCATGTACTGACCAATATTCGCATTAGTGACCGATATTCAAATTACACAGCGCGTAGTGACCCATATTCATATTATACAGCGCGCAGTGACCAATATTCACATTATACAGCGCGCAGTGACTAATATTCACATTATAGAGCGCGCAGTGACCAATATTCACACGTAGTGACCCATTTTCACATTACACAGCACAGTGACCAATATTCGCACATAGTGACCCATAGTCACATTACACAGCGCATAGTGACTAATATTCACACATAGTGACCCATAGTCACATTACATAGTGCGTAGTGACCCATATTCATATTATACAGCGCGCAGTGACCAATATTCACACGTAGTGACCAATATTCACATTACACAGAGTGTAGTGACCCATATTCACATTACACAGTGCAGAGTGACTAATATTAGCACATAGTGACCCATATTCATATTACACAGTGCATAGTGACTAATATATGTATTATATGTATACGCTAGATGTACCCTGAGGGATATAGATGCAGGGAACATATATTCGCTGCGCCACTGGACCCCCAGGTGGGTAACAATATAGGCTGAGATGGTACAGTTATCACACAGGGAACACGTACCTGTCGAGCAGCACAGAGCCTAGGCAACCAAAGGAAAAAAAATCTTATCCACGGCGCCACTGGTCGCCGCAACAGCCCTGCCTGGCTGTTGCGGCGACCAGTGGCGCCGTGGATAAGATAATACAGCAGGGACAGTACGGTTAATACAGCAGGGACAGTACGGTTATCACACAGGGCACACATACGTGCTGAGCTGCACAGCGCCTAGGCAGCCATCAGCGGCGCCACTGGTCACCGCATCAGCCAGGCAGGTAACAATACAGCAGGGACATTACAGTTTTCACAGTTATTTGCGGGCAGTGTTCTACTTGCTAAGCAGCAAAAAAAAAACAGGCCCCCTGTTCCCCTCACTACATTCTCACACACATGAGCCCACTCCCACACAATAAATGTCACACTCCCCAGTCTCTGCAGTGCACACATTACCTTCAGGCTTCAGCCAGGAGACAGCCTGGGAGCCTGCCACAGTGACAGAACAGTAGGCAGGGCCGCTGCAGCTGCAGTGTAGTCTACCCGGGCACAGGAAAAGGCAGGGGCGTGGCCTAATCACGGACCCCCGTGGCCACGCCCCCTTTTGAACACTCTTCTCGTGCTGACTGCTGCTGAAGGATCCCAGCAAGGCCAGCAACCCAGCGCAGGTACTGCTAGCCGGCCGGGGGGGGGGGCACTGCCGCTGCCAGGCATTAGGAGGTGCTGCAATTGTGCGGGGGTTGCCGGTCATCCCTGGCACCCCCTGTGCGCACGCCTATGGATGTATGACTGCACTTCGTCCCAAAAGAGCTGCACAATCATACAGGACCGCAGACAGTGGGTGATGAACATTTGGTGATGAACATTTGAAACAATTAGAATTATCAGACATCCCAGTGAGATATCTCAACTTCGGGGTGTAGTACTGTATGCCCTGTGTAGGATTTTATATTTCATTTCAGCGTAAGACACCAAAACTAATTGTTTGTTAAGCCGAACTGTCAATCTGATTACGTCCAGTGTGCTAAGCCCCAGAGACGTGTCCTGCCATTTGGATAACCCTGTGGAATTTATTTTCTTCTGTGTCAAATCATATAGTACCAAAGTTGATAAAGATCTGCCCTCACTAATAATTATTAAATTATTTAATGTATTGGTGAATTCGGCCTTTGGAAGAGAAGTTATTACTTTTGAGATATAGCTTTGAGCTTGGAAATATGCAAATATTTGGAAGGTTATATTTGGGAATCGTTCCTTTAAGTTAGACAATGTGAGTACTGCAGTATAGTCTGCATCTAGAAATTGATATAGGAGTCTAAATCCCCGGATGTGCGATCTCCCAAAAGTTACATCTGGATTACCACCCTGAAAGGCGCGATTATGAGTTAGTGGCATAAACAAAGAACAGGTAGCAGGTGACCGTGATCACCGGCATGTAGAGCGCCAGGAAGTATAGAGCAGGGGGTCAATCTTAGCATCCTGCTCAATAGCTGACAATGGCAAATTTAAGCGTGCAACTAGTGAGGTGCTAGGGAGGAGTGCCTGCTCTAAGCAAAAGCTGACACCTTTATTTCTGATTCTCCTAGGGATATACCCCTCCAATTAGTGTCTTTTAGAAACGTCCTGATCAATGGGTCTAGGGCCAAGTTAAAGAGTAGTGGTGAAAGCGGACAGCCTTGGCGAGTCCCACTATGCAATGAAAAGCCTGTAGAGTTTAAGCCATTAACCATTAAGTGTGCTGTGGGACAAGAATATAACATAGGAAAAATATTCATGAATCCTTCCCCAAATTGTTGGGTCTGGAGTACCCTAAGAATATGCGACCAGGAAACTCTATTGAACGCCTTATCAGCGTCACAACTGACTATAATAGCTTCCTTATCCGAGAGGTGTTGAAATTTATGTAAGGCTGCAACTAACATTCGTACATTGTGCACAAAGGTACGTCCCCTTACAAAGCCATTTTGAGCAGGATGAAGGATCCTGGGTAAAATAGACTGAAGCCTCTGAGCCAGTAATTTGGTAAAAAAATTTAAATCCTGGTTCAGCAGGGAAATGGGTCTATATGACTGCACCTTCATAGGGTCCTTCCCAGGCTTGGGAAAAACCACAATTATGGCTTCAGTAAAACTATGTGGGGCAGGGTTTCCCGATAACATAGAGTTAAATAGGGAGGTTAGATGAGGTAATATCTGCTCATGTGCCATCTGATAAAATTCGGCACCAAAGCCATCGGGACCTGGGGATTTGCCCTTTGTCAAAGACTTGATAATGGGGGATAGTTCTAAATCGGTGACAGGGGATGTGAGCAATTTCCTTTCCTCTGAAATTAGCTCCGGCAGATCTGCTAGTCTAAGAAAGTCTGAGCTTGCCTCAGGGGCGTCAGGTTGGGCTGAATAGAGTTGTTCGTAATATTTTAGGAATGTTTGTAGGATCTCCTGGGGGTTCTCAGCCAGTGAGCCCAGGTGTGTTTCAATTTGTAAAATTTGGAAAGGGGCAAAGTGGGAGCGAACCAAATTAGCCAGCAGTTTCCCAGCCTTGTTACAGCCACGAAAATATGGATTGCGCTGGATATTATGTGTAAATTGGGCCCGCTCTGTGCACAAAGCATCATAAGTCTGCTTTGCAGCTCGATATGAGTTCTGTGCCTCAACAGAGTCCTGTAAAAGCAAAGCATCATAGGCCTCAGCCAACCGGGAACTTCAGTCTGTTATGTATTTGCTAGTTTCTTATGTTTCCTGGCCACGTATTCCATAATTTTATTGGCAGAGTGTCTATATATACGTGCTGTGTGGTTGTTAGACGACACACTTAGAAGATATAACCAGCTTGAGGTTTATTCAAGTGACAAGCTTGCAGAATATAACAGTACTTCAGTAGTTAACTTCAGGTGTAATACAACTGATGCATGGAATCACAGTCTCAGGTGTTACTTAACTGTAGCGTTCAGCTTGTGCAGGGTTAATGGCAATTGACTGGTTTACGCTGCGGTATCTCTCCCAGCGACGCTGCTGCCACAGATGATGAATCTCCCTGTATAAAGGTCACGCTTGTAACGGGAGTACAGCGGGGCTTGCTCTTACGCGCTCCGGTGCACGTGGAGCTGCAAACAGGCATGGAGGATGTCACACACGCGCTGAGGCACACTATCACGCTATCACTTCCCTACAAGAAAGGAAACGCTGCCAGCAGGGTCAGGGGTCTCTGCCCTGCTATTCGCTATGTGAGCTGTCACTCAGGGTGACGTCTAGCTACAGTGGCTGCAGGGGGACAAGGCAGTCTGTAGGCTGCACACTAACCAGTGTATGGAGACAGACGCAGGGCGCTGCATTCTAACACTCCCCCTCGCTCAAGGCTGTCTTCGGCTACATAAAAGAACTTAATACAATACTTTGTCCTTTTGATATACCTGTAACCGAAAATATGGTTAGAGAGAAAAGACATTCAGAACATCAAAACTTCAAATCAACATTTTGAACTTAGACAAGTCCACAGTCCTTCACGAACTTAATAAGCAAGTTTGTCGACAGTCCTTTTGTAAGCATGTCAGCGACATTCTTTTCACTTGCAATGTATTCAACATCGATGGACTTGTTCTCCACTAGTTCTCTGATGAAGTGGTGTCTGATCGCGATGTGTTTCGACCTTCCATGGTGCTTGGTAGTACAGGAAAGATCTATTGCTCCCCTGTTATCACATGCGATGCTGATAGTCTCTTCTTCATAAAGTAGACCTAACTCACACAAAGTCTCTTTGATCCAGAGTGCTTCCTTTGATGTCTCTGTAAGAGCCATGTATTCGGCCTCAGTTGTTGAGAGAGCAACGGTTGGTTGTTTTCTACTCGCCCAACTAACTGCTGCCCCAGCCAGTGTGAACAGGTAACCGGTGTGGGAACGACGATCATCTTCATCTGCTCCCCAGTCGGCATCGCAGAAGACTTTCAAATTTGAATTGCTTGTCTTGGCGAACTTTAATTTCAAGGAACTTGTACCTTTTAGGTATCTCAGAATCCTCTTCACTGCGATCCAGTGTTGCCTTCCAGGATTTATTGCAAATTGGCTCACCCGACTGACTGCATGAGTGATGTCTGGACGGGTTCCAATACTTGCATACATAAGACTTCCAACCACGTTCTTGTAAGGAACATCTTGCATTTCCTCTACTTCTTCTTGTGTGGTTGGTGACATACCTTTTGTAATCTTGATGCTTTTGTCAATTGGTGTATTTACTGACTTGGAGTCTGCCATCCCATACTTCAAGATTGTTGCCTCGATGTACATTTGTTGGTCGACTGTGACTGTTCCCTTTTGCAAGTCTTGAACAATTCTCATTCCCAACAAATGATTGGCTGGACCTAAGTCTTTCAACTTGAATTTCTCCTTTTAGTTGATCTCTCACACTTATGATGTGATCTTCGTGACCTGCTATAAGTATATCATCCACATAGACTGCTATGATGAACAACTTTTCTCCCAGAGTTTTGTGATAAAGGCAGTGGTCAGTCTCTGATCTAATAAAATTCATTTCAAGTAGTACTGTGTCCAATTTTATGTACCAGCAACGACCACTCTGTTTTAGGCCGTATATGGATTTCTTCAGAAGACACACCTTCTCTGTCTGGAGCTCATCCTCATTATAATGATCTGGCGATTCCATATAGATTTCTTCAAGTAGTTCTCCATTTAGGAACGCTGAGTCGAAGTCTAGTTGGTATAGCAGTAAGTCTTGTAAGGTGGCGACTGCAATTACTAATCTAAGAGTGTTATACCTCGCAACTGGTGAGTATATCTCCCCATAGTCAATTCCGGATCTCTGTGTGTATCCCTTAGCAACAAGACGGGCTTTGTAACGGGCAACTTCTCCGTCTGAATTTAACTTCTTGCAGAAGACCCACTTGTTCTTGACTGTCTTGCGGTTGCTTGGCCTATCTACTATGGTCCAAGTATCGTTCTCTTTCAGTGCTGATAGCTCTGTGTCTATTGCAGATTTGCATTTCGCCCAATCACTGCACGCTTTCGCTTCTCGAATACTCTGAGGTTCACTGAAAGCAATGTTCGCATATTCTTCCTCATATCTTCTGGCTGGTATGCCCTTGTTACTTCTTACGGAAGCTCTGTTTGTTGGTTCGCTTTCCTCTTCGGTATTTTCTGTTTCAGGTATGCTTTCTATTTCGCACACCTCTACTAGTGCTTGCTTTTCTTGCTCTTTTGCTTTTGTGGGTGATGCTGTTTCTTGAAATATCACATCTCTTGATTTCAGAAGACGTCTGTTCTCTGCATCCCAGAGCCTGTACCCTTTGCTCTCCTCACAATAGCCTAGCAGTATGCACTGTCTTGATTTTGGGTCAAGTTTCTTTCTCTTCTCCTTTGGTATATGCGCATAAGCTCTGCTCCCAAAGACACGGAGATGACTGATGTCTGGCTTCTTCCCAGACCAGGCCTCTAAGGGGGTTTTTCCCTTCACGGCCACTGTGGGTGTTCTGTTTTTCAGGTATACTGCAGTAGATACAGCTTCTGCCCAAAAACTCTTCTCTAGGCCAGCATCGTTTACCATCGCTCGTGCTCTTTCAACGATTGTTCGGTTCGCCCTTTCACTTACGCCATTCTGTTCAGGCGTGTAGGCCATCGTCAGCTGATGCTTTATGCCATGTTTCCTGAGAAAGTTGGTTAGTTCTTCATTTTCGTACTCTCCCCCATTGTCGGATCTCAGGGCTTTTAGCTTTAGGCCCGTCTGAGTTTCCACTAGGTTCTTGTACTCCACAATTTTCTTGACCACCTCACTTTTCTTCCTTATGAAGTATACGTGTGTCATTCTTGTGGCGTCATCGATGAGAGTCATAAAGTACTTGTAACCACTGGTTGACTCCTCTTCCATTGGTCCGCACACATCTGTGTGCACCAGAGCTAACTGTATTTCTGCTCTGCTTGCTGACTTGGGAAATGGGTTGCGGGTCTGCTTGCCTTTTATGCAACTCTCGCACACAGGTCTTCCGGTGTCTTTCACTGTGATCCCTGTTGCCATCCCATCAGCTAATTTCTGGACATTATCATATCCTAAGTGTCCCAAACGTCTGTGCCAGAGTTCCATCGATTCATTTTCAGCAGAGGCTGCCAAAGCTACACATTCATCTGTGTCTAGGACATATATTTGGTTGCATCGGGTTGCTGACGCAATTACAGTCCCTCTTTCATTATGCACCATACACCTGCCCTTTGCAAACTGGACTCTGTAGCCTTTTGCCTCGAGTACGCTGATAGCGATGAGGTTACTTCCCAATTCTGGTACATACAGGACGTCTTGGATATCTGTGACTACTGTCTGTCCCTCAATTCTTAGTCTCACTGTGATTGTCCCAACACTTGATGCAGTAAGGACCTTTTCACCAATCCCGGTAACTGTTGTGGGTGTACACTGTGTTAAAAAATTGAACCACTCCTTGTTGCAGCTGAAGTGTCTAGAGGCTCCCGAGTCCATGTACCAGCGATCCCTCCTTGGCTTGTCTGCTACATTCAGTGCTGACTCGTTCTTCTTGTCATGCCGCTTGTGCATACCACTAGTGTTCTTCATCCTGCATTCTGAAGCCTTGTGCCCTACTTTGTGGCATACATAACATTTGAATGTGCATTTCTTGGGTTTTGCACCCTTTGCTACTAAGGCAGAACCCTCAGCTATGGCTTTCTTGTGGATTCTCTCTTGGAACTGTAGTAGCTTGGCCCTCACAACTTCTGTTGTAAGCTTGGTTTCATTTGACTCTAGTGCGACAACTAGGAAGTCAAATTCTTCTGTCAAATTCTGCAGCATTACCATCGCCACTTCTTCCTCATCCACTTTTGCTCCTACACATGCCAATTGCTGAGCTATTGATAGTATTTTATCAATGTAATCGTTCATGTCCTTGCATGCATTCAACTTTGTTCCATACAGTGTGCGTCTCAGACTTATCCTCCTCATTAGGCCTTTATTCTCATAAGCACCTTGTAGAGTTGTCCACATGTCCTTAGCGGACTCTTTCCCACAGATCGTAGAGTAAACATGCTGCTCTACAGCCAGGCCTATTGTGCCAATGGCCTTGTCTACCTCTTCTGGGTTTGGACTATCTCCTGGGGCTATTGTGACTTTCCATAGCTTCTCCCTTTTAAGCTGCATTTCCATAGCGAACTTCCATGTAGTGTAATTCTCTGAGCCTTTGAGTTTTGGAAAGTTCATGCTATGCCCTGTACTGTGCATTCTCGTTAACTCTTTCACAAATGACAATTTAGAAATAATTCCTTTGTGTTCTTTTATGTACTGCGCTAGCACTTGGTCTTTAGGGGGTTAATCTTCGCGCACGTGACGTGCTGGGCCCATAACCTATTGGCAGAGTGTCTATATATACGTGCTGTGTGGTTGTTAGACGACACACTTAGAAGATATAACCAGCTTGGGGTTTATTCAAGTGACAAGCTTGCAGAATATAACAGTACTTCAGTAGTTAACTTCAGGTGTAATACAACTGATGCATGGAATCACAGTCTCAGGTGTTACTTAACTGTAGCGTTCAGCTTGTGCAGGGTTAATGGCAATTGACTGGTTTACGCTGCGGTATCTCTCCCAGCGACGCTGCTGCCACAGATGATGAATCTCCCTGTATAAAGGTCACGCTTGTAACGGGAGTACAGAGGGGCTTGCTCTTACGCGCTCCGGTGCACGTGGAGCTGCAAACAGGCATGGAGGATGTCACACACGCGCTGAGGCACACTATCACGCTATCACTTCCCTACAAGAAAGGAAACACTGCCAGCAGGGTCAGGGGTCTCTGCCCTGCTATTCGCTATGTGAGCTGTCACTCAGGGTGACGTCTAGCTACAGTGGCTGCAGGGGGACAAGGCAGTCTGTAGGCTGCACACTAACCAGTGTATGGAGACAGACGCAGGGCGCTGCATTCTAACAGATTTGACCTCTAACCACCGGCTTGCCCGCCGCCCAAAAAAGGTTAATATCCTGCCCATGTTCTGCATTATCTTTCATGTATGTAAGAACCGCCTGTTTTAAATGGGTCTGGAAGTCAGTGGAATTAGCCAAATAAGAGCGACATCTCCAATTATAGGATGTAAGGATTGGGTCAGTTAGGGATAGCGTAAACCACACCGGGGCATGATCTGATATAGTAATAAGGTTTATCCCAGAGTCCAGGCCCTTATGAAATAGAGAATTTGACAATAACCAGTAATCTATCCTGGATGAGGAGTGGTGACGGTGCGAGTAAAGGTAATATCCCTGGATACCGGATAGCAGCACCTCCAGGGATCACATAGACCCAGGCCATCGGTTTGTAAAGTTATAGGTGCTGCCTCTCCTCCCTCGACACCCCTCCCTGTGCCTGTAGATCTATCCAACCCTCTAGATTGTAAACAATTAAAATCACCATTCATTACTATCTCTCCCTCAGCCCACGCCAGCATTTTAGTATACATGTTGGTAAAAAACTGTTTATGTTGGTTTACAGGTGCATATATAGCAGCTAGTATATAAACTGAGCCAAACAATAAGAGTTTTATAAATATGAAATGGCCCTCTGGATCCGACCATACGTCTCGAATGGTATAGGGAAGATGTTTGCGAAAAAGTATCAGTACACCCCTGCGTTTTGAAGTAAAGGCGGCTGCTTTAAATTCACCCACCCAGGTATCTCTCAGAACATTAGTATCACCTATGTCCCAGTAAGTCTCCTTGGGAAATGTAAAGTCTGGTTTCAGCCTTTTCAAATGGGTCAGTATTACTAGTAAATGTCGCGGACATGTCTACCCAATACCCGTCCTAGGCCAATCAGACATAAGATAACAAATTTCTAGAGTTACCCTTCCCGTCCCAGCTAGCGGGTCATGGAACATAAGATATAAATCACAATAACATAGTGTACCTGTAAGAACATAACAATTCACATATGCAACAATATGAAATGCAGACCAAACATTTTCAAGTAATTTCAAAAACCAACAATGCAGCAGGCAGTGCTGCAATAAGACCCAATATAATAGTGAACACCGCAGGTGGACACCCATGAACAACTGAACATTGTAACAATAAGAACCAACAGTGGGAATTATTTTCATGTCATGGCTTACTACAACACGCTCTAGTAGGAGGGGCCCAAGAGTCATCTGGGTCGCAAGAGGCGCTGCGGTGGAAGAAGCAATATATAACATTATCTGAATAGGTATTATAAATATCAGAACATTACGGAAACTGGTGAGAAATGTATGCCTACAAAAGACTACATATGAAAGGAATGGGTATAAGAATACCATTAAAGGATATGGTAGCAGAAGCATTGTATGACAAGGAATGTCAATCCGCATCGGACATATGCGAGGACGAACCATCTTTGAGGGAGTCAATGAAGTCTTGGTACTCTTTACCTAGAAGGGCGCCCACGATTTTGATCTAGGGCATCGTAAGGTAAAAAAATTGCGTCGGTCGCATCGCATGCGACCAAAAAATCGCATGCGATGCGACCGACGCGATTACCGCGATTTCCCATAGGGAACAATGTTAAATGTCCCAATTCACCTGATTTTCCATAGGGAACAATGTTAAATGGCCCACAGAGGCCAAATAGGCACCCTGAAGTGTGAAATGGCCCCCCCAATTGTTAACGCCACCCCACGATCAACGTCAACCCGAAGCGCAGCGAGCCCGCGATGGGCGGCGGTACGCGTCCTACGACCTTTTCATACCCCCACTATCCACGTCGGCGTGGAGTTGAGAATAGAAAGTGTGGCAAGCGCAGCCAGCCACCGAGCCCGAAGCATGGCGAGCAGACGCGGACACCTTCACAGGTATACGCGTCCCCTCGCGGGCTTCACAGGTGTCCGCGTGCGCTCGCCACGCTTCGGGCTCGGTGGTTCGCTATGCTCGCCACACTTTCTATTCTCAACTCCACGCCGACATGGATAGTGGGGGTATGAAAAGGTCGTAGGACGCGTACCGCCGCCCCTCGCGCGCTCGCTGCACTCGCCACGCTTCGGGTTGACGTTGATCGTGGGGTGGCGTTAACAATTGGGGGGGGGTCATTTCACACTTCAGGGTGGCTATTTGGCCTCTGTGGGCCTTTTAACATTGTTCCCTATGGAAAATCGGGTCAATTGGGACATTTAACATTGTTCCTTATGGGAAATCACGTTAATCGCGTCGGTCGCATCGCATCGAATGCGATTTTTTGGTACATGCGATGCCCGCGATGGGCGCGATGGGCGCCCTTCTAGGTAAAGAGTACCGAAGTTTCTTGCGGCTTGTGGAGTGTCTAAGAAGTACTGCCACCCCTCGTGGAACACCCGAAGTTTAGCCGGATAAAGTAAGCCCATTTCAAATAATTTCTTACATGCTGGTGCAAATTCTCTTTGCTGTGCAGCCACCAGAAAAGAAAAGTCTTGAAACAACAGTAACTTGCTTCCTTGGTACTGTAAGTCCTTGCATTTTCTGTAAGCATCTAGAAGGCGGACCTTGTCAGCATAGTTTAGGATTCTCAGGATAACCGGTCTTGGTCGATCACGTGAAGTCTGCCTATCCGGTCCCACACGATGCACTCTCTCCACCACCAGGGAGCCCTCTGATGACACACACCCCAGCTCTCGCAGTAGCCAGTCTGCAACCAGGGGCATAAGCTCTGAGTTCTTAACGGATTCTGGGAGGCCTATGATGCGTATATTGTTCCGTAGATTCCAGTTTTCCAGATCCTCAAGTTTATTATGTATAGTGGCCACCATCTTCTCCTGTGCCGCCACTGTCGCTTTAGACGTCGCCAGTTCATCTTCCAAATCTGAGATTCTCTGCTCCGCCTCCGACAGCCTCTGTGTATGTTGTGTCAGCTGTGTGAGGGCTGAATCAATTGATTCCTTTATAGGTGCTAATTTTTGATCCAATAATGTCACCAATATGGCCGTGATCTCCTTTGCCAACATATCATGTGCAGCTGGAGAGGGTGGCACATCTGAGTCTCCCTCTTGTCCCAACATAGGAGAGTTGGGCGAGGATTGAGACGCAGTAGCTTTCCCACGTCCCTTGACCTGTTGACCACTCTTCTGGGTTCTCTGTGAGCGAGCCATAAATTTATCTATGGTGATAGAGTATGGCCAATTGGAAATAAAAGGTTTTGTGTTTTTGTTTTATTTTTGAAGGTGAAACACACAGCTCCCCTGACCCGCAGTAGCGAGCATGCAGATGAATAAACTGTTAGTGTAGTTTACAAGTGTCCAAGCAGTGTGCAGCCTGACGTCCAGTATATTGAACCAGTATTCAGGTTTATGATGTAGGGGTGCAGCCAGCAAAATGCCTAATATAATTTGTATATGGCCCTGGTGTTGTAAGGCACATTAGGGGATCCATCCACCCCTGTGTGGTTTGCAGTGGGGATGCAAGTGGGGATGCATGCTGGGAGTCGTTGGTGGTATAAGACAGTATGGCGCCTGTCCCCCACCTCCCTTGGCCACTGGTAGGAAGCCAGGCCGACACCTGTTCAGTACCTGCTGCTCTGGGTGTCCCCGGTGGTCTCTGCACTCTCCAGGCTGCGGGGAGGTGCACGCGTGGCGTCACTGTTGTCCACCCGAGGCATCACGTGCAGACGCAGCTCCTGACCGCCCCGCCGTCCCCCCTATCCCTGCCCATCTCCCTGAAGTGGAGATGGGCAGGGACCCGCAGCGGCGCAGTCCGGAATCTGGGATGTGCGTGCGAGATGCACACGCATCCCAGTCAGATGGAGCACCTCTGTGCCGGCGATCACCAGCGCAGACATGCTGGCGATCCCCGGTCAAGGACCAGGGGCACTCCATCTGTACATGAATCATCTGCACCATTTCCCAGCACTTTACCAAGTATAGTAGTTCTTACTAACTGCTTTGAGGCTCATCTGATTACATTTGGATATTAGTAATTTTAAAAGATTCCTCTCAGATGTAGCAGTACACACCCACGCTTCTAGGTGCCACGTTCACAATCTCTTTTCACAATCTCTCCATAAATGGAACATAACATGCCCCCTCAATCAATGGGGGCACTGTGCAAAATTATATTACCAACTATAATCTCCCTGAAATTAGTTTTCCAAAGTAGGCAAGTATGATACAATGTCCTTTCCTGCCCAAATACAAACTAAACAATTACAAATGTTTTTCACTATGCAATTTACCTGAAGAGTTTTGTTACAGCAGATAAAATCACTATGCAGGGATGTTAGGAGTAAGAATCCAATGTACCAGCAGGGTTTTGTTACAGCAGATAAAATCACTATGCAGGGATGTTAGGAGTAAGAATCCAATATACATGTGGAGGACAGAAGATGGGTGTTAGATCAGATGAAAAATCTCCGGAATATCTCCAATATTCTTATTAATATTTCCGCATACTTTACACTACACAAAATCCAATTTTTTTTTATTTCATGGTACTCATTTTTACAAGTTATAGGAACAGCCATGGGCACTCGGTTTGTGCCAAATTATGACAAATAATAACCACTGAATGATTTCTCCTCTATGCGGGCACATGCGAGCGGGTGTGTAAGCGTATACATTTGATAACAAGGTAAAGCGTATCGGGCAGTGGGGGCATGCATTCGTCGGGGCGGCATTAACCTGATCGCTAGGCTAGCTAGTGAGCAGGTCTGAATCAGACTCAGTGTGTCTATGTAGCATTGTCTGACAGAGGGGCAGATTTATTAAGATCGGTGAAGTGATAAAGTGTCTGGTTTTTATCACAGCCAATCAGCTCCTACCTGTCATTTTTTAAAACAAGCCTGTAACTTCACAGGTAGGAGCTGATACCTTTTGCACACAATTTTATACTTTTATATTGATGTTTAAACATGTTCAGTGTCTCTTCAATGTTTATCATTTCATTGTATTGTTTGCAGTTAACTTCAAAGGAAAAACCGTGATTGATTTTTCTGAAGGCCCCTTTATTGTCCATCTGCTGATAATCTGTGAAGATGTCAGTACCATCACTGTGATAGAAGCCAGTGATTCCAGCATGAAGGAAATGGAAAGCTGGCAGAATAAAGACAAGAAAGCATTCAACTGGGGTCATTTCTCTGACGTATTTCCAGAACTGGCTGGTGACAGGTAAATGACCGTATCTCTCATGATCAGTCTCAGCTCATGCACAGACAACTGAATATTGGGGATGGGCAGGTGTGGGGGGTCCTGTGGGTGGGGCATGTGCGGGTGATCTGCATTTGGGTGTACTGGATGCGCAGTAGGTGCGGTTGTTGGGTTGCCATGGGTGGGTGCAGTGTTACCATGGGTTGGGGAGGAGCGTATGTGTAGTGGGTGTGTGCAGGGGTGCTGTGGGTGGGGGAGTGGCGGGTGTGGGGGTACTGCAGTTGTCTTTGGCTCAGGTGCGGTGGGTGTGGGCAGGAGGAGAGGTGTGTGTGAGTGAGCTGCAGGAAGGGGGGAGGGTGCAGTGCTTCTGGCGGTGCAGAAGGGTGACCAGGGGTGCTATTAATGAGCTGGGCTTCATGCACGGGGCACAGGCCACTGCTCACTCCGCATATCCCGTGCTCCAGGGCAGCCACTTGCTCCCCTTTAGGATGACAATGGGTCTGGAAATATGGTCGGCGGAGCACTCGCATGACCCGGCCCTGATGTGAGGGATGCATACTGATTGTGTCCCCAGCCCATACAGCATGTAAAGCAGGGGTAGGGTGGGTTATTTATGTGTGTATGTGATATACTGTACTATGTATGTGTGACTGGTGAGTTATGTGTGTATGTGTGTGTGTGTGTGTATGTGATGTGCTATGTATACAGTATGTGCGCAATATGGGACCCCCCACCCAAGCAAATTCTGCATTTTGCCCTTACATTTTTTATAATTATATATTTTTTATTTTATTATTTTAATTGTTTTTTTTTATTTAATTTAGTATTTTATTTATTTATTTTTATTTGTTTGTTTATGTTATTTGTTAATTATTTTATGGAGGGGGGCTGTTTCGCTTCTGTTTCGCACAGCAAGCCCCGTGAGGGGACACGGAACGCGTCCTCCAGACCTTTTCATACCCCCACTATCCATGTCGGCGTGGAGTTGACTCTAAAAAGTGTGGCAAGCGCAGAAAGCCACCGAATTCATGTAAAGTAATATGCGTCCCCTCGAGATTCTGGTGCGCGGTGCCTTTTTGACGTTTGTTGCGCCATTTACAGAATCCCCAAAGGCGTTGAATGTTTAGTGTGTGAACTCCAGTCTCCGGATCTATGAAATTAAACCGGTGGTTCACCCGAGCATGGTGGTACCCTGCCTCAGGGGCGGATTGGGAATTAAAAGCAGCCCGGGAAATATTTTGAAGCAGCCCCAAGGGGGGGGGGGGACCATTTGCGCGCCGGAGGTGCGTCCAATTTTTTGGGGGGTGTGGCCTAGTGATGTGGGGGTGTGGCCTATTTCAACAAGGCCACCCTCCCATCACAGCTGTGGGGGCATGGCATATATTTATATATAGAGGAAATAATCCGCGTCACTCCAGGGGACTTAGGTATGGTAATAAAGAATCTTTATAGTATCATAACAAGCATATGTCACATGTGTTGACGTTTCAATACACCTATATGGAATAAAGTATTTTTCTCAAGACAACACATGCTCAGAAATATATGACTCGCACAGCGGCGAGATAACATGAGCGCTCGGCGTCGCACACTACACTAATGAACCCTACATATCCATCACTACACTACCAAAGGTCAACATGGGGTTAGGTCGACAGGGTCATTAGAGACGTTCACAATGTATTTATTTTTATTTATTTCCAGTCACTTATATAGTGGCAGCATATTCCGTTGCGCTTTACAATTGAAAACAACAGTGATTAGGCCCTGGAGGAGGGCCCTACTCGCAGGCTTACATTCTATAGGGATAATAGGAGGGATACATAAGGATAGAATTCCATAGCATGGCAGTCCCACCAGATTACAGGACAGTCCTGATGGGATGCAGAAACCATCTTATATAGAGGTAGGAGGGCCCTGTTCACAAGCTTACAGTCTATAGGGATAATAGGAGGGATACATAAGGATAGGATTCCATAGCATGGCAGTCCCACCAGATTACAGGACAGTCCTGATGGGATACAGAAACCATCTCATATAGAGGTAGGAGGGCCCTGCTCACAGGCTTACAGTCTACAGGGATAATAGGAGGGATACATAAGGATAGAATACCATAGCATGGCAGTCCCACCAGATTACAGGACAGTCCTGATGGGATGCAGAAACCACCTCATATAGAGGTAGGAGGGCCCTGCTCGCAAGTTTACAATCTACAGGAATAATAGGAGGGATACATAAGGATAGAATACCATAGCATGGCAGTCCCACCAGATTACAGGACAGTCCTGATGGGATGCAGAAACCATCTCATATAGAGGTAGGAGGGCCCTGCTCACAGGCTTACAGTCTATAGGGATAATAGGAGGGATACATAAGGATAGAATACCATAGCATGGCAGTCCCATCAGTTTACAGGACAGTCCTAAAGGGATGTAATTAGATATGAATGTTAGGTTATGTGGGAGTTCTGGAACAATACTGCGATGTGATCACAGGACCCGTCCTGTGCATTTGCAGTTTCTCGATAACAGGGACACTGCGCTACTGATCGCTTAAGCGATCACCAATGAACAGGGGGACAGCGAGAATGTGATGTTAGCACTGCGGCTACTCAGTTTGTCATAAGCGTAAATACTCCTGTTTACAAAGGTGCCATCTGCCGCAAGTGTAAGTTCAAGGGGTGCACATATACCTATCGTCTCCCCCAACACCCCATATTTATATAAATGCTTATCACTCCCCACCCACATACTCACCCCTTATACACTATATACCTTTCGACCCCCCCACACACTGCTTAAATACCATATTCCTATACCCCCATGCCACATCTCTTATTTCTCTATACTTATTAACCCCCACCCACACAACCTTTATCTATTGTATACTTATCCCCCAATACATGACCTCTTATATACCATATACCTATCACTCCTACACACCCTTAATAAACCATATACAGTATGTACCCTTCACACTTCACACACCATTTATATACTATATATACCCTGTACCTTTCTCACACTTGTTATATATCACAGTCCTATAACCCCCCCCCCCCACACACACACACACACACACACACCCCTTATATACCTATACTATATACCTATCAGCCCCCACCCCCACAGTATTCTATATATATAACACCAAAAATACCCCTGATATTTGCAGCATGAGGCCATGCACTTTGAACTTACAATGTGATGGCTTTTGGTGTGGCTGGAGGAAGTTACAGATATTTCGTGGCAGGCAGCAGTCTTCATCCTCTGCACACTGCCCTCTCTCTCTCTCTCTCTCTCTCCCTGCAGGCTCCCGGGCATGAGTCAGATCTGGCTCACACGCACATAAAAGGAAATAATCAGCCAGCTTCTAGCACACATAGCTGGCTGAGCAGTTGTGGGCTGGGGGAAACAACCTCACCTCCCTGCTTATGGCCTAAGCTGAGACTAGAGCAGAGCATCCACCGCGGAGCTTGATCCCCATGCATATCAGGGGAGGAGGAGCTACACTGTCAGTCACTCACCAGGCTGATGGTGACTGGACTAGTCCACAGTGACAGGGGGCGGGGCATGCTGCTGCAGCTGAGCAGAACACAGCCACACTGAATGTTTCATAGAGGTCGGCCGCGGCCATCTTTAATCAGGGCACAATGTACGGAGATGGCGCGGCCGGCCCTGTTTAGGAGGGTGGGCGGCCGCTTAAACTATAAAATATGCCGGCCCACCGGGAAACAGCCCGGTTTCCCGGCAGGCCAATCCGCCCCTGCCCTGCCTGCTCCAGCTGCTCTCTGTTATAGGCACGCCAGCAATCGGAGTAGATAGTCATCCCCGGTTCTATGTATTGGTTGATGGCGGC
This sequence comes from Crinia signifera, assembly GCF_055691185.1. Lineage (NCBI taxonomy): Eukaryota > Metazoa > Chordata > Amphibia > Anura > Myobatrachidae > Crinia > Crinia signifera. Next base: position 100,575,987 of record NC_139226.1, on the reverse strand, counting down.
CATCAGGGTACTGGCGTCACGTCTTTGTACAGGTGTCACGAAGCACTCACCGGTGTCTCTGGAAATGCCTCCGAACAGCCACTGTTGAGGCAGCATCCGTCCCACATGACGTTTCCTCTTTATGTCGACTTCAATGATTTTCCCTGGACCGCCAATACGGCGTTGGGGCTGCGACATTAGGTCCACGGTGCAGGCCTCCCGCATCAGATTATTATACAGCACCTTTGTTTTATTCGACAACTTAAGTGGTCGCTCACAGAAAGATATACTTGTGAGCTCCTCCGCCCATGAATAAATAAACCGTATAAGTGTAAGAAAAGGTAAACGGCAACCCGGGAACCAATGTGCCGCACGGAGGCTCACCTTCTTAAGACACGTTTTTAATATGGCAGCGCCACTTGCACTCCTTCATATTTAAGCGCATTGGGTGTCCATTAATACAAGTTTGTGTCACTGGCAGCAAGTGGTGCTACTGGAAAAAAAACACTGACTCCTCCTCTGTCTGCGGCAAGTTGAAAATTGTGACAGGTTCTGCAGCCATTACGCAGTCACTTCACCTTCACCTCTGACTGAATCTGACAGGGAGTGGGAACACTACGCTACTTCTGACTGACTACGCTATCTATGCTGCCCGCACCAACACTGCGCTGATTCTGACGGCGCCGCTAAGCTAACTGCGTAACGGGCGCCGTGCTAATACACAAGTACGCCTGTGTACATATGCAAATTGAGCACCCTTCAAATACACAAGTACTGACTTTTTAGGCTGGGGTGCGCAAAAATTCAAGTTACCCCATTGGATTCCATCACCTCCTCCCTCCCCTTTTGTGTCTGCAATACCCAGGTGCATTTTTAGTCAAAGCATTCTGCCACTGTGCTGCTAAAACTTCAGGCACAGTACAGGGTAGAGATCCCTGCAGCTCTGTCTCCCCCTCCCTCCCCCTCGTCGCTGCTGCCGGGGACTGGAATGTACAGCAGGACTCGGAGCACAGGCAGAAGAGCCCTCTTTCAAGTTCCCGTCAGCAGCGCAGGGGATGGAAGGGGGATGGGGGAGAGACCGAGCTGACATGACCTGCAATTCTATTATATATGTTTTATTAAAAACTATAAAATAAACTATTAAATTCACCTGGCCCCTCTCCTCCGCTCAGCTGCCATAGAATCTGCTTCTAAGCAGGGAGCAATTGGCACTGCAGGATGTATGGGGCTGAAAGTAAAAGTAAGTACGTTATCATCTAGCAATCTCTTATATATTTGGCTACATCTGTCACTCAAAGTGTGTCTGGAGATGTAACGCTGGGTGGAGCCTCTGACTCACATGACTGACTCACATGACAGAGAACCAGCCCAGTGAGCCCACAGACAGTGCCAGACACCCTCTGCCTCTCTGTTACACAGCAAAGACACAGCTACTCACCAGACACACCAGGTGAGCGCCCCACATACCTCCCAACATGACCCTCTCCAGGAGGGACAGAATGCTCTGTTTTGTGGACTTCCATCTTAATTTATGATTGTCATCACCTGTTTTAAACAGGGTAATTGATAAGAAAGGTGTCTAAGCACAGGTGATGGTAATCCATAAATTAAGAAGAAAGTCCAGAAACAGAGCAATGTGTCCCTTCTGGAGAGGGTCATGTTGGGAGGTATGCACCTCCCTCCCTCCCCCCCCCCCCCCATTCACGGCATCCCCACGATTAAATGGCACATGCAAAACACTGACATGGCTATGGTCGACAATGAAAAAGGTTGACAAGATTTATTTTTCACTTTTTCAATGTTTTCATATTCAATCTCATGTGTCGACATGGACACCAATGAAGTGCAACACTTATGTCAACATTTATATGTGTTGACCTTTCTGTGTTGATTCTTTCTTGTGGCGATTCGCGGCACCCCCCGCGACCCCCCTCCCGCGATTTGCAGCACACCCCCCGCAATTCGCGGCACCCCCGGTGACTCCCGCGATTCGCGGCCCCACCCCGTGACACCCCCCTCCTGCGATTCGCGGCACCCCGCTACCCCCCCCCCCCCCCACGATTCGTGCCAATCCCGCGGTTCACGGTGCCCCCCACGACCCCCCCTACCGCGATTCCCCACCCCTGACCCCCCCTCCTGTCATTGCGGCAACCCCCGCGACCCACCCTCCCGCGATTCACTGCAACCCCCCGCGCCCCCCCTCCCACGATTCGTGGCACAAACACACACACCCCCCCGCGACCCCCCCTCCCGCAATTCATGGCATCCACCCACGACTCCTCCTCCCGTGATTCGCGGACACCCCTCACCTCCTCCCTCCCCCCCCACCCCCGCACGCGATTCACGGCAACCCCAGGATTAAATGGCACATGCAAAACACTGGCACGGCTATGGTCGACAATGAAAAAGGTTGACATGAGTTTTTGAAGATTTATTTTTCTTTTTTGGAATGTTTTCATATTCATTCTCATGTGTCGACATGGACACCGATGAAGTGCCACACTTATGTCAACATTTACATGTGTTGAACTTTCTGTGTTGATTTTTTCTTGTGGCGATTTTTTTCCAGTGACAACTATGAACTATGTGCACATCAACCTACACATCATCAACCAATTCTTTATATAATATATAACACCTGTTCTGTTTTACTGTAGGTGTTTTAAGTCAGACCTTTTACTGCTACTATTATTGTTTATGTAAATGCAGTCTGAATGACAGCAACATCCTACCATCCTTCTACAAGAATATATAACCAACTAGGTGATTCATCGCGCCCTGTGCCCCCCCCTCCCGCAATTCGCGGACCCCCGCCCTCTCCCGCGATTCACGGCACCCCCCCGCGCCCCTCCCGCAATTCACGGCACCCCTAAGCCCCTCTTTTGTCCCCCGTATACTCACACACCCCTATCACTACCCAGCTTCCTGCTCTCCAGAACCGTAACTTCCACCATTGGGGAGTCGCTGACGCTGTTTTGCCCACATGCCCCTATCATGCCTCATAGCCCAGCCTCCTGCTCTCATGTACCCTAACTCCCACCCAGTAGGAGGAGACACTGACTCAGGGCCACCATCCTGTACTCCTGTACTGCCACGCTGGACCCTCACCCACTGGCAGAAGCTGCACAGTATCTCCCACCCTCCTCTTTAGTCCCCCTTATGCCCACACACCCCTATCACTACCCAGCCTCCTGTTTTCCTGTGTCGTGACCTCCGCCAGTGGGGAGCCGCTGACTCAAAAACACCCTACTATACTATTGCACACACACACCTAAACAACATGCACACACAGCCCCCCCCACACCCACAAATGTCACTGTACCATCCACACTATCAATGTGCATCTTACTCTGTAACCGCTTTTTAATTAAACAAAACAATACACACCCCCTTCCACATCATATGCTCTCTATTTAACACATTTCACCTATAACTCAAGTTGCAATACAGGCCATCTTTCATACAATTCTAACCATCTTTCTCATATACAAATGTTCACAAATTAAGGGGGCGCAGCCCCTTACGACGGTGTGAGGAGCGCCCGTAGGGCGCGATGAATCACCTAGTCACAATTTATTTGTGAATTTTAATAAATGGGCCCCCTATTCTTCAGCGAGATGTATTAAGCCTTGAATATTAGCCCAGCCCCAATCTGTCTGTTCAGTGCTGCCTGCTCGCTGTCACAGCTCACCCTGTCAGAATTCAACTGACCCCTCTGCATATGCTGATTCCCTCTCACTCCATTATTGGAGCAAGGGGGAATCCGCGTACTGTGCTGTGTGGCTGCTAAAACAGCGAGGCTCACTGCTAAATGCATTAGCCACGAACTTCGCTGTTTGGAGGAATCCTCGCCGTCCTGTGGCAGTGAGGATTTACCCAGAACATTGAGTAGAGTGAGCGGACGGCGCGGGGGTTAAACAGCAAGGGCCGCTTGTTTTCTGCGACCCCCACCATTTGACCCACTTGCTGGAATACGAATACGGGCCTATGACTCCACCAATGGCTCTGCCCAGCGTTATACACACAGTCACAGATTTGGGCTATTATATAGGATATATTGTATAATGTTAACCCTTTCAGCGAGATGTATTAAGCCTTGAAAATTTATAAAATGGAGAGTAAAAAAACAAAAAACAATCAGCTGATTGGCTGGTGGTTTCTCACATTCCATTTGATCATTTTTGAAGCTTAGTACATCTGGCCTTTTGAGTGCCAAGCAAATTTGTCAAAATAGGTGAGAAAATTGGCAAGCAAACATTTGTTTTCACCATATTGACCTGTAATGTTATCGTCTATAGGAAATAGAATCTTTTTTTACAGAACATTTTTTATTTGAATTTATAAAACAAATGTGAGTGATGTTGGCATATTTTGGGGAAATCTTGACACGTAATGTAGCACAGGTTCTCTGAGAGCCAGCTCTCAGAGAATCTGTGCTACATTACGTGTTTACCCCCCGGAGAAATTTTATCTGCATTTGTCATAGGAGCGATTTATACAGATGGAGCCCCTGCCATCCTTGGCCGGGGCTCGCCAGACCCTCCCCGCTAGCGAGCGCCGGCGGCAGGGGCCTCACTGAACTGGGATGCACGTGCGTCTCACACGCACGCGCGTCCCAGTCTCTCTGCAGGGAGGCTGCGTGTCCCTGCCCATCTCTGCTTCAGGGAGACGGGCAGGGTTAGTGGGGAGCTTGGGGCGGCAAGGGCACCGGTCAGCAACGGCAGGGGAGGCGGCAGGGACCGGAGGAAGGCTCCGTTTCCCAGGAAGCGCGAGCATCTCGTGCTTGCGCGCCCCCTGGCGGGGCTGGCGTGATGTCGGGACTGGCGTTTAAAACGCCAGCCCTGCAAAGATGAAGCCAGCCCCATCTGTAGCTAACCCTCGTCTCCCTGAAATCTCTGAGTATTCTATAATCGTTTGTTAAATAGGTGGTCCAACAACTACCTCTATTGCACTAATAATTGCAATATCTATAAAGGACATACAGTACCATCTCCACTTGTTCTACAGGATGTACTACCTCTAGAGATTTATTAATTTGCCTCTGATGAAGTCCTGAAGTACGAAACGCGTTGGAATGCAAATTTACCTTCTTTGTGACACCTTGAAAATGTGGATGAAGTTGCACATGTTGGGAAACTCTTAATAAATGTTCATTTGTTTTTATCAATTATTGTTTTATTGAGTTTAAGAGTCACATTTTGAAAAAACTGGTATAGGTGATATATAGCGCACCTCTATTCTGTATATATATAGATATATATCTATATATATATCTATATATATATATAGATATATATATAGATATATATAGATATATATTTACATGCCTGGCGTGTGTGTTACAGTACTGTAGCATACAAGGACCTGACGCAGTATATTGCATCTGGCCCTTGTGTATAACCTGCTTCCTTGTGTGATGCCCAGGGCCCTGCCTCCAAATTCGCCTGCTTCTTCAGTAAAATTGACTAGTTGCTGAGCCATCCCGGCAGTGTACAGTCTGTACTGCCACTGCAGCTCCGAGCTTCTTTGCCTAGTTATAGGCTCCTGTCAAGGTATACCCATCTCTAGTCTAGGGTAAACCATTTGCACAGACTGCCACTATATCATCTTGAAATACTGACCCTAATAGTTGCCTGGGCATCACATTATCAATGGCTAAACCACACACAGACTGACAGCCATTGTTGAGGGTGATGATTACCATGTTTGTTTGTTTATGGTATGTAATCATCATTATCAATGGCTTCCAGGCTGTGTACCGTACTAGCAAGATATATCATCAATTTCTGGGGGTACAGTGTTTATTACAATTATATAATTTCCTCTCTTTCAAATCATCATATCTAAATATATTTTACGGTATAAAGTAAAAAAGTCCCCTGACCCCTGCATCAGCAGCTCATTTATACAGTACAAAGTATATTGCCTTATCTGTCAAACCATTCTTTAATCGCGTTATCTATTATCTTTTTTCAGAAAAAAGTGGTTGGAAAAAGAAGACATTCTAAGAAGTAAAATGAATCCTATTGTTAAATGCGATCTTAGCCAAGAGAACATTACAGCGCCCATTGTCCTGGAGAAAGCCGACGTTATGATGAGTTGTTATACACTGCAACATGTCAGCAAAGATAAAGATACTTTTTGCAGTAACCTTAAGAAAATTGTTTCCTTGGCAAAATTGGGCGGCACAATAATATTATCCGGGGGGTTTAATTCAAAGTATTACACCGTCGGAGAGCACAAGTTTCACGCCTTATCGTATGATGAAGTTTTTATAAGACAGGCTGTACTAGAGGCCGGCTGTACCATTGATTATTTTCGGACATTAGACAGTCGTGCATGTACCGATGGTATACAGTACGATAGCACCTGGTTTCTGAGTGCCACCAAACAGAGGGAGATCTAGTAACAGCATCATGTGTTCGTGTGACATTTCTATTGAAACTAGGCTTGGGTTAAATCACAGGGGCAGGAAGGGGTACAATTATTAATGCTTCTAAAAAAGAAAACTAGGTGTTACTCATAGCAAACAATCAGATGCTGCTATAATTTCTCTAAGGCATCCTAGCAAATAATAGACATACTCTGAATTTTATCAAATATATATATATATATATATATAAATATATATATATAAATATATATATATATATATATATATATATATATATATATATATATATATACTGTATGTCTAGTGTCCGAGTGTAACCGAAACACTGCCATCTGCTGGCAGCGAGTGAAATTACATCTCTTTCTCTTTCACACATACAGAAACACAGAGGCAATCACACATACAGAAATACAGAGGCAATCACACATACAGAAACACAGAGGCAATCACAAGGTAGCAGACTACCTTTTGAAGCTTTTGCATCAAGCAGGCTTAGCTAGTTTTATCATAAAATCCAAGCTGACAATGAAGTAATCTATCAATACATTGTTTGTTGTCTAGATTGTAAGCTTTGTGGGCAAGATCCCTACATACTGTATGCTATATCTACCACAGCTATAATATAAAACAAATAAAAGATCAGGTTTTACAAGTAATTTGTATTGCTGTAATAGAAGTGGAGCCAAGAGCTCCGGGGCAATGGGAGGTGACATTACTGTAGCAATAAATAACCTTGCAGATTTCCATACCAATCCTATTTCTTGTTTTTCATTGCCATATATTCCACATAGAAATCATGGAATTGGGTTACGCGCCCACATACAGTATGGTATCTCTTCTCTATCTCTAATTAAGGGACGCCAAGCCCCAGTAAAATGTAAAAAAAAAAACATACCTAGAGGGAGAGAGAAGACAGGCTGCCGCTGCACCTGTCTCTTTCTCCAGCTCAGCACATGGCACTCAACAATGTGTGCTGAGCTTGGGAGAGGGGCTGCCTGTCATCTCTCTCCCCACTGCACAGCTCCCTGAAACGGGGGAGGAGGGAGCGGGATCGGGACCCCTCCAGCATCCTTGGGTAAAGAGTACCCACCTCCCCTCAAGACACCACTGTCTCTCTGTATGTATGTATATATATATATATATATATATATATATATATATAATGGGGTGGTTCAATAAGTAAGGTAACAAGACATCTAACATGTGGTCTCCAGTCCTTAGATCTACAGTGTCTAGGTCAAAAGTAAAAAATGTCATCAACTATTGGCCGACAGTCAAAGGGTCAACACAGTCAAAAGATCGGCATGGTCAAAATGTTGACAGCAAAAATTTTGACAGTCAGGGGGGGGGGAAACCCAACTTGTTCATACTATGCCATCCACATGGGCATAAAGTTAGATTATAATAGTGTGCCAAGTGCACACCTTTGAAGGAATACACTATTCATGGAATTAGTGTTTCTTGATGGTAACTGCAAAGTGACCATGTGATCTCATGGGATTGGCGTGTGCGTGTGATCCGACTTCTGTGCTCATTGCCAGTGTGCACAAGGGGATTAAAAAACTATTTTAGACAGATCTTTTGCACCGAGCATGGGGCAGGTGGCGGAAGTTACATTACTAATGATGGCAACTGTGTAAGTAAGAACAGTGGGCAGGACAGGATTCCACATGAATTTGCAAAGATTTTAGTATGCAGAACAGGATTCTCTCAGTAGCATAATGCAGTCAGCAGATATTCATGTCCAAACAGAACAGCAGTCTTTTATTACAGGGTTCTCGCTCTATTTCTCTTCTCCTATATCGCTACGGGAGAAGTCTCATCCAATTCCCCTTGAGCCGCCCAGGACCTACCTGGGCAGCAGGATCGCATGGGATTCCCCCACCCCGCCACCATGAGGGGGTCTGACCCAGAGATCATATGGACAGCATGTATGATGTTCGTGTCTGATCCGATGGATCAGCACATCGGATCGGAAGTCAGACACTGCTTGGGCCGATTTCACCCGATTTATTGGCCTGGTCTGCCAGAAATGAGTGAAATTGGGCCCAAATCACATAGTGTATGGGGGCCCTTAGTCACACTCCATAGGTCTACTAGCACCCTGTGAGAGAATTGTTTTAGTGCCCCCACCAATACCACTACAACCCCCACACACAGCATAAATGCAATAACAAAAAAAAACACACTACCCCCACAAGAAAAAAAAAAGACACCCTTTACCTACCGTACCTTTACCGTAAAATAGCCGCAGATAGCAAATCTAATCCCCAAAAATTATACAGTTATATAAACAGGAAATGGTTAAGGAAGGAAAATATTGGCCCACTTAAAAATAAGCTGGAAACCCTGGTAACAGATGGAAAAGAGAATGCAGAATTATTAAATTAATTTTTTGCTTTATTATTTACAAGGGAAGAATCTTCAGAAGACCTCCCACAGATTAAATGCTCGGCTCTTCATTGCTCCCAAACTGTAGGTTTGAGTGAGGAAATAGTCAAAAATAGATTACAGAACCTAAATAGTAACAAATCTCCTGGCCCAGACGAAATACAACCTAGGATACTAAAAGAATTGAGATCTGTCATTGCACTACCGTTATATCTGATATTCGAGGAATCAAGATTCAATTAACTCGGGGTCAATACCAAGGGACTGGAGCATAGCTAACATAGTACCAATATGGAAGAAAGGTAGCAAAACTGACCCTGAAAATTATAGACCGGTCAGCCTTACATACATTGTGGGTGAAATATTAAAGAAATAATAAGAAATAGTATCCAAAATTTCGAACAGTAGAAAGTGATAAGTAAGGCTCAGCATGGGTTCATTAAAAATAGATCATGTCAGACTAATTCAATTAGCTTCTATGAGGAAGTCAGTAGGGGGCTGAATTTAGGGAAATCTGTTAATGTAATACTGCTTGATTTCGCTAAAGCTTTTGACACGGTGCCTCATAAAAGGTTATTAACGAAACTAGGTCATTTAGGTTTAGGAGATAACATTTGTAATTGGATTAAAAACTGGTTGCACAATCAGGGACAGAGATTCTGGGTAAATGGCATACATTCCAGCTAAGGTCCAAAGTGGAGTCCTGCAAAGTTCAATATTGGGTCACTTGTTTAATATATTCGGTACTTGTGTATTATCATGGCGCCATATTTAATCTAAATTGCATACAATATCGAATACGATTTAGCAGCCGATTTGCGGCTGATTTGCGGCCAATTTTCCCGCGATTTCCTGCCGATTTGCATGCTCATCCTTGCACACCCCCACTATCCAAGTCAGCCCAAAGCGTGGCAAGTGGATGCGTTACGCGTCCTCCTGACCTGTTCATACCCCCACTATCCACGTTGGCGTGGAATTGATTTTATAAAGCGCGGTGAGCGCAAGTACCATATATTCATTAATGATATTGAAAGTGACATTGTGTGTAAAATTGCAATATTTGAAGTTGAGTAAGTAAATTAACTCGAGAGGATTTGGAAACGCTACAAAGTGACTTAAATAAACTGGAAAAGTGGGCGGAAAGGTGGAAAATGCAGTTTAACATGAAAATGTAAAGTAATTTATTATGGGAACAAAAATTAACAAGCTACTTATAGGCTAAATGGAGTTATTAAAGGGAATTCTGCTGTACAGAAGGACTTGGAGATCATCATAGATGAAAAATTGGGTAATAGTGCACACTGCTCAAGTGCATCAGCAAACCAGACACTGGCATGCATTAAAAGGGGTATGGATTCAAGGGATGCCAATGTGATAGTGCCTCTTTACAAGGCATTAATGAGACCACACTTGGAATATTGTGTTCAGTTCTGGGCACCCCACCTTAAAAAGGACATACATTAATTGGAACAGGTACAGAGAAGGGCGACTAAGCAAGTAAATGGTCTCAAATCACTAGAATACAAAGATAGGTTAACCAGGCTGAATATGTTTTCACTGGAGAAACGGTGGTTGAGAGGTGATATGATTAGTTTTTTGGGGGGGAATGACCCTTGCACTTACCACTGCCCAGGATATTGTTGATAAGTATGAATCACCTTCCATACACAATACACATGAATACCAAAATAGATTCCTACATAATCCTTGGCGCTGATAGAAGTGTTTCTCACAATTTCACTCAGGACAGTACCCAAAATGAAAAAAAATGTAATAAAAAATACAATAGTGTAATATTGTTTTCACAGTTAATTATACTTTCTAATAGAGGAATGTTTGGAGTATTGAGACGCGTACCCTTTAAGATGGTCTACTGTTAAAAGTAGACACAATTCACTTGTGTGGAAGCGGTAACATCACCGGCCAGTCATCAATGCATCCAAATCCATTCAGAGTATATGCAAAAAGAATGAAGATGGTATAGTGTAATACTGCTTAATTTATTCACAACATTAAAAATGACAAATAAAAACAACGGTGTATCACAGCAGACTCTCACCAAATAAAATTGTCTACAGGAAATTGCAGACAAATAAGGCAATGGTTTTATAACCCAGGCGTCCCCGGAGCCTTTGTCCAGTGAAAGTCCAATGTTGTCCACCTCCTCTCCACGGCCAACAGGTTTAAAAACCAGATGTTTCTTTTTCAAGGCATGTGGAAGTACACAACCCATTCCTATATATATACCCCAAGTGGGGAAAACCTATTTCCAGACATGGAACTTCTATCCTCTAATCCCCCCTACTACATACAGTAATATTGATGGAATCCAGTCCAGATTACTCAAGTAGTTGTTGCCACAGGCAGTGGCCTAACTATGGAGGGTGCAGGGGATGCAGCTGCTATGGGGCCTGGGTCCTGGGGGGCCCCATAGCTCAGCAGGCAATCCACTGCAGCTTTTTTTTTTAAATGCCACAGTCACAGTTGTGGCACTGGCAGTGTCAATGAGCGTCACATGCCCCCTTACCCACCAGCGGCAATGCTTTACATAATGGAGCGAGGGAGGTGAATGCTTACATAATGATCCAGCCTCCCGTCTCCCCTCTATGATGCTGCCGGGGCTTGACGTCACTATCTAGTGACCAGCCCCGGTCCGAAACACACTTCACCGGTGATGTGTGGGAGACCCAGGCAAGAGTTCATGTAGAGAGGATCTCCGCCCCACGAGCTGTCAGTTGACGCCGACTGACTGTGCGGATGAGGAGAGTCTCCCCCAGTGCACAGGTACACAGCATCAGTCATACCTAGTGGTGAGCGATGGACAGGTCAGCCTGAATGGGGGTTGGTGGGGAGTTGAAAATACTTGATTAGGAGGTAAGAACTGATACAGTTCCCACCTCCTCTCTCCTCTTTTTCTTCTCTGTGCTCTCTCTCTCTCTCCACCTACTCTCTTTTTCTACCTCCCCTCCATGTTTCTCCTCTCTCTTTCTCTCCTGCTACCCCCTTTTCCCCCCTTCCCCTCTATCTAATCTCTCTCCCCATATCTATCACCACATCCCCTCTGTATATCATCTCCCCTTTCTCCTCCTTTCTTTCTCTGTTTCCTGCTCTCTCCGCCCACCTCCCCTTCATCTAACCTCTCTCCTCATTCAATCTCTCTTTCTCATGCTCCACTCCCCACCCCTTTCTCTAGTTTTCTCCTATGCATCTGTCTGCCTAACCCTCTATCTCTCTTGATCCCCTCTTTTTCCCTCCATGAAATGCCATCTATCCCTGACCACACCTCTCTATTTTCTTGACACCCTCTTTGTCTCTCATATCCTTCAATCTCTCTTCTGCCACCCTGAGGGGTATTGTAGTAACAAATGGGGGGGGGGGGTCCGTTCAAGGTTTTGCTATGGGGTCCAGAAGGTGCTAGTTACGCCTCTGGCCACAGGTGTATCTAATCATGGTAACACGCGGCCGTCCTTATACTTCCGCTATCCGCCTCTCACCAGAAGCGGAAGTGACGTATGCGTTCGATGTCATTGAGTATCTGGCATCACCACTTCCTCTTTATGCGTTCCACAGCATTCTCTTATGGCAGCAATATTAAATGAAGTCTTATCCACCGGACTTCCGGGGTCCGTCTTTTTTCTTTTTCAATATGCGGCTCAATTTGTTTGTTCTGCTCATAGCTTTTAATATGTATCTTCCGCACGCCATTTTGTCAATGGTTTTCAATGGATGAGAGCCTGGAAGGAATTTTAAATAAATTGCAAAAGGCATTGCTAAAGGAAACAAATTTGTGGTGGGAAATAGCTACCTTAGAAAAATATATTGCATTAAAAGTTGTTCCAAAAGGGCTATGGTTCAGTAAAGTAGCAAGTTTTAGATCCTCTAATGAGAATTTTCAAGTAAAATGGGAAGAAATCTTATTTAGGTGCTCATGTGATCTAACACAATTGACTATTCATGAACGGAAAGCTGATTTAAAAAGATTAGAAGAAGAAATAAGGAACTTAAAAAACTGTCATCTCCCTTTAAAGACCAAAAAGAGTATAAAGAAAAATAAACTAAAATATGTGAAAAAATAGAAAAAAACAGAAAACATCCTCATAAATAGAAAACTCAAAAAATTACAAAGGGATTTAGGGGAACCCAAGGATCCACAGGGTTCCCCTAAATAACCCAGACCGGCTTCCATCAATTTACTGTATGTAGTAAGGAGGATTAGAGGATAGAAGTTCCATGTCTGGAAATAGGTTTTCCCCACTTGGGGTATAAATATAGGAATGGGTTGTGTACCTCCACATGCCTTGAAAAAGAAATCATCTGGTTTTGAAACACGTTGGAGTAGAGAGGAGGTGGAGAACATTGGACTTTCACTGGACAAAGTCTCCTGGGACACCTGGGTTATAAAACCATTCCCAATTTCCTGTAATTTTACTCGGTGAGAGTCTGCTGTGATACACCTTTGTTTTTATTTGTCATTTTTAATGTGGTGAATAAATTAAGCGGTATTACACTATACCAGCTTCATTCTTTTTGCATATACTCTGAATGGATTTAGATGCATTAATGACTGGCCGGTGACGTTACCGCTCCCACACAAGTGAATTGTGTCTACTTTTAACATTAGACCGTCTTAAAGGGTCTAATGTACTAATGTAATGTAAAGGGTCTAATACTCCAAACATTCCTCTATTAGAAAGGATAATTAACTGTGAAAACAATATTACACTATTGTATTTTTTTATTTTTTTATTTTGGGAACTATCCTGAGGGAATTGTGAAAAACACTTCTATCAGCGCCAAGGATTATGTTGGTACCTTTTTTGGTATTCATGTTAATGAATTTAAATCAAAACTGGATACATTTTTGGCCACTGAGTTGGTCAGTGTCCTGGATGATAAATTGAACACTAGGGTTTTGTTGCCTTTTTTGGTGTTTCTGTAAATTCCTTCTGGTACAATTTCTGTGGCCCCTGTGTGGGTCCTGGTTGCAGCCCCTAAAGGGGGTCTTTGTGAGTTGGAGTTCATTAGAGAGGGGTTTGTGGCCCGATCAGAATCACTAGCTGAAGAAGTGCCCTATTTGTCTGTATTTATATTACAGCGTCTCCAAGGTCTACCTCATTGGCATTCTTTCAGGGGACGTGAGTTACCAGAAGGGTTATTACCCCATTAGTAGATGTGATTTTCTGCGTAGTCTTTATTCACAATAGAGACTTTATTGTGTTTAAATTTAGGCAGATCAGCCTGATTTGCAATTTGTGTTTGTAACTTGGTAATCCAATCTTCAGTGGTACAGTTGGAAATGGTAGAAAGATTTTGTTTATCCAAGAATAAGCCTCTGTAATCATTGCCACCACTACCCCCAGACAGTATTCTTTGCACCCTCGATGTAGTGAGTCTATACACCAATATTCCCCACGATCGGGGGTTGTCAGCAATGCATAAACTCATACCTGCAGCAATAATACTGGATTGGATGTGGACTTTTATTTACAGTTGCTTGAGTTGACACTTACTCACAACTATTTTCTTTTCAATGGGGAGTAGCTTTTGCAGTTGAAGGGGTGCGCAATGGGCAGTTGTGTCGCCCCTACCTATGCCAATGCATTCATGTTTGAAATAGAAAAAGATCTGCTCCTGTCAAATCCACTTATCTCAGAACATCTAGCCCTATATCTACGCTATATAGATGATGTCTTCCTGATCTGGACTGGGCCGGCAGATTTTCTGCACTCCACCATCGTTAATCTGAATACTTCTGATGTCAATATCAAATTTACATGTCAACCATCAATTACCTAGATGTAGGTGTCACGATAACTAATCATGATATTTCAACTACCCTCCATCAGTAGCCCACTGATGGCAATACCTTGCTGGCAGCGGCGATTCATCACCCTCCGGTTCTGAAATGGGAGCTACCCTTTTCTCAATTACTGCGCACACGATGTATCTGTAGCTCAGAAGAAGAGACCCTCATCCAAATGGATCAGATGATCCTTAAGTTTATTGAAAGAGGGTATGAACCAGCTCAGCTACAACAAGCAAAAGCTAAGGCTCTGGCAATCCCAAGACCTTTAACATTGGTATCCAGGATCAATAACGAACTTTCTCAGGGCAGATTGCCTTTAATTAACACGTTTTCCACAGCAAGTAAGGAATTGATTCAAACAGCATAAAAATTCTGGCCAATGATTACCACGGATCCAGACCTACCTAGCCTGTGAGATTCCAGCATCCTTCCATGTTATAAAAGAGGATGCAACCTCAGAGATATGACGTAACCCAAATGGGAAAAAAGGTGAATACATACTTTTAATCTAAATAAATGGGAAATGATCACTGCATCGGCTGTGCAACCTGCTGACATTTGGAAACAGGACAATCAATTAAGCATCCACACAATGGTAATTCCATTAAGGTCCATCAAGTACTCACCTGCTCATGTAAATTCGTTGTATATGTCATTTGTTGCCCCTGCGGGCTTCTATACATTGGGAAGAAGGACAAGCCTTTAAAGATAGGATGGCTGCCCACCGCTCGACTTTTAAACTAGCCCTGGAAGGTGCAGTATCCGACACACTAGTGGCGCGACACTTTAAGGATTTCCATCACACTTTACCCTCACTCCAGTACTGGATATTACAACAAGTTGCGGCAAACCCTAGAGGCGGTAATCTTAATAAAATCCTGTTACAGCGAGAGGCAACCTGGGTACATCGTCTCAATACGATTGCTCCTAATGGCCTCAATGAATATCTTTCATTGAACTGCTTTTTGTGATTCTTTTGCTATGATCTCTCTGCCATGGAGTATTTGATTTGCTCCTGCTTATATTACTAATTTATTTTGTAGTGCATTCAATTTATTGCTGCTTTCCTGATGTTCCCTTATGAGTCTTCTTTTCCCAATACCATCCCGTGTCTCTTGCTCCGTGTTTTCCTTATATATCATTACTTTATATTTACTATGAATTTGTCTGTATTGTGGGCTCCGGAGTTTCATTTGTTTTCACTATTGTATCTACCGGGTCTCCATGGCAACGTGTCTGGGTCTGTGAGGGATGCGCCCTGATGACGTCATCACCTGGCGCCAGCACTGCCCACGCTGGACTGGTCTTTATAGGTAAGTGTCTGCATCTGTATCTTTGTACTCTGACGAAGGAATATTAAAATTCCGAAACTAATTAGCACCTTCAAGTTGTCTATGGTGTCAGCTTTTGTTGATTTGCATTAAGTTCGACAATGTGTGCAGTCATTTTCAATAGGATCGTACCAAGATCCACACGGAGATACTTGCAATAGATATGATTCTTAATGCTCACATACATTGTAGTTTTGAAATATAAGCTTGCCAGCCAAATATACAATGGGATTACAGCATACACTCTGGAGGATGTATCGGTACCCCCAAGCCAAGCCACAGATCACCGGACAGAAATCCAAATTCCGGAGTCGCCATGGGGAGTCAAGCAGAGAACCAGTTGGATCAGGAGTGGAAGCTGGACGTCACAGCTTTATGATACATTTGCTCATTTGGTGCGTTTCTTTCTCCATGTATATATATATATATATATATATATATATATATATATATATATATATATATATATACACAGAGTGCTATTTTTCAGCAGGAACCAGCAGGAATTCAGTTCCTGAACCTCTAATTAAATATGACATCATCAGATGTCCCTCATCAGATTTTATGAAACCAGCACCGGCTTTTTGAGCCCGGGGCTGGTTATGCTCAGGAGGGGGGACCGCACGCCGTTTTTTTTTTTTTTTACTATTTTTTTACAACAGAACCATGCAAAGATCTCAATGATCTGTGCATGTTTCTGACAAAATCACCTGGTCTGTTTTTTTTGCGATTTTTAGTAACCTTTACTAAAAATCGCAACCCATTAAATATGCGAGTTCCATACTTTTTAATGGGAAAACATCTGGATGCGATTTTTAGTCTAACTAAAAATCGCACCTTTAAAAAATGCAAATTTTTCCGAAAATCGCAACATATAAAATATGCGATTTCCGGAAAATGTCATAAAAAGGCCGCTTTTGCGAAAAAAATCGCAAAAATAAAAAAACCCTCACCCTATTAAATTTCACCCATGGTCTTCAAGCATTAAGTTGACCACTGAAGGTCGACATGCATGGAGATCGACATGACTGAAGGTTGACATGCATGAATATTAGGTCGGCAGGTTATTAGGTCGACACAAGCATTATGTCAACATGGTGAAGGTTGACAGTCAAAAAGTTCCCTTTTTTGCCCCGAATGTCGCTATGCCCAGCACACTATTTTATTCTCCCACCACGCCCTAGGCACATGTCAGCACAAATAAAAGTGGAAAAACCCAAAAACCCCAAAAACCGTTTGACTGTCGACCTTCCCACGCATCGTAAGAAACATTCATCAATAAATTTAGAAAAGAGAAGTGTCTGCAGTAAATACATGACAATCATCATCATTAACTTCATAACTGAACACTTAGGGAGAGAGTTTTGTGCATGTCATGGAATGTATTTTAATCATAACAGAAGTAATGCGACATACAGTAAATTCATTTGCATAGTCATAATTAATGTATAAACAGCCCTGATTTTACTACTGCAGAATGCAAGCATCAAGTGTCAGATGTGCGTAGAACACAGTTACATTATGCACTTACACTATGCAACTCCAGATCAACATTTTTTCACAAATGTTCATGGTTTTTAACATTCTTAAATCACTTTATAAAGACTTTAGTTAAGCAAATCAATATAAAGATCTGAATTTTTTAGCAGGGATAATGAGAATCAGAAAGTGAGAGATTTCAAAAGAGCTTTCCCTTTTTTTTTTTTTTTTTTTTAAAGCGGCAATCAATTACATGGCAAAATCAACCAAGGTTTTCAGTGTAAATGATTGCCGCTTTAATCAAATGGGAAAACTCTTCCAAAAATCTCTCACTTTCTGATTATCACTCAGTATTTTGCCCCACATATTTGTTTTCTATTCTCCCAGTATAAGCTAGTATTATTCATGGCAAGTGGCTGTATGCCCTTATTGAGTGGTCATATGGAGTATACGGTAGTGGCGGCTACAGTACAGTTCAAAATTTAAATAGGGGAGCTACACCCACTGCCAGTGAGTCAGTTTGGAATGGCAGTTGGTGGCAGTGGGTGTGGCTTCCCTGTTTGAATTTGGCCCTCCGTTTTTTCCCAGACCTAATGCTCTTTGTGAGCTACGAGGATCATATTAGCCTCATGGTCAGACAGGTCACTCACAGCCTTTCTTCTGAGAATCTCACAGTGATCGATGATAAATCCTTCTCCAGTCAGAACTTTTTTAACAAAGTTCTCATCATATTTAAATACATAATATCTGTCCTGCCCAATCATAGCATACGTACAATTCAACACCCCAGCTAATATCAGGTGACCTCCAGGTTTCAGCAACTTAGCAATCTTCCTTAGAGATAGAATGTAATCCTCTTGGTCTTTGCAGATGCCATCTAGTATCAGTACGGTCATGACACAGTCTGCTGGCGGAAGTGTCACCGGGTCTGTGATATTTTCCTTTTCAAGGTCACAGTTCAGAATCTCTTTTATTGCTGACTTCAGCCTCATCTCTTTCTTCTCGTGCTGGCCACTGAGAATATAAACACAATGGAAAATACATTAGAAAAGGTATAAAAGTGCGCTGATAAAGCTGTAGGCCTAATTCACATGCGGCTGTTCTTGCTGTTGCTGTATGGACAGAAGCTATCCAGAGTAAAGGGACACCCACTTCTGTCACATCATTTCCAACGGCGTGTTAAATGTTGATACATCGGTACCATTGTTGTAAATCAGGTCATTTTGCAGATTCTCTCCTGCCGCGCAGGGCCTGATCAACCAATATGCTGATCATGATAGGGCAATGTGAATAGCCCACTATACAATATGGAATTGGTTTTGTATGTATGGTGCAGTTTGGAAGAATGAAAAAAGAAAAGGAGACAGAGTAAAATGCAATGATATTTATTAGAATTTATTCAATAGTATAATTGTCAATATCAGTAAGGATCCATTTAACTTCACTGGATCTCTGTCTCAAAAGGAGGATCAGTGCAGTGTTACTCTGGGGGGACCTTTTAGGGATCCCTTTTTCCCATAGGCTCCTTGCCTGGAACCTATGGTCCCCCCTTGGTAATTGTAGCTGACCTTGCTGCAATAAGGGGAGGGTTTATTTGTAGTTCTGGTACAGAGGTCAGTTCAAAAAGTATTTGCTAAGTCCCATTGGTCTTTAAGTGTGTGCTCTGGTGGCATCCTGCTAAGCTACACACTGTATTGCTGATAGCACTGTTAGTGCTGAATTGTGTAGCTGTCCCATTGGTGGTGTGGTGGTGATTCCCCTGATGTAGAGTGGGGGTGGGAGGGTTTTACCTCGAGGCCGTAGATGGTTGTGCGGGTCACTAACCAGTCACACTGCGGGGTGGAGAGGAAGCTGTCTGGTGGGGGTGTGATGTGCGGCTGCACACCATTCTCCTACATGTGCTGGTGTCTCTAAATAGGGGTGTCTCTGAGTGGGAGTGCCATTGGCCTTCTCTGGAGTCGCGGGTCATGCTGGCTCCTGCATGCCGGGCTGGTGCTTCCGGGTACCTGGGGACGGATGACGGCTTCCGGTTTCTGGGTCAGTCCTCATCACGGCAGCGGGCTGGGAGTACTGCAATGTATGCAGGGTGTTGAAGTGCAGGGCAGGTATCGGGGTGCCTGCACCTGATGTCGTGTGCCGTGTCCACAGCTTTTTCGGCAGTTGAGCCTTTTTCAAGCATCCTTGAAGAAGGCTGAACAGTCGAAACGTTTTGGACCCGACACAACTTCTAATTTATGCACACCTAGAAAACACCATCTCAATGGCCATTACACGCCTGCGTTTGACGACCACTCCCTGAAACCACCCGCAAATTCCTGTCTTGCTGTCACTTAACTTGTGACTAAACCCTCATTGCATGCTGCAGCACACTTCACTGCAGCTCAGATGCATGCACAATTTACAGAAAATAGCAGCTTTGCAATTGCATCTGAATTAGACCCACTGGGAAAGAAGCATGTTCTATCTTCTGATCAGAGAGATGATGTGACTCGCTTATTGATGCACCTCAGTAGCCCCCATTGGTCTAGTGCAAGTTATGATGGTGTGACAGATGGTGACACATCTAATGTGCCAAACATGATGCATTTGGACAAGTGGCCTCAGTGGCAAAAGACGTACAGATGTATCAACTCAGAATCTTCCCCTATAAAGCGTACAAGAGCGCATGAAACATATGACCTTCTGGCTATTCCCATGTCACAGATGCTTCTCCATTTATTTATTTACAGTTTCTTATATATTGCAGCAGATTCCGTTGTGCTTTACAATAGTAGACAGTGATAAGACAAACTGGGCAACAACAGACAGACTTGGAGGTAGGAGGGCCCTGCTGCAAGCTTACAATCTCCATCAATGTTCCCTAATCATACATGCCCCATACATCTTCTATGCAACTTCATATGGTAGATTGGAAAAGCAGAGTTTATTGTGGGTTAGTTGCCAAAATTGGTGCAGTAAAGTTAGTAGACTGCACTTAACTACAGTACCTGCACCTGTTGTCATTACCAATATCGCTACTTGTCTGAATCCTGTAATGTTGTGACTTGCTTTGAAGAGAGATAGATACCACTGATAGTCTGTTCACTATGCCTAGATCTTCAAGGTAAGGGGTGGATCTTATTAAATGCGTAGGGTGCAAGGTATTTCAGCATTTAAACACTGGCAATAGCACCCAATCCTTCTGATTTAGGCCAAATTTGCTTAATCTACTTGCTGCCCTATGGTAGCACCCATGAATTAATCACGGCTATTAGAATCCACCCCTAAGCTTTCCTCCCTCCATCCAGCTCTGACCATCAGAGACCTCTCAGGGTGTTCTCTACTATTAGGAAGCTGTGAGTCTCCTATCACAAACTTAAGGATGTCTATGAGGAAGACTTAATGCAGGTGTTGACTGTGGGACTTCTTAGATGACACCTCCGCACTTATACTTGAGGGACCAGGAAGTGGTTATTGGTGGCAGTGTGGGGTTTGGGGGAGGGGGGATATGTTGAGGTTTTGCCTAGGGTTCTGATAAGCCTCACACCGGCCTTTTGGAGATAGCTGTTGTTGAGGTATCTACTGCAGTCCATTCATGTAAAGTCCTGAGGATCATTACCTTGTGTAGATACCACCAAAAACGCTTGTTTATCTTGGATATGTCACATATATCATTATCTAATTTCTCTGCCCAATTTACTTGTACACTAGAGGGCAGGTCTACAGTAATGACATATTACTCTATAATGTATATACATTGGCATGTTCTGTTTGCAATGTTCATAGCCATTGTTATACACTTGCAGTGCACGGAGAGGCAGAGGGAGGCAGAGTCTGGCATGAAAAAAAGGGGGTGACAGGAAGAGAGTGACATGGGCAGCAGTGGGACCCTTAGTACTCAGCTGCCCCGGCTGCCCATGTCAGTCTCTTCCTGTCACCCCCTTTTTTTAATGCAAAACTCTGCCTCCCTCTGCCTCTCCGTGTCACCCTCTGCCTCTCCCTGTCACCCACTGCTGTGTTACACATTGTGAACTTGAGTTGGGGTTAAGGAGGGGGGCCAATTTATATATTGGCAACTGGGCTCACCTCCCCACAAGTTCCACCTTTGGCTGGTAGGCGAAGGCTACATGTATTTCTTTATTAAAAACTAAAGGACGCAGAGGGGTTGTCGCAGCTTAAGCGCAGCATACTGTGGTCTCAATTAAGTGGTTAAAAGCCCATAAACAGGGATCATCTGTATACAGTAAACTTATTATCCATACGCCCACATTCTCTTCCAAGTACTTTAAACCATGAGCAGCGATTGTATTATTGTTGGTGGGTAACATTAGGAAATGTGTAATTACAGTGAGTAGTTCAAAAATGTTTGTGCAGAAACTTAACTGTTTTCCTTCTAACTGTGTAACATAAGTTGTTGTATGATTCTAGTCGAACGCTCCTGTACGTGCGTGCAGCCACTTCTTCATCTCTGCGATGCAGCTCTCCCTGAACTTCAGGACATAGATATCTTTAAAAAATTCACAAGCTCAAAAGAGATGATGAACTACAGGACCAGCACTGATTTCTATCATAGTTTGTCCTGTAATGTGACCTGCGGGGGAAAGGTTTCAATGAGCACAAAGTGTTAATATGTTATTTCACATCATATCCTCAAATTATTTTAAAATATTATTGGGTGGATAGATCATGTCACCCAGATCCTCTTATTGCTGCCTACTATGAGCAATGCCATTGGTTACTGAAATAGCCAGATCTACCACCCATGGCATCTTAGTTGGGGTACTAGCAGGGCTTAAAGTAGTCCTGGAGAGGTGGCGGAACTCTGTTCCCCTAACAATGACCCCCCCCCATTAGGCAAAGCCTAGACTATTGCCAGGGAATTTGTGCTCTACCACCCATAAAGGGATAATGGTCCCACAACACATTGTAGCACAATGGTATAGACATTACACCGCATGTGGTGCCCTTGATTCATATTAAACCACACAGTAATGCCCCTTATACACATAATGTCCACAGTTGTTCATCTTAACTTTACATTACATACGCCATACCAGAGGAATAAGCTGCTGGGACAGGCTTTTCTGTTGGAATTACTTTTCAGGACTGTGGTAGAGGTGGAACTCAGTTCCCCCTACCATTAGAGGTGGTGGAACTTAGTTCCACCCCTTCCCCCTCACTTTAACCCCTAGGTACTAGGATAAATGGGGGCTAGACCAAACTCCCTTATTTAAACTTAATGGGCAGAATGTAATGCCGCTCAAGTTCGGTGGCAATGCAGGGGCATTGTTTTGACTTGTAAGTGATTGCCCCTTTAAAAAAAAGTCCTAGTTCGGTCGGAATCCCTCACTGCTATCGACCTCGGGTGGCATTACATACAGCCCAAAATGAGAACACATCCCCTAAAGGGGAGAGAAATCATTTGATGGTCCCTGACTATAAAAAGATTTCTCTCCCCTTTGGAAATAAAAGTCAGTCTAAACTGACTTTTATTTCCACCACTAATCGCCAAAGACAGGGCGGGCACTGACGTCCTGAGCGGGGGAACACCCAGCATTTTCTTGGGGACACTCATAAAATGCTGGGGGTTCCCCTGCCTGCACACTACACTGCCCGTGGGAACGCCTTGGCAAGTGTGATACTCACCGAAGGCGTTCGCACAGTGAGTCTGCACATGCGTATTGATGGCCAAATGCATGAGCAGACTCGCAACATTGGTCCCCAGACTGAACGCACTATTTAGGGAGGCAACCTGAATTACCCCCAATGTACAGTAACATGGAATGCAATCAAGGTTGTAAGTATATTTGGCAAAAAAATGCTGCCCACCTACCACGTCACGGTGAACCTCATCAGTTGGGTTCTAACATCTCTAATACTGCATATTTACCTACTCTGCCATAAGTTGCCTAAGATTCCTGCTTTTTCACCGTGGAAAGAGTGACTACTCCTCCCTATCCCACATGCTTTGAAGGGAAGCCGGCAGGATACACAGATAAAGCTGGGAGCCGTGGGTCCATGTGGAGGGGTGATGCTACCTGGCTCCGCCCACCAAAGACTCCAGCTGCTTCCCCTCTATGGGCTTCTCCCAGGAAAGGTGTTTTTAAATGTAGGTAAATTAGAGATGTGCAGACTCGGATTCCAGAGATCCGAGCCCCCACGGACGTCATCATTCCGAGCCCGGTTCCAAGCAGCGCTTGGAAATTCCCGCCTGACTCGGGTCCGTCCGCGTGGGCAGAACGTCATCGCCCGGTGCTGGATTTCGCGAGGCTTTAATTAGCGGTTGCTGCACCCGCCATCTTCACTCCAGTCTAGTAGTGGGTTGGGAGAGGGTGTGTTGGTGCTGCTGCTGGGGCTTAAACTTGAGCTTGAGCTTGACCTTGAACGCAATATTTTTTATTTGCTGGGGCTGTCTCTCAGTGCTGCTGTGTACTCTGTTCTCCTCTCTGCTTAGGGTGGGATCACCCTAGCAAGGAGGACAGTCTAAATGTGTACTTGTAGTACTACTGTCTCCTCTGTGCGGTCTACCTCTGGTGTGCTGTGCTGTAATTATTTTATTCGCTGGGGCTGTCTCCCTCAGTGCTGCTGCATACTCTGTTCTCCTCTCTGCTTAGGGTGGGATCTCCCTAGCAAGGAGGACAGTCTAACTGTGTACTTGTAGTACTACTGTCTCCTCTGTGCTGGGGCCTACCTCTGGTGCTGTGCTGTAATATATATTATATATTATATTAATAATTAATTTTATATATATATATATATATATATATATATATATATATATATGTATATATATATATATATATATATATATATATATATATATATATATATATATATATAGTCCACTGGTTCTGTCTGCACTGAATCTGGCAGTATTATTTACTCAGTCCACTGTTGCCACTGGCAGTGCTACTGCCTAAGTGTACCTACCTAGTACATACTAGGCTGCTATATATAATTTAATAAAAAAATAATACCTGTGCTGCTTGTGACTGTAAAAAATAATTCCATGCTGCTGGTGCACTGCCAAGCAGTACCTAATAATAAAATTAATTATTATAAATTCTGCTGGTGCACTGCATAAAAACCTTTTGTGGTGACCACTGGCAGTGCTACTGCCTACCTACCTAGTAGTTTAGTTTCTCTACCTACTAGGCTGCTATATTATTACCGTAATACTTAATTTAATTATATATAGTCCACTGGTGCTGCCTGCACTGAATACTGTGAATAGAGGTTGCCAGTATTATTTCCTCAGTTCACTGTTGCCACTGGCAGTGCTACTGCCTAAGTGTACCTACCTAGTACAACTACATACTAGGCTGCTATATATAATTTAATTAAAAAATAATACTTGTGCTGCGTGGGACTGTAAAAAATAATTCCATGTTGCTGGTGCACTGACGTGTGCCACTGAGTGCGGAGCAGTACCTAATAATAAAATGAATGATTATAAATTCTTCTGGTGCACATACTAGTACAGGTTGAGTATCCCCTATCCGAAATGCTCGGGACCACGAGCATTCTGGATAGGGGAATTTTTCGGTTTTTGGTATATTTTTTTTTTAAGCATACTTACCTGTCCCCTGATGGTGTCCGGTGGTCCCTCGGCGTCCGCGCAGTCCCCGGGCGTCCACAGCATGCCTCCGGCATCTTCTCTGGGTCTCCAGCGGTCCCAGGAATGCATTGCGCGAGTGTGCGTGCGCACCGGTGACGTCACCGGCGCGCGCGCACACTCGCGCAATGCATTCCTGGGACCGCTGGAGACCCTGGAGAAGATGCCGGAGGCCTGCTGTGGATGCCCGGGGACTTGGTAAGTATGAAAAGAGGGTTAGGGGGGTTAAAAAAAAAAATTCGAATGATTCCAAAAACCACGGTTTTTGGAATAATTTGGATAAGAGATGTACGGATAAAGGGAACTCAACCTGTATTGCTGACGTATCTACCTGTCTTGTGCCTAGTACTGCCTAATCTACCTGTCTTGTTCCTAGTACTGCCTAATCTACCTGTCTGGTGCCTAGTACTGCCGTATCTACCGCTGCAGTGCCACTCTTACATGAGCCATGTGTTTGTGCCGCACTCTTGTGTGGCTTAGCATAGTTATCCAGCTACCTCGGTGCAACCTTTTGCCCTAAAAACAATATTGTGAGGTGTCCAGAACAGATTGGAAATGAGTGGACATGAATGTTATTGAGGTTAATATAGCGTAGGAGCAAAATCGGCGATTTTAGCAGTTTTTATGCTTTTCAAAAAAAAATCAGAAGCCAAAACCAAAACAATCCAAACACAAAACGTTTAGGGGGTGTTTTGGAAAAACCCATTAGAACCCAAAACCTCAAGGTAATCAGAACCCAAAACACAAAACCCGAAAAGTGGCCGGTGCACATCCCTAAGGTAAGTATATAACACTAACTTACTCTAATACAGCATATACAATAGCAAGTTCCAGGGGCATAACTAGATATTTGTAGGCCCATAGCAAAAGTTTCTAAGGGCCTTTATGTTCCAACTAATGGAAGCAAGTGTATACACACCACATATTATTTACACAGTAAATGTGGGCCACCTTCAACTCTGGGCCCCATAGAAGCTGCACACCTTGCATCTATCGTTGTTACACACTTGTTCAGTCTGCATTGACTGTCTCATAGTCATCGCACTAGTCTCATAACTAATCATATAGGAAAAGTTTACAATCTGGTAGTGTTTATTATGTTCCTAACGTAAAGTATAGACAAATACAAAATTCACTTGATCCATTTAACAAAAATAACTAATAAATAATAAATGTAATCTGAGCGGCAATAAGTACAGTATACATACCCACACTGAAAATACGATGAAGTTTCTCCTAGGGAAATGTCAATGATTCATCAGCAAAGACTGTTCCGTCTTTACCAGAAAAATATGTTTCCAGCCATAACCTTGAATCCATCCCATGTACATGGTAGCGCTTATGGGAGCTAGAATCCATGTTGTATTATAGACAGCGTGGCTCTCAATGTCTTCGTCTGCGTTGTAATTAACTGCACTGGGGAGTTCTCTATATATTGCCAGAATACAGCTATTTAAATGTATTATCAGCAGGAACATCAATATTAGCACAGGATTGTTTGTTCATATCCTCAGTTGGTCATGGGAATGCAGATGATGGCATAACATCTTAAGGGTAAATTTACTAAATCTTATAAAAGTGAAAAGAGGTAAAATTGCCCATATCAACCAACAAATTAGATTATGTCTACTATTTCTCTATTGGATCCTATGTATATAGATATTGTGAGAGGTCCAACAGGAGCATACCTGGCAGGGATTTAGAACAGCTGGGTATGGTTAGATTGCATCCAGGCTTGGTCAAGTCTACAGCAAGCCTGACTGCAGATACCTGTCAGTTGGCTTTAAAATGCTTCCAGAGACTTGGGACAGGGCTTCTGATGCTAGACAAGCTGGCCAGGTGATAGGCCTGAAAGTGATTAATGTTAAGGGTCCTGTATCTTATCAGTCTCTGAAGGAATTCATGCCCTGTTTGTAAAAGACCTGCTGTAACCAGGGGTGTCAGACAGATCTTACCCTTATCCAGGGCCGGTGCTAGGGGGTTCGGCGCCCTCCTGCAAACTATAAATTTGCACCCACCCAAACTTTACAAAGGGAGGGGTGTGGCCACACAATAATGCTCCCACTCCAAATTACACTACACAGTAGCACAATCTTATTCAGGTGCCGTAACTAGCCATTTTGGTGCCATGTGTGAAAAAACAGGGACAGTGCGCGCCGAAGGCGCTTGCAAAATTGTAGAAGCGTGGCTTCATGGGGAATTGGCGTGGTCACATAAAAGTACCAATAACACCATAATCCCCATAACACATTATGCTTCACACCTCAAAGCCCATAACACATTATAGTAACCACACACAGTAATGCACATTATTCGTAATGCCACACATCATGATGCCCCTTGCACAGTATGCAGAACACCATAATGCCCATTACACATTATGCCACACACTGTAATTCCCCTTACATAATATGCCATACACTATAATGCCCATATGACATTAACACACATTATGCTACACATAATGCCCCGAGTACTCTTGCATATGCCCACATTTGTAGCGTCGCTTATTCATAACACCCACACCAGTTGTGAAAATTAGTTGCTCTGCTTACAAGTAGTGCCCACATCAGTTGCCGACAGAAGTAGCGCTGCGTAACCATATACCCACTCCAGATGCTGACAGTAGTACCTCTGCTTATACATAACACCCACACCAGTTGCCAAAAGTAGTTGCTCTGCTTATACACATGCCCACACCAGTTGCCTGAAAGTAGTATCTCTGCTTATACGTAGTGCCCACACCAGTTGCCGACAGTAGTAGCACTGTGTAACCATATGCCCACACCAGTTGCCGACATTAGTAGCGCTGCCTGTACACATGCTTACACCAGTTGCCGACTTTAGTACCGCTGCCTCTACACGTGCCCACACCAGTTGCCGACATTAGTAGTGCTGCCTCTACATGTGCCCACACCAGTTGCCGACATTAGTAGTGCTGCCTCTACACGTGCCCACACCAGTTGCCAACAGTAGTACCGCTGCCTACACACGTGCCCACACCAGTTGCCGACATTAGTAGCGCTGCATATAGACGTGCCCACACCAGTTGCTGACATTAGCAGCGTTGCCTATACATGTGCCCACACTAGTTGCCGACGTTAGTAGTGCTGCCTATACACGTGCCCACATCAGCTGCCAACATTAGTAGCGTTGCTTATATGCATGCCCACACCAGTTGCCGACATTAGTAGTGCTGCCTATACACGTGCCCACACTAGTTGCCGACGTTAGTAGTGCTGCCTATGCACGTGCCCACATCAGCTGCCAACATTAGTAGCGTTGCCTATATGCATGCCCACACCAGTTGCCGACATTAGCAGCACTGCCTATATACGTGCCCACACCAGTTGCCGACATTAGTAGCGCTGCCTACACATGTGCCCACACCAGTTGCCGACATTAGTAGCGCTGCCTACACATGTGCCCACACCAGTTGCCGACATTAGTAGTGCTGCCTACACATGTGCCCACACCAGTTGCTGACATTAGTAGTGCTGCCTACACACGTGCCCACATCAGTTACCGACATTAGTACACTCACACTTTACAATGGTGGCACTGGCAGCTCATCCTCTCCTGTTTCCTGGTGTCTTCAGTCAGCCTTGCTCCCTTGTAGCTCCGCCCCTTTTGCCCCGTGTAGCCACGCCCCCTCAGACAGTGTGGCTCCGCCCCCTTTCGGACCCTGACGATGACCAGCTGATAATGAGCAAGGAGGGATCTCTGTGCCTCCGGCGCTGCTGCCTGTGATGAAGTGTGACAGGCGCAGCAGCAGCCGGCAGGCACGGAGGACAGCAGAGGATGCACAGCAGGGACAGCGCCTCTCCTGCCCGGCGCCTACCTGCTTTGCATCCTCTGCTGAGTGGGTAGCGCCGGCCCTGCCCTTATCTTTAACTTAAACACGAACCAGGTGGCGCATAATAATATATATACACCACCGGTTTAAATACAACAACATTTATTAAACACAATAAAAAAATATTTCATCCTCCCAAGGTAATAAAGAGGTGTTTTAACTGCCATTGGGTCATCAGTCCAATTGAGGATACAGCAAGGAGAGTTGATGGATAGAACTATAAGACACACATGGCCAATAGCATGGACTACTTGCTTGTAAAAGATGTAATCCAATATGAGATTGCTCTGCACCAACCAGAAGGACACCTTTTGTATTATTGGCCAAAGTACAGGGGCCGTGGTGCGACTCATTCTGGTACTGTATATAGCAGTCAACACCACTGGTAGCATCTGTAGCTATCTTTAACTTTTCTGAAATCCATGAGCTTTGAAACAATCAGAATGATCATTCCTTGGCAAAGATTTGTCCTTTCCTATGAACATGAAACTTACCAAATTTGAGATGTTTGTTGATTTAAATATTTGTTTCCAAACTATAACTGTTAAAAGTAATTTTGTAAAGAAGGAAAATGCTAATATGCAATGTTAACCTAAATCAATTATCTGACAATAAATCCTTAATACAGTAGATGTTGTCTAATTTCTACCTGAACTAGAGACTGAGATTGTAAGAGGAATACAAATATTGTTCTAAAACAAGCAGATAGAGACGAATGGGAAGTGGTGATGAATCTCACTAAGTATATCACAGAAGCTGCAGCATTAATACCTCTTCCTTAGAGGTCCTGGTCCTCTGAGTACGGCAAGGGGCATGGGGTCGGCACTGTGCAATGGAATAATGAAGAATCAGCAGTCAGGTGTCTCATCATCGGACTCCTGTGTATAATGTGTGGGGAATGTGCTAATGGGTGGTCCTCAGCCCACCATGACCTCCCTTATTTTGTCTATAACAATCAGGCCAGCCCATGGGACTATTGTCCCGTTTGGCATTTCTCATAAGTGCCGGATGGGCTAAGAAGGCTTACATCTGGTATGGGCTAAGTGTCTATGCTTTCTAAGGTGTCAGTCCGACCTTAATGATAAGGGAAAATATTAAGGGTAGACTGAGTAACACAAATAGAATCAGGATGGGAAGTTATAAAAGGAAGAACAAATCTTTCCATTTTAGTTTTCTCATGGTTGTTCAGAAATCTCTCTCTCTCTCTCTCTCTCTATATATATATATATATGTATATATATGGCTGAGTACTCCTCACCTCTATGAGGTGAAGTACCATCAGTGACCATTAGAGGCCACTCAATTAGAGGACCAAATTACTCCTTAACAGAAAGTGAAATACGTTTTTGCAGGGACACTGATCTGAGTTGTGAAGTCATAGATTGTAGGTAGGGGCAGATAAGGACTGGGGATGGGATGAATGGTTTGTGGGCTAAAAACTGTCACAGCTCAAAGTGAAAGTACGTACATTGCAGATGTCCTCATTTAGATGGGCTTTTAAATTGTTTTAGATAATATCTTGAATAAAACCAAAAAAGCAAAATAAGGCTCATAAATGAGGGAGTTGCACAGGCTAGGAAGGTAGAACTTAAATAGATAAACTGTATTAAAGCAATGGAAACAGGCGAACACATTGCTTTGGAATAGATTAATTAGGGATGCCAATCGTGGGGCATTTTTACAATGACGGGATTCGGGATTGAAAAATGGTCAATTTCTATGGGCAACATCCCATCTTCAATAGAACTCCCATCTGAGTACAGAGACTCTGCTACATCATCCATATTCAAAAGAGTTCCTAGAGTATGTCGACCATTCTTAGGTGGGGTTGAGATCATTTGGTCTACAGAAACTAGCATTAGGTCGACATTGGTCTAGGTCGACATGGGTCAAGGTCGACATTGGTCTAGGTCGACATGGGTCAAAATCGACATGGGTCTAGGTCGGCAGGATATTAGGTCCACACAAGCATTAGGTCGACATGGGCAAGATCGACAGTCAAAAGGTTGACATGGGGTGCACTTCAAACTGTGTCCATGTCGACAGTGTTGACATTTGTGTCAAAAAACAGTGAAAAAAACAATGTAGACCTTTTGACTGTCGACTTTGCCCAAGTCGACCTAATGCTTGTGTCGACCTAATGAAATGTCGACCTAAACCCATGTCGACCTTGACCCATGTCAACCTAGACCCATGTCAACCTTGTGCTGTCGACCTAGTTACTGTAGACCTAATGACTGCATCCCCTTAGGAGCCGACCTACTCACTGTCGACCATTAGTAGTTGAATTGTCGACCTAGACATTGTCCACCTGCCGACTGGATACCATATGACCCTATGTCCTATATGGCAATTAGATACTCACAGCTACAAAAGGTGATTAATTTAGGCTTGCATGAAAGTTGCTTCAGGGCCCCTTCAGGAATAAGGGCTCTGAAGAGGTATGGGTCATTGCGTCGACCCAATTTAGGTCGACATGCATTGGGTCGACCACTGAAAGTCAACAGGCTTTAGGTCGACACCTGAAATAGATCGAAATGGGTAAGGTTAATAGGGTCAGAAGATCGGCACAAGCATTAGGTCGACAATGGGAAGGGCGACATGAGCTTTTCAAGTTTATTGTCCTGAATGTTGACACAGTCGACATGGACACTGTCTAAGTTTACCACTTCCCCTCGCTGTGCTTGGCACACTATTTTTTTCTCCCACTACGCCGTATTGTTGGTAGGGCATGGAATACCGCCTGCCAGCACATGTCGGCAAAAAAACATGAAAAACCTTTCCATTGTTGACCTGATGCTTGTGTCAACACTCCGACCATGTCGACCTTACCCATGTCGACCTATTTCAGGTGTCAACCTAAGTCCTGCCGACCTTCAATGCATGTCGACCGTAATAGGGTTGACCGTATCCCACTCTGAAGCATAAGATTCATTAGTTTCATAGTAAATCTGCCCCCAAAAAAGAGCAGTTCTACACTAACAATGGAGCAGAGAATGATGGGAATTATCAATATTCCCTGTACAGCACTGCATCATTTCTGGCATTATATAAATAAATGATGATTATATCCAGAAGCAACTTTGTGACATAACTCTAAATATATATGTCTACCTGCAAGTCATGTGCTTCTTATGTAAAGCTTTAATGTTTGTTATTGATCATGCTCAGATCTGTTATTTAATTAATAGTTACCAACCTATGAAAACAACATAACAATACTGTAAGCGCTGGCGGCTGTGTGCCCCAGTACAGAGCAACACTTGAATTGCTCCACCAGGCACCTTTCTGCAGCCGACATTGTGCAAAATGCTTGCATTTCCCCCATAGAGGTGAGGAGCAGCTTTAGACTTTTATTATATAGGATATTATTATCATATATCTCTGCAGTGTCAGGATGGATCACAAGAACTGTTGTTGATAAAAATCTACTTAATTCATAATTCTGACCAGAGGCGTAACTCTGAGAGGCAATGGAGTCATCTGCTGCTGGGCTCCTGCTCCCAAGGGGGCACCTCTCCACTCCTGCGAGTTTGAATCAGTTAATTGAAAGCCATCAATATCACTCCTAACATCATTTTTGCAAGTGTCACACCCTGTATTAGAAGTGAACCCATGACCTGTCTTACTGGAGAAAGAAACCTTACTGATTGAGCTATTTGGGGGGCACTAATAATTATCTTGCCTACGGGCAAATGGAAAGGGGGGAAACCCTCCTGCAGAGCCTGCTGTCTCCCACGAACCGCCTCTCGGCTGGGGGGGGTCCATGTGTCAAATGATCCTGTCATTTTAGCCCCACCCCCCGCAGTGCAATGCCTGAAATACCGGCAATTCAGGACAGGGGGCATGGCTAAAATGATGCGATCACTCTAGCCACGCCCCCAAACAGGTCATCACATGCAACGCCCATTTTCGCTCCCGGCAATGGCCCGCCCACCCTGTCCCACTGAGCTGGCTCCCCTCTCCCAGAGAGGGTATCCAGAAAGTCAGCAAGTATGCTCTTAGTAAATAAATCCCTGGATCGTTCTTGCCTACTTTTCTATATTCCTCTCCAGGAGATGCGGGAGAACAAAAGCAGATGGGCTGTGACCAGGGCCAGATTATAATGAAGGCACAAGGGGTCAGTGCCCCTGGGCCCCCCTCTAGCCTGTGGTTGGCATGTATTTTTTAGCTAAAGGTTTTGTGCATGGCAGTGGGGGTAGTGCTGCAGCTTCACCTATCTGCCAATGTGACAAAGATTAATGGTACTGAGCATCGGGAGCCAAGGCACACTGATTGCATGAGTGTGCTGTGCATTACTGGGAGTTGACTAAGTCCCATGACACTTTGCATGAGAGGTTTGTGCTGAGCTCTGTTTGGTGGAGCTCGTTACATGCTTCTCAGGCCCATGGAGAACAGCAGCAGCAGCAGCTTAGTCATGGGAGGGTTTTTAATCAGAAGCAGCACTTGGACTGTGAGGTCTCCTACAGAGTAAGGTGCAGAGGGACAAACACAGGCTTTTCATGTGTGTGTGTGTGTGTGTGTGTGTGTGTGTGTGTGTGTGTGTGTGTGTGTGTGTGTGTGTGTGTGTGTGTGTGTGTGTGTGTGTGTGTGTGTGTGTGTGTGTGTGTGTGTGTGTATATATATATATCCCCTGAAGTTACTCATTGACCAAGTTTATTCTGCCTTTACTCTGTGTTTTGACAGTGTAATATTCTCCCATGCAGTTTGTGGCCAGTAATGACTAGTGCAAGGGGGCCCCCCTGTTTAAAGTACCCCGGGCCCCCCCGAAGGCTTAATCTGGCACTGGCTGTGACCAGGGGCAGGACCAGGCTAATTGTGCCATTAGGTCCTACCCCCTATCAGGGAAACTTCAGCAGTTGGGTAAAATAATTAGCATAGGGGCAGTGCTACAATGATGATATTAGCATATAACGGAATCACTAAACCCCACCCCCTCTGCAGGCATGCAGAGACGCTATAATTCCTAATTCCCTCCACATTCTGCCCAATTCACTAGGAAGTGGGCCAAATGTGTGTGTGCACACTCTGCTGAGGGAGTGAGGGATTACCCAAAAAGCAGGTGAGAAAGTAAGCCCTAGATTTCCAGTGGGGTGCATATGTTTGCAGATTTAAAGCCCAACATTTGGGGAGCAGAGGAAGTTTTCACAGACAGGAACGAGTTGGAAGAATGGTGCAACTGTTTGTATGGAAAAAAAACATGAAAAATTCAAGTTGACCTTTTGACTGTTGACTATTGTGGACCTAATGCTTGTGTCGACCTTCCAACCCTGTCGACCTTAGGCCTGTTGAGCTTTAGTAGTCGACCTAATGTATGTCGACCTTCATACTGTCAATCCTATGATGCATAGCCGGTGTTACGTCATACAGAAGTCCGAAGACGGTAGACATGGTAACATGTAACTGGATGCGGCATATTTCTAAGAATTGTTAATTCCGTTTCCTCCAACCCTGACAAATCCTTATTGGAGACTACCAGCCTCTCATTAGATCGCGAGGAGGCTCAGAGAACAACGTGTCTCCTTCTGTCTCATCACATGCTTATGTACTGTGGCAGAATTGGGATTTATAGTCCAGAAGCCGCATTGTGCCAGCTAGTCACAGCACAAAGACCATGTTATATGCCGGCCCTTTCCGGCTCAGGAGGGAGAACGTGAGCAGTTCCTGATGTTCTCTATCTTTTCATTTTCAGAACGTCTCTGCTAAGGTGTGGTGTATAAGGGACGTAGGTTGACACAAGCAAAAGGTTGACACTGAAAGGTCGACTTGTGAAAAGGTTAACATGAGTTTTAACTCTTTCCCCTATCAATGTCGACACCTAAGCACATAGACACCCAAATAGTGTGTACAGCTTCGCTTGCAATACTGTTCCAGGTGCCGCAACATTTTCCCTTGGGGCAAAATAGAGTAACAGCTCAACAGCAGCAGCAATCTCTCTGCAGCACAGCACACTAGAGTCACAGCACACTACAGAGTCACAGCACTCTAGAGTCCATACCTCCCAACTTTCTTCATTGCAGAATAGGGACACTCGCCGCGTGAGCGCCCAAAAAGGGGGCGTGGTCTATGCAAATGAGGGTGTGGCTTGTGCTAATTAAGCCGCGGCCCCGTTTTCGGCCACGAATAGACGCTGTGCGCATGCGCACAGCGTCTATTCGGTCAGATTGGGGGGAACTCTCAACTCCCCCCCCCCCCCCGCAGCGGGACACCGACGGCTGCGGGAGGGACGCGGGAACGTCCCCAAAAATTGGGACGTTCCCGCGTTTAGCGGGACAGTTGGGAGGTATGCTAGAGTCACAGCACACTAGAGTCACAGCACACTACAGCCACAGCACACTACAGTCACAGCACACAACAGAGTTACAGCACACTACAGAGTCACAGCAAACTTCAGCACACTACAGAGTTACAGCACACTAGAGTCACAGCAAACTAGTCACAGCACACTACAGTCACAACCCATTACAGAGTCACAGCACACTAGTCACAGCAAACTACAGAGTAACAGCACACTACAGTCACAGCACACTACAGTCACAACCCATTACAGTCACAGCACACTAGTCACAGCAAACTACAGAGTCACAGCACACTACAGTCACAGCACACTACAGCCACAGCACACTACAGTCACAGTATACTACAGTCACAGCACACTACAGAGTCACAGCACTCTACAGAGTCACAGTATACTACAGTCAGCACACTACAGAGTCACAGCACACTACACAGTGTATGTCCATTATATGGTGTGGACCTATTGGGGGAAATTTACTAAGATGTGAATTAGACTTCACATGTAATGTTGCTATGGGCAACCAATCAGATCATGTCTATTATCTTAGAGTGTGCTAAATAAGAAGTAGATTCTGATTGGTTGCCCATAGCAATATCACATGTGAAGTCTAATTCCCATCGGTACTTGTTTCCTAGCACGGCCACAATCGCGTCCATCGTGTACCTTAAAGTTAAGGTACACGATGGATGCGATGGACCCGATTTCCTTTGAAATCAGGTCCATTTTGCCGGCAAAGGCAAAATCGGGGGCATTGCGTCAGTCGCGTGCATTAACATGGCACCCGACGCGACCGACACGACCGACGCGATTTTGCCATAGGCTTCAATGTTAAAATATTATAATGGCACAAGATGAGATGGACTTGATTAAGTCCATTTTACATAGGAAACAATGTGAAATGGGCCAATATGACCCATTTCACATTGTATATGGCCCCGTCATGGTTAAAAAGTTACGCAACCCCATTGTGAGCGTCACCCCACGATTGACGCCAACCCGAAGCGTGGCGAGCGCAGCGAGCCCGCGAGGGGCGGCGGTGCAAGTCCTCTGACCTTTTCATACCCCTACTGCACTCGCCACCCTTCGAGTTGGCGTTCATAGTGGGGGGCCGTTAACAATGTGGGGGCATTTAACATAGCCATTACCCATCAGGGTACAGCCCCGTTCTAATCGCTGGTCGCAGGAGCTTGCTCCTGCGAACAAGCTGATTACCTCTGCGGCACCGCCCGGCAGAGGTTCCCTTTCATCAGCGACCATCTCTGGTCGCTGATGAAAAGGAGAAACTGAGCAATATATCTCCCCCGTGAGTACGGGGCTTTAGATGGACAAAACTATGTGCACTGCAGGGGGCAGATGTTACTTGTGCAGAGAGAATTAGATTTGGGTGGGGTTTTACTTCAAAGTGAGATCTATATTTCAGTTTAAAAATAAAGCAGCCAGTATTTACCCTGCACAGAAAAAAAATAACTCACCCAAATCTAATTCTCTCTGCACATTTTACATCTGCCCCCCTGCAGTGCACATGGTTTTGTCCATCTAAGAAGTATTTTGTCAGAAAGAGTGAACTAGAATAAGGCCCATGATGACGGGGAGAATTCCCAGAATCAAAATAGTTTAAAAAAAATATATGATAATTAGTGCCCTCTTGTGGCAAACATTATTATTTCCTATAGCACACTAATCATACACATTGCAAATACACATGTGGACTAGTGTAATGGCCTGGATGTACATACTGTTGTGCAAGCATATGGTAGGGGAATAACAGTAGACAAGGTCGCGATGGGACTTGTAAGGTGCATTTGTAACACCATCAGCTGGAGAGCAGGGAACTGCCCATTGGGGGGTTCCCATCCCCAGCACCCAGCAAACGGACAAGCATAGATTGACCAGCCGGAGGACAGGCTCGTGCAAATGTACCAGCAGGGACTAATAAAGTTGGACGGCGCGCGTGTTGAAGAGGTTATAAAAGGCAGAGCTGGAGACGTTAGAGAAAATGGTTGCAGAGAGGAGAGTGAGGGAGAAGTGTTATATGGTGCCGGGAAGCGGAACAGTGTGACACAGCTATATTTACCTGAGAACGGAGCTCCCGGTCTATCTCCTGCTGCCCTGGTGACTGGCGCTGGAAGCAATAGCGCTGGTCCACCCAAAGGTGTGACGCCATTGTGGGCGGTCCCGGAGGCGGCGGTCGATGATGGTGTAGGCGGAGTCCCGGAGGACGGCCTACTAGAAGCCGGTGAGTAGCTATTGGTAGACGGCGCCAGGTGAAAGAGAGGCGCGGCTAGTGACCGGAGTGACGGGGTCAGCGGTGCACTCGGCGCTGAGGGAAACAAGCAACAGCTGATGCGCAGAGAGAAAGCGATGGCCTAATCTTGGCAGCAGAAGAACGGGGACTGCAGTGACGCACTCAGGGAATCCTCACAGTGAGTAGCCGTGGGAGGGCCTCTAAGAGGTCTAAACCCGGCAGTAACAGGGGCACAGCACTGAGCAGCATAGGGACAGGACCCGCATATCGCGAGGGACAGACTATTACCCCTAATCCATAGGATATCTATATTCCCATTCCCGGTGATGCCAATCCTGTGATACCCTGCAGTTACCTAACTGATTCAGCGTGTAGCCAGTCAGACTCCACAAGTGGGGGGAAAGGAGTGGAAGAGGCACGTATAGTACAGTGATTCCTAGTACAGACATAGACAGCGCAATCACCAGGGATCCTTATATATCGTTCTACAGTCTAGCGATCAGGAGTATCAGGAACTTACCTGGATATGTACAGATAACTGCTGTCACGCGCAGTAAGGAGGAATCTCTGTGAAATAGAGATAGTACCATTAAGTATCACTTGTCTGTCAGCATAGACTACGGTTCTGCATACAGCTTGTTTGTGAAGGACACATCAGATTGTACTCTCAGTGAACTGGACACAAAAAGCTATTTTAGTACATATATTATCTTATTTACCCATCAGGGTGTGTTCATAAGCCAGTAGATCATAGTGAATTAGTGTAGTGTAAATATCTTAGTGTAGAACAGATGGTCTCTCTGCGAAGAGGCAAACACAATCTCTGTTGGATCAATTGTATATAGTAGAGTGCAATTATAGTATTGTTGGCGATAATAGCCAGTGGTTAACATAAAAGTAAAGAAATGTGTATATGCAATAAGTAGTATAACATAAAGTGTTCGTTCGTATAATCTAAAAGTCAATCCATGCAGTATTTACTGTAAAGTTATATAAATGTTGAGAGTATTTGGGATTGAATTACATGTCTGTTCCTGAATAGTATTGTATCACATTTGAAAAGTTGGGACACTGTCCTTGTTTGACCTATATACCTGATATCAGAATTCCGTATCCCACCTTAAGAAAAGATAAGCCACAATATTGTTTTTACGTTATCTGTGCAAAAGGAGAAAGAACCTGAAAATAAAGAAATACTTACCGACCTTGAATATCTGTTCCTTGAGTCGACTGGATCTGAGAAAGAGGAGAACGCGGGTTCAGAGGAGAATAGTACTATCCAAAATAGTAGTACAAATTTGGCGTCTACGGACAGGATAGAAAAATGGCGGAGTCAGAACCCCAAACCCCCAAATCAGCGAAAAGAAGAGTCCTCCCATCCCCGAGCGACATTGGGATAAGAAGAAGAGGAGAAATGGCAGAGAACTCGCCCATTACCATGCCTTATTACTTCGGGGCCCCATGGTTGCCCGTGTACTCGGGAAATAAACGCACGACGGGGACAACAACATTTAAGACTTTAAAGACAGGATGCGGTCTATGTTCGACCTGGGTCATGTAAGCAATGAACAGCAAGTACAAATGTTACTAGGACAGTTGAAAGGACCGGCAAGGAGAGAGGTGAAGGCATGGATGGGAGAAAGGAAAGTCACGGTACAAGACATTTTCAAAAAATTGGCCAACGTATTTGACGCACGTACCCCTGCAGATCTAAAAGGACATCTATACTCGAGGAAACAAAAACCACAGGAATCCTTGAAGGACTTCGCCCTGGCGTTGCAAGAAGCCTCACATGCTATCCAGGCGATTGAGCCAGGAGACAAGGATCAAGAGAATGAGACCCGGATTAATCTTTTCGTAGAAGGAGCTCGGGAAAAAACAATACGAGCACAGCTCCGAATGTGGAGGAAGCAAAACCCGGGTGGCACTTTCTCGAAATTCAAAGAGGCAATCTTCCAAATATTGGGGCTGAACTAGTGTGACGACGAGGAAAGCCGGGCGACAACTGATACGGAAGATGAGGAGGATGAGGCGGATGAGGAACCTGCGCCTAAGACCTCCATCCGAACAGGGAAGGGGGCCGTCACCCAACAAGTACAGTCAGGACGAGAGATGTCCGGGCCTCTGGCAGAGAAGCTGGATATGATTACCAAAAGCTTGGCAGAGATGGGGAGGGAATTGAAAGATCTCCGACAAGAACAGTTGTTACTCAAAAACAAAGGAAACAATGCCGGAGCTTCGGGCAGAAGCCGGGCGCCCTGGACGATCACGGCCGGTAGGGGGAGACGGGCCACGGACCGGTTCGACGCCCAAGGGAGCCCGATTTGCAGACGTTGTCACAAGAGTGGGCACATCGAGCGATTCTGCATGGAAGAGGATTTAAATGGAGACGCCCCGAGGCCGCGGACCCACCCTTGGGAGGAATCCCACCAGTAGGTCCGACCCCGTCAACCTGGCATTCCCGCTATGTAGGAGCCTGCCCACACGTGACCATTTCTATAAATGGTGTGGAGATTTCGGCACTATTGGACACGGGATCCCAGGTCACCACCATCTGTCTCACCGAGTTCGACAAGTATTGGCCAAGAGAGGAGATCATGGCGCCCCCAGATAACTGGCTACAACTGTTAGCCAGCAGAGGACAAACCATTGAATATTGCGGATACTGGGAAGCCGAACTAACGATTGGGAAAGCACGATTAACACATCAAGGGTGTCTAATCACCAGGGAATATAATGAACACCTCCCACCCATGATATTGGGAATGAACGTCCTTAAAAATTGCCCAGGGGAACTAGTAGAATCCCTACAAAAGGAACTGAATCGGGCGGATAGAGAAGAACGAAAAGCTCTGCTCCAGACGGTCAGATGGTTAAAGGGAATGGGGAACGTCGCGAACGACCGTGGAGAAATTGGGAAAGCTCGGATCAGCGATCGGACCACCCTCCTCATCCAGCCGAACTCAGAAGTGATGCTACAATGTAAGGCCCGCTTTGGAGTAGGCGGAGCCGACTATGAGGCTATGGTGGAACCCCACGACCCGAGTGGACAATATCCGTTCGCAGTAGCGAGAGCAGTAACCAGAGTCCACCAGGGTCAAGTGTTTGTACGGGTACTCAATCCGCATAGCTTTCCCATCAAATTACATAAAAAATGCCCGGTAGCCAGATTACCCGAAGTCAACTTCGAGGATGTCTTTGACGGAGAGACCTTCACGGCCCCACAGCAGGTGACGGAGGCACCCCCGCCGACAGGGGTTGAAGAGAAACGATGGTGGGATCCCATTCAAAGTGGGGACCACAGTACTTCAACTGAGCAGAAAGACGGAGTGATCCAGGTGGTGAAAAAATTCTCTCCAGCCTTTAGCCAACACCCCTCCGATTTCGGCAAAGCAGAAAATGTAGTTCACTATATACCCACCGGAGGTCATCCACCCATTAAGGAAAGGCATCGTCCTTTGGCCCCTGCGCTGTATCAGCCAGTAGGGGAAATGCTGGCCGACATGAGGGAGTCCGGAGTAATCACCAAAAGTCATAGTCCATGGGCGGCCCCCATTGTCTTGGTCAAGTAGAAGAACGGGAGTCTGCGGTTCTGTGTGGATTATCGCAAGTTAAATAACGTAACCCACAAGGATGCGTATCCATTACCCAGGATTGAGGAATCGCTAACCGCCCTTAAAACCGCCCAATATTTCTCCACATTAGACCTTCCGAGCGGATATTGGCAGATTCCGGTAGCGCCAGAACATCAAGAAAAGACCGCCTTCACCACGCCCATGGGACTGTTCGAGTTTACCCGGATGCCCTTCGGACTATGTAATGCCCCAGCGACATTTCAGAGACTGATGGAGCACTGCTTGGGCCACAGAAACTTTGAGATGATCCTTCTGTACTTAGACGATATTATCATCTTCTCTGGCACCTACATTTGGAACATCTCGGGGAGGTGTTTGCACAGTTGATCAAGAGCGGCCTGAAACTAAATCCCGCCAAATACCACTTGTTGAAACCTGAAGTGCAGTACTTAGGGCATATCGTAAGCGCCAAGGGGGTTCACCCCGACCCAGAAAAGATAAGAGCAGTCACAGAATGGCCCACGCCAAGAACCGTGAGAGACGTCAGGAGCTTCTTAGGCTTTGTAGGCTACTACAGAAGGTTCATCCGCCACTTCGCCAAAATTGCCGCTCCCTTACATGTATTGCTCCGAGGCTGGTCTGGATCAGAGAGAAGAGGGAACGTGCCAGTTGAGTGGTCCAAATCACACCAGTGGGCGTTTGAAGAGTTAAAAACAGCTCTGGTTAGTGCCCCTCTCCTTGCATATCCCGACTATGAACAGCCGTTCCGTGTGTACACAGATGCTAGCAACGCCGGATTAGGTGCTGTGCTGGCACAAGTGCAGGATGGACAGGAAAAAGTCATAGCCTATGCTAGCAGGGGCCTAAAAAAAACTGAGAGGAATCCCGAAAACTATAGCGCATTCAAACTTGAACTGTTAGCGTTAATCTGGGCTGTAACCGAGAAATTCCGGAGCTACTTGACGGCCACCTCCTTTTCCATTGTGACAGATAACAACCCACTAGCACATCTAGATACCGCACACTTGGGAGCTTTGGAACAACGCTGGATGGCTTGGTTGGCGAACTTTCGGTACACCATTACCTACCGCAGCGGGAAACTGAACACCAATGCGGATGCATTATCCCGTCTGCCTAATGCGACGATCCCGGAAGCCGAAGACGAAGAAGAAAGAATCGAAATACCAGCGTTCGCCCCTGTGCCGTCGACCAGTCTTAGGAAGGCGGGACATTCCAATCCTGTCACAGTGGCCGGTACTGAGATGGTGGAAGCAGGCCCTGTCTTCGATTGGCAGAAGGTGCAAAAGGAAGACTCAGTCATATGGGAATTGATCGACATTCTTAAAGCGGGACGAAAATTGTCCAAAGAGCAACGTTCGCAATCGCCACCT
This sequence comes from Crinia signifera, assembly GCF_055691185.1. Lineage (NCBI taxonomy): Eukaryota > Metazoa > Chordata > Amphibia > Anura > Myobatrachidae > Crinia > Crinia signifera. Next base: position 100,533,648 of record NC_139226.1, on the reverse strand, counting down.
GAATTACTCAGACTCCTACGGCAACGAAATAGATTGCAGCTGAGCAAAGATTTACTGGTTTGAATTAGATGCGACCCCGGTACGCATGAAAAGGTTACACAAATTGTAATACCCCGGCATCAGAGTCAACCCATCCTACAAGCCTACCATAACCAGTCGGGGCATTTCGGAGCCTGTAAAACCGAGGCAACTTTACGAAGCCGGTTCTTCTGGGTGGGCATGAAAGAGTATAGGTTCAAAAGAGAGAAGAATTGCACTGTGGATGCACACCTAAAGGGAGGAATATTTCAAACAGATGGAAATATTCTGGTCTTTTTTAATATAAAAATTGTACTTTATTATTTTAATTCGATCTAAAAAAGGGAGATGAGCAACCTGTCAGGATTTTTTAACATATAGAATCCGTGTGGTGATCTCCCTTCGTTGCTTGTGAAATTTCAAGAGAAGTTAAAATGAACATACAAACATACAACACATAATGTGGTGTGCCATTGCACGGAAAGAAAAAAGTAGTGAGTAAAGGGAATAAAAGTGTTCCCCTTATGCTGGTTTACAAAGAGACGTTGTGTCCTAGTTAGGTTCCTTTTCTGAGAGGTTCAGATGTTTTAAGAATCACCCTTTCAATAGGGTCAGTACCTCCTAGATTTACTAGCCCCCTCTCACAGGGTTTTGCAAATACTGGGAGTAATTATCATTTTGGATTTAGTGTCACCTTAATGTGAAAGGAGTGCAATTTACCAGACAGTTATGTTTATTACTGTATTCCTGGTCTCCTTTTCTTTTATAGATTCAGGTGATTAACCACCATCTGGCTGTGTATTGCTTGATATACTCTTAAGTTTCCAGAGAGATTTGTTTCTGTCTTGAAACTATGCAGACAAATACCACTTAATCATATTCGTCACACCAAATTTCTTCTTTTAATCATACGGTATTTTCTTATGTGCAGGTTTGGGTGCACTATAGCTCTCTCTCACTGAGCTATGTGCTATATTTTTCATACATCTAGGCTAAATACCCTTTGGCCAGTTTTTTGTGTGTAGATTGTGGTGACTCAAAGATATAGGTATTGTGATGCCACTCACTCTCACTGAGTTGCATCCACTGATATTGTAATACTAGGGTTGAATTCCCTTAGTCAGAGCTTTAGTATTACTGCTCTTTCTCACCGGTGCTACTCACTCTCACTGAGTTGCATCTATCACTGTTGTAATACAGTTATAATATTAGGGCTGAATTCCCTTGGTTAGAGCTCTTACGTTATAGCTCTGTTTTGTAGAGTTATCACTGTAGTGTATTTTTATTAATCACACATCAGCCCAATTTGAGCCGTATATCAGGGTTGAATTCCCTTGATTGGAGCTTTGATATTTTAGCTCTCTCTCATTGAGTCACTATTGTGGTATACTTCTATTGAGTTAATCACACAACTGCCTAGTTTAAACTGTATGACTTTTTTTTGCAGGTTTTGGGTGCAATACAGCTCTCTCTCACTGAGCTATTTGCTACTCAAATACATGCACCGTCTGGGCTCTTAGCCCTTTAAATCATACCTGCTATTTATTATGATATTAGGATGTTAATTCTTCTAGTTTCAATATTCGCAGTGTAACTCTCTCTCACAGAGCCACTACCGCACTATATAGAAGAAATTCCGTATGTATTTTATCACATTGAAATCCAATATTATAGCACTGTTTTGTGTGCAAATATAAGTGCAATATAGCTCTCTCTCACTGAGCCGTCCTGCTGCTTATATTTAGTATGATTTCGATATCCGACACTTTTTATTGTGCAAATATAAGTGCAGTATAGCTCTCTCTCACTGGGCTATCCTGCTACTCATATTAATATATAATCTGGGCTATTTGCCCTATGGATATCCAGTTATATGTGGGTGACGGTGATAAACAGTATTTGGTGAAGCAGTATGACTCTCTCTCACTGAGTCATAATTGCTGTGATTTGTATTTTGATGATTCAATTGAATGCTTTTACTGTGATTTTTGATATTGCAGTGTAACTCTCTCTCACTGAGCTATAACTGCTAATATTTAAATTCAGTAATGGGATTGGATAATTCTGAAAATCCCCAGTTAATAAATAGCTTTACAATTGCTCTGGGATTGAGGTGTGCAGTTAAACTGCTTCACATTAGTATTTCAGTTTACTTGATAATGGTTATTGGTCGCCATCTAGTGGTGGATTTCCTGTATTGAGAGAGACCAGAATGGTCTTTTACTCTCAATATACTGTGACTGTCTCTCTTGGAACTATGTATCTAACATCAAACACATTAAGTCATGAATACAATATTGATACATTTTATATGTTTTATGGTTATTATGTAACCAGCATATAGGCTAACACGCGGTTTCACAAGTCTGCTTCCTCAGAGCCACCTGACACTGAGGAAGCAGACTTGTGAAACCGCGTGTTAGCCTATATGCTGGTTACATAATAACCATAAAACATATAAAATGTATCAATAATGTATTCATGACTTAATGTGTTTGATGTTAGATACATAGTTCCAAGAGAGACAGTCACAGTATATTGAGAGTAAAAGACCATTCTGGTCTCTCTCAATACAGGAAAACCACCACTAGATGGCGACCAATAACCATTATCAAGTAAACTGAAATACTAATGTGAAGCAGTTTAACTGCACACCTCAATCCCAGAGCAATTGTAAAGCTATTTATTAACTGGGGATTTTCAGAATTATCCAATCCCATTACTGAATTTAAATATTAGCAGTTATAGCTCAGTGAGAGAGAGTTACACTGCAATATCAAAAATCACAGTAAAAGCATTCAATTGAATCATCAAAATACAAATCACAGCAATTATGACTCAGTGAGAGAGAGTCATACTGCTTCACCAAATACTGTTTATCACCGTCACCCACATATAACTGGATATCCATAGGGCAAATAGCCCAGATTATATATTAATATGAGTAACAGGATAGCCCAGTGAGAGAGAGCTATACTGCACTTATATTTGCACAATAAAAAGTGTCGGATATCGAAATCATACTAAATATAAGCAGCAGGACGGCTCAGTGAGAGAGAGCTATATTGCACTTATACTTGCACACAAAACAGTGCTATAATATTGGATTTCAATGTGATAAAATACATACGGAATTTCTTCTATATAGTGCGGTAGTGGCTCTGTGAGAGAGAGTTACACTGCGAATATTGAAACTAGAAGAATTAACATCCTAATATCATAATAAATAGCAGGTATGATTTAAAGGGCTAAGAGCCCAGACGGTGCATGTATTTGAGTAGCAAATAGCTCAGTGAGAGAGAGCTGTATTGCACCCAAAACCTGCAAAAAAAGTCATACAGTTTAAACTAGGCAGTTGTGTGATTAACTCAATAGAAGTATACCACAATAGTGACTCAATGAGAGAGAGCTAAAATATCAAAGCTCCAATCAAGGGAATTCAACCCTGATATACGGCTCAAATTGGGCTGATGTGTGATTAATAAAAATACACTACAGTGATAACTCTACAAAACAGAGCTATAACGTAAGAGCTCTAACCAAGGGAATTCAGCCCTAATATTATAACTGTATTACAACAGTGATAGATGCAACTCAGTGAGAGTGAGTAGCACCGGTGAGAAAGAGCAGTAATACTAAAGCTCTGACTAAGGGAATTCAACCCTAGTATTACAATATCAGTGGATGCAACTCAGTGAGAGTGAGTGGCATCACAATACCTATATCTTTGAGTCACCACAATCTACACACAAAAAACTGGCCAAAGGGTATTTAGCCTAGATGTATGAAAAATATAGCACATAGCTCAGTGAGAGAGAGCTATAGTGCACCCAAACCTGCACATAAGAAAATACCGTATGATTAAAAGAAGAAATTTGGTGTGACGAATATGATTAAGTGGTATTTGTCTGCATAGTTTCAAGACAGAGACAAATCTCTCTGGAAACTTAAGAGTATATCAAGCAATACACAGCCAGATGGTGGTTAATCACCTTAATCTATAAAAGAAAAGGAGACCAGGAATACAGTAATAAACATAACTGTCTGGTAAATTGCACTCCTTTCACATTAAGGTGACACTAAATCCAAAATGATAATTACTCCCAGTATTTGCAAAACCCTGTGAGAGGGGGCTAGTAAATCTAGGAGGTACTGACCCTATTGAAAGGGTGATTCTTAAAACATCTGAACCTCTCAGAAAAGGAACCTAACTAGGACACAACGTCTCTTTGTAAACCAGCATAAGGGGAACACTTTTATTCCCTTTACTCACTACTTTTTTCTTTCCGTGCAATGGCACACCACATTATGTGTTGTATGTTTGTATGTTCATTTTAACTTCTCTTGAAATTTCACAAGCAACGAAGGGAGATCACCACACGGATTCTATATGTTAAAAAATCCTGACAGGTTGCTCATTTCCCTTTTTTAGATCAAATTAAAATAATAAAGTACAATTTTTATATTAAAAAAGACCAGAATATTTCCATCTGTTTGAAATATTCCTCCATTTAGGTGTGCATCCACAGTGCAATTCTTCTCTCTTTTGAACCTATACTCTAACCATATTGCCTGGATAGCACCCGCTGCCCAAATAACCAGAAATTGAAGGCAACCTCCCCCCAACTAAATATAGGGGATACTCTAAAGAAAAGTGTGTGCGGACTCCTAACTCCCCCTCCCTTATCCCCAACCCATGGGCATGAAAGAGGACATTGACAAATGGTGCCAAGACTGTACAGCCTGCACTTTGAAAAGGCGCCCGGATCCAGGACAAAGGGATCCGGCTATGCCCAATCGAGACACAACGACCACTAGAATTGGTGGCCCTAGACCATGTTAAGTTGGAAGCTAGCACCAGCGGAATAGAATACGCATTGACCATAACGGACCACTTCACCAAATTCTTAGTGGTGGTCCTGGTTCGAGACGCTACTGCAAAGACAACGGCTCAAGTATTCCTTAAGCACTTCCTACAGCCGTACGGGACTCCCGATCGAATCCTTACTGACTGTGGACCTTCGAGGCTGCCTTATTTCACGACTTGTGTACTTTATACGGTTGTAAGAAAATACGCACCACCGCGTACCACCCACAGTCGAACGGCCTGTGTGAACGGGCCAACCAGACTATCATTGGGATGCTCCGGGCACTGTCCAAGGAACAACGGAGCCGGTGGCCAAGCCTAGTGTCAAACCTTGCGTATATATATAACAACACAAGCCATTGCTCCACCGGATACACTCCCTTTTACCTTATGTTTGGCCGCAATGGCCAATTACCAAAAGATTTGGAACTATATCCTGAGTTCATAGAGACCGAAAGACCCACCAGTGACTGGGTCGGTCGACACCAGCGTCAAATGGAATCAGTCAGGGAAGTTGTGAACAAACGAATGGACAGCACTCAGCAACGACAAAAAAGGAACTACGACGCTGGGAGGTGCGAGATCCCGCTCCACATCGGCGAACAAGTGTGGCGGAGGAAAAATCGTAGGGACAGCAAATTGGACTTTCGATGGGAGACTCAACCCTACACGGTTGTCAGCGTACCGACGGGCGAGTTTCACAGTTATCAAATTCAAAGGGGTCAAGCGGGCCCCATCATCACTGTCGCACGAGAACAGTTGAAACCGTGCTTAGCTACAGCCACGCCCGAGTCGGCCGAAGAATTACTCGAGTCAGAAAGGGACGAGTCTCCCGCAAATGCCGTCATGCCCGACCCCATGGAGATCCTCATGCTTGTCTGTGGTCCAAGTATCAAAGTAAAGAGACGAAGTAACCGCCCTTCGTCAGGACAAGAGCTTACCCCGAGTTCAGAAATGTATCAAGTAGCACCGCCAGAACGGGACGAAAGTGAGCCTTCCACACGCCCAACGGAAAAACCATTACGAAGCACTCGAGGAGTATTGCCCCTACGTTATCGTGTATAGATAGACACAACCATGTACTTTTCGTAGAAATATGTAGGATGGTAGTATACCTGGGGACAGGCATTGTTTTGGCCGGGGAAAGTTGTAATGGCCTGGATGTACATACTGTTGTGCAAGCATATGGTGGGGGAATAACAGTAGACAAGGTCGCGATGGGACTTGTAAGGTGCATTTGTAACACCATCAGCTGGAGAGCAGGGAACTGCCAATTGGGGGGTTCCCATCCCCAGCACCCAGCAAACGGACAAGCATAGATTGACCAGCCGGAGGACAGGCTCGTGCAAATGTACCAGCAGGGACTAATAAAGTTGGACGGCGCGCGTGTTGAAGAGGTTATAAAAGGCAGAGCTGGAGACGTTAGAGAAAATGGTTGCAGAGAGGAGAGTGAGGGAGAAGTGTTATATGGCGCCAGGAAGCGGAACAGTGTGACACAGCTATATTTACCTGAGAACAGAGCTCCCGGTCTATCTCCTGCTGCCCCGGTGACTGACGCTGGAAGCAATAGCGCTGGTCCACCCAAAGGTGTGACGCCATTGTGGGCGGTCCCGGAGGCGGCGGTCGATGATGGTGTAGGCGGAGTCCCGGAGGACGGCCTACTAGAAGCCGGTGAGTAGCTATTGGTAGACGGCGCCAGGTGAAAGAGAGGCGCGGCTAGTGACCGGAGTGACGGGGTCAGCGGTGCACTCGGCGCTGAGGGAAACAAGCAACAGCTGATGCGCAGAGAGAAAGCTACGGCCTAATCTTGGCAGCAGAAGAACGGGGACTGCAGTGACGCACTCAGGGAATCCTCACAGTGAGTAGCCGTGGGAGGGCCTCTAAGAGGTCTAAACCCGGCAGTAACAGGGGCACAGCACTGAGCAGCATAGGGACAGGACCCGCATATCGCGAGGGACAGACTATTACCCCTAATCCATAGGATATCTATATTCCCATTCCCGGTGATGCCAATCCTGTGATACCCTGCAGTTACCTAACCGATTCAGCGTGTAGCCACAAGTGGGGGGAAAGGAGTGGAAGAGGCACGTATAGTACAGTGATTCCTAGTACAGACATAGACAGCGCAATCACCAGGGATCCTTATATATCGTTCTACAGTCTAGCGATCAGGAGTATCAGGAACTTACCTGGATATGTACAGATAACTGCTGTCACGCGCAGTAAGGAAGAATCTCTGTGAAATAGAGATAGTACCATTAAGTATCACTTGTCTGTCAGCATAGACTACGGTTCTGCATACAGCTTGTTAGTGAAGGACACATCAGATTGTACTCTCAGTGAACTGGACACAAAAAGCTATTTTAGTACATATAGGGGGAAATTTACTAAAGGAAATTTGTAAAAATATAGGTGTATTTGTATCCAGAAATACACTTATTTTTGACATTTACTATCCCGAAAATACGGCAATTCGTATTCGTATTGATGTGCTATCATATACACCTATTTTTTACAAATTTCCTTTAGTAAATTTCCCCCTAATTATCTTATTTACCCATCAGGGTGTGTTCATAAGCCAGTAGATCATAGTGAATTAGTGTAGTGTAAACATCTTAGTGTAGAACAGATGGTCTCTCTGCGAAGAGGCAAACACAATCTCTGTTGGATCAATTGTATATAGTAGAGTGCAATTATAGTATTGTTGGCGATAATAGCCAGTGGTTAGCATAAAAGTAAAGAAATGTGTATATGCAATAAGTAGTATAACATAAAGTGTTCGTTCGTATAATCTAAAAGTCAATCCATGCAGTATTTACTGTAAAGTTATATAAATGTTGAGAGTATTTGGGATTGAATTACATGTCTGTTCCTGAATAGTATTGTATCACATTTGAAAAGTTGGGACACTGTCCTTGTTTGACCTATATACCTGATATCAGAATTCCGTATCCCACCTTAAGAAAAGATAAGCCACAGTATTGTTTTTACGTTATCTGTGCAAAAGGAGAAAGAACCTGAAAATAAAGAAATACTTACCGACCTTGAATATCTGTTCCTTGAGTCGACTGGATCTGAGAAAGAGGAGAACGCGGGTTCAGAGGAGAATAGTACTATCCAAAATAGTAGTACACTAGCTCCGTGCCGGCATTTACCAACCGGTACATTTAATAAAGCTTCTAAAAATGAAAAGAGGTGATGTTGCCCATATAGTACAAATTTGGCGTCTACGGACAGGATAGAAAAATGGCGGAGACAGAACCCCAAACCCCCAAATCAGCGAAAAGAAGAGTCCTCCCATCCCCGAGCGACATTGGAATAATAAGAAGAGGAGAAATGGCAGAGAACTTGCCCATTACCATGCCTTATTACTTCGGGGCCCCATGGTTGCCCGTGTACTCGGGAAATAAACGCACGGCGGGGACAACAACATTTAAGACTTTAAAGACAGGATGTGGTCTATGTTCGACCTGGGTCATGTAAGCAATGAACAGCAAGTACAAATGTTACTAGGACAGTTGAAAGGACCGGCGAGGAGAGAGGTGAAGGCATGGATGGGAGAAAGGAAAGTCACGGTACAAGACATTTTAAAAAAATTGGCCAACGTATTTGACGCACGTACCCCTGCAGATATAAAAGGACATCTATACTCGAGGAAACAAAAACCACAGGAATCCTTGAGGGACTTCGCCCTGGCGTTGCAAGAAGCCTCACATGCTATCCAGGCGATTGAGCCAGGAGACAAGGATCAAGAGAATGAGACCCGGATTAATCTTTTCGTAGAAGGAGCTCGGGAAAAAACAATACGAGCACAGCTCCGAATGTGGAGGAAGCAAAACCCGGGTGGCACTTTCTCGAAATTCAAAGAGGCAATCTTCCAAATATTGGGGCTGAACTAGTGTGACGACGAGGAAAGCCGGGCGACAACAGATACGGAAGATGAGGAGGATGAGGCGGATGAGGAACCTGCGCCTAAGACCTCCATCCAAACAGGGAAGGGGGCCGTCACCCAACAAGTACAGTCAGGACGAGAGATGTCCGGGCCTCTGGCAGAGATGCTGGATATGATTACCAAAAGCTTGGCAGAGATGGGGAGGGAATTGAAAGATCTCCGACAAGAACAGTTGTTACTCAAAAACAAAGGAAACAATGCCGGAGCTTCGGGCAGAAGCCGGGCGCCCTGGACGATCACGGCCGGTAGGGGGAGACGGGCCACGGACCGGTTCGACGCCCAAGGGAGCCCGATTTGCAGACGTTGTCACAAGAGTGGGCACATCGAGCGATTCTGCATGGAAGAGGATTTAAATGGAGACGCCCCGAGGCCGCGGACCCACCCTTGGGAGGATTCCCACCAGTAGGTCCGACCCCGTCAACCTGGCATTCCCGCTATGTAGGAGCCTGCCCACACGTGACCATTTCTATAAATGGTGTGGAGATTTCGGCACTATTGGACACGGGATCCCAGGTCACCACCATCTGTCTCACCGAGTTCGACAAGTATTGGCCAAGAGAGGAGATCATGGCACCCCCAGATAACTGGCTTCAACTGTTAGCCAGCAGAGGACAAACCATTGAATATTGCGGATACTGGGAAGCCGAACTAACGATTGGTAAAGCACGATTAACACATCAAGGGTGTCTAATTACCAGGGAATATAATGAACACCTCCCACCCATGATATTGGGAATGAACATCCTTAAAAATTGCCCAGGGGAACTAGTAGAATCCCTACAAAAGGCAATACTTTGTAAATGGTGTTTGCATAGCGCTCGGAATAGGGAGAAGGCTAACCCTTAGCAGCTCGCACCTGTAGGGGGGAGTCCTGTTACCCCCTAAAATGAGAACAAGTGAAAGATTTGGGTGGTGCTGGCGCTCTGGGGTTATCCTTCCCCCATCAATATATGACCGTCATTATGTCCACTACATACAATCCCTAACCACCCCCACCGATCGCAGCATAATCCTCCCACCTCTCTACTAGCGATCATGTGCATATCAATCTGCCCGTAGTAATTCCCCCTTTGTTTTCAGCCGAAACTTCGCTGACACTTGTGCTGGCAGCGATTCATTTCCTACAACATTCCCAGAAGCGAGCTCCCTCTACCTCTCCAATCACATTAAGACTGAGGGGAAGCGAGCCCCCCTCACCCCTCCTATCACAGCGCAGCACCAACAGCTCAGTGGAAATACACAGACTTACTGTCTGTACGTAAACAGGCCTATCAGCGCGTCAGCTCAGCCGACGTCACACCCACATCCAACCCCGCCTACCAGCACGCCGCCTGAGCCAGCGTCACACACCCCCGCTCATCCAATCACCCACGGAGTACGGCGCATGCGCCGTCCCCGTCCACACTAGCAATACACTTTGGGCTCTAGCGCCGGACTTCTGCGCATGCGCAGTGGCCGCCGCAGAGAAAATCATTGTAATCAACGCTAACCCCACCAGCATAAATACCGGGCCATGGACACCACACTCTCCACCATTGAAAAAGTCCCTTTATGGGATGAAACGCGTTTGGTACTTCATCCTTTTCCAATTGTATATTGTTTTTACAATAAATTGTGCTATACTACAAGCACTAGTCTACAGCCTATCTTTCATTCATTCCTCCTGCCATCCGATCGCCATACCAGGATACATCCAGGACAGGAGTGCATGCTGACTCTACAAGACTCAAGGGTAAGTTGCTACAGCAGCAACCATTCTGTTATTTGATTTATTCTGACACATCCTCATTGCATCTGAGGTACCGGCATTACAGCCCAGAAACAAACAACTCTTACTCAGAACTCCCAGCCTCAAGTCCCCCAGGTAGAAAGATTACTCTTCGAGGGACAGGATACCTAAGGTCTACAGACCACACCGGTCCTTTATTATCTCCTCCCAACACCCAGCCTACAGTTTTTGCCTACCTGCTACAAGTACACCATCAGTGACTTTAAACTCTTAACCCTTTCCACCCCTCCCAGCAACCCCAGAGGGACAGGTCACCAAAGGTCTACAGACCACACCGGTCCTTTAAATATCTCCTTTCAACACCCAGCCTACAGTTTTTGCCCACCTGCTAAAGTATACTATCAGTATCTCCTAAACTTTAACCATTTTCACCTCTCACAGCAACCCCAGAGCGCCAGCACCACCCAAATCTCCCTACAAAAGGAACTGAATCGGGCGGATAGAGAAGAACCAAAAGCTCTGCTCCAGACGGTCAGATGGTTAAAGGGAATGGGGAACGTCGCGAACGACCGTGGAGAAATTGGGAAAGCTCGGATCAGCGATCGGACCACCCTCCTCATCCAGCCGAACTCAGAAGTGATGCTACAATGTAAGGCCCGCTTTGGAGTAGGCGGAGCCGACTATAAGGCTATGGTGGAACCCCACGACCCGAGTGGACAATATCCGTTCGCAGTAGCGAGAGCAGTAACCAGAGTCCACCAGGGTCAAGTGTTTGTACGGGTACTCAATCCGCATAGCTTTCCCATCAAATTACATAAAAAATGCCCGGTAGCCAGATTACCCGAAGTCAACTTCGAGGATGTCTTTGACGGAGAGACCTTCACGGCCCCACAGCAGGTGACGGAGGCACCCCCGCCGACAGGGGTTGAAGAGAAATGATGGTGGGATCCCATTCAACTGAGCAGAAAGACGGAGTGATCCAGGTGGTGAAAAAATTCTCTCCAGCCTTTAGCCAACACCCCTCCGATTTCGGCAAAGCAGAAAATGTAGTTCACTATATACCCACCGGAGGTCATCCACCCATTAAGGAAAGGCATCGTCCTTTGGCCCCTGCGCTGTATCAGCCAGTAGGGGAAATGCTGGCCGACATGAGGGAGTCTGGAGTAATCACCGAAAGTCATAGTCCATGGGCGGCCCCAATTGTCTTGGTCAAGAAGAAGAACGGGAGTCTGCGGTTCTGTGTGGATTATCGCAAGTTAAATAACGTAACCCACAAGGATGCGTATCCATTACCCAGGATTGAGGAATCGCTAACCGCCCTTAAAACCGCCCAATATTTCTCCACATTAGACCTTCCGAGCGGATATTGGCAGATTCCGGTAGCGCCAGAACATCAAGAAAAGACCGCCTTCACCACGCCCATGGGACTGTTCGAGTTTACCCGGATGCCCTTCGGACTATGTAATGCCCCAGCGACATTTCAGAGACTGATGGAGCACTGCTTGGGCCACAGAAACTTTGAGATGATCCTTCTGTACTTAGACGATATTATCATCTTCTCTGGCACCTACATTTGGAACATCTCGGGGAGGTGTTTGCACAGTTAATCAAGAGCGGCCTGAAACTAAATCCCGCCAAATGCCACTTATTGAAACCTGAAGTGCAGTACTTAGGGCATATCGTAAGCGCCAAGGGGGTTCACCCCGACCCAGAAAAGATAAGAGCAGTCACAGAATGGCCCACGCCAAGAACCGTGAGAGACGTCAGGAGCTTCTTAGGCTTTGTAGGCTACTACAGAAGGTTCATCCGCCACTTCGCCAAAATTGCCGCTCCCTTACATGTATTGCTCCGAGGCTGGTCCGGATCAGAGAGAAGAGGGAACGTGCCAGTTGAGTGGTCCGAATCACACCAGCGGGCGTTTGAAGAGTTAAAAACAGCTCTGGTTAGTGCCCCTCTCCTTGCATATCCCCACTATGAACAGCCGTTCCGTGTGTACACAGATGCTAGCAACGCCGGATTAGGTGCTGTGCTGGCACAAGTGCAGGATGGACAGGAAAAAGTCATAGCCTATGCTAGCAGGGGCCTAAAAAAAACTGAGAGGAATCCCGAAAACTATAGCGCATTCAAACTTGAACTGTTAGCGTTAATCTGGGCTGTAACCGAGAAATTCCGGAGCTACTTGACGGCCGCCTCCTTTTCCATTGTGACAGATAACAACCCGCTAGCACATCTAGATACCGCACACTTGGGAGCTTTGGAACAACGCTGGATGGCTTGGTTGGCGAACTTTCGGTACACCATTACCTACCGCAGCGGGAAACTGAACACCAATGCGGATGCATTATCCCGTCTGCCTAATGCGACGATCCTGGAAGCCGAAGACGAAGAAGAAAGAATCGAAATACCAGCGTTCGCCCCTGTGCCGTCGACCAGTCGTAGGAAGGTGGGACATTCCAATCCTGTCACAGTGGCCGGTACTGAGATGGTGGAAGCAGGCCCTGTCTTCGATTGGCAGAAGGTGCAAAAGGAAGACTCAGTCATATGGGAATTGATCGACATTCTTAAAGCGGGACGAAAATTGTCCAAAGAGCAACGTTTGCAATCGCCACCTGAATTACTCAGACTCCTATGGCAACGAAATAGATTGCAGCTGAGCAAAGATTTACTGGTTCGAATTAGATGCGACCCCGGTACGCATGAAAAGGTTACACAAATTGTAATACCCCGGCATCAGAGTCAACCCATCCTACAAGCCTACCATAACCAGTCGGGGCATTTCGGAGCCTGTAAAACCGAGGCAACTTTACGAAGCCGGTTCTTCTGGGTGGGCATGAAAGAGGACATTGACAAATGGTGCCAAGACTGTACACCTGCACTTTGAAAAGGCGCCCGGATCCAGGACAAAGGGATCCGCTATGCCCAATCGAGACACAACGACCACTAGAATTGGTGGCCCTAGACCATGTTAAGTTGGAAGCTAGCACCAGCGGAATAGAATACGCATTGACCATAACGGACCACTTCACCAAATTCTTAGTGGTGGTCCCGGTTCGAGACGCTACTGCAAAGACAACGGCTCAAGTATTCCTTAAGCACTTCCTACAGCCGTACGGGACTCCCGATCGAATCCTTACTGACTGTGGACCTTCGAGGCTGCCTTATTTCACGACTTGTGTACTTTATACGGTTGTAAGAAAATACGCACCACCGCGTACCACCCACAGTCGAACGTCCTGTGTGAGCGGGCCAACCAGACTATCATTGGGATGCTCCGGGCACTGTCCAAGGAACAACGGAGCCGGTGGCCAAGCCTAGTGTCAAACCTTGCGTGTATATATATATAACAACACAAGCCATTGCTCCACCGGATACACTCCCTTTTACCTTATGTTTGGCCGCAATAGCCAATTACCAAAAGATTTGGAACTATATCCTGAGTTCATAGAGACCGAAAGACCCACCAGTGACTGGGTCGGTCGACACCAGCGTCAAATGGAATCAGTCAGGGAAGTTGTGAACAAACGAATGGACAGCACTCAGCAACGACAAAAAAGGAACTACGACGCTGGGAGGTGCGAGATCCCGCTCCACATCGGCGAACAAGTGTGGCGGAGGAAAAATCGTAGGGACAGCAAATTGGATTTTCGATGGGAGACTCAACCCTACACGGTTGTCAGCGTACCGACGGGCGAGTTTCACAGTTATCAAATTCAAAGGGGACAAGCGGGCCCCATCATCACTGTCGCACGAGAACAGTTAAAACCGTGCTTAGCTACAGCCACGCCCGAGTCGGCCGAAGAATTACTCGAGTCAGAAAGGGACGAGTCTCCCGCAAATGCTGTCATGCCCGACCCCATGGAGATCCTCATGCTTGTCTGTGGTCCAAGTATCAAAGTAAAGAGACGAAGTAACCGCCCTTCGTCAGGACAAGAGCTTACCCCGAGTTCAGAAATGTATCAAGTAGCACCGCCAGAACGGGACGAAAGTGAGCCTTCCACACGCCCAACGAAAAAACCATTACGAAGCACTCAAGGAGTATTGCCCCTACGTTATCGTGTATAGATAGACACAGCCATGTACTTTTCGTAGAAATATGTAGGATGGTAGTATACCTGGGGACAGGCATTGTTTTGGCCGGGGAAAGTTGTAATGGCCTGGATGTACATACTGTTGTGCAAGCATATGGTGGGGGAATAACAGTAGACAAGGTCGCGATGGGACTTGTAAGGTGCATTTGTAACACCATCAGCTGGAGAGCAGGGAACTGCCCATTGGGGGGTTCCCATCCCCAGCACCCAGCAAACGGACAAGCATAGATTGACCAGCCGGAGGACAGGCTCGTGCAAATGTACCAGCAGGGACTAATAAAGTTGGACGGCGCGCGTGTTGAAGAGGTTATAAAAGGCAGAGCTGGAGACGTTAGAGAAAATGGTTGCAGAGAGGAGAGTGAGGGAGAAGTGTTATATGGCGCCGGGAAGCGGAACAGTGTGACACAGCTATATTTACCTGAGAACGGAGCTCCCGGTCTATCTCCTGCTGCCCCGGTGACTGACGCTGGAAGCAATAGCGCTGGTCCACCCAAAGGTGTGACGCCATTGTGGGCGGTCCCGGAGGCGGCGGTCGATGATGGTGTAGGCGGAGTCCCGGAGGACGGCCTACTAGAAGCCGGTGAGTAGCTATTGGTAGACGGCACCAGGTGAAAGAGAGGCGCGGCTAGTGACCGGAGTGACGGGTCAGCGGTGCACTCGGCGCTGAGGGAAACAAGCAACAGCTGATGCGCAGAGAGAAAGCTACGGCCTAATCTTGGCAGCAGAAGAACGGGGACTGCAGAGACGCACTCAGGGAATCCTCACAGTGAGTAGCCGTGGGAGGGCCTCTAAGAGGTCTAAACCCGGCAGTAACAGGGGCACAGCACTGAGCAGCATAGGGACAGGACCCGCATATCGCGAGGGACAGACTATTACCCCTAATCCATAGGATATCTATATTCCCATTCCCGGTGATGCCAATCCTGTGATACCCTGCAGTTACCTAACCGATTCAGCGTGTAGCCAGTCAGACTCCACAAGTGGGGGGAAAGGAGTGGAAGAGGCACGTATAGTACAGTGATTCCTAGTACAGACATAGACAGCGCAATCACCAGGGATCCTTATATATCGTTCTACAGTCTAGCGATCAGGAGTATCAGGAACTTACCTGGATATGTACAGATAACTGCTGTCACGCGCAGTAAGGAGGAATCTCTGTGAAATAGAGATAGTACCATTAAGTATCACTTGTCTGTCAGCATAGACTACGGTTCTGCATACAGCTTGTTTGTGAAGGACACATCAGATTGTACTCTCAGTGAACTGGACACAAAAAGCTATTTTAGTACATTAATTATCTTATTTACCCATCAGGGTGTGTTCATAAGCCAGTAGATCATAGTGAATTAGGGCCTTATTCTGGTTGGAGCGGCCGGGCCGTACGCGTACGTCCCGGTGTTTTTCATGATCTGCGCATGTGCAGATACGCTAATGCGCCGGCGCGAACACTCCACAACGCTTACGGCCGGGGTCTCAACGTGCGAAAAAACCTGTACGCGAGCGTACGGGTAATGGGGCGGCATAGGGGCGTGTTGATGGGAGCGGCCGAAATAATGAGGGAAAATGGGCGTAAATATGGGCGTACACGGGGGTGTGCACCAAAAATGAGCGGTGCTACTACCGCACGATCGACTAAAGCACCGTTCATTTCGGACACCAGACAGGCGCCCGGCAACCGCCAGCTCAGACCACCCCTACAGATACCGCATGCCAGCGTGCGCCTGGGATTGCTAATTAACGCTAATTACTACTCAAACACATACACCTGAATGTAATAAGCAATGCTGCAGTCTATTAAGTCCAAAGCATGATTTCACTACCTGCAAGCCACACATACAGCACGCAAACACATTGGAAGCTTCTCTTTCTATACTTCTCCACATTTAAACGTTTGTTTAATTTAAGGTAAGAATCTTTTTAAGACCTGCTTATATACGCTAAGGTAGGGATTTGCTAAACAGTTAGACACATTCACTACGTGCTTTCATAGACTTTACACAGTAGCACACTCAATCTACACAAGTCGACATGTGTCAACGTGTTCACTCTAATACAAACATAGGTTTTCTATTTAGGATACAATAACATAAACCACATCTAACACCTACAAAGGATGTTTCAGCAATGTTTGAAGGCCATGACCACTATTTTGCACACAATCTTTGTATAGTACCCAAAATACTGAACTGTACCACTATCTTATCTGCTATGAATTGGATTTGACTACACTCTGGATGTAAGATGCCACCAATCACATTATTGCACTCACATCTCTCTAACAAAGGATTCCTACATCTGCTTATGACACTGTCAAATCATATATATTTAAAAAGTTATGCATGTTTGTTCACAAGCTATTTTATCATGTTTGGCCCATTCACACATCTTTTTTTAGGGAGGACACATATGCATTCCTACACAAATGTACCTTTTCACCCTTGTTTCTCTGCCTCACCCACTCCATGAGGAAAGCATTGTTCTGGACCTGCTTTTACCTACTACTGTAGGAGCTACCTCACCTGCACACAAACTGCTTTCTCACCTATGAAGTTGCTCTGCACATGTGCTGACACAAACTAATTAGCTGGGAAAAGTTGGATAGGAACATGGTAATGGCCATGGAGAGGGTTACACATGGGAAACTTCTACCACACTTCATCAAATGTTCAAAAATACCCTGGTCAGTAAGTACACATAAATCTAGTATTTGTTTCACACAAGAAATTACACAGACCACAATTTTGATTTAATTGGGAAAAGAAATTTATTTGCTGTTCAGCATCACAGCTTATTTCACACTTTAATGTAAGAAATCAAATAAACAAATAAAATAGACACAAAAATAAAAAAACTGCCAGAACAAGAGGTTGCATATCTCCAAACATGTGTTACCCTGCAAATGCAATGGTGAAAGAAATGGGGACACCAGAATACGTACTGCAACAACCAGGGTGAATACTAAGCAAGATACACACCACCAAAAAAAATATCCTGCATTTGTAGAGGTCAAAATACGAACTTTCATGCCCATGGCACGCAAATGGATCGATGGCCAACTCAGGAAGCGGATGTCCAGTGCAATTTAAACCTTTGGGCTCCAACCACAGAGGAAGTGAACCAGGTCTCATTTGGGCCCTTTTTTGCCCCTTTTAGATGGGGCCTTGGGGACAGGGGCCTTTGGCTCAGCTGGCTTTCGGCGTCTTCCCCTAGTCGACACAGGAGGGTCAGCAGACGTGGAAGGTTGGGGAGCAGCTTGGGGTGGGGCAGCAGATGGGGGATTGTCCCTTAGGGACCTGGCGGTGGACAGCTGCTCCGCAAGAAGTTCATTCTGGCGGCTGAGGTGTTGGCCAATGCTTACTATGCCAGCCGCCAGAGTTTCATTAATGCGGTTCAAGGCCTCAACCTGCAGCTTGTTTGTGGCCTTCCACTCCGCCAGAAAATCCGCCACCTGCTGCTGACGGATCGCAGCATCCACCCCTTGCTGCTCGATCCTCTCCAGCGTCACCAACAGGCTCTCATCCCATGTCTCCTGTGGCTGGGGCTGGGGGCGACGTCTTGGTGGAGGCTGGACCACTTGCTCCACCTGTGGCTCTGCAGAGGAAGATGCTGCCGGTACATCCTGGGTTTCTGTTTCTGCTAGGATAAGAATTGAAAACAATGTCACCATCACATACGCAATAAAAAATATCTTTCTAAATACAATGCATTACTGTGACTTACCATCAAAAGCAGCAGCAAAGACCTCCGCCGGGAGCTCACTGTCCATATTGGAGATCCCCCTGATCTCCCCCACATCAATCACGTCCAAGGAGTCCTGCTCCAGGGGAGTATACTCCAAATGGTCAGGCATAGGACCTCTCCCGGTGGACATGCTGTGGTTGTACCGGTCAGTCATCTTCCTCTTCAGTGTACTTTTGAAGTCAGTCCACCTACAAGTTTAAAAATACAAATATCACCATGAGATATGTGCACCACTGTGCTACGTGTAGGGTTACCACCTAGTCCCTTAAATTCCGGACACATGTTAATTACACAGGTTCTGTGGCAGTTTAAAATTAGGTGAAGTGGAGTCTTGAAGTCAGCCAGCCACAGAACCTGTGTAATTAATATGTGTCCGGAATTAAAGGGACTATGTGGTACCCCTAGCTACGTGACATTTCCTAGTGTGGGTGCTCTTATGTTTTTTTGCCATATGTGTCCCACACACACATTCATGTCTAAATTAGGAGGCATTTCAGTGTCTCATCTCATTCATTAGGCCACTAAATGCACATACATACATCACTATGCAGAAATGACATCATCCATGGCCAAATTAGGCACCTCCACCTGGTGTGAAACTACACATTCCACCAAAGCTTGACAATGTGGTTATTATGGAGTAATTTAACTATGGAATGGCATACTGGGATGTGTAGTTTCTCACCAGCTACATGTGCACAGTTTGGTCATTCTTGTTTCAGTAGCATCATATGGAACATGTTACAACAACTCTTTCAAAAACACACATTCTCTTGTCCCATCACATACTACACATGAGCAGAACTGTGCCCATAACCTCACATCACACCAATGGTGCATGTTTCATATATCAATGTGGGTTATTAGACATGGTTGTGTTCACATGTGACATTGAAGTGTAGCACTATCTACAAACACACCTTTCTATTAGTCTCAAAACATACATGTAACATATGTACACACATATGACATCAGGGGGACAAAGACCAGGGCAATTTTTCAGCAGTCTCCAGCAGGAACTGAGGCCCTTATTCTAGTTCACTCTTTCTGCCCAAATATTTCTTTGATGGACAAAACCATGTGCACTGCAGGTGAGGCAGGTGTAAAACCCCACCCAAATCTGATTATCTCTGCACAAGTAACACCTGCCTCACCTGCAGTGCACATGGTTTTGTCCATCTAAGAAATATTTGGGCAGAAAGAGTGAACTAGAATAAGGGCCTCAGTTCCTGCTGGAGACTGCTGCAAAATTGCCTTGACAAACACACTAACCTTTTCTTCACAGCGTCCCAATTTCTGACCACTGGTGCCACCTGGTTCACTTCCTCTGTGATCTTCTCCCAAAGGTTTCTCCTTGCACTGGCACTAGGCTTCCTGGTTGCCAATTCAATCCATTCGCGTGCCCTAGGCACTAGAATTCGCATTTCGGCCTCTACAAATGCAGGGTTTCTCTTTCTGGTGGTGGTATCCTGCTCAGTCATCACCCTAGATGTTGCAGCACGTTTTCTGGTGGCCCCAGTTCTCTCACCATGCACCTGCTGGGTCACACCTGTTTGGAGAGATGCAACCTCTTGTTCTGGCTGGTTGCTTGGCCCTTGTGGAGCTGGTGGAGGTTCAACAGGGCCTGTTACTGAGGGGCCCGCTTGATCTTGCAGGCTACTCCTCTCTTGGGCCCTCCTTCTCCGCTCCTGTTCCCTCTTGTTCAGTGCATCAAGCAGGGATTGTGCTGTAGCTCTCTGCAGAGCATCCTCAGCTGCGGAATCGTCTGAGTCAGACATGTTTGCAGCAATTGTGGGCTGCATCTGACTGAATATTTATATGTTAATCTCCCGCCATGAACAAGGGGGCGTATATTTTTCCACGCAATGTAGATGCAAATTTACGCCGATATTTCCCGCCGATAATTCCCGCTTACATTACGCAGGTCTCAACGCACCTGATCAATCACCTGTATATGCACATACACAGGTTGTGGAGCATTGTGGGCTACATCGTGAAATGTGTGCACCTGTCATTCCAATGATGAGTGTTGTCAGCTGGTATCTGTTGGAGTTCGTGTATGCTTTGTGAGTCACATTTCAAAACATCACGTTACAATGCTTTCCTTACATATGTAATGTGTATGAAATTGTCATACAGCAACATGTTGCATTGTGGCCCTTTAAGCAGCGTAGTTATAAGTAGAGGGTTGCGTGTATTATTTTCCGCACACTGTAAAAAACAGTACTCCTCTCCATGGAAATCGGTGTATCGTGCCCCCTTTAAGCAGCGTAGTTTTAAGTAGAGGGTTGCGTGTATTATTTTCCGCACACTGTAAAAACAGTACTCCTCTCCATGGAAATCGGTGTATCTTGCCCCCTTTAAGCAGCGTAGTTTTAAGTAGAGGGTTGCGTGTATTATTTTCCACACACTGTAAATACAGTACTCCTCTCTATACATTGAATGCATGCTGTTGGTTGTGGTGTGTGTATATCGGAACGGTCCGCATAAGTTTCTATTCGCATCCAGTTTGTTAATGTAAGAGGGATTAATAAAGTTAATACCAAACAAACAATTTTTTCGACCAATCAGCAAGCACCAAAAGTGATATATGTACCTGCAATTAATAACTGCGCCATTGCCAATATGACATCTAATCGAGCTAGGCCCTTTTCCACCCCTGAGCTGTTGGCCCTGGTCGACGTTATGGACCGTCACCTGGGGCCCAGGGGCCCATATATTAGCAATGCGGACAAGCGGCGGGCGTATACTGCTGCCCGCCGCCTGATCTTCTCGACGACCGGCGTCCGCAGAAGCCTGGGGCAGGTTGAGCGGCGCTGGTCAGACCTGCGCCGGCGCCAGCCAGTGTTTCTTAGCAGCCTTCGCCGCCATATTGCCCGATGTAAGTTTTGATTACTAGTATGTCAGCGTTTTTTAGCAATGTTTTGTGTACTTTTTATAAATATGTTCCTGAGTATGGGGGTGTATATGGGGGTGTATATGGGGGTGTATATGGGGTGTATATGGGGGTATATGGGGGGTATATGGGGGGGATATGGGGGTGTATATGGGGGTATATGGGGTGTATATGGGGGTGTATATGGGGTGTATATGGGGGTATATGGGGGGTATATTGGGGGTATATGGGGTGTATATGGGGGTATATGGGGGGTATATGGGGGGTATATGGGGTGTATATGGGTGTATATGGGGGGTATATGGGGGGGATATGGGGTGTATATGGGTGTATATGGGGGGTATATGGGTGTATATGGGGTGTATATGGGGGGTATATGGGGTGTATATGGGTGTATATGGGGGGTATATGGGGGATATGGGGGGTATATGGGGGGTATATGGGGGTATATGGGGGGTATATGGGGGTATATGGGGGGTATATGGGGTGTATATGGGTGTATAGGGGGTGTATAGGGGGGGGGGTTTAAGTAGTTGCTCAGTTTTTGGGTGTAGGATATCAATTAGTTTGCATGATAAATGTCTGAAATATCACATCAATGATAATTTTGAAGGTTATGAGCATGACTAATGTGAATTTTTCTTTCCCCCTTTTTTATGAAACCCAATCTTCGATTTCTATGCCATCAACATGAACATTTCAGCACGGGCAAGAGCCCGCATAGAAGCCCGGGAGCAGGCAGCCCGGGACCAGGCAGCCCGGGACCAGGCAGCCCTGGAGGAGGAAGAGGAGGAGGAGGAAGAAGAGGAGGAGGAAGAGGAGAAGGAGGAAGAGGAGGAGGAAGAGGAGGAGGAGGAAGAAGAGGAGGAGGAAGAGGAGAAGGAGGAAGAGGAGGAGGAAGAGGAGGAGGAGGAAGAGGAGGCCGAGACAATGGCTCAAGCTTGGTCCAACACAATTTCCCCATCCCCTTCCCCCACCCCCTCCCCAACCCCCACCCCCTCCCCAACCCCCACCCCCACCCCCTCCCCAACCCCCACCCCCTCCCCCACCCCCTCCCCAACCCCCTCCCCCACCCCCACCCCCTCCCCACCCCATTTCCTACCCCCCTACACCTCTCCACCACCCACCCCCAAACCTCTCCAATCCCCACTCACACCCACTACCTCTATCCAAATTCCCATCCCATCCCCCTTGCTCCTGATCCCCCCAACCACCGCACAGCCAACCAGCGGCGAACAGGATGGCTCAAGTAGCCGTAAGTAAATAATGTGTCTAATGTTTACCTACACATTTCTACACATAAACAATCACAACAACCACATATGTGTATCCAACATCAACATTAGTTGCAACATATCACTGCAGGGCGACTATGAGGTGTGTCCAGTGGCGTAACTATACCTCCGCAGCCCCCGCGGTGGCGGGCGGGCGGGGGGGGGGCGCCAAAAAAACATCCGGCGGGGGGGCGCTGAAAACCTAGTTACGCCCCTGGGTGTGTCCTGTCCTTCTCCAGGAACAAGGGTTTTTTGGAGTGTGGCCATGCCTCACCCCTTGAATAATTGACATAACAGTACATCCAATGAGATATCCGACATTAGTGGTGTGGTAGTAATGTGGCTCCAGGTGTTGGGTAACTCCAGTTCCCAGCATGATGTGCAACATAAATGTAGAGATTGTTTTGTTAATAGTGTGTGAGGCCATGCGGATGCATGCTTTACAAACATAGCTGTAGGCCTATAATTTGTACAGCAATGTCCTAAATTTTAAATAGTAAGGAGTGCTTAAGCCAGTGGTTCCCAAACTGTGTGCCGTGGCTCCCTGGGGTGCCTCAGGACACATGTAGGGGTGCCACGGCTTGGTGGTCTAGGACCAACTCAAATTATTAGTGGTTAATTATTTATGAGCAAAACCAGTGCTGGTAGTTGGCAATCATAGAATGTGTACCAACAGAAGCAAATCCTGCCCTTTACCACATAACTGCCACTAAGAATCGCATATAAACCCAATCTAAATAAAAAAAAATTGACCTAGGGGTGCCGTGAAAAAAAGTCTGATTTTCTAGGGTGCCGTGAATCAAAAAAGATTGGGAACCCCTGGCTTAAGCCACAACAATGTCATAACCCTTAAATAGCACAGCCTAATTGTGAGGTTAGAGGACAGTCCCCCAAAACCAAACTACCAATTGGGTCTCAGCATACATACTGTTATGATATCCGGGAGTCCTCGCCAACCCTAACTCCGTTGTCATCGAATGGGATTGATGGCTGCGTGCTAGTGCTAGGCTTCGCCTATAATAGCCGCGTTCGACAGAGCCCGTTAGTCAGGCTCCGCCCCCGATGCCACCAGGTCTTGAGAGTTGACAACGCTGCCACCAATGTCAAAGATGAACAAGGGGATGACTAACTAACCCAAGAAGGCGAGGTCACCCTTGCTCTGTAGCAAACTGGGTAAACGTAACAATACGTAGAGATGTAACACAAACCTATACCAAACAGGTGTAACAATACACAGAGGTGTTTCATAAGAATCAAGATACAAGTAAGGGGCAGTCTGGGGATAAACCCCACTTATCTGTGCTCCGAGGAGACAACGGCAGCGGGAACCAGGGTACGGACAGCTTGGATAACGCACGGACACCAGGAGGACAAGAGACAGAACGGAGGACACGGCTGGGAATGAACGACAGGACACAGGACGACTGGACACAGGAACCAGGAGCAGTGGGTAAGCAGGAACCAGGAACACTTGAGACCCTGAGGTGCAAAAGCTATAACCGGCGTCTGTCCTGGGCAGACGCCGGCTCTTTATTCAAAATCCCCGCTGACGTTGACGTGCGCCGCACTGCCGGGCGCATGACCTCAGCGCGCCGGCGCGCCGACGGAGACGTTGCCCGGCAACGCCCCGATGCCTGCTGACGATGCCGTGGGGCCGGAAGCCAGGGGCGTTGCTGTGCGACGCCGCTAACGTCTCCCCCGGCACTCGTCTACACTGTCTGTCCCGGCGGGTCCGGGACAGAAGTGTAACAGTACCCCCCCCTTGAGGAGGGGTCACCGAACCCTTAGAACCCGGTTTCCAGGGAAATTTTCTAAAGAACTCCGCTCTTAGTCGGGGCGCATGCAAAAAATTTTCTGGGACCCAAGATCTTTCCTCATCTCCAAACCCCTTCCAGTGGACAAGAAACTTGAGCTGACCCCTGACTACCTTGGAATCCAAGATATGTTCCACCACATACTCCTTATGCCCTCGAACCAAGACAGGTCTTTGAGTACGTGTAGAGCTGGATGGAAGGGTTCCGATGACAGGTTTGAGCAGGGAACAATGAAAGACATTATTGATGCGCAGAGACCTGGGAAGCTGAAGTCTGAATGCCACAGGGTTAATTTGTCCGATAATCGGAAATGGACCGATAAACCTGGGACCCAACTTGGGACATTGCTGTCGAAGTCTAATATGACGTGTGGATAACCATACTCTCTGACCCACTTTAAAGAGACATGGTCTCCTGTGCCTATCAAAGAAAATCTTAGACCGGGCTGAGGATTGTCTAAGGGCTATGTGTACATTCTTCCAGGCTTTCCTAAAAAACGAGACAGTGGACGAGGATCTTGACGGATCAACCGGGGGCATGAATGAACTACATTTGGGGTGCAAACCAGAGTTGCAGAAAAAAGGAGAGCTCTTGATGGCTGAATGATAAGAGTTATTGTATGCGAACTCTGCTAATGGAATAAGCTCAGCCCAATTGTCCTGGCACTTTGAAACGAAACAGCGGAGGTATTGTTCCAAAGCCTGGTTGACCCTCTCGGTCTGTCCATTCGACTGCGGGTGATAGCCAGAGGAGAGACTGACCTGAATCCCTAAGGCTGCACAAAACTGTCTCCAAAACCTGGCCACGAACTGGGAACCTCTATCCGAGACAATATCGACCGGGAGTCCGTGAAGCCTAAAGATGTTGGTGATGAATAAATTTGCTAGGATTTTTGCAGTAGGAAGCCCATGTAATGGAGTAAAGTGAGCCATTTTGGAAAATCTATCCACAGTAACCCAGATGGTGGTGAACTTGCTAGACGGAGGCAGGTCAACTATAAAGTCCATAGAAATATGGGACCATGGTTTCTTGGGAATGGACAAGGGGAACAGCGGCCCAATAGGAGACTGTCGAGACGATTTGTGTCGCGCACAGACCAGACATGAGGCCACAAATTTGTCGACATCCTGCCTCATAGAGGGCCACCAAACAGTCCTGGCTAACTGTTCAAAAGTTTTGGCAATACCTGGATGCCCGGAGCTTTTTGCCGAGTGAAAGTCCCTGAGAACCGCCTGCCGTAATTTCTGGGGAATAAATAAACGGTCCTGTGGGGTCTGTTGAGGAGCCGACGCTTGGGCAGCAATGACTAAGGTGGCTAAATCTTGGGTCAGGCCCGCCATGATTACTGAGCAAGGGACAATGGGAGATGCTTTCCCCTCAGACCCCTGGAAAGTCTGAAAACTGCGGGAGAGAGCATCCGCCTTCACGTTCTTAGATCCCGGCCTAAAGGTGATGATAAACCGGAATCTGGTGAAGAACAGTGCCCACCGAGCCTGTCGTGGGTTGAGGCGTTTGGCGGACTCAATATAAGAGAGATTCTTGTGATCGGTGATCACGGTGATGGTATGCTGAGCTCCCTCAAGCCAGTGACGCCACTCCTCAAATGCCCATTTGATGGCCAATAACTCACGATTGCCTACATCATAATTTCTCTCGGCTGGAGAGAATTTGCGGGAGAAGTAAGCGCATGGATGAATCTTTAAATCCAGTGGACCCTTCTGAGACAGGACTGCTCCAGCACCCACATCAGAGGCGTCGACTTCGATTAAAAAGGGAAGCCTGGGATCTGGGTGGTGCAGAATTGGAGCTGAGCAAAACGCTTTTTTTAATTTTATGAAAGAATCCATCGCCTGTTGAGACCATTGTCCTGGGTCAGCCCCTTTCCGAGTCAAGTCCACTATGGGTGCCACGATGTCCGAAAAGGAGCGGATAAATTTGCGATAGTAGTTAGAAAAACCAAGAAATCGCTGAATGGCCTTGAGCGTGGTTGGGCGAGCCCAGGATTGAATGGCCTGAACCTTCGATGGATCCATGGAGAAACCTTGAGGGGAAATAATATACCCTAAAAAAGTCACTTGTGACACTTCGAATTCACATTTTTCCAATTTGGCATATAGATGATTCTCCCGTAGCTTCTGCAACACCAGGCGGACGTGCTGCCGATGCTCAGGAAGAGATTTGGAAAAAATGAGAATGTCGTCCAAGTAAACTACGGCAAAACCCCCTAAAAACGGTCGAAGGACTTCGTTGATAAAGTCTTGGAAGACTGCCGGGGCGTTAGCTAGACCAAAAGGCATCACAAGATACTCAAAATGCCCCGAGTGGGTATTAAACGCGGTCTTCCATTCATCACCACTTTTAATTCTGATTAAGTTGTAGGCCCCCCTGAGGTCTATTTTGGAAAAAATCACTGCCTCTCGAATCTGGTCAAATAATACGGAGATGAGGGGTAATGGGTAGGAATTTTTTACCGTAATTTTGTTAAGAGCTCTGTAGTCAATACAGGGCCGTAAAGACCCATCTTTCTTCTCAACAAAGAAAAACCCCGCCCCCACCGGTGATTTAGAGGGCCGAATGAACCCTTTTTCAAGGCTTTCTTTAATGTAGAGGTCCATGGCTTGGGACTCAGGTGCGGATAACGCATATAAACGACCCTTAGGAAGTCTGGCATTAGACACTAAATCAATGGCACAATCAAAGGGGCGATGAGGAGGCAAGGTGTTGGCTTCTTTTTTAGAAAAAACATCTGAAAAATCACGGTACTGAGGAGGGAGAGCTTGAAAATCGGGGTGCATCACACGGAGAGGGAGAGTGAGACAAACATCCGAACAGGACCCTCCCCACCGAGTGATCTCACCAGTTTCCCAATTAAATTCAGGGTTGTGTTTTTTCAACCAGGGCAGCCCCAGGACTATAGGAGTGAGAGGACAGTGAAAAATAAGAAAGGTGATATCTTCGGAGTGAAGAGCCCCCACCGACAGCCGAAGGGAGGGAGTCCTAAAAGATATACCGCCTTTAGACAGTGGGCAGCCATCCAACCCACAAACAGAAACGGGATTTTCCAGGGGTATGGGCATAAGGCCCAATTGTTGCACCAGGCCTTCATCTATAAAGTTACCGGCCGCCCCACAATCCACAAAGGCAGATCCGTTCCAAGAACGATCGGTAACAGAGACTGATACCTGAATTAATACAGAATCTGAGGGAGAAAAGCTCGACAGGCCCAAGTGAACCCCCCAAGTATCACTTAGGCCCTGTCTTTTCCCGCCTTCAGCGGACAAGCAACAGCAAGATGACCGGGACCCCCACAATACAAACAGAGGCCCTTGAGACGTCGGCGGTTTTTTTCGGATGAAGATAGTCGAGTGGCCCCCAACTGCATAGGCTCGTCTCCGGGTACCTCGGTAGACTCGTCTACAGATGAGGAAGGCAACACTCCAGACCGTCTTTCTCTCTGCCGCTCCCGAAATCTCCTATCCACTTTAATGGCTAACTGCATGATCCCATCAATGTCTTTGGGAGTGGGGTACTGTACTAATGCATCCTTAAGGGATTCGGATAACCCAATCCGAAACTGACTACGAAGCGCTGGGTCGTTCCAGCCAGAATCAATAGCCCAACGTCTGAACTTAGTACAGTATGCCTCAGCTGTGTCCAGCCCCTGACGCAGGGCCCTAAGATTTGACTCGGCCGAGGCCGCCCGGTCCGGGTCATCATATAATAACCCCATTGCTGAGAAGAATGCATCCACAGAAGAGAGAGCCTCAGCACCATCTGGAAGGCCGAAGGCCCAAGACTGAGGATCTCCCTGCAGGAGTGAAATAACCATTCCAACCCGTTGAGCCTCAGAACCAGAAGATCCTGGGCGCAATTTGAAATAAAGCCTACATGACTGTTTAAAATTAAAAAACAAAGACCGGTCACCTGAAAAACGGTCAGGGAGATTTAACCTGGGCTCCAGACTCCCACCGGAGGAGGAGCTAGACTGAGACCGTTGCTCGTGTGAGTTTACCCGTAGGGTGAGCTCTTGCAATTTCTGCGTCAGTGTGTGCATCTGTCCTGCAAGAGAGTGGGCCACAGCCTGCTGTGATGGATCCATGATTGGGTTTCCCCACGACTACCGAACCTCTGAGCTGTAGGGGCAACAACAGTCTCAGAGTATGGTCTGGCCGGTTATAATGTTATGATATCCGGGAGTCCTCGCCAACCCTAACTCCGTTGTCATCGAATGGGATTGATGGCTGCGTGCTAGTGCTAGGCTTCGCCTATAATAGCCGCGTTCGACAGAGCCCGTTAGTCAGGCTCCGCCCCCGATGCCACCAGGTCTTGAGAGTTGACAACGCTGCCACCAATGTCAAAGATGAACAAGGGGATGACTAACTAACCCAAGAAGGCGAGGTCACCCTTGCTCTGTAGCAAACTGGGTAAACGTAACAATACGTAGAGATGTAACACAAACCTATACCAAACAGGTGTAACAATACACAGAGGTGTTTCATAAGAATCAAGATACAAGTAAGGGGCAGTCTGGGGATAAACCCCACTTATCTGTGCTCCGAGGAGACAACGGCAGCGGGAACCAGGGTACGGACAGCTTGGATAACGCACGGACACCAGGAGGACAAGAGACAGAACGGAGGACACGGCTGGGAATGAACGACAGGACACAGGACGACTGGACACAGGAACCAGGAGCAGTGGGTAAGCAGGAACCAGGAACACTTGAGACCCTGAGGTGCAAAAGCTATAACCGGCGTCTGTCCTGGGCAGACGCCGGCTCTTTATTCAAAATACCCGCTGACGTTGACGTGCGCCGCACTGCCGGGCGCATGACCTCAGCGCGCCGGCGCGCCGACGGAGACGCTCGGGGACGTTGCCCGGCAACGCCCCAATGCCTGCTGACGATGCCGTGGGGCCGGAAGCCAGGGGCGTTGCTGTGCGACGCCGCTAACGTCTCCCCCGGCACTCGTCTACACTGTCTGTCCCGGCGGGTCCGGGACAGAAGTGTAACACATACATTCAAGAAGGAGTAATTGAATTAATGTTATTTACTATGTACAGTATGTGTGTGTTAACATATTATTTTTTAGTACTGTGTTGACAGCAGACCCATCTTCAATGTAGTTTAAAAATGTATGTGGCCTTCACACATAACTCTGAACTTTTTATTATGTACAAATACAACAAACATTTGTGTATGTTATATATTAATTTTTTTTTTTTATCCCTTCACTACAGACACTGAACAGCAGCAGGAGGAGGTGGCAGCCCTAATGAGGGAGATATTATTGACCCTCCTGTACCTCCAGATTCTGTTTGGACTGTTGGAGGCCCGGATTTAATTTTTTTTTTATCCCCCCCCCCTTATTATTTTTGCCCAAAATAAACGTTTATGTACAGTTCGAAATTGCCTGTGTTTTTACTAATAAATATGTTAGAGGGCTTGTAAGGGTAGGTACATACAGATGTGTACTGTACGTTATACTTGTAATTTGAGGTGAGGGGTAATGATTGATGTGTGAATGTGTGTGTTTTTGAGTAAAATAACACATAGTGAAAATGCATGCATGTTTATTGTTGTTAGATTAAAACATCACACATAACATCAGGGTAGGTATACATGTTACACATTGTGGACAAAGTAATTATGGACATAATTTAGTACATATACAGAAACACCAACATAACTTGATGTAAAAGTAACAGCAATATGGGGACACATAGAAAGTGATTAAAATGCCACATTAGAACATAACAAATATACATGTAATGAGGGTTCAAATGTAGTTTTATTAGGTCTTTATTAAGGTAGACAATTGAGTTAATAGAAAACAATAATTGAATAACAAATAGATTAATTAATCAATTGTCAGATTAGTAGTTGAGAGGCAAGATTTGCAGGTCCATATATGTGAAGGGTATGTCAGCGTACACGGACGTACGCTCACTCTCACGAGCGGTGACATAAGCTGTGTTTTCCATTGAAAACAATAGGGACCCGTCCGTGCAAACTGGCGTACGCTCAGATCTCCGCAAGAAGTCGGTGGGGAGACGGAGGAAAGACGTCCGTAAACGGCGCCGTACGCTCAGTTGTACGCCTGTTGTCGGAGTGCAAGGGCTGGGCCGTCCGCGTACGTTGCCGTACGCTCATTTGTACGCCACTCCCCTTCTACGGTATTTCTGCCCGTACGTAAGCGGCTGATTTGTGGGTGGACCTAACCCTAACGGCCGCGTACGGCCAGCGTACGTTAATGGCGAACGTACGCACGTTTGGCCGCTCCGATCAGAATAAGCTCCTTAGTGTAGTGTAAATATCTTAGTGTAGAACAGATGGTCTCTCTGCGAAGAGGCAAACACAATCTCTGTTGGATCAATTGTATATAGTAGAGTGCAATTATAGTATTGTTGGCGATAATAGCCAGTGGTTAGCATAAAAGTAAAGAAATGTGTATATGCAATAAGTAGTATAACATAAAGTGTTAGTTCGTATAATCTAAAAGTCAATCCATGCAGTATTTACTGTAAAGTTATATAAATGTTGAGAGTATTTGGGATTGAATTACATGTCTGTTCCTGAATAGTATTGTATCACATTTGAAAAGTTGGGACACTGTCCTTGTTTGACCTATATACCTGATATCAGAATTCCGTATCCCACCTTAAGAAAAGATAAGCCACAGTATTGTTTTTACGTTATCTGTGCAAAAGGAGAAAGAACCTGAAAATAAAGAAATACTTACCGACCTTGAATATCTGTTCCTTGAGTCGACTGGATCTGAGAAAGAGGAGAACGCGGGTTCAGAGGAGAATAGTACTATCCAAAATAGTAGTACACTAGCTCCGTGCCGGCATTTACCAACCGGTACATTTAATAAAGCTTCTAAAAATGAAAAGAGGTGATGTTGCCCATAGCAACCAATCAAGTTCTATCTATCATTTCTCTATTGCATCCTAGAAAATGATAGACAGAATCTGATTGGTGAACGAGAATCGGGGTTTTGAGGTCTGCGCTATACCAATATGTGTACTTGCTGCTGAGTAAAGGTATACTACAAATACCTTGTTGAATAATCAAGGAGTAAGGGGGTATTTTGTACTCTGCGCAAAACTATACATATGCCAATTTTAACACACTGTACTCAGGGCTGGCTCTACCATTAAGCAGCTTTAGGCAGCTGCCTAGGGCGCCAGGCTCTGGGTGGGGGGGGGGGGGGGGCAAGCCTGCCTATCAAAAAAGGATGTCTATGAGGATCCTTGTACTTAATGCAGGTGGCATTTAGTACCCCTTGAGGCATACTCCCCCACTTTGCTGCCCCCTCCTCCTTGTACTCTGCTGTGGGTGGCAAAGGGGGCCTCCAGGGAAAGCAGGGAATTGCCCGCCTTCCCGAGGTGGGGCTAGGAGGACCACTCAATTTTTTGGAAGCCTCCCTGCCATTCCAGAAAGTTTGTCAAGTATGCCTTAAATGGTTGGAAAGTGGGTATTGGTGGCAATATGGAGAAGAGGGGGGGTGCAGTAAGTTCAAGTTTTGCCTAGGGTGCTGTGAAGCATTACACTATACACTATAATATTTCAAACAAATTTGCTTTATTGAAATAAAAGATACATATAATGTAAAACAATAGTGAGTGATTGGTTCACAAATATACAATGGTTAAAAACGCTATACTAATACCAGTATACACACTGGGGATGGTATGACAGTACAATACAAACATACATTGAACATACATGATAAAACGATGGGGTTTGTTAACCTCCTATGTTGAGACGGTAAATAGAACAAAGTTTCCTGTGGGTTGTTTATTAGATCCTTTTGTAAGTCAATTGTACTAATAGTACTTCTTAGATATAGTGGAGTTGTATCCAAATGGAGGTTGCTTACCAGGGTGATGTAAGTGGCTGAGGGTCTCCCGGCAGAATTCCCAGGCGGGCTGTGCGGTCACCTGCACAGTTCCAATGGGATCCAACCTTTTTCAGAACATCAACTAGTTTCACCTTTGCGGCTTCCTCAGGATGCTGAATTGGTCTGGTACCTCTGCCACTCCTCCCCCTCTGCGGGCATGCAGAGAAGCTATAATTCCCTCCGCATTCTGCCCAATTCACTAGGAAGTGGGCCAAATGTGTGTGCACACTCTGCTGAGGGAGTGAGGGATTACCCAAAAAACAGGTGAGAAAGTAAGCCCTAGATTTCCAGTGGGGTGCATATGTTTGCAGATGGAAAGCCCAACATTTGGGGAGCAGAGGAAGTTTTCACAGACAGGAACGAGTTGGAAGAATGGTGCAACTGTTTGTATGGAAAAAAAAAACATGAAAAATTCAAGTTGACCTTTTGATTGTTGACTATTGTGGACCTAATGCTTGTGTCGACCTTCCAACCCTGTCAACCTTAGGCCTGTTGAGCTTTAGTAGTCGACCTAATGTATGTCGACCTTCATACTGTCAATCCTATGATGCATAGCCGGTGTTACGTCATACAGAAGTCCGATGACGGTAGACATGTTAACATGTAACTGGATGCGGCATATTTCTAAGAATTGTTAATTCCGTTTCCTCCAACCCTGACAAATCCTTATTGGAGACAACCAGACTCTCATTAGATCGCGAGGAGGCTCAGAGAACAACGTGTCTCCTTCTGTCTCATCACATGCTTATGTACTGTGGCAGAATTGGGATTTATAGTCCAGAAGCCGCATTGTGCCAGCTAGTCACAGCACAAAGACCATGTTATATGCCGGCCCTTTCCGGCTCAGGAGGGAGAACGTGAGCAGATTCTGATGTTCTCTATCTTTTCATTTTCAGAACGTCTCTGCTAAGGTGTGGTGTATAAGGGACGTAGGTTGACACAAGCAAAAGGTTGACACGGAACGGTCGACATGTGAAAAGGTTAACATGAGTTTTAACTCTTTCCCCTATCAATGTCGACATCTAAGCACATGGACACCCAAATAGTGTGTACAGCTTCGCTTGCAATGCTGTTCCAGGTGCCGCAACATTTTCCCTTGGGGAAAATAGAGTAACAGCTCAACAGCAACAGCAATCTCTCTGCAGAACAGCACATTACAGAGTCACAGCACACTGCAGTCACAGCACACTGCAGAGTCACAGCACACTACAGAGTCACAGCACACTACAGTCACAGGAGTGCTTATACAATGAAATATCATATGGGTTTGGAGGGCACCATAGACAAGGTGCGATGCGATATTTCATAGTAGAAGCACGCATGCGATGAGATGAGATGTGTGATTAGTATGACATGTGATGGGTGCCTACAATGAAAGCACCTATGCCATTGTTTAGTGTCACCTCCAGTATCAACGACACCCCGAAGCGTGGCAAGCGCAGCGAGCCCCGCAAGGGGCGGCGGAACGCGTCCTACCGACCTTTTCATACCCCCACTATCAACGTAAGAAATGGATCTGATTTTATATAGCGTGGCGAGCACAGCGAGCCCCGCGAGGGGACGCGGATTACTTTACATGTATTCCACGTCCGCTCGCCACACTATATAAAATCAACTCCATGCCGATGTGGATAGTGGGGGTATGAAAAGGTCGGAGGACGCGTTCCGCCGCCGCTCGCCATGCTTCAGGGTGGCGTGGATAGTGGTGGTGTTTTAGGAACACATTCACACCTGCAAAATCATACAGCTGACACAGTAATGACGACATGTGTTAACTAAGAACTGTCCTTTACTTAAATAATTTCATTGGAGAAGCATAAATAATTAAGATCATTGATTACAATAATTAGGGCGAAATGTGTTAATATACATCGCCACCCTTCGCCTGCCAGCTGCCGCGATGCTACCGCATATGTACTAACATATTTGGCTAGCATCGGGTTGCGGTGACGGAGACCCCTGCGATACCTGTGATGTGGTCTGCGGGGGTCTCCGCCACATCCCGGCGGCTGCCAGTGTCCCCCTGCGTCTCCTCCTCCCCCCTGCAGCCGGATGTCCTCCCGGCTGTGACACCTGCTGGGGGAGGAGGAGACAATGGAGGATGGGAAGGGGGGGCGCTCGGACGGCGGGCGGGAGGCGATAGAAGCCCATAGGCTTCTATAGGGTATCGCCACCCAGAGGGTGGCGATACCCTGCCCAGCGGAGACGGGGCAGACGCATTTTCCCTTTACTACATCCCGCCCTTAATGAGAATAATAACAATATATGAACTTTAAAAACAACAACATTAATGCTTAAAAAATAAAAAAATAAAACCACACTTAATCATCCTTAGGGAGGAGCTTAAGTGCTTGGACTATGCGGTGGAATTGGTCATCAGCTCCCAATGTCTTTCTCCACATGAATTCCTGTAGATAGGACTGGAGCTCATGTCGCGCTGTGCCTCTTTGGTGCTTATTGCGCCATTTACATGCATCCCACAATTTCTCCACATTCCGGCTATGAACCCCTGTGGCCGGGTCAATGATATTGTAGCGATGATTCACTGTGAAATGCTGGTATCCTGCCAGTTCAAGCTGTTGAGTGCTGTATGCCGTCCAGCAGTCCGTATAGATAGTGGTGCCTGGCTCTATATTCTCAATTATACACTCCATCAATGTGGTGGCATCACGCCTGGGCACCATTTTCAGGAAACAATGTCCGGTTTCCCTACATATTCCACCGAAAATCCACTGCTGTGGTAAAATCCGTCCAGCGTTATTTTTGCGCTTAACAAATAATGGGTGAAATTTAATGACATGCGATTTTTAAGCATGTATAAAAATCGCACAAAATCGCACTTTTTAAAATCGCGTTATTGGGCCGATTTTTGCATATTTAATGAGATGCAAAATAGCGCAATAAAGTGCGATTTTGTACGATTTTTAAATCCTGAAAATGTGCTATTTTCAGTCATGAAAATCGGCACATTTTCAGTAATGTGCAGTGTGTTGAAAAAAAAAAAAAAAACGCGTGCGGTCCCCCCTCTTAAGCATAACCAGCCCCGGGCTCAAAAAGCCGGTGCTGGTATCATAAAATCAGAGGGACAAACAAATAGGGGTTCCCTTGATTTAATGAAACCAGCACCAGGCTCAAGGTCCAGCGCTGGTTCCCAAAATACGGGGGACAAAATGACTAGGGGTCCCCCGTATTTTAAGAACCAGCACCGGACCCAACCAGCCAGCAGGGTAATGCCACAGCCGGGGACACTTATTATATAAGGTCCCGCGGCCAAAGCATTATCCCCGTGGCTGGTCAGCGTGGGCAGGGGTCCTGGGGAAGTGGGGACCCCCCCAATGAAGGGGTCCCCCCCCCTCCAGGACTTACCAGCCCATGCCGAAAGTCCGGGGCTGTCCCCGATGCCCCTGGGCGGTGGGCATCGGGCTGATGAAAAGTGTAAAAAAAAAGAATAAAAACTATTGTCTTATACTGTAGAACTATGAGTCCCAGTAAGCCTACCCCGCATGCTGGGACTTGAAGAACCACAAGTCCCAGCATGCTGGGCATTAAAGGGCCCGCTGGCACTTGTAGTTCCACAGTACAAAAAATAGTTAAATAAAACACACACTGACACCCAGAAAAATAAAAGTTTAATACATCCACAGCCCACACATACTGATACTTACCTACCTTGAGCCCGTAGGTCGGTCCCTGGGTCCGGGGCTCCTGGGCTGAAGAGTCCGGTTCCTGGGCCTTGGTCCTGGTTCCGGTGGCTGGTCCAGGGCTCCTGGGCTGAAGAGTCTAACTAAAAATCGCACCTTTAAAAAATGCGAATTTTTCCGAAAATCGCAACATATAAAATATGCGATTTTCGGAAAATGTCCGAAAATGGACGTTTTTGCGAAAAAGATTGCAAAAATAAAAAAAACGCACCCTATTAAATTTCGCCCAATGTCTCATCTACCTCCACAATGTGGCCAGGTCCACCGATCCGCCGCTGTGGCTGCGCCATAATGTCCAGGGCGCAAGCCTCCCGCATCCAGCGGTTGTACAGGACCGCAGTTTTCTTTGAAATGTTAAGCTGCTGCCCACAATAGTCAATGGAGGTTAGCTCCTGTGCCCAGGAGTAAATGAAACGCACCAAGGTCAAAAAAGTTAAGCGGCACCCTGGAAACCAGTGGGCCGCTCTGAGGCTTACCTTCAGCCGACACACTTTCACATGGCACCGCCACATCCACTCCTTCACTGAGAGGCGCATTACATGCCCATTTGCGCAATTCTGCACCAGCGGAAGGAGTTCTTGGTCTTGGAAAAAGCGTATCGCCTCCTCCTCCGTCTGAGGCAAGCTAAAGATGTTGAACGATCCAGCCATTTCCAATAGTTTCACTAATTCAGCAATAATTCACCAGCAGCTCTGAGGGATTTTCTACTCCTGTCACAAAATCACCTCAGAATGATTTCTGAGAGGATCTGACAGGGGGCGGGAATGACAGGGAGCAGGAATGGGAGCGGTACCAAAATCGCATCGAACGCATCGCATGCTACTATAACAGCATGCAATGCAATGCGATTTCACTACGTTAGCGTACGTAGGATAACTGGGCGCCCTGCTAGTAAACAAGTACCCTATTATCTTCTAGGGTTCTAAGTAAATAAGAAGTCGATTCTGATTGGTTGCCCATAGCAACATCACACGTGAAGTCTAATTCCCATCTTAGTAAATTTCCCCCATTGCCTATTGACCTATACATTGGGGATGATTCTGGTTGGTTTGCACAAGCAAACTCTTTCTTTAATGAACAAAAACATGTGCACTGCAGGTGGGGCAGATGTAACGTGTGCAGAGAGAGTTACATTTGGGTGGGGTATGCTCAAACTGAAATATAAATTACAGTGTAAGAATAAAGCAACCATTATTTACCCTGCACAGTAACAAAATAACTTACCCAAATGTAACTCTCTCTGCACATGTTACATCTGCCCCACCTGCAGTGCAGCATGGTTTTGTCCATTAAAGGAGTTTGCTTTTGCAAAACAACCAGAATCACCCCAATTGTCTTTCAGTAATCTGTATGACTGATGCTCAGCCTCGGACTGTAAAGGGGTCCTGAGTATACAGTAGGTTGATTTTAAGGGGAATATTCATTGCATACTTGCCTACCTGACCCTCTCCATGAGGGAGAAAATGCTCTGTTCCTGCACTACAAGTACTGCGCTGCGCTTAGCGGTCAAACCAGATTTACGATTCGCCGCTATCCTCCTCCCGGCGGCTTAGTGCTGCTGTCTGCTACGCCAGACAGATCTGGCGTTGTTCACTTCGTTTCTGACTTTTTTTTTTTTTTCAATCTACAATCTACAAGCAGCCTCCAACATGAGGCATCCATCCACTCCTGCCTTGAGAGCAGTGCAGCTGCGGCACTCACAGGGTAAATAAACTAGAAATTGGGCCACAGATGAAAAATTACCACAAGGTGCAGTGACAACGCCGCAGCCTCGAGCTTGACACGCGCGCACCACTGTCTTCCCCCCGTCTGCCTTTGTAAACTGCGCATGCGCCGGATACCAACGTGAGACCAAGATATCCAGCGCATGCGCAGAAGACGCCGCTGGACGCCTGCGTGTCATTCGTTATGGGAGGGAGCGTATCCCCGGCAGGAGGGGATAACGCACTCCCATAACGTGCGGCCAGACAATAATAAATACAGGCGAAAGACAGGTTCTCTTCACCACGATAAAGTGGTGAAGCGAACCTGCGCCCTTAAGGAACAATAAAGGACTATTAATAAATCTACCCCAGAGCCTTTTCTCCCTCATGGAGAGGGTAAGGTAGATAAGTATGCTTTCAGTGGCGATTAGGTCTGTCCCTGTGATGTGCTGAGCTTGGCACCAGGGGGTCTGTGCATGCGCGGTTAGTGCTGACCCCACTGGTATCTAGCCCATAGGCAGGGCCTGCACCTGGAGGGTGGCAGTTCGCCCCTCACCCCCAGCATGGAGGGTTAGCGCACTGTGCATATAGCTGGCGGCGGCGGCGTCCCTGCAGTGCTGGAGCGGGCAGGGGTGTCCGTCCCGGGGGGGTACCTGCGGCGCTGTCACTGTGTATAAAGCTGCTGGCGGCGGCGGGGTCCCTGCAGTGAATAGAAAATAACTAGCGCTATGCGGCGGCGCGGGAAGCGCTTCTGGGTTTGAAAACACTTGCCGCACGCTGATTGGCTGAGATTCAGCCAATCAGCATGCGGCAAGTGTTTTCAAAATCAGAAGCGCTTCCCGCGCTGCCGCATAGCGCTAGTTATTCTCTATTCACTGCAGAGACCCCGCCGCCAGCAGCTTTATACACAGTGACAGTGCCGCAGGTACCCCCACGGCACGGACACCCCTGCCCGCTCCAGCACCTGCCCGCTCCAACACTGCAGGGACGCAGTTACCAGGTACCACCCCCCCTCCCCCCGGGCACCGGGGAGCCCCCACCCTGACTCGCCTGGGGCGCTCCGGTGCCTTGCACCGGCCCTGGCCATAGGCTACAGTGGGCTACCGTCATCTCAGAATGGCGGTAGCCCAGAGACCCGTTGCGATGTTGCTTGATGTTGATACATCGGGCAGCTTTGCATCCCCCATAGAAACCTATGGAGGATGCAGCCAGTGGTGGTGCAGGAGGGATCATAGCAGGGATCGTAGATTCCTGCTGTGGTCCCTGCTACATACATTCCAGTGATACTTCATATTTGTAGTTAGATTAGCCGCAAATATTGAATGATAAATGGGTCCCTTAGCATACCTCCCAACTTTGTGAAGAAGGGAATTGGGACCTTCGCGCGGCGTAGCCGCCCACCGAACAGCTGAAAAGGGGCGTGGCCTATGCAAATAATGGTTGCGGTATATGCAAATTATTCCGCCGCATACGCACAGCGTCTATTCCTTCAGGCTATGAGGGTCTCTCAACTGCCCCCCCCCCCCCCCCTGCCAAGGGACAATGCCGGCCCCTTGAGGGACGCGGGACCATCCCAGAAAAACGGGACGGCCGCTATCGGTGGATGGTGGTAGAATCGCCATCCACTGCAAGGATGTGGCCAGCTCCCGATGCTGGAATCCCGATCGCCGAAATCCCGACACTTTCTCCCTCCGGGGGTGTCCACAACACCCCCGGAGGGAGAATAAATGTAGTGTGCCGAGCGTAGCGAGTCACCGGGCCCGCTGCGTGGCGAGCGTAGCGAGCCCACATAGGGGGGGCGATCCATGTCCCCCCCTTGTCGGGATTTCGGCGATCGGGATTCTGAACGCCGGGTTTTAATACTGAATCCTCCATCTGTAGTCTAGGGTCTTCACTTACATTTTATTAATTTGCCTGTGCTGCTACCAAGGGGACAAACTGTAGTACTGCCCCTTTGTAGTGTGATCACTTTCCCTGTTACTAAAAGCTATAAATTGGAGACTGTGAAAATTATATTGTAGTAACCCCTTTTTACATAAAGTTGTATTTTAGATTAAATTGTCCAAAATTGTCTTACGGTACCTTTCACTTTTCTAGAGACATGTTGTTGGAACTCACTGCAAAATGTGACCTTAGCAAAGGGAAGGACCCAATTATGGTTGACATGCATTGGGTCGACCACTGAAGGTTGACAGGCCTTAAGTCGACTCCTGAAATAGGTCAACCTGGCTAAAGTCGACAGGGTTGGAAGGTTGACACAAGCATTAGGTCGACAGTCAAAAGGTGGACATGGTTTTTTCACGTTTTTGTCCTGAATGTTGACATAGTCGACATGGACACCATCAAAGTGTTCCCCTGCGCTCGGCACACTATTCTTTTCTCCCTCCTAGCTCTAGTGGATGGTAGGGCATGAAATTCCCTGTTGGCATTGTCGACCTAATGCTTGTGATGACCGTCCAGCACTGTCGTCCTGAACCATGCTGATCTATTTCAGGTGTCTACCTAATGACCATATCCCCTGATGAGAGCGCATTGCAAAAAAAATAAAATAAACCTAAAACTATAGATAAAATTATTTGACCTAGACCTTGTCCTAGACATCAAACAATGTTTTACATGGATTCCATAATCTGTTATTCCTGTTATTTAATTTATTTGTAAGGGTATATATATTGTCCATTATGCCCATTTATCAAAACTGTCAAATAAATTGTAATCAGAAAGTGATAATAACTATTAAATTCAAATTGCGATTTTCTGTAAAATCGCAAAAATGTATAATTATTCACATGGCGTGTGAAAATGCCCCTGTCCCTGCGAATCCAGCTCCCTGCTTTCACCCTATTTTTATCGCAATGCGATGGCCCGGAATCCTACTGCGCATGCCTGACGGTTTACTTTTTCTTCCCCCTGCTTGTTGCTCAGAGCTGTGGGGACCAGAGTTGCCTACCCTCCCACAGAGCCGTCCGTCTACAGCAGTAAGATCTGTGCTTGGTTCTGTCCTAAAAAATGTGAAAATTAAAAAAAAAGCCAGCATGGAGTCCCCGTTCCTGAGAATAACCAGCCCCGGCTCATTGAACCGGTCCTGGTTTCAAAATTACAGGGGACAAAAAAATGTGTAGGGGTCCCCTGTATTTAAGAAACCAGCACCAGGCTCTTGGACCAGTCCTGGTTCCAAAAATACGGGGACAAAAAAAGTGGGCGTCCCCTGTATTTTGGAACTAGCACCGGGTTCCAACAACCAGCAGTGTCATGCCACAGCTGGGGGACACTTTTATGCAAGGTCCCAAGCAGAGGCGGATTGGCCTGCGGGGAAGCCGGGCATTTTCCCGGTTGGCCGGCTCATTTAGGGTAAATTGTGACTGCTCACCCTCCCTGCTGGGCCACGGACCACCATGTACCACCGCAGCACTATGCCCTTATTCAACATGGCCGCGGGCAGTCCCTGGTCGCCCAAATGTAAAATGGCCGCGGGAGGGCTGGTGTGCATGCGCGGTACTTGGAGGAGGACGGATGACGCCAGCTAGTGGCTGCGCCTGCTCATGTAATCCCCCGGCAGGCAGCAGGCAGCGCACTGGACTGGGGGGCTAGGGATCCATCTGATGGGCGGCGGCGGACGGAGAGTGAGCAGCAGCAGCCTGGGTTACAACAGTACAGTGAGTCAGTATTAAGCCAGGCTGTGCTGTGTGTGTTTATATGTATACAGTATATTTATATATACATATAAATATATATAAATATAGATGTACAGTATATATTTGCTGTAGGTTTTGGGCTGAAGACGGGGCTGATACCCCCGAAACGTCCCCAGAATATATATATCTTGCATTTAATGATCGTCTCCTGAGTGCTGTTTTTGTCCGAATGGACTTGGATTTCCACTAGTATCTTCCTTACTGGCACCGGGGCATGTTGCTAGTACTATATTAGAGTGCCGGCAGATCTTGGAAGCATATATATATATATATATATATATATATATATATATATATATATATGTGTGTGTGTGTGTGTGTGTCTCTCTCTCTCTCTCTCTCTCTCTATATATATACACACACACACATATATATATATATATATACATATACGCCACCCCCTCCCACCCGGCTTCCTCCGCCACCCTGCTACCCCCCCTCCCTACCTGAATCTTCCACCACCCCACATCCTATGCCACTCTGCGTCTCCCCTCTGTCACCCCACATCCTACGCCACCCAGCCCCACAGGCTGCAGAATAGACGCTGTGCGTCTGAGGGGCTGGGGACATAGCCACTAGCCTTGCCCCCACAGCAGCGAAAATGGGGCGTGGCCTTGTTGAAATAGGCCACGCCCCCATATCGCTAGACCACCAGCCCAGAAAAAAATTGCACGCGCCTCTGGCGTGCAACAGGTCCAGCGCCCATTAGGGCTGCTTCAGGATATTTCCTGGGCTGGTTTTAATTCCCAATCCGCCCCTGGTCCAAAGCCATACCATGAACACTGTGGCTGGTCAGCCCACGGGGTCCATGGGGCAGTCAGAACCCCTCCAGTACAGGGCTGAAGCCCGGGGCTGTCCCCAGCATCCCAGGGCTGTGGAAGCCAGGTTGATAAGTGTAAAATTATAATAACAAGACTTGTAGTTCACCTGTAAAAGGAATTTTTTTTTGCAAATTCTGTTTTATTGAAAATTTAAGAAGTAGAAAGGACACTTTACAATTATATATCATGTCACACATTACAAGAGTTAAATCACATAATCAATTAAATCAATAAATTAACAGCTATGTATCAAATATGAAAGTCAATTAAATTGCAAAAACATTTGCAAATATGTTGAGTCTGTGTAACATGGATAAACATAAACACAATTTCCTTATTATTTTTGCATTGCGAAAAAGTAGTGGAAAAGGTAGAGAGGAAAAGAAAAGGAGAGAGAGAAACAAAGTGGGAGAAACAGAGGTAGGGGAATGGGTAAGAAGGAGCCTGTCGCTGTCACGACCCAAGCCACCGCAGTGGGAGGAGGTAACATATCGTTTTTGAATTCTTTGTTTCCTTAAATTGGAGCCCATCAAACCAGGTGGTAGTAAATTGAGAGGAATTTTGTTTAGAGAAGGAGGTTAAATCCTGCATTTTCATATAGAAATGATTTTTCTGGAACCATTTCGAAATAGGAGGTTGTACACCACATCGCCAAAAACATGGGATAGTCGCTCTAGCGGCATTCATACAATGTCGCAATATAGAATTCTTATATTGAGAAATGGGGAAATCCATTAAATTAAGCAACCAAAATTCAAGAGACTCAGGAATTGGCAGGCCTGTGATTTGTTTGGTGAGGGAATGTACCTGTTTCCAAAAAGCTTCCATTATGGGGCATTGCCACCAAATGTGAAGGGGAGTTCCCAGTGAGTGGCCACATCAACAATGTGCCAAGACACTAGGTAATATTTGATGGACCCGGTCTGGACATCGGTACCATCTTGAGACAATCTTGTATTGTGTTTCAAATACTTATACTGAGGAAGAACTGGCATTTGTGTATTGAAAAATGTGAGACCATTGTTCAGGAGTTAGGTCTCTATTTAACTCTTTATGCCAGACTGATATAAATGGGGGAGGTGGTAAAGGAATTTTAAAATTAATACATGCACACCAAGAAAAGTATAACTTTATTACATTCCTTTTACATCAATATAAATTACCTCTACTCGCTCCCACGCAGGTCCTCCACCGCAGCTCACCTCGCATTGACAGTGGAGAATCTCACCATGCTTAGTGCTTGGGAAGCCTCTTAGCCCTGATTGGCTGTAGGCATCGCCATGGAGATGCTTTCAGCCAGTTAGGGGAAGCAGCTCAGCCCTGCTGTGTGTGTCTTTATTTAACATTATTTTTACAGGTGAACTACAAGTTTAATGGGGCCCATTAATGCCCCACATA
Organism: Crinia signifera; assembly: GCF_055691185.1. NCBI lineage: Eukaryota > Metazoa > Chordata > Amphibia > Anura > Myobatrachidae > Crinia > Crinia signifera. The sequence goes on along the minus strand of NC_139226.1, from coordinate 100,490,047 downwards.
CTGAGATTTGTGGTTTGCCAAGTCCCAGCATGTGGAGAAGGCCTTCTAGGACTTGGAGTTCTATTGTAAAATGCAATGTTTTTTATTATCATTTTACACTTATCAGCCTGGTGTCCACCACCCCGGCATGCCAGGGACAGTCCCAGGCTTCAGCCCTGGATGGAGGTCTCCCCTATAATAGGAGGAGGGGGGGGGGGGTCCTGACTCCCCCATGGACTCTGTCCAGCGCTGACCAGCCACGGTGGTCATGGTATGGCTGGGGGACCTTTTATGAAAAAAAAGTGGCCCCCACTGTAGCATGAAACCGCTGGCTGTTGGAGCCCGATGCTGGTTCCAAAAAACGGTGGACCCCAGTTTTTTGGTCTCCGTTTTTTTGGAACTAGGACCAGTCCAATAGTGTTGATTTCCTAAATACAGGAGACCCCTACACATTTTGCCCCCTGTATTTTTTAAACCAGGACCGGTTCAATGAACCCTGAGCTGGTTATGCTCAGGAGGGGGGACCCCACACCTATTTTTATTTACTAAATACCGCACACTGCCATGTCGAAAAAATTGCACATTATCATTACTAAAAACTGCACGTCTAAAAATTGCACATTTTCGTTATTAAAAATCGCACTAAATGTCATGCAAATTCGGACTTTGTTTAAAAAAGTGCACACTAATACATTTGCGATTTTTGGCTGAAACAGCTAAAACATTAAATCTCGCCATGTATTTCATATATACAGTAACGTAACATTACAGGTCATTATGAAGAATAAAAATGTTTGCTTGCCAATTTTCACACCTATTTTGACAAATTCACTTGGCACTCAAAGGGTTAATTGCAGTACTCTTTGATCTATAAAAATGGAATTCCCAGATGAGTATTAATGTACATTAATAAATATAAAACATTTCAAAATGACCTACTTGTGGCTCTGGTGCACCTAAATAAGTTACTGTTCTTGTTACTGTTGTTTTTGTGTTACTACAGTATGACAATGAGCCTGATTCAGATTTACAAGCAAAGAAAAATGGGCAAACTCATATATTCTAAATTACAGTGTAAAAATAAAGCTGTCTAAGCTCTGGGAGCTACTGTACATGCAAAAGCAGTCAGTATTCTCCCTGCACAGAAACAATAGCAACTAGTTTCACACTCGCGGAGCCGTTCGCTCCAGAAGGGGCAGGCAGGGGTGGACACCGGGCCAGAGCAGGGTAACCCCCAGCATTTTATGGGCGTCCCCATGAAAACACTGGGCATTACCTGGGAACCCAGGCGGCCCAATGCCTGCTCGGGCCGGGCGGCTGACGTCCCATGGCGTCACCGCCCGCCCCCTTTTCATCCATCACCGGCTAAAATAAAAGTCACGCCATGCCCCTAAACATGAAATCAGATTGTGACCCGCCCCTTTCCTGCTACGGCAGCGGACCCACCCCTCCTGCCTCACTGAACTGGATGCGCTCTCAGAGAGGGGGACCTGATTTTCGGGACCCTCCCAGACATTCTGGAAGGCTAGGTAAGTATGGCTCAGCGTCACAGTAAACTAGCACTTAGAAAAGCGCTGTAGGCTTCCGAGGAGGGGGCCCAGACGGAGACTGCACATGACCCCCCCCCCCCCCCCCTTCTCTTGGTACGTACCGACTTTTCTACTTTCCATGCATACTGTGCTCCATATAGAAATTCCATAGTTTCACACTAAGCAGGTCCTAGGTGCACGGTCCCAAGCCGAAAACAGTATGCAGTGAAACAGTTAATCTGCTAAGCAAACCAAGTGTGGCTCTCAGTAACCTGATCTGCAGAGACATAACCAGCTGCACAAGACTCACAGCAGCAGTTTGAATCTGGCAAGTTACAGAGAACAGTTCTTCAGCACAACTACTGTATCTGGAGCAAGGGATGCAACTTACAGAAGGAGCAGCAGAATTGGGGACAGAAAAAAAAACTCTTCCCTCTACAATATGACTGCTCCTGTTGTAGCATCAAACAGGAGACAACTGCGGTGCTCACCACTTGCAATGCAGAAGATATTTGCGTGTAAACAGTGCAGGAGCAGAATATATAGAATCATAAGAAGCAGCCTGCAATGAGATGGAAAGAGCTCCATGTTTAATAGCTCCGCTTCCAGCCTTTAGCAAAGCAATGCAGGACATTCTGCATGATGTGCTCCTGGATTTAGCCCTCTGTATCCTCCCTGTTCATGCATATTCTGGAGATTTGGTTTTTGCAGACATGCTCCACAGACATTTATCATACATCTCACAGCCATAGAAGACAAAGGAACAGGAGAGATCCCATCCAGGCTAAAGCCGGTCCCTTTGTGACCTCAGGCATGGAGAACCTCTTCAAAAGGAGAAGAATAATGAAAACTTGTATAACTATCTCGCTACTTTTTGCCACCTTGGTGACCATCCACAAACTGAAACTGGTGGAAGAAGGAGCAAAAAATAGTCTGGCATTCCCTACAAGGATCCTACATCAATGGCTGCAGCTGGATAATAGCTCTTTCAGAAGAAACAGTAAAATAACTAGTAGCCATGCCAAAGACACTACTTCTGAAGTTATCAGTTTGCCCCCACCAAGGTGGGACATCAATGAAACTAGATGCCTTGAAAATACTGCTCTAAGGAAACAACCCTGGTTCAAAAATGTGGATTCTAGATTCCATCAGTTTATCCTGTATAAACATTGCAGGTATTTCCCATTGTTGCTTAACCACCCTGAGAAATGCCAGGGAGATGTTCATGTGCTCATAGTGGTCAAGTCCATCATCGAGCAACATGACCGGAGGGAGGCTGTTAGGAAGACTTGGGGCAAGGAAAAGGAGGTAGACGGGAAAAAAATTAGGACGTTGTTCCTCCTTGGGACCACATCTATAGGTAAAGACCACAGGAACCTCCAGAGACTAATTGAACAAGAAGACCAGATTTATGGGGACATCCTACAGTGGGATTTCATGGACACCTTTTTCAACTTGACTCTCAAAGAAGTCCACTTCTTAAAATGGTTTCACATATATTGCCCCAATGTCGAGTTTATTTTCAAAGGGGACGATGATATTTTTGTAAACGCTGAAAATGTGTTGGCTTTCCTGGCCTTCAAAAAGGAAGACCCTTTAGTGCCAAGCTTGTTCGTAGGAGATATTATTGCTCGGGCATTCCCCATCAGGAACAAGAAAAGCAAATATTTTATACCGAAAGAATTGTATGACAAACCCTATCCCATGTACGCCGGGGGAGGGGGCTTTCTCATGGCGTCTTCTCTGGCCCGAAAACTGTTTGTAGCTTCTGAGAAGATACCGTTGTTTCCCATTGATGATGTGTTTTTGGGACTGTGCCTCAAGTCTGTAGGTGTGGGGCCCAAGTCACATCCAGGGTTTAGGACATTTGGAATAAGCAAAAACAAATCTAGTGTAATGAATATGGACCCTTGTTTCTACAAGAGCTTGTTGGTGGTCCACAAACTCAGTTCAGAAGATCTCCTGAAAATGTGGAATGTTGTCCATGATGATAAAATCATCTGTAGTAAAAAATTTCATGTTAACAATGTTACATAGAAAATTACACTGTGTTGGTGACGGGATTAAGGCCATAAGGTACATAGGGAAACATGGGGAATAAAATTGAATTGTATGTCCATATTTTGTCCTAAGTCCTAAGGAAAAACAGAAAAAAAAATATTGGTTCTGCTTTTGGGTTCCAGTCGGTTGAGGGGAAAAAAAGATTTGACAGATACAGATACTGCACTTTATTTAATAAAAACTATGCCTTCTGGTTAAAAAAAAGGACTGATAACGTCAGGGCACTTAATGTATTTTGTCAAATTAATAATATAAATGTTTGTTAATAAAATGTCCAAAATTCATGAATATATAACGGAGATTTGATTTTTTTTTTCCAAAACTTTTATTAAGGGAGAAGACTTGCCGGAAATCCTATGTCTTATATACAGTATATGCTGCAGTATATAGCATTAATCCACTGAACTCACGACACATACAGTATCTGCAGTGTATGTGACCACAGTGTTTAACCCTTTGAGTGCCAAGTGAATTTGTCAAAATGGGTGTGAAGATTGCCAAGCAAACACTTTTATTCATCATAATGACCTGTAATGTTGACCTTATATAGGAAATATAATCTTATATATATTTTTATTTGAATTTATATAACAAATGTGAGTGACACTGGCACTTTTAAAGGATATTGTGCACATCGCTCTCAGGTGTGGGCACTCAAAGGGTTAGTTAAAAATGACAGAGAAGCTCTGCACTCCCCGTATCTATTTTATAGACACTCCAAACTGTATTTCATGTACTATAAACAGAGAAAGTTAGTTACAATGTTCAACTTTTATTAAGTTGACCCCAATGCATCAAAGTATCCCTGTTTATCATATATGTATATAACATTTAAAACATTTTATTCACAAAATAAAACTGATTCAAAGCTTTCAAGTATAGATACAACTCATACCTAGTACCAATGGGTATACAAACATACATAACTGTGTTTTGTAGTATTAGGGGTCTAAGTACTATGGGGTAGATTTATCAAGCTTGGTGAAGTGATAAACTGTCTGTTTTTTATCACCGGCCAATCAGTTCCTACTTGTCATGTTTCAAACCAAGCCTGTAACTTCACAGGTAGGAGCTGATTGGTCGGTGATAAAAACCAGACAGTTTATCACTTCACCGAGCTTGATAAATCTACCCCTAAGTCTTGGGGGTAAATTTACTAAGATGGGAGTTCTAATTCAGATGGGATGTTGCTATCGGCAACCAATCAGAATCTACTTCTTCTTTATTCAGCACATTCTAGAAGATAGCAGATAGCATCTGATTGGTTGCCCAAAGCAACATCCCATCTGATATAGAACTCCCATCTTAGTACATTTCCCCCATGGACAGTGATAAATTGCCAATCAATTCAAACACAGCCTGTAACATAACAGTTAGGAGCTGGTTAGCTGGTACTTTATCTTAGTACACTTTATCACTCACCAAGGCTTAGTACATAGACCCCTTAGTCACTTCATCCACACATTCCATGGAGATGCATGTATTCTCAATGCTTGTGGCTGAAAGCTGCTTTTGTAGCTATTTTTGCTACAAATTCTCTGCATAGACGAGAGACTAAAGATTATAAGCTACTGTTCTACATTAGTAGTGGTTACACGGAATGGCCTCACAGAAGAAGCGGTAGAACCACCGCAATAATGGAGCGGTAATTATGATGCTACTTATATATTGACATATAAGATTGATTCTACCGTTTGATAATATCTGCAGGACCTCTAGATCTTTTCCCCAAAATACTGGTACCTATTGCTTGTAACTCAAACAATCCATAGATTCCAAATTTGTTAGCATTTAAAAATGTCATAAGATGTTTCGTTATTTTATTTAAGAAAAATACAAACATTACATTTAATAAAACTATCCAGTACTTGTGACTTAAGGTGCCCATACACATTACAATTATTGTATACAATATTGTATATAATATTGCATCTCATCGCATATCGGTTTTGCGATGAAATGAGATCTAGTACAAAAAGTATGTACAGCACATACTTTTTGTACTAGATCTCATCTCATCGCAAAACCGATATGCGAAGAGATGCAATATTACATACAATATTGTATACAATAATTGTAACGTGTATGGGCACCTTTATCTGGGCGCCCGATTTTCTTCATCGCACCTAAAAATCGCGTCAAATCGCATCGCATACAATCAGATTGCATGCAATGCGATTTGACGCGATTTGACGCGATTTGCCGCGATTTTAATATGTGAAGGCACCCAGATGCCTGTTTCATATGTGAAATGGCCCCCCAGACCCCGTTTTTAATTGTATCCCCACCCTGATAGCTAAATGCGCCCCATTGTTAACGCCACCCCACTATCAACGCCAACCCGAAGCGTGGCGAGCGCAGCAAGCCTGCGAGGGGCGGCGGTACGCGTCCTCCGACCTTTTCATACCCCCACTATCCACGTCGGCGTGGAGTTGATTTTATATAGTGTGGCGAGCGCAGCGAGCCACCGAGCCCGAAGCGTGGCGAGCGCAGCGAGCCCCGCGAGGGGACGCGGATACCTGTGAAGCCTGCAAGGGGACGCGTATAGCTGTGAAGGTATCCACGTCCCCTCGCGGGGCTCGCTGCGCTCGCCACGCTTCGGGCTCGGTGGCTCGCTGCGCTCGCCACACTATATAAAATCAACTCCACGCCGACGTGGATAGTGGGGGTATGAAAAGGTCGGAGGACGCGTACCGCCGCCCCTCGCGGGCTCGCTGCGCTCGCCACGCTTCGGGTTGGCGTTGATAGTGGGGTGGCGTTAACAATGGGGGGCATTTAGCCATCAGGGTGGGTATACAATTAAAAATGGGGTCTGGGGGGCCATTTCACATATGAAACAGGCATCTGGGTGCCTGAACATATTAAAATCGCATCAAATCGCATCAAATCGCATCGCATGCAATACAATAGCATACAATGCAGCTCGATTTTCTCTTCAAGGGAATTTCAAGGGAAATCGTGTCAAATCGCATGCTTAGGGTACTGGCATACAATTTCAACATCGGGCGCCCAGATAAGTCACAAGTACCTCCAGTAATATAAGTCTATGCTGTTGAGTGATACCATCATATTTATATAATAATGGCTTCCTCTAAATTGTGACACTTGAAGGGGGGCTTTTACTAAAATGGGAAGTTGTATTTCACATGGAATGTTGCTAGGGGCAACCAATCAGAATCTAATTATTTTTTTCTTTAGCACCTTCTAGACGATAATAGATATTATCTGATTGGTTGCCCAAAGCAAATTCCCATCTGAAATAGAACTCCCATCTTGGTAAATTTACACCTTGGAATCAATCATATCTCACCATTCTGAGGAATATCCAATTTAATTTGCTTATGGAACAACCAAATACATACTGGTGGTATTTTTCAGGATTCAGATATTTTGAGTAATGTCCCAATATGTTGCGGACCCTCTGGGAAGTAGAGTAAGGGGTCTATACTGTAAACTGAAGAAAAAAAAAATTCCCAGTGGATTTCTGTAAGTGCAGCACAGAAATTATATTAATATATCTAATGGATCAAAGCTCCCCAATACATAACGTCATCTCTGGATAGCATTATGTCTGCTTGCGCGGGAGAAAAGCAGGGGAGTGACAGGTTTCTTTCTGTTTTTTTCCGAGTGCATTGCTTGAGCAGGCCCTTCAGTACCATTCGGCCCATGTGTTATTCGGGCATCATCCATGTGTGTATGTATAATGGGTGTATGGTCAGTGTTGTAAACGACCGCCTGGGTCCAGGAGAGATGGATCAATCAGAATGACACCAATAGACCAGCGGTCGAAGTGGGGCGGTATACGGGGGTATGCCATACCGCCACTTTAATCTGAAGATAAAAAAAAACAACTTTTTTTTTCCCCTCAGGATGCTCTCTGATCACTCAGCAGCGCATATTGTGCTTTTGTAATACCCCTGTACAACGGGGCAGTCTGGCAGGGGACGTTGATGGACAGGGGGGTGTCCGAAGGTGCGCACTATATTCACTCTTTACTTTTCCATACCCCCACTTCAAAATTTCCATACCCCCACTTCAAAATTTCCACTTCGACCACTGCAATAGACTATATTGTGTTATATACTAGTACATTACATAGAAATGGAGTGTAGATGTCAGTTCTTCCTTTATAACCAGCAGTATAATCATAAATCCCATTTTATTTTATCAGATAACAAATAAAGTTAATGCATAGTACAGAGTAACAATATTTTGCCAGTGAAGGTTTGAAGTTTGAACTGGTCTTTTTGATATTATATATATTAATTAAAAGGCATAGAAGATCTTTGGAGGTAACAGATCTGCAATACATAGTTAACACCTGTCCCAATTTTTAGGGACTGTCAGAGATTTTGGCAACTAAAATGGGGACTCAACCTTATCATAAACAGGCCTGGTTTCTGTAGATTAGTGAAGTGGTGGTGTATCAGGGGCATGTGCTCCAAAACTCATTAAAAGGGTTGTTTGTGATTAGTCTTTGAATGAGTGTAACAACACTGATCACCTGTATCACAGTCAGTACACGTAAAATATTCCTCTGCTTGGCTCTTGGCCACAAGGGGGCAGTGTATTCTATCAGTGATGAGACATTGGTTTTCACATCTGGTGTCTAGATGACAGGACTACTGTACAAGTGAAACATTAATGGTACAGTGTTATTATAAATGTTTCTTGACTGGTCAGATGCTGTTTTCTAGGGGTGGAACATTTACACAGTTTCTTATACACTGTATATTTACACTACTATTGGTGAGGAAATTGCAGGGGAACATTCCAAACAGTGAACCACTACTAATTATGAAATGTCACACATATAAATATGTATTTTATATATATATATATATATATATATATATATATATATATATATATATATATATATATATATATATATATCTCAAAAGGTTTTTGGGGGCAATGGAGCACTGACACCTGCTGTTAATTAGCCCTTCTTGGGGCTTTCTGCTCTCCATATAGCAGGAAAAAAAGTCTGCACTTGTCCTCCTTTGGACCGCTGCTCCCCGCTGTTAGAGTAGGGCCCTATCCAAAGGCACCAGGAAATTTCTAGGAAGAGAGAAAGGGACAGAGGGGTCCCCCAATAGTGCAATATCGTTATTATTTTAAAACATAAATACAAAACAAGTGGACACTCTATGTACACAACTCGTACCGAGTTACTTGTCTGGAGTAGACTGGCTACCACTAGATTCAAAACATTTCCACTGGCAAAACAGCAAACACAGTATCTCTGTCACCGCTACAGTGTGGTTGAACTCACGGGACCTTCTGCTGACAGGCTCGGGGAACGCCGGCATCTCCAGCCGCTGCAGGTTAGCGTTGTTAGCAGTGGCGTAACTATAAATTTTGCTCCCCCCAGCCAAAAAAGTTTCTGGCGCCCCCCCCATGCCCCTTAAACATTACATCACACATCATAATGCCCCTTGCACTATATGCCACATGCCGTCATTAAACTTATACTCCACAAATCTAAATGCACCTTACACTATGACCGGAATTTCATGCCGCCCGAGTTCAGTGCAGTGCGAGATATCCGCTGAATTCTGATGTTTTTTAAAGGGGAATTAACTTACTAGGCATGGTTTGGCATGGTTTTGCCTTGTAAGTTAATTCCCCTTTAAAAAAACATCAGAATTCAGTGGACATCTCGCACTGCACTGAACTCAGGCGAGATGTCCGCTGTCGACGAAGTCGCACTGCCGCCAGAAAAAGGGTGTGACCTCACTGAGAGGGGGAAAGGCTAATTGAGAATAATGCTCCCACAAGCCATGCCTCCCGTTTTCATCACTATGGAGGTATGCTAAGCGCTCTGTGAGCTTCTGGCATGCCCCCAGCCCCTCAGACAGATGCTAATGCATGGACACGCAGACACCGACAAACAGACAGATACTGACAAATGGACAGATCCTAAAACACGGGCGCTGACAAGTTGATACATGGACGCTGACACAGACACATATGTTGACACATGGACACAAAGACGCCTATACATAGGGATACGCTGACACACGGACTGCACATAGAGACACTGATGCTGACAGACGCTGACATCTAGAGACATAACACAGACACTGACACAAATATGCTGACATGTGATGACACAGACACTGAATGCATTGCATCCCACTGTAGAAAACCAGGATTTGAAAGAGTTAACCTTATTGTTGTGTTCAGCTCCTGTGCTGAAGCCTGTAGAAGGGGAGGGCTCTGTAACCGGAGTGTAGAGTGCAGGGGAATAGAAGGCAGCCGCTGGAGCAGGACGGTCAAGAACAGAAAGCAGGGAGAGGGACGATGCTGCAGCTGCCCAGCCTGCGCGGAGGTACGGAGGTTGTGTGTACTGTGTACACAGAAACAGTCCCGAACTTCCTGCCTGTAATGCTGCTGCTGCTGCTGGGAGGAAGGGGGGGAGAGAGACGGAGACAGGACGGACCTCACCTCAGCTCTGCAGGTTAGAGTGAGAGGCTTCCGGCGCCCACGCAGCCCCCGCTCCTCCAAGCAGTGGCGGGGGCTGCCTTACACAAGCTACGCCACTGGTTGTTAGGCTGATAGCTTGTGCTGTATACCAGGGGATTGGGTCATATAACGTATGGCATACTTGCCTACTTTTGAAAACTAGTTTCAGGGAGATTATAGTTGGTAGTAGAATTTTGCACAACGCCCCATTGGAGCATGTCATGCTCCACCAAAAGGGGCCTGTCTAGTTCCATATATGGAGAGATTGTGAACGTGGAACCTAGAAGCGTGGGTGTGTACTGCTACATCTGAGAGGAATCTTTTTTTTTTTTTTTTTTTTTTTTTAATTGAGTCTTTATTTAAAGATTTTTTTTTTTTCCATTGAACAATAAAACAATAGCCATAAGGGTCACAAAAATATTCACCATTATCCAACAACAGTATATCTTCTTTGATATAAGTACACAATATTTTACAATTATGGCATTTAATCCCCCCACCCCTCCCCCTCCCCCCCCCCAACACATACCCCTGACCTAACTTGTCCTCTCTAGCCTTACTTACTAAGATCTTTGTAGTTGCGCTCTAATTGGATTTATCCTTACCAACTATTATTTATATTACGTCTGATACAAATCATTCAAAATTTCAACCACCCAGTTGTTCTTATTTCATACAGCCTGATTCCTAGACTACTTTTGCTCTAGGAGTATTCCAAAATGACCAACCGTGACGAGAGAGAAGCGAAGGGGAACAGAAACCAAAAAAAAATAAATAAATAAATAAATCTAATTAACGTGATATTACACACGTGTATTGTGTGGTTGTGCAAGAAAAATTCTATTGGGCTTGATTAATTTAATTGAGTCCTTTAATACTATACTAGTGTGGCCCTTTTATTGCCCCTCATCCAGGCTGTGAACCCTCTTCCCTCCCCCCCCTCCTTTTACTAACTATTACCGTGCTTTGTCAATTAATTGTCAGTGTTACTTATTGTTGGATCCATGTGATATTATAGAATCTAAAACCTATCAGTGTTATCTGTCTAAGACCCTGTTTGAATAGGGATGTGCCTTGTTTATTGTGTGATATTGAGGTGCTCTCCCAATATCTAAGATCCTATCAGTGTATGGCCCCTCCGTTCTCCCTCCCTTGCATCCCACCCTAATACCACGCGGCTGCCCCTCCTTCCCCTGATTCAAAATTTATTTGCTAACCTGTGTAGACTTATAGTGCTTTTTAAGGTGCTAAACCTATCCCTTCGCTTCTCTCCTGACCTCAATCACTCGTTTCATTCCTGGCTGTAATTTTAAATAGTCTTGAGTGTCTCCATTTACCCCAAATCTTCCCATATTTGACCTGAGCCCCTCTGTAGGCGTATACATATCTCTCATGCTCGCACGTGGTATTAACTAGGTTCATCCATTCGATGATATTTGGGCCCACAGAGGCCATCCAATGCCTAGCAATGATGACTTTCGCTATTGCTGACACATTTATTACCAGATCCTTCCATTCGCCATTTAGCTCATCTCGCTCCCATACCCCCATTACCAAGCTGAGTATTGTCAGGAGACCTCGAGGTACTCCTATCAGAGCCAACTTGTCCGCCACCGCTTCCCAAAACTCCTTGATAACCTGGCAATCCCATAAAAGGTGCAAAAAAGAGCCTACCTCCACCCTACATTTCGGGCAACAATCCGAGTGGGTTCCAGCTATTTTTTTTAGCCTAGCCGGGGTTAGATAGCTCCGATGAAGAATATTGAATTGTACTTGCTGTATACGAATTGAAGTAGTTGCCCCTGCCGGAGCTGCCAAAGCCCGCCCCCAAACTGTCCCTGTCACCTGCGGGATATCTGCTGCCCACTTGTCCATAAGGACCTGCAAGTCTTCGTCTTGAGTGTATGCGTTCAGAAAACCATATATCCTGGACAATCTCTTACCGCCCAATTGTTTGATAATTTTTTTACAGGGTGATTCTACAATATTGTGTCCAATATTATATTCAATCCCCCCCTCTTCCTGTTGTAACGCACTTCTGACCTGAAGAAATCTGAAAAACATGTGTCTAGGTAAATTAAATTCCATCTGGATTTCATCAAATGATTTGATGTTCCCATTCTTATAAAATTGTCCAATTCCTGTCACCAAATATTTCCCCCATATCTCCATACCCTGTTGATCCTTTATTTCCCCTAGTGCATCCAGGGAGAAAATGGAGGTATCCGGGTCCAACCCCTCATATTTAATCAACTTATGGACCCATCTCCAAATTTTCACCGCTTGCGTTACTATAGGCGGGGGAGATCCTCGCGCATCCATTGACAGCAGCCGCTGAAGTGGAGCTAAATTCCCGACACATCTCATGAGACCAGCCAACTCCACAGTGGCTTCCCCTTCTCGCACCCACGCACATAGATGAACCAGCTGGGCCGCAAAATAATAAACTTTAAAGTTGGGAACCGCCAATCCACCCTTATCTTTATCTCTGCACAGGACATCCATCCTTATTCGAGGGCGCTTATCCCGCCAAATAAACGAAGAGATAATACTGTTAATTTTCTTAAAGTAATCATCTTTTATATAAACTGGAGACTGTTGGAATATGTAAAGCAACCTGGGCAGAACCGACATCTTAATCAGATTTACCCTGCCGATCTGAGAGATTGGGAGTCTTGACCAACAACGACACTTGGCCTTTATATCTTTTATTAACGGCGTGAGATTGTCCAGAATATAATTGGTTGTAACTTCCGAAACCCACACACCCAAATATCTGAATCTGCCCGTGGGCTGCAGGGGAAAACCAGTTAAGTCACCTGCCAAATTATCTCCTACACTCATGAGGTGTGATTTCCCCCAGTTAATTGTAAGGCCCGAAAATTCCCCAAATTCCTGCATACACTCAATAATTCTAGGGATGTCCGCCTCTGGGTCTGCCACACCCACTAACAGATCATCCGCGTACAATGATACCAGGTTCAGGCCTATTCCCGCCCCGGGCCCCACTCCCTCCAGTACCCTTCTCAGCTTGCAAGCCAGCGGTTCGACTGCGACCGCGAAAAGCAGGGGGGAAAGGGGACACCCCTATCGAGTCCCCCTAAAAAGGGGGAACAACGGGGATGTAAACCCATTTATCGACACTCTGGCCTGCGGGTTTTTATAGAGTATTGATATCCACCCTATAAACCGATTCCCGAAGCCAAAAGTCTTAAGGGCAGCCCATAAGTAATTCCATTCAATCGAATCGAAGGCTTTATTCGCATCAAATGATGCAACCGCAACTTTGGCTTTCCTATTCTGAGCAATTTGGATGTACGAAAAGACCCTTCTCAGATTGATCATGGTTGACTTCCCAGCCATAAATCCCGTTTGATCGGGATGTACGATCTTATCAATCACTCTACTTAACCGATTCACCAAGACCTTGGCGTAAATCTTTGCATCTGACGAAATCAGAGAAATAGGCCGATATGAATCAATCTGAGAAGGGTCCTTCCCACTTTTAGGGATCATCATAATCAATGCCTCCGACATCGAGGGGGGAATATTGTCCCCTTCCTCCATTGCCTGAAATAGTTCCAACAGTTGTGGACCCATGATTTTATCATATCGCTGATATACTTCCCCCGGAAGCCCATCTAGTCCCGGAGCTTTATTAATAGGGAGCGATTTAATTGCCTCCATAATCTCACACAGTTCGATAGGGGCCTCTACAGATTCACTGATTTCTCGTGATAACCGAGGCATATCAATTGAATCCAAGTACTCCCCAATTTCCTCCCTCTCTTTGCTTATTTGGGATTGATACACCTTCCCCAGGTGGGACATAAATGCCTGCACAATCTCCGGAGTCTCTGAAATCGTCACCCCCGACTCTAAAGTAATTTTGGGTATTATATTTGATGGCCGCTCTTGTTTTGCCAGGATTGCCATCCATCTACCTGCCCTGTCAGCACTGGCATACCACTGGTGGGCCCCATAGCTTAATCTTCGGCATGTAATCTCTTGTAAGTACTCAAGCCATTCTTTCTGAGCTTGCAGCCAAGCATCCCCATCTTCCTCTCGATTTGACTCCAAATATTTAGTCTCTAGATTGCTCATTTCGGTCTCTAATTCGTTGGCCCTGTCTCTATGCTTTTTTTTTAAGGTTGCTATTTTCTTAATCATGGCACCCCTTAAAAAGGCCTTGAAGGCATCCCACACGATTAATTTTTGTGATGTCCCATTATTTGTATCAAAAAATTCCTGTACAATAACCTCAAGTTCCTCTTGATCCCCCATTTGTGCCAACCAGAAGGGCTGCAATTTCCAGTATTTAAACCCCTGTTCACCCTCCAGATTCAACTGGATTACTACTGGAGAGTGATCAGAGATTCCCTGAGCTTTGTATTCTATTTGGCCGACCTTATTAAGGAGGCCATCTGTTACAAATATCAGGTCTATCCTTGAGAAAGCTTTATATGAAGAAGAAAAGCAGGAGTATTGTTGGCGAAGAGGGTATTTCAACCGCCACGGATCCCACCAACCAATCTCTCTCATAAATTCAGAGAATCTATATCCCTCTTTTACAACTTCCTCCCCTGATCTTCTCCACCTATCTAACAGCGGATCCAGAGCTTTATTAAAATCCCCAAGGCAGATCACCTGACTATCTGGGAACCCAGCAGAAAATTCAACAGCCTCCTTAATAATCTCGTATGAAAAGGGAGGGGGGATATATACAGTCAAAATACATATTCTACATTGATTGATGCGACCCTCTATAAAGATATATCGCCCCCCAGGATCTATCTTGACGGCCCCAGGTTCAAACGCCAGAGACTTTTTAAATAATAATGAAACTCCTCTCGACATTGAGGTGAAAGAGGAGTGGTAGGCTTGCCCTATCCAAGGACGTCTTAGCGAGAGCAATCTATCTCCCCTCAAATGCGTTTCTTGGAGACATATAACATCCGCCTCCATGTTTTTACATTGTTTTAATACTAGGGCCCTTTTAATTCTCCCATTGATCCCTCTCACATTCCACGTTAAAATTTTAACCATATTTTATGACGTTGAACAAATGGCCCGTAACAGTAGGGAACCTCCCAAGCGCATCAGACATATTATTCCAGAAGAGCGAGTTTTTAGACCAGACTAAGGACACACTAACTGACAAACATATACAACAAATACACCCCTCCCCCCACCCCCTCCCTGTATAACCTATCCCATTAGGCATACCTGTTCCCAAATTCAACCCGCTAAGACTTAACCCCGGCTAAGCTAACCCTGTGGAGCAATTAACTAATGACCACTAGAGTGAGCCCCAACCCCCCCCTCTCCCATGCCCGCACTGCCATTTTGCTTATTTACAATTCAATTCATTTTGATTCAACACCCGAATAATACTTGACAGTTAGACACCCCCACCTCCCCGCAACAGATCACACCAGCCGATTATTCCTTTTCCTCTCCCTTTCTCTCCCTCTTCCCTCCCCAGAGGGAAATCACATAATAACGATGAGAAAGGGAAGGAAGGGCAAAAGAGAAAAAAAAAAAAAAAAAACACAAATATACAGCAATCATAAACAAGGGGCAATACCCCGCCATTTCCAATGGACAAAGTCCCCAGCTTGAACTGAATTAAGTTAACACTTGCTTTCTTCCTGGATGATTCTCATCCAACCATTTGGCGGCATCCGCTGGAGAAACAAAAAAAATAGTACTACCATCCACCACTATTCTCAGCTTGGATGGGTAGAACATTGAATAGCTCAAGCCAAGCTCTCTGAGCCTAATTTTAATGTCCCTGTATTTCGCCCTCTCTTTCTGGACATCTAGCAGGAAATCAGGAAAGGTGGCGATTTTTTTTCCGTTATACATACAGTCAGATTTATCCCTGGCTAACCGCAGAATATTGTCCCGATCCTTAAAGTGGAGAATTTTAGCGATCAGGGTTCGAGGCGGGCCACCTGGCACTGGAGGACGGCCTGGGATGCGATGGGCTCGTTCTATGGCAAATTGGGCTGAAAATGCATTACTTCCAAACATTTGAATCAACCAATTTTCCAGAAATTTTTCTGGTTCATTTCCCTCCGCCCTCTCATCAAACCCAATAAAACGAACATTGTTCCGTCGAAGGCGCCCCTCCATATCCGATAATTTCTGACGAATGTCCGTAATCTGACTTGACATTATCTTGACCTGTGAATGTAGGGGTGTAACAGTGTCCTCTAGTGAAGACACCCGATTCTCCACTTCAGTGACCCGCTCGGATGTTTTTTGGACATCATTCCTCAGTAGGGCCATATCTGATTGAACTTGGCTTAATTGATCCCTAAGGCGCGTCTCACAATTATTGACCGCCTCGAGTACTTGTTGGAGAGTTACTTCGGGGGGTTGCTGGATACCACTACTTTTGACCGGGGTTGTCACGGGGGTGTTAGATTGCGAGCTAGACCCTGCCTGGGACTGCGCTCTGGCAAATCTCTCCAATCTAGCTGCCGCTGTATTTTGGCCAGTTTTCCCCATGCTGATGTTATTTTTTTCTCTTCTTTTTTCTTCCCCTCCTCCTCTCCTCCCTAAGCAGCAATCCGGCTACCTGGCCTCTATAGTATCAGACTCCCCCTCCTTCAGCAGTATAGCACAATATTTGAGAAAGTTCGAAAAGTCTTACTCACTGCTGGCGTATCTCTTTGCTGTCCCTTCTGTTCCGGGTAGACGATCACGTCTTACTGCGACCAACAGCCCTCCGACTCTGATGCTGTGTGGTTTTTCAGTCTATCCGCAGCTTTATCCAGCAACTTTATTTTTGCCAGCTGTGTCTTAATCTTATCATTGGCCTCTGACTCTCACCCAGAGGACTTCTTACATCCGCAGTATCACACCCAGCCCGTATTGCTGCTGTATATGTGCTGTCTCTATGGGCAGGGAGCAGGATGGTACATATGTCGACAGCCACAAAGCGCAGCCCACCGCCTGCCTCTCACACAGGCCTGGGCAACGAAAGACTCTCCCCTCTGGCACCTTTTACCACGGCGTGCGTGAGTGAGTGCACTCCCCATCTTCCCATGCCGGCTGCTTGAGAACACGCTCCCTTCCCCGTGAAGGCCCGCCAGCCAAAATATTAGCAATCTCCTACCCGGTGGTTCGGTGCTCCTGGACAGCAGAGTAAGCGCAGAGGGAAGGTGCTGTGTCCCCAGGCGCAGTTAGCGCACATCGGTGAGAGCGGTGTGCGCCTGAAGAACGGGACCTCCGTCGGAGCTCTGACGAGGAGACAGGGAGCGTCCGACGTCATCAGCCAGGGACGCTTCCGGCAGTGCCGCGAGTGCAGCAGCGTCGGCTCTGGCGAGGGAGCCGGGTGCCGGCTGGGCCGGACTCCCCTCGCTGCTCCGTCCAGCATCACACGTGCAGAACAGGCGGCTGTTGGAGGCAGTCGGAGGCAGACGCTGCCTGTATTGGAAAAGCCAGGAGCACCTGGATAAACAGCAAAGCCAGCACATCAAGGTATTGCTGACCCTACAGATCCCTCCAAACAGCAACTCATTTGCCCGTGGCCCAGGGTGGCAGACGGAGCCCGGTCTGAGAGGAATCTTTAAAAAATGACTTATACAAATGTAGATGAGCCCCAAAGCAGTTAGTAAGAGCTACTGTACTTGGTAAAGTGCTGGGAAATGGTGCTGATAATTCAATTCAATGTAAATGTATCTATTTCTCATTCATTTTCCCCCAAAAATGTAACAGTGTAATGTGGGCTAGGTGACATGAGGGAGATTGCTAGACTGATAAGGGAGAGAGGGAGATTGATGCTATTTCAGGGAGTCTCCTGCAGAATGCTACAATATAAGGCTAGATACTACTCACTTCTGAGGTGATGTACCACCAGTGACTACTAGAGTGATCCGAGTCCCATTCACACTATGAAGGGGGGGGGGGGCAGTGTTTAGAGACAGCATCAGCTCCAAGCGCTACCCCCCCTCCTGATGACATGCCGATGCTCCGCCCACCCTCCTATGATGTCAACCACCCAGGTCGTTGTGGCCTTTCAAACATTGCACTTGGGACATGTCCAAATGTGAAAGGGGTAAATGCAACAGCGTGACACCTAATAATGCCATTAGTGAAGGTGTGATGTCACAGAATGGCATGTTAGTAGGAAACCCTCCTGAAAAACAAGGTCGTGTACATCTGGAATGGGATAAGTAAATGCCGTATTCAATTTCCAACATCTGTTCATTGAGTCAACTTTAATAATTAAATTAAATACAAACAGCAATTCAGAAACTGATAACTGATCGATCAACATCTTCCTATAAATGCTAATACAGATATCGATAATCTAAAAAAGTGTTCCACTCTGTCATTTACAATCTGGATACAATGGGAATAATTTCAGAACTGAAATGTCTGGTTGTGTGGGTCATGATTGGAGGATTGTGCTTGTGTTTTCCACAGTTACTATATTCCTTACTTCATATAGTAAAATGCAAGTCATGAGATTTGGACAGATGATAAATATAACATAGCACAAATTCTGGGTAAAGGTTCTTCACTGATACTGTGAAACAACTTGTGCAGGTGTCCTCGTCCTTAGGTTCCGATCGGTCAGCTTTATGCTCACTAATTATAGTCCTGGATCGGGTGCTGTAAAACAAAAATACAGTAAAAACCCTTTATCAGGATTTTTACTGCATTTTTACGTATACAGTAAAGACCCTCTGTAGGGCAGGGCTGCTTAGCAAGCGGGTCTGAATCAGCAGGGCAGCCGAGAGGGGGGGGGGGGGTGAGCAGGTACTAATTACCCAGGCCTGGGCTTGCTGGAGGGGCCCGGCAGGGGCCCTGGTCCGACCCCCCCTTCCCCCTCAGTCCCTACCAGTATCAGCAGCAGCACACATACAGCATGTGCTGTGCTGACAGCAGGCTCATGGGGTGTCTCACTGACAGCGTGAGGACTCATGCGGAGCCTGCTGTCAGCATAGCACATGCTGTAGGTGTGTGCTGCTGCTGCTGCTGCTGCTGAGTTTAGAGTTTTCTTTCACCCTCTCTAAACATTTTGGGGGCGTGGCCTAAGCAAGGAGGTGGCCTCACCTCCAACGCTAAGGTCAAGCCCCCAAAATTTTACCGGGGCCCGGCATTCCTCTCGGCTGCCCTGTGAATCAGGCCCATACTTACCTAAAACATTCCAATAGAGACACGCATGTCAGACGCAGAAGGCCATGTGCTATAAAGGCATATTTCACCGCGTCTGTGAAATAAGCAATAAGTGAATAAAAACAGTTTAAATGCTTCTCTATAGCCAGATAATAGGGGGATTGTGCACTGTTATAGATCCTAGGCTCTGCACTAATGATGATATCATCACTGTAATGCACCAACCCAGCCCAGAAGCAGGGAGATTTCTGGGCTGTCCGTCGAGTCAGGGGATCACCACTGTTCAGGGAGTCTTCCCAGCATTCAGGGAGATTCTGCAAGTATGATAATATTGTTATTCTGCCTTACTCTACTGAAGATGATACTGTTCTCTGACTGTGACAAATTTAATTCTAGGAAATAGCAAACACTGTAATCAGAGTTTTAATACGTGAAATAAAATATTTAGAATACCGTATAACCAGTGCTGGATTAAAGGCCCCCTTACACTTGTTCAACTTATTGTTCAACAAATTGAACCTGATTGACTCGAGATTTATCCTATGTGCAGGAGGATCAATCTCTTGCAATCTCTTGGTTATACCCAATGGCACAGGATTGTGGATTGTGTCCTACAAATCAGGCACATAACATTTTTTCAGACAGGCACATCAGATTTTGTCAGATAAATTGACTCAATCCTATTATGGGGGGGTTCCTGCAAGAGGGTACAGGAGAAAAAGACTGACTGTGTCTTTTCCGGGGCACGCTTTATTATTTAATTAGTGTTAATTGTATTTATTAAAAATGTACTTTTATTTGATATGCCTTAAAACAAGTTGTGCTTAGTGTAGAAAAAGACACCAAAAGTATGTGCTTTGTTATCCAAAAAACATATATACATATATATCGATACTTCGATTTTTGTGCTAAAAATCTAAACAAATATTTGTGCTAAAAATCGAAGTATCCATACTCGGTATTTGTATATACACTCAGGGACACGTGTATTTTTCTACACTAAGCACAACTTGTTTTAAGGCATATCAAATAAAAGTTAATTTTTAATAAATACAATTAACACTAATTAAATAATAAAGAGTGCCCCGGAAAAGACACAGTCAGTCTTTTTCTCCTGTACCCTCGTGCAGGAACCCCCCATAATAGAGTTTTCCTGAACTTGTTATGGGAGCACCACCAACCCTGCGATTGACACTATTACTATCCATGATGCATGTTATGTTGGTTTCAATGAAATGATCTGAGACTAATTTTTCTGATTACGTGCGGACTCACACAAATCCAGTTAAATTGACTCAATCCACCTGAATTGGGTCAAATCTCACAAAATCTCACAAGTGTAAGGGGCCCTTAAGCCTTCGGAGGATCCAGGGCACTTTAGACAGGGAGGCCCCCTCCCACTTGTATTTACTTTCTGCAAACTGCACGGTAGAATATTACAATGTCAAAACACAGAGTAAAGGCAGTATAAACTTGGACAATGGGTAACTGCATAATGGGTGTTTTAACAGGCCGGATCCCGACGTCGGGTAAATGACTGTCGGGATCCCGACTGTCGGGACCCTGTCCGGCACCGTCCCAATACTGCCAGCATTGCTACCCATCCCTTCCTAACACTGCTAGCATTGCTACCTTTCCCTTCCTAACACTGCCAGCATTGCTACCCTTCCCTTCCTACTACTGCCAGCATTGCTACCCTTCCCTTCCCAATACTGCCAGCATTGCTACCCTTCCCTTCCTAATACTACCAGCATTGCTACCCTTCCCTTCCCAATACTGCCAGCATTGCTACTCTTTCCTTCCCAATACTGCCGGCATTGCTACCCCTCCCTTCCTAATACTGCCAGCATTGCTACCCTTCCCTTCCTAATACTGCCAGCATTGCTACCCTTCCCTTCCTAATACTACCAGCATTGCTACCCTTCCCTTCCCAATACTGCCAGCATTGCTACTCTTTCCTTCCCAATACTGCCGGCATTGCTACCCCTCCCTTCCTAATACTGCCAGCATTGCTACCCTTCCCTTCCTAATACTGCCGGCATTGCTACCCCTCCCTTCCTAATACTGCCAGCATTGCTACCCTTCCCTTCCTAATACTGCCAGCATTGCTACCCATCACTTCCTAATACTGTCAGCATTGCTTCCCTTCCCTTCCTAATACTGCCAGCATTGCTACTCTTCCCTTCCCAATACTGCCGGCATTGCTACCCTTCTCTTCCTAATGCTGCCAGAATTGCTACCCTTCCCTTCCTAATACTTCTAGCATTGCTACCCTTCCCTTCCTAACACTGTCAGCATTGCTACCCTTCCCATATAATACTGACAGCATTGCTACCCTTCCCTTCTCAATACTGTCAGCATTGCTACCCTTCCCTTCCTAATATGCCAGCATTGCTACCCTTCCCTTCCTAATACTGCCAGCATTGCTACCCTTCCCTTACTAATATGCCAGCATTGCTACCCTTCCCTTCCCAATACTGCTAGCATTGCTACCCTTCCCTTACTAATATGCCAGTATTGCTATCCTTCACTTCCTAATACTGCCAGCATTGCTACCCTTCCCTTACTAATATGCCAGCATTGCTACCCTTCCCTTCCTAATACAGCCAGCATTGCTACCCTTTCCTTCAGGGCCAGCGCTACCCATTCAGCAGCTCCTGCAAAGCAGGCAGGCGCCATGCTGAAAAGGCGCTGTCTCCCTCCCTGCTCTGCTAAAGCTGCCTCAGCCCTCACTCTCATTGCCTCTTGCACGCCGCCCGCAGCGCCTGTCTGACAGCAGGCGGGCGGCAGTATAAAGAGCTGCTCCCTGCACCACGAGTGCACACAGACTGCATGCCGTCCTCAGCGCCTGTCTGACAGTGGGCGGGCGGGCGGCAGTATAAAGAGCTGCTCCCTGCACCACGAGTGCACACAGCCTGCACGCTGCCCTCAGTGCCTGTCTGACAGCGGGCGGCAGTATGGAGAGGCTGAGCAGCTCCCTGCACCGCACACACACTCTCCTCCTCCTGTGACCTGCCCCCTCTTCCTCACGGACACTTGCGCTGAGGCATGTAGCGCTGTCTGTGAATGCCTGGATGACATTTCATGTCCGGTTCCGCCCCCTACCCATTGCTCCCTGCACCTGTCAGCTGTCAATCAAATGATGAACAGACAGCAGCGCCGCCTCCCCTTCCTTCCCTCTTCTCAGTGTGCTGTGCCAGTGCCACTGCCAGTCCTCAACACTCCGCACCCTCTATCTCCTCCCCTCTTCTTCCATCTCCTCCTTCTCTCCCCTCAGTCACGAGAGGGGTGTAATGGCAGCCTCAGTGTCCTGCCTACGCAGATAGAAGAGGAGGGACTGCACAAGAGTTAAACAGCAAAATAACAGTGAGTCTTTTATTATACATGTTAATAACACATTTTTTTAATAATTGTAGATTTTTTTTATATTAATTTAGACACTTTTTAAATAATGGGCTGGGTTTAAAAATAGCAGCGTGCGATGCGATGTGCGCTCCCATGGGCATAGCATCACACAGTAAAAAAAGTATCTGCTGCACATACTTTTTGTACTGCTTTTGATCATGCCGTGCAATGCGATGCGATCTAGCCCATAACGATTATCGCAGCGTGTATGGGCACCTTTAGTGCCTGCAACATTTTGGGGACACGGCACGGAGATGGTGTATGCATACATGTACATGCAACCGAGATCCTCCAAAGGATTGCATGTTGCATACGCTGCCATAATCGGGCTGCAGCTTGTTGTGGCAATGTGAAAGGGCGCAAAATTTATGGTTTGCAGGAGGGCGCCGGACACCCTAGCACCGGCCCTGCTTCCCTTACTAATATTCCAGCATTGCTACCCTTCCCTTACTAATACTGCCTGCATTGCTACCCTTCCCTTACTAATATGCCAGCATTGCTACCCTTCCCTTCCTAATACAGCCAGAATTGCTACCCTTCCCTTCCTAATACAGCCAGAATTGCTACCCTTCCCTTACTAATACTACCAGCATTGCTACCCTTCCCTTACTAATATTCAAGCATTGCTACCCTTCTCTTCCTAATACTGCCAGCATTGCTACCCTTCCCTTCCTAATACTGCCAGCATTGCTACACTTCCCTTACCAATACTGCCAGCATTGCTACCCTTCCCTTACTAATATTCTACCATTGCTACCCTTCTCTTCCTAATACTGCCAGCATTGCTACCCTTCCCTTCCTAATATTCCAGCATTGCTACCCTTCCCTTCCTAATACTGCCAGCATTGCTACCCTTCCCTTACTTATATTCCAGCATTGCTACGCTTCTCTTTCTAACACTCCCAGCATTGCTACCCTTCCCTTCCTAACACTCCCAGCATTGCTACCCTTCCCTTCCTAAAACTGCCAGCATTGCTACCCTTCCCTTCCTAATACTGCCAGCATTGCTACCCCTCCCTTACTAATATTCCAGCATTGCTACCCTTCCCTTCCTAATACTCACAGCATTGCTACCCTTCCCTTCCTAATACTGCCAGCATTGCTACCCTTCCTAATACTGCCAGCATTGACACCCTTCCCTTCCTAATACCAATATTACTACCCATCCTATGGAGCTCTCTGTATAAGCAGCAGGAATGTAAAGCAGGTTTGGTATAGAACTACAGACGGAATGAGGAATTGGCAAAAAGAAACCAACCTGAAAATGGTCTTCCGTAAACTATCTATTCCAAAGTTACAATTACTGTCATTTGGTCCAAGAGGAAAAGGTGTGTGCTGCTCCGCGTGGGGCACATACCTAGTACTCTTGAACAATCCCTATTCCCTAAAGTCATCCCTTCATTGCTGCGCTGCATCCCTTGGCCTCAAACCAGTCCTGCAAGTTGGTGGCTGTCAAACCATTGCACTAACCCACTAAATTGGCAGAATTGTGACTTGTGTCTGTAATACCTTAGGCTTTTTATTAGTTCTGGGAGACGTTGCCTCAGAGTTCTGTGACCTGTAGGAAACTTAATCTTGTGGTTTCATGCCTTTGTACAGAACTCCTTGGTGGCTTTTAATATCCATGCAAACTACAGTTCAGGTGACGTTATCCCATATAAAAATAAAAGGTAAACATTAAAAGACTCTTTGTCACACGTCACAGATGTAACAGGAAATAAATGATAACATACAAGGGTTCTTTGTACGAGTCTGACTTTCTAAGGGAGCTAATGTCCATCGGGACTGACATCACAAATGGGCGGGCGCCCACTGAGCTGTCAATAACCGACGGCTACCGGCCCTGCTGTACAGGTGGCCGGTGGATCGACGATATTTCTCTAGTTATATTGGGCATCAGCTGTGCTGCAGTGCCGACACAATATATCTGTGAACGATATCGTTCATACACACTGGCCGATGGTGCATCGATATGTAAGCCATTCATGGGTTAAGTGGGAACTCAGTTCCGCTTCCTACCGCCCTAAAGCTCAGTTGTCACTCACAAACACTCACAATCACCTTTCCCCACAAGGGCTTCATTGAGCACTTTAGCTGCAGCCAACCTACCACGTGCTCCACCTTCGCAGCGTCCAGGCTGTGGATCTTAGCTGGATGACAGCTTCGGCTGGGTGGCACCACTTACTGTAGCAGCTTTATCAACAGGCTGCTCCTCCTTTCTCCTGGCTGAGCTGCGGCTTCAATTCCCAATCAGCTGTGCTAGGCTCCAGGTTCGGTCGGAGCAGCGACAGCCGGAGCATTCACAAAACCAAGGCTGCCCCCAGTAATGTTGGGGCCCGGGACTGACCTTCAGCCCGGGCCCCCATCTCCCCCTCCCCCTCGCGTGCCAGCACCCCGCCTCCCCCTAACCCCCTGAATTACTATTACTTACCAGCAGTGGCGGCGGCGCAACATCTCCCAGGCTCAAGCAGCGGCAGTGTAGCATCTTCTCCCTCCTTCATGTCGGGAGTCGGGACTCGGAGCATTCACTGCACAGTGCAGCCTGTAGAGCGCCGAGACCCTCTGTATCCTAGGCTTGGCGCTCTGCAGGCTGCACTGTGTATTGTGCGTGCCTGGCCGTCTGCGCCGGGTTGGGGATGCATTGTGCACGTGCGGGGGTGGTGCCGTGCTACTGTGGGCATGTGCCTGGGCCCCTCCACATGCTGGGGCCCGGGAAAGCTGTACCCCTGGCACCCCCCTGTCGGCAGCCCTGCACAAAACAATGGCCTCCTCCACACAAAGCAGCTGACATCGGGGCTCTGTAGCCACCATTAGCAGTCGGCAAGGGTAAGTAGCAGTTCAGCTGCTCTGGGTACTGAATCACCGATGTGCACTGTAATGAGTCAGGCAGTGCTTTCTCTCATTGGATGTGCTGTTTCATCGGGTCTGACAGCGCAGGGCTTAGGATGAAAGGGGCTAAGTGCCGCAGGGGCCTATGGTACACTGCCCCACCAATGTTTTTTCATATGACTTATGTACATGTCACTGCCACCAATGAATATAAGCATCAACTATGGCTATATATTAGATTTCACAGAGACATATCACCTTTTGCAATTTTACCCACTGTAATATATCAAAATGTACACATTTGTTAACTCTATTTTTATATTAACCATAAATTATTAATTATTCATTTATAATTTCCATTTTCGCAGTTCTCTTTATACTTATATCATTCATACTCTTTTATGTTTATTACTTGTATTCTTTTTATAGGGTTACATTTATATCATATACATTATATATTTGGGGTTTAATAAATATTAATTAGTTGCCCCTAGCAACTGGACTCTGACATCAACTTGTCAGCTGAGGCTGGAGGGGGAGAGAGAGCATATGCTGTGGCACCACAGCCCAAGTAGTGGAGATGGGGAGCTGGTGTTGCGGGGGGCACATGCAGAACCCGGTAAGCATTGTCAGCTCGGCAGGGGGGAGAAAGCAAGAGCAAAACATTGAACATCTTAAAAAGGCGGAGTTAGGGGTGTGGCTTCTGCACAGTGGGAGGTGCTAGGGTGTGGCTCCCAAGGGTGGGTGTAGAGAGGGGAGTTCCACCACCTCCCTTGGACCACTTTAAGCACTGAGGCCATTCAATTGAACGACTGATATATCGGCCAGTGTGTACACACCTAACAGTACAAGCAATGTGTGAAAACACATTTGTGTGCCCAAACCAGTTTGATCACAGTTTTTTATGGCTAAACTGAGTACTTTATGGGTGCACATACTGGGTATGCACGCCCAATTGGGGAGACAATTAAATAGTACTGGTGGGCACCCACAAAACAATTGAATCTACCTACTAGTTTGGGGTCTGTTTTCCAGTGCACAGCCAGTAGCTATATACTCAATGATGCTCTTCCCGGGCCTTCTAGTCGAAGCGATAATTAGGATGATGGGGACTAATGGTTTTACAGCCTCTCTATGTCAGTGGTTCGTGTATAATGGTAAGGTGCCCATAAAGGCACATTTCAGTATAGTAAACTAATGATGGAAACATTTTTTTATAAATAATATATGTTTGTTACATTAACTATGAGTGAAATTAAATTCCACAAACCCTTTAAATTCAGCAAAAATACTATGTAGTTCCTTGGAAGATCTTAATTTCTGTTTCCGCCGACGCCCTGGATAGGGTCGGATTGTGAGCCACATGGGCTGGGGCTGAAAAAGTTGAAAGACTTATATTAAGTAGAAGAGCTGTGGCTGGTGTTGCGTGGGTGTGGCCAGTGTTATGTGGGTGTGTCCACCCCTACACTACCTGCCCCAATGTTTACCTCAATATGTAATAATGCACATACATACTTTGTTTCCTCTGCTGGGTACTTCAGGGGCGGGGCCTGGCTCTGAAATCATCAAACCCCACCCCCACTTTTGCAAAGATTGTCATTTTAATCTCATCCCTCTCCTGCAGACCCTCAATTGTTGGTAATTATTGCTCCATCCTTCCTACTTCACTAGGATGTGGGTGGGTTTTGGGAGATTTGCCTGCTCGGGAGACTACCCAAACAATTGTGAGTCTTCACAAGTCATTGTGAGAAAAATAGAAATACAATTTTAATATATTTAATATATGTGCGAATGAGTGGCTGGTCATCATCATGCTATCATCCTTTGGGGCACTGAGAGGTCATCTGGGGCCCCGGTAAAATGGAGGGGGCATTGCCACTGGGTGGGGCATGGTCACGCACCCATGACAAAAAAATGAACGAGTCTTCCCAGCTCAACACAAAGCACTGTGCTGAGCTGGGGAGAGAGGCTGTGCTGCAGTGGCAGACTATCATCTCTATCCCCACTGTCCGGCTCCCTGCAACGGGGGGGGGGGTGCAGACCTGGTCCCCTCCAGAAGACCCGGGTCGGTGTAAACAGTACTCGCTCCCCCCCTCTCTCTACACTACTGATCATGATGCACTTGGGCCTATTTTTATGTGGAAGTTTTGAGCTGTGGTTCCATCTGCCCCATTAATATTCTGACCATGGCTCCTGACCAACATAAGGCCTCCGCACTGCTCTTCTACCCTAGGACAACGGTAGTGTGACCTTGCATTACCGGAGCGCTCTGTCCTGCATCATTCTCCTGACCGCACCCACAGCGACAGCACAGAGAGATATTTTTTTATTCAGTTGGACAGAACTGTTCCAGTGACAGCAGATACAATGACGGCATACTGTGTGACACGTGGAAGGCTGGAATAGATGAACACAATTTAATTCTTTCTAATCTCTACTGTATTAGCAGTGCCTGAGATCTGGGTAAATAGTCAAGTTAAACATGGAAAGGAAGCAAAGGTGACACCCTCAATAAACTAGTTTTGTTATAGTCCAAAATCATGTCATTTCCTTTGTGAATTCTTCTTCTGGAGAGATTTTCCTTTTGTACACACAATTTACATAAGTGACAGAAACTCTGAAGCCAAAATAAACTGCAAAAAAATTCTTACAAGTTTAAACATGTTAAAACGTTTAACTATTTAACCTACTGAGTCCTATTCAGTACAGATCTTATACAGGTGTTTATTTATTATTTATTTACAGTTTCTTATATAGCGCAGCATATTCTGTTGCGTTTTACAATTGGAAACATCAGTGATTAAACAAACTGGGTAGATACAAACCGACATGGAGGTTGGAGGGCAGTGACGTGCGGTGAGGTTAGTGGTTGGTGAGGCACTGGCTTGGTGGAACCAGCGCCAACAGGCTCTGTGGGGAGCGCTGGGTCTGGGTTGCTTCTGCGACAGGCAGGTGTGGGAGCTGCCGCCTGCATAAGCAGCAGAGACCGCAGAGCAGCTCTTGCCTGTCAAGTCAGAGGCAACCAGGACTCAGCGCTCCCCACAGAGCCCATTAGTGCTGGCTCCACCAAGCCAGCACTAGATTGCACTTAATAGCCAATGTATCATAATTAGGCCCCATGGTGTCCCAGTTATGCTATCCTATAGGCCCTGACTGTGTGCAAGCTGACTCTGTACTGAGCATGGTAGTGACAATGTGGAAAGACTGTCACTGTCTACTTGAAGGGGTACATTGAGGCAGTCTGCTGCCCTGCTGTGCTATAACCTAATGGCCACATTCTGGCTGGGGACATAGTAGTAGAACAGGGTACCTGTCTTTAGTTTCCAACTCCAGCTATTCACCTCTCTCTTGTGGCTCCTGGTCACACTGCCTGTCCCCTCACTCACCGGAGGCTTGCTGTGCAGCTCTACCACCTCCATGGTGTGTTGGTCGCTGCACCCTCTAGTATGGCGCTGGACTGGGGGCATGAAAAGTAACTATTCTGGCGGGAGCGACTTGACCCTGCGCTCACACCATCTCCTGCAAAACTGACAGGTGCGTCCGCTCCCCGTCCCAGCTGCTCCCTTCTGATCTCTGCCCGCTGCGGCTGCTACGCTCACTCCCCTTGCCTCCTGCTCTGTCCTCTCCTCTGGCACTGAACAGGGAGGAGGGTGCCAGCAGCGACATGACTAACGGCTCCAGCGGGTAATTGCATTGAGGAGGAAGAAGCAAGCGTGGAGCCAGCGGGCAGCATTTGAACTGGTGCCCAGCGTCACAGGAGCAAATAGCGGACCTTTGCCTGTAGAAACGGCACCTGTAGAGGTGCCTCAGTGACAGCTAGGGATGTGCTTTCTGCCTATATGAAAGCACGCCACTGGCACTGAGGCAGATGTGATTGCCCAATCACATCTGCCTCAGCGATAGGGGCGTACTTTCATATAGGCAGAAAGCACGTCCCTGTCACTGAGGCACCTCTACAGGTGCCGTTTCTACAGCTTTTTTTAATGACCTTTTACAGCCCGTGCTCAGTCCCGCCTGCTGCCCGCCCCCTATTTCTAAATCCTTAACATTGTCATAGGGAGGCACCACACTTGGTGCCTCCTAAGTCAGTAAAACAGTTAAAGGGGGGTGAAAATGTTAATAATAATAAAAAATAACATACACTTATGACATAATATGTGTCATAAGTATTAGCTTTGTATTATTTTATTATTTATTTCATTAATGACAGGGGAGGCACTGCCTCCCCTGCCTCCCCTGACTGCACGTCCCTGTTGGAGGGACCTGCTCGCAAGCTTACAATCTATAGGAGTTTATTACTAAGGGCCCGATTCAGACTCAATCGCTGGGCTGCGAATTTGCAGACCGAGCGATTATCGAACAACCGCGCATATGCATGGTCCGCAATGCGCATTCGTGAGCCGTCCTTGCGATCACAGCCAGCGATGGCTAGCAAGTTTGCAAGTTGGTTAGCAGGCATTGGAGGGCGTAACTTCTGACTTCTGAGTGCCCCGGAAAATGCAGCACGTTGGGAGGGAGGGCCGCTGACATCAGAAGCAGCCTCCTTCTCCCCACGGCCATCGCAGCACTGAGTTAGTGTTGGCTTACTTGGTGATGCAAACAGAGGGGAAAACCATTCAATGATGGCAGGGCCATCTTAACGTATGGGCTCAATGGGCAGCTGCCCAAGGGCCCCCCAGTTCTAGGGGCCTTTGAGCTGGGGCAGATTGGGTTGCGGGCATCTGCCTCCTGAGCTTCTTGTGAGGCAGGTAGGGATTGCGGCCTGGTCGCCGTGATTGGGAATCACACACAAACAATACGACCAGGCAGTATTATATTCCTGCTTCCCAGCCTGCAGCCAGACAGTGAATGGCTGTTAGCATGCTGATTGTTAAATGGCTGGAGCTAACCACCAGAGTGCTGATAGCCATTCACTGTATGGAACAAGTGGAGAGATGGCGTGGGACCACAAGGGCATTGTATTATATTTTTTGTTTACATTTTTCCCGAGAATGGATGTGGAGGGGACCCAAAGGTGAATGATTGTGAACAGTTTTCCCTGTAAGCTAGGGATGGCCATCGACCATCGATGATTCGAAATCATCGATGGTTCATGGCCGATGTCGAATACTTTAGCCATCGATGAGGGAGAACCAGATGGTTTCCCTCCATCGATGGAACAGAAAAACGATGTTTCGCTTTTTTAAGTGCCGGCCGGAACACGGAGCATAGCTCCGCCCCCGACACCCGCGAAGCCCCGCCCCCGTGTTTTGATTGGCCCACAGGCCAATCAAACAAACACAATGGATGACCATCGATATGTAAAAATATCAATGGTCATCCATAGCATAGTTTAGCACTATCGATGGCCAGTTGCAGAATTGCCATCGATGGCAACAATCGATGGCAATGGCAACGATGGCCATCCCTACCGTAAGCCGCACACATGGGCATGCGCAGGGGTGGAATGTGGAGGCGTTTACCTGAACGATGGGCTCTGCAATCCAGTCCGAATCAGGCCCTAAGAGGGAAATTCAATTGTTGGTGGAGGGTGCAAATTCGGGTAGCCATAACGTTTAAAAGCGGTCAACGTCATTCCTTCTTGCCTTGGCCAATTTGCATCCTGATTCACACAAAAGTACTGTCAAGATCGGCGGGATTTGAGGACCCACCTCAGGGAGTTGCTCTGGTGGAGATTGGCCTCGAGGCCCCAGGAACTTGGCCGGCTGTATATAAGGCCTCTGCATAAATTGGGGCTGTGGGTTTTAGCGGAGACTCCGAGGTGAGGGCGCGGAGTCTAACTGCCCAGCGGTCTTCTCCAGGGACCCCCGCAAGGGGATTTGGTTTTCGCTGCGTCTGGACAGCAGGTCGCGGCCCCTCACCCGGAGCACCCACGATAGCCCGGTAGGAGCAAACTTGGAGGCGTTTGCTGTAACAGGTATTTCAGGACGAGACGGGATGACAGGGGAACCGGAGTAGATGCAGAGCAGGAATGGTATATGAGGCACGGAAACCGGGAATGCTGACAGGAAGAAGTGACGACTTGACCGGAGTAATAACTGGAACTGAACGGGCCTACTTGGCTTGAAAGAATAACTATAACGTAAATGGCCGACTTGGCTTTAAACTGAAGAAAGTGATGACTTGTCCAAAAAGCAACTGTAACATAAAGGTGCCGACTTGGCTTGACTGGAAGTGACGACTTGACCGGAGTAAACGGAGCAGAGACGGATCAGGGCAGGAGGAACGACACAGGACGGAGACAAATACTTGGGACTAGGGAGCTGGATCCAGAGAAGTACAGGGAGCGCAGTACCATGCAAGGACACTGGAGGCTACTGAATACTTTGGAGTTGTTCCAGCACTGAGGCACGGTGTCTGCTGGGATTTATACCCAGCCTAGTGCTACAGACCCGGCCCCCTGGTGGCTGAGGTGATAAATACAAGTCCGGCCAGCACGTCACGTGACGTCACCAAGATGGCGGCGCCTACAGCCGGGAGCCAGCGTCCGTGTCGGCACTGGACCCACCGACCGACCTGGCGCCCCCATGCCCCCCGCTCCTGCCTGCAGCCCAGCACCACAGCGGCGCCAGGACCGAAGGACAAGACGGAGTGAGTAGGCGGCGCCGGTCCTGGCGCCGCTGCACGGCGTGACAGTACCCCCCCTTTTAGGAGTGGCCACAGGACACTTTGCTGGATTTCGGAGGAAAAAACTTTTTACCAGTGCTGGAGCATGGACATCTTCCGCGGAGACCCATGACCTCTCCTCTGGACCATACCCTTTCCAGTCTACCAAGAACTGAAGCTTGTTCCTCACCTGTCGGGCGTCCAGGATTTTCCTAATCTCGAACTCCACCCCATTCTTGGATTTCACTGATATGGGTCTCGGGGACTTTTTTCGGAACTGATTCAGAATCAGGGGTTTGAGCAAGGAAACGTGGAAGGTATCCGAGATCCTTAACGAAGAGGGAAGTTTAAGCCGGACTGCAACAGGGTTAATTATTTTTACAATGGGATAGGGACCTATGAAACGAGGTGCCAACTTCATAGTAGGGACTTTAAGCCGAAGGTTCCGGGTAGATAACCAAACCCGGTCCCCAATATGGTAGGCTGGAGCAGCTGTGCGCCGGCGGTCCGCGAATCTCTTGTATCTAACTGAGGCTTTCCGAAGAGCCAAATGGACATCTCTCCAGATATTGGAGTAAAAGCGTAGTGAGGTATTTACTGCAGGCAGATCACTAGCCGGTAAAGAAGGGAAGTCAGGTACTCGAGGGTGCCTTCCATAGACTATAGAAAACGGAGTAGACTGAGTAGAGCTGTGGTATGCATTATTATGGGCGAACTCTGCCCAAGGCAGCAGTTCCGTCCAATTATCTTGTGATGAAGATAAGTACAGCCGGAGAAAAGTCTCAAGGTCCTGGTTGACCCTCTCCGTCTGCCCGTTGGTCTGTGGGTGGTAAGCTGTAGAGAATTTAAGACGAATATGGAAGGCCGAGCTTAAGGCTCTCCAAAATCTCGCCACGAATTGTACCCCGCGGTCTGAAATAATCTCCTCGGGAAGGCCATGGAGCCGGAAGATATGTGCGATGAATAAACGGGACAAAGTAGGAGCACTAGGTAGACCCTTGAGGGGTATAAAGTGGGCCATCTTAGAAAAGCGGTCTATTACCACCCAAATGGTATTATATCCATTGGAGGAGGGCAAATCTGTGACGAAATCCATAGCGAGATGAGACCAAGGTCGAACCGGAATGGATAGTGGTCGCAACTCTCCTACTGGGGCTTGACGAGGAGTCTTATGCTGGGCACACGTTGGACATGATGTAACATAAGACAGAATATCTTTCCGCATGGAAGGCCACCAATAGGAGCGTCGTAAAAACTCAAAAGTCTTCTGTGATCCTGTGTGACCTATATACCGGGACTGATGGGCCCAATAAAGCAGTTTCTGCCTTAACTCGGAAGGGACAAAGGTTTTGCCTGGCGGTGGAGATGGAACTCGCGTGAGGGCAAAAACCATGGAATCCAATACTGGTGGAGTGGGAACCTCTTCCTCAGATGGGGAGAAAGATCGAGAAAGGGCATCCGCCTTGGTGTTCTTAGATCCCGGACGGAAGGACAACTTAAATTGGAAGCGGGTGAAGAAAAGTGCCCATCGGGCCAGGCGAGGGTTGAGGCATTGAGCCGACCGGAGGTAAAGCAAATTCTTGTGGTCTGTGTAGACCGTGAAGGGATGCAGCGCCCCTTCCAGCAGGTATCTCCATTCCTCCAAAGCTAACTTTATAGCGAGGAGCTCCTGTTCCCCGATGGGGTAGTTGCGTTCGGCTGGAGAAAATTTTCGAGAAAAGAAACTGCAGGGATGGAGCTTCTCATCTTCCCCATATTGGGAAAGCACAGCCCCAACTGCGTCAGAAGAAGCGTCTACTTCGAGAATAAAGGGGCGCTGTACATCTGGCTGCCGGAGCACAGGAGCGGAGACAAAAGCTTGCTTTAGTTTCTGAAAAGCCTCAAGGGCACTTGGGGACCAACGAGCGGGATTGGCGCCTTTCTTGGTCAGAGCCGTGATGGGTGCCACAATTGAGGAAAAATCTTGTATGAATTTGCGGTAGTAGTTTGAAAAACCTAAGAACCGCTGAATGGCACGGAGAGTCGTTGGCTGCGACCAGTCAAGAATGGCTGCTACCTTTTCGGGGTCCATCTGTAGGCCCTGACCCGAGACTATGTACCCCAGGAAGGGAACAGTTGGTTTCTCGAAGAGGCATTTTTCCAACTTGCAGTACAACTGGTTCGTTCTAAGCCGGCGTAAGACTTCCTTGACTTGGCTACGGTGAGAATTCAGGTCGCGTGAAAAGATTAGAATGTCGTCCAGGTAGACCACCACAGAGTCGTACAATAAGTCACGGAAGATCTCATTTACGAAGTTTTGGAACACAGCTGGAGCATTACATAGACCGAACGGCATTACTAAGTATTCGTAATGACCGTCCCGGGTGTTGAACGCGGTCTTCCACTCATCCCCATCTTGGATTCGGATTAAATTATAGGCACCTCGGAGATCCAGCTTAGAGAAAATGGTCGCTCCCTTAATACGATCAAATAATTCAGGAATGAGTGGCAGAGGGTAACGGTTCTTTATGGTAACCTCGTTGAGACCCCGATAATCGATGCAGGGACGGAGGGTTCCATCTTTTTTTTTTACAAAAAAGAATCCGGCCCCGGCTGGAGAGGTTGAAGGGCGGATGAACCCCTTCTGTAAATTCTCAGAGATGTATTCTGACATCGCCTTGGTTTCGGATAGGGACAGTGGGTAAATGCGTCCTCGAGGAGGGATAGAACCAGGGACCAGATCGATGGGGCAATCCCAACTTCGATGAGGAGGCAACGTATCTGCAGCCTTTTTGTTGAACACATCAGCGAATGATTGGTAGGCCGCAGGGAGGGTCACTAACGGTTTGGGTTCCGAGGTGCATACTGGAACTATTCTGGCTAAACAAGATTTAGAGCAATGAGGACCCCAGGACAGTATCTGCATGGATGACCACACGATGTGCGGACTATGTTTTCTTAGCCATGGAAGACCCAATACAAGAGAAAAGGAGGCCCTGGGAATGATCAGGAATTCGATGAGTTCTCGATGAAGTGCTCCTACGCCCAGGTCTAAGGGAACTGTTAACCTGGTGACCAAGCCGTGGGGAATGGGACTACCATCTACCGCCGTCAGACGTACTGGTGTTTCCAGTTCTCGAGATAGGATCTGATGACACTGAACAAACTCTAAGGAGATGAAATTGGCTGCTGCTCCTGAGTCCAATAGGGCGGAAATAGGAACGTTCTCTGGAAGAAAGAGTTGTACAGGGATCAAGGATTCTAAGCAATTCGGAGAGGTCTTAACCTGTCCTAATCGGGCCTCTCCAGATCCAATTAGGAGCGAAGGTTTCCCGGACGTTTGGTACATTGAGCAATCAAATGACCAGGTTCACCGCAATAGAGACAAAGATTTTCCCGACGTCGCCGCTGTCTCTCCCGGAACCTCAGATCGACCTTATTACAAAGAGAGATGAGTTCGTCCAGGGTCTCTGGGAGTTCACGAGTGGCTAGGTCATCTTTAATCCGGTCAGATAGTCCGCTCCAGAATGCAGAGAATAGTGCTTCGTTATTCCATCTTAATTCTGATGCCAACGTCTGAAACTGTACTACGTACTGGGCCACGGTACGGTTCCCTTGTCGCATGCGGAGGATTTCCATCGCTGAAGAGGATGACCGACCTGGCTCGTCAAAGATACGGCGGAACTGAGAGATGAAATCTCGGTAATTAGACAGCAGTGGGTCGTCTCTCTCCCACAATGGGGAAACCCAGTCCAAGGCAGCTCCGGAAAGTAGAGAAACAATATACGCCACACGGGTCTTGTCGGAGGGGAAATGACCAGGCTGAAGCGTAAAGTGAACGTCACACTGGTTCAGGAATCCCCGACACTGTTTGGGGGTTCCATCGAACTTGCTGGGAGGCGAAAGGTGAAGCTGTCCCGGGGTGGCGGAGAGACTGGCGGCAGATCGAATGGGTTCGGAGGGTGACGGAGAGGGTGACACTGCCTTGGGTAACGAGGTTTGCAGCACGTCCTGGCGATGGGCGATGTCCTGCAGACCCTGGGCTAGCTGTCGTTGGGAATTTTCCAGGCTCTCCAGACGGGCCGCAATCTGCTGGAGCAACTCGGCTCCAATCCCGGGTCCTGAGGCGGCATCCATGTGGCTGGAACAAACTGTCAAGATCGGCGGGATTTGAGGACCCACCTCAGGGAGTTGCTCTGGTGGAGATTGGCCTCGAGGCCCCAGGAACTTGGCCGGCTGTATATAAGGCCTCTGCATAAATTGGGGCTGTGGGTTTTAGCGGAGACTCCGAGGTGAGGGCGCGGAGTCTAACTGCCCAGCGGTCTTCTCCAGGGACCCCCGCAAGGGGATTTGGTTTTCGCTGCGTCTGGACAGCAGGTCGCGGCCCCTCACCCGGAGCACCCACGATAGCCCGGTAGGAGCAAACTTGGAGGCGTTTGCTGTAACAGGTATTTCAGGACGAGACGGGATGACAGGGGAACCGGAGTAGATGCAGAGCAGGAATGGTATATGAGGCACGGAAACCGGGAATGCTGACAGGAAGAAGTGACGACTTGACCGGAGTAATAACTGGAACTGAACGGGCCTACTTGGCTTGAAAGAATAACTATAACGTAAATGGCCGACTTGGCTTTAAACTGAAGAAAGTGACGACTTGTCCAAAAAGCAACTGTAACATAAAGGTGCCGACTTGGCTTGACTGGAAGTGACGACTTGACCGGAGTAAACGGAGCAGAGACGGATCAGGGCAGGAGGAACGACACAGGACGGAGACAAATACTTGGGACTAGGGAGCTGGATCCAGAGAAGTACAGGGAGCGCAGTACCATGCAAGGACACTGGAGGCTACTGAATACTTTGGAGTTGTTCCAGCACTGAGGCACGGTGTCTGCTGGGATTTATACCCAGCCTAGTGCTACAGACCCGGCCCCCTGGTGGCTGAGGTGATAAATACAAGTCCGGCCAGCACGTCACGTGACGTCACCAAGATGGCGGCGCCTACAGCCGGGAGCCAGCGTCCGTGTCGGCACTGGACCCGCCGACCGACCTGGCGCCCCCATGCCCCCCGCTCCTGCCTGCAGCCCAGCACCACAGCGGCGCCAGGACCGAAGGACAAGACGGGGTGAGTAGGCGGCGCCGGTCCTGGCGCCGCTGCACGGCGTGACAAGTGCTCTATATGGGGTAGCAAATACTGTTGTGTGAGATCATGGCTGCTGTACAGTGCGGACTCTGCGGAGGGTGTCACACTGATTCGGCCAGGAGAGATAATCGCTGGTAATTGAATCACCACCTAATTGTTGACTTTGGGCAAAACAAAGTGCATGACACACAATGAAGTCACACAATGACCAGGAGCCAGTTAATAAGGTTCCCAGTATGATTGCAGTGATAACTAGTAGAAGTGAAAAGTTATTTTAGAAAAATAATTTTTTGTAGCACTCGCCCTTCTTCACTACCCTCCCCTCTCACAGTTTCCAGACCACTCGACAGGTCATATATTCTAGGTGACCTAGGTGCACAGGGAGAGTTCATATACTGTCCAAATTTCCAGAGCACAATGGTGATGCTTTGGAAGTGGCAGTTACAACGCCAATTTTTTTTTGTCAGGGCCTGATTCAGACCTGATCACTGCTGTGTGAATGCAGAGCCATGCAATCAGATAGTCGCCACCCAGAGTGAAAACCCACCCTGAGAAAGTCTGCGACTGACTTGTGAAAAATATTGCCACCAGCTGTAAATCCATACACAACTCACTCACCATCTAATGATTGTCCCCGGTCTGTGTGCATAACCCTGACCCTTCTACAACTCTGCGACAGAGACAAGCTGGTGGAAGCCGGAGCTGACATCACACAACCTTCCTGAAATGATTGGGCAGGGGGTGACAGGGAGAGGCAGGGGGAGGCAGATTTGCATGCATTCTGAGATGACTGGTGTAGGTATAATGGGTGCAGTAGTCTGTGTGGTGCACCGTGCACACGAGGTCCCTGGGGGGCCAACACATCACACACCCTGCACCATATAATTATACTTACCACTCTGTTAGCCCGACGCTGGCTGCATAACTGCAAACCTCATTAGGGGCCATATTTCTGGAGACTCTGGCACAAAGCCAAAGACTACTGTTCCGGCAGGGAATAGGTGGCCAACATGAAGCCTGCACGTGGCCCCCTCCTCGCTTACACCGACCCTGTTGTGATAATTATATTTTAACTGTTTACATTCCATTCATATGGCTGTTCCTTATTAGATAGTTGCTTAGTACAACACAGCTGTTCTAGTACCTTACAACATATTGGAAAATGTGACGGGAGTGACAATGAGCAGTATGTTCTTTTCAGGGCCACCAAACTTGCAGACTTGCTGTGCC
Source organism: Crinia signifera (assembly GCF_055691185.1). Lineage (NCBI taxonomy): Eukaryota > Metazoa > Chordata > Amphibia > Anura > Myobatrachidae > Crinia > Crinia signifera. The sequence goes on along the minus strand of NC_139226.1, from coordinate 100,451,683 downwards.
AGAAAGGCCATAGAAAAACAGACTTTTACAGGAGCTTGTAATACCCCATTTACACCAAGGAATAACCCAGGTTGGACCCAGGTCGGACCCAGGTCAGCGTTGGTGTAAAAGGGGTCAACCCAGGTCCAGTAACACTGGTCTCCTACCCAGGTCCTGACCAGGGTTGAACACTGGTTGGACCTGGGTCGTGGGCGGTGTAAATGGTCCCAACCCAGGTTGGGACATCTGGGTAGTGCTGAAAGGATACCAGAAGTGCTGGACGCCTTTCCACAGTGGCAAAAGACAGCAGCCAGGAAGGATACGGGCAGTGCACACAGAAATCATAATTGGATATAGTATAATTTATATTATTATATTTTGGGGGGGGGGGGGAGCACATGGGAGATTCGGTCTGCGGCTGCAGGGGGGAAGGGGCTGGGGAAGCACATGGGTGATGCTGCACTTTTATACAGCTATATATGCTTAAGCAATGAATAAAACTTTTTGAAAAATATTTTACTAAATAAACAAACCAACATTTTTCAATGCTAACTAGTCATGTCTTTTAATTTTTATTTTAAATCATTGAGTGAAAGTTGGATGGCAGTTTATCCTAAATGGACATTTTTAATGTCATCCATAGGGAAAAGCAGTGCTGACCCAGGTTCAGTGTAAACGGCACAGACCTGGGTCTGACCTGGGTCACAGTGCTGTGTAAATGGGCTATGAAGCTGGGTCCAACCCTGGAAACTCCCATGTTCAAAGACCAGGGTGCGACCAGGGATTTTGGTGTAAAAGGGGTATAACTGTGCAGGAGAGCGAAGTAACAGAGGCTAGGGCAGTGGTTCCCAAACTGTGTGCCTAGGCACCCTGGGGTGCCTCAGGACACTTGCAGGGGTGTCTTGGGTTGGTGGACCAGGATCAATGCATATTATTTATGGTCAATGTACCTGGCAAAACCAGTGCTGGTGGCTGCCAATCATAATATATGTGGACAAACAGTAGCAAATCCTGTCTCTCACCAGATAACTGTGACATATAAACACAATGCACTTAATTTAATATTTTTTTTTCTGAATTTCTTGATAAGAAGCATTTGGCCTAGGGGTGCCTTGAAAATATTTTGATGCTGTAGGGCACCGTGATTCAAAAAAGTTTGGGAACCCCTGGGCTAGGGACTTCTCTATTATATATGTGAGAATTATACCCCTTTTACACCAAAAACCCTGGTCCGACCCTGGTCTTTGAACGCTGGAGTTTCCAGGGTCTGACCCTGCTTTATACTGCATTTACACAGCACTTCGACCTGGGTCGGACCTGGGTCTGCACCATTTACACTGGACCTGGGTCAGTACTGCCTTTCCTTGTTGAGATATATATATATATATAGATATCTATAGACATATATCTATATATATATCTATAGATATCTATATATATATATATATATATATATATAGATAGATAGATAGATAGATAGATAGATATATCTATCTATATATATCTATAGATATATATATATAGATAGATATATATATCTATATATATCTATAGATATATATAGATAGATATATATCTATCTATATATATCTATAGATATATATATATATCTATATATATATATATATATAGATATATATACATATATATATCTCTTATATATTTAGCCAGATCTGTCACTCAACCCCTGTGGAGAACGTTCCTGTGTAGAACAGTTTCATGTGTATGACGTTCCACCCCCTTGACATCACCTCCCCCCGCCCAGCCAGGGCTACAGTACACGCCCACCATCCACCATTACTCCACAGCCACCATCCACCATTACTCCTGCACATCCCTACCCTCTGCCAGGACCCCCGCGACCCCCCTCCCGCGATTCGCGTGACCCCCCGCGACCCCCCTTCCTGCGATTTGCGGGACCCCCCCGCGACCCCCCCCGTGAATCACGGGACCCCCCGCGACCCCCCCTCCCGCGATTTGCGGGACCCCCCCGCGCCCCCCCCCGCGACACCCCTCCCGCGAATCGCGGGACCCCCGCGACACCCCCTAACACGAATCGCAGGACCCCCGCGACCCCCCTCCCGCGATTCACGGGACCCCCGTGACCCCCCCCTCCCGCGATTCACGCGACCCCCCTCCCGCGATATGCGGAACCCCCGTGACCCCCCCCTCCCGCGATTCGCGGGACCCCGCACCCCCCCTCCCCCGATTAGCGGGACCCCCGCTTTCCCCCTCCCGCGAGTCGCGGGACCGCCGCGACCCCCCCTCCCGTGATTCGCGGGACCTCCGCGACCCCCCCTCCCGCGATTCGCGGGACCCCCGCAACCCCCCTCCCGCGATTCGCGGGACCCCCCGCGACCACCCCCTCCCGCGATTCGCTGGACCCCCGAGACCACCCCCTCCCGCGAAACGCGGGACCCCCGCAACCCTCCCGCGAATAGCGGGACCCCAGCGACCCCTCCCGCGACCCCCCCTCCCGCGATTCGCAGGACCCCCGCGACCCCCCCTCCCGCGATTCGCGGAACCCCCGTGACCCCCCCTCCCGCGATTCGCTGGACCCCCGCGACCACCCCCTCCCGCGAAACGCGGGACCCCCGCAACCCTCCCGCGAATAGCGGGACCCCAGCGACCCCTCCCGCGACCCCCCCTCCTGCAATTCGCAGGACCCCCGCGACCCCCCCCTCCCGCGATTCGCGGAACCCCCGTGACCCCCCCTCCCGCGATTCGCTGGACCCCCGCGACCACCCCCTCCCGCGAAACGCGGGACCCCCGCAACCCTCCCGCGAATAGCGGGACCCCAGCGACCCCTCCCGCGAGTCGCGGGACCCCCGCGACCCCCCCTCCCGTGAGTCGCGGGACCCCCGCGCCCCCCCTCCCGTGATTCGCGGGACCTCCGCAACCCCCCCTCCCGCGATTCGCGGAACCCCCGCGACCACCCCCTCCCGCGATTCGCGGGACCCCCGCGACCACCCCCTCCAGCGATTCGCTGGACCCCCGCAACCAACCCCTCCGCGCGAAACGCGGGACCCCCGCAACCCACCCGCGAATCGCGGGACCCCAGTGACCCCTCCCTCCCGCGAGCCCCCTCCCGCGATTCGCAGGACCCCTGCATCCTCCCCTCCCGCGATTCGCGGGACCCCTGCGACCCCCCTCCCGGCATTAAAAGGGCCCCCCGCGACCCCCCTCCCGCGATTCACGGCACCCCCCCTACTGCGATTTGCGACCCCCCCTCCCGCAATTCGCGCCGCCCCCTCCTGCGATTCACGGAACCCCCCGTAGCGCCCCCCTCCTGCGATTTGCGGGCCCCCTCGGCACCTCTCGCGATTTGCGACCGCCCCCTAATTCACACATTCGGGGACCCCACCTCCCGCGATTCATGTCCCCCTCACGCAATTCACGGCACCCCCCACACCCCCCTTCCTGCGATTCACAACTCCCCAAGACCCCCCCTCCCGCGATTCACGGAACCCCCTGTAGCGCCCCCCTCCCGCGATTTGCGGGCCCCCTCGGCACCTCTCGCAATTTGCGACCGCCCCGTAATTCACACATTCGGGGACCCCCCCTCCCGTGATTCATGCCCCCCTCACGCAATTCATGGCACCCCCCACACCCCCCTTCCTGCGATTCGCAACCCCCCACGACCCCCCCTCCCGCGATTCATGCCCCCTCCCGCGATTCACGGACCCCCGCACCACCCCCCTGCGCCCACCCTCCCTTGATTCACACCCCCCTCATGCATTTCACGGCAACCCCCCACACCCCCCCTCCTGCGATTCGCAGCCCCCCCACGACCCCCCCTCCTGCGATTCATGACCCCTCCCGTGATTCACGGACCCCCGCACCACCCCCCCTTGACTCACGGCACCCCACGCGCCCCTCCCGCAATTCACGGACCTCCGCAACCCCCCCTCCCGCAATTCACTAACCCCGACAACCCCCCTCCCGCAATTTGCGGACCCCCCTTCCCACGATTCAAGTCCCCCCGCGCCCCCGCCCACGATTTGCGGACCCCCGCCCCCTCCCCCTGTACCACCACAAGCAGGTACCGCCCCTAGGTGGGAAATCCGGCCCTGGCTGCCGCACTACAGGTTTCCCCACTGCCCTCTGCACCAGCGCCACAACTTTTATCAATGTCTTGCCCACATACCACTATTATACAGCCTCCTGCTCTCATGCATGCTCACTCCCTCCCAGTGGGAGGAGACGCTCACCCACTGCCGGGAGCTGCATACTGTCCCCCACCCACCTCCAGTTCTAGGGATGCCCATCGACCATCAATGATTTTCAAATAAGGAGATGGAATACCACGTGGATCCCACTAACTTGCAGCCCAATGGATTATTTGAGAAATTCATGGTATTCATTCTGTCCAGATTCTGTCCAGAAACTGTCTGGGAATTCATGGATCATATCTGGCCTGAATGCACAAAGGTCTTCATGATGACCATCCACAGCTGTTGCTAGGCCTCCTTCTTCCAACCCACCCATCCATTTATCCATCCTGGACATCCTATCCAAAAAGAAGTAGGATAGAGAAAGAGGAGATCATGGTTGTCCCTGATGACATATTTTCATCTATAATAGATGATGTGGAGAGAGAAGACCTTCATATGATGGAACAGGGGCTGCCACCTATTTGGCTTCACCCCAAGGAGCAAGGCTCTGTAGCTCAGGAAGTGTCTATGCCGATCTGATTGGTAGTCTCTGTCTGTTGGTCAACACTCTTCAGGGGATGGCAACACAGAATAACAACAATTATAATAATTTGCCAACTGATAACTAGCCTAATTCCTTGACAACAACAAGGCCCATGTGGCCAGTTTATAATATGACCCCCAGTGTGCAGCCTCCTCTCCCTTATGACACTAATCCAGTAGCCATGTCTGATCCATCACCATGTATGGTCAACCCAGTTTTTGGCCTTCTACATTCTAACATCATAATAACAAAAAACACTTAAAATATTTTCCTTTGTTTATGTTTTTGTGTTGTACATTTTGAAGAGTTTTAGAATTTAGGAGATTTGTAAGTCTAGCTTTTAGCTTAAAGAGCATGTAACTGTTTTTAAGCACTTAACTTTCTTTAACCCCTTCCTGACACAGCCAGTTTTTGCCTTCCTGACAGAGCCCTTTTTTTCAAATCTGACATGTATCACTTAAGTGGGGATAACTTTTTTTTGCTTTAACTTATCCCAGTGATTTTGAGATTGTTTTCTCGTGACACATTGTACTTCAAATTAGTGGTAAATTTGGGTCGATACAGTCTGTGTTTTTTTGTGAAAAATACCAAAATGTCGTAAAAAAATGGAAAATTTAGCAATTTGCAAAATGTTAAATTTTCTGCTTGTGAGACAAATAATCATACCACTCAAAATAGTTAATAACTAACATAGACCATATGTCTACTTTATGTTTCCATCATTATTTCAACTTCCTTTTAATTTTTTTGGACACTAGGAGGCTTACAATATGAATAGCAAATTCTCAAATTTTCAAGAAAATTTCAAACACTGATTTTTTTAGGGACCAGTTCAGTTCTGATGTGACTTTGAGGGACTTGTATGTGAGACACCCCCATAAATGATGCCATTTCAAAAACTGCACCCCTCACAGTATTCAAAACAGCATTTTGGAAGTTTGTTAACCCTTTAGGTGTTTCACAGGAATTAAAACAAAGTGTAGGTGAAATTTCATTTTTTTTGCAGATTTGCAAATTTAATACATTTTTCTAAGGAACACAGTAGATTTTACTAGAGAAATGTGACTAAAAATTGATTCCCCCAATTCTTTTGTTTTCATAAATATCCTATATGTGGCCCTAGTGTGCACGTTGACCAAACCACAGGCTTCATAATAGAAGGAGCACCTACTTGATTTTGGAGCCTCCTTTTTATGAGATTATTTTTTAGGCACCATGTAGGTTTCTAGGCACCATAAGATGCTAAAATTTAGGAACCCCCCACAAGTGACCCCATTTTGCAAACTACACCCCTCAGGGAATTCATCTAGGGGTATAGTGTACATTTCAAACCCCCAGGGGTTTCACCAATTGTGGTACAACTGGGCAGTGAAAATGAAAAATTAAATTTTTTACACAAAAATGCAGTTCTGGCTCAAAATTTTTCATTTTCAGAAGGTATGAAGGAGAAAAAGCACCCCAAAATCTGTGCCCCAATTTCTCCCGAGTACGGCAATGCCTCACATGTGACCAAATAATACCATTTGGGTGCATGGCAGGACTCAGAAGGGAAGGAGTGATTTTTGGATTTTGCAGCTCAGATTCTGGTGGAATGTTGGTGGGTGCTATGTCGCATTAGCAAGACCCCCCAAGCACCAATACAGTGGAACCCCCCCCACAAGTGACCCCATTTTGCAAACTACACCCCTCAGGGAATTCATCTAGGGGTATAGTGTACATTTCAAACCCCCAGGGGTTTCACCAATTTTGATACAACTGGGCAGTGAAAATGAAAAATTACATTTTTTTACACAAAAATGCAGTTCTGGCTCAAAATTTTTCATTTTCAGAAGGTATGAAGGAGAAAAAGCACCCCAAAATCTGTGCCCCAATTTCTCCCGAGTACGGCAATGCCTCACATGTGACCAAAAAATACCATTTGGGTGCATGGCAGGACTCAGAAGGGAAGGAGTGATTTTTGGATTTTGCAGCTCAGATTCTGGTGGAATGTTGGTGGGTGCTATGTCGCATTAGCAAGACCCCCCAAGCACCAATACAGTGGAACCCCCCCACAAGTGACCCCATTTTGCAAACTACACCCCTCAGGGAATTCATCTAGGGGTATAGTGTACATTTCAAACCCCCAGGGGTTTCACCAATTTTGATACAACTGGGCTGTGCAAATGAAAAATTACATTTTTTACACAAAAATGCAGTTCTGGCTCAAAATTTTTCATTTTCACAAGGAATGAAGGAGACAAAGCACCCCAAAATCTGTGCCCCAATTTCTCCCGAGTACGGCAATGCCTCACATGTGACCAAAAAATACCATTTGGGTGCATGGCAGGACTCAGAAGGGAAGGAGTGATTTTTGGATTTTGCAGCACAGATTCTGGTGGAATGTTGGTGGGTGCTATGTCGCATTAGCAAGACCCCCGAAGCACCAATACAGTGGAACCCCCCCACAAATGACCCCATTTTGCAAACTACACCCCCTCAGGGAATTCATCTAGGGGTATAGTGTACATTTCAAACCCCCAGGGGTTTCACCAATTTTGATACAACTGGGCTGTGCAAATGAAAAATTACATTTTTTACACAAAAATGCAGTTCTGGCTCAAAATTTTTCATTTTCAGAAGGTATGAAGGAGAAAAAGCACCCCAAAATCTGTGCCCCAATTTCTCCCGAGTACGGCAATGCCTCATGTGTGACCAAAAAGTGGCAGGACTCAGAAGGGAAGGAGTGATATTTGGATTTTGCAGCACAGATTCTGGTGGAATGTTGGTGGGTGCTATGTCGCATTAGCAAGACCCCCAAAGCACCAATACAGTGGAACCCCCCCACAAATGACCCCATTTTGCAAACTACACCCCTCAGGGAATTCATCTAGGGGTATAGTGTACATTTCAAACCCCCAGGGGTTTCACCAATTTTGATACAACTGGGCAGTGAAAATGAAAAATTACATTTTTTTACACAAAAATGCAGTTCTGGCTCAAAATTTTTCATTTTCAGAAGGTATGAAGGAGAAAAAGCACCCCAAAATCTGTGCCCCAATTTCTCCCGAATACGGCAATGCCTCACATGTGACCAAAAAATACCATTTGGGTGCATGGCAGGACTCAGAAGGGAAGGAGTGATTTTTGGATTTTGCAGCTCAGATTCTGGTGGAATGTTGGTGGGTGCTATGTCGCATTAGCAAGACCCCCCAAGCACCAATACAGTGGAACCCCCCCACAAGTGACCCCATTTTGCAAACTACACCCCTCAGGGAATTCATCTAGGGGTATAGTGTACATTTCAAACCCCCAGGGGTTTCACCAATTTTGATACAACTGGGCTGTGCAAATGAAAAATTACATTTTTTACACAAAAATGCAGTTCTGGCTCAAAATTTTTCATTTTCACAAGGAATGAAGGAGACAAAGCACCCCAAAATCTGTGCCCCAATTTCTCCCGAGTACGGCAATGCCTCACATGTGACCAAAAAATACCATTTGGGTGCATGGCAGGACTCAGAAGAGAAGGAGTGATTTTCTGATTTTGCAGCACAGATTCTGGTGGAATGTTGGTGGGTGCTATGTCGCATTAGCAAGACCCCCAAAGCACCAATACAGTGGATGCCCCCCACAAGTGACCCCACTTTGCAAACTACACCCCTCAGGGAATTCATCTAGGGGTATAGTGTACATTTCAAACCCCCAGGGGTTTCACCAATTTTGATACAACTGGGCAGTGAAAATGAAAAATTACATTTTTTACACAAAAATGCAGTTCTGGCTCAAAATTTTTCATTTTCACAAGGAATGAAGGAGACAAAGCACCCCAAAATCTGTGCCCCAATTTCTCCCGAGTACGGCAATGCCTCACATGTGACCAAAAAATACCATTTGGGTGCATGGCAGGACTCAGAAGGGAAGGAGTGATTTTTGGATTTTGCAGCACAGATTCTGGTGGAATGTTGGTGGGTGCTATGTCGCATTAGCAAGACCCCCGAAGCACCAATACAGTGGAACCCCCCCACAAATGACCCCATTTTGCAAACTACACCCCTCAGGGAATTCATCTAGGGGTATAGTGTACATTTCAAACCCCCAGGGGTTTCACCAATTTTGATACAACTGGGCTGTGCAAATGAAAAATTACATTTTTTACACAAAAATGCAGTTCTGGCTCAAAATTTTTCATTTTCAGAAGGTATGAAGGAGAAAAAGCACCCCGAAATCTGTGCCCCAATTTCTCCCGAGTACGGCAATGCCTCATGTGTGACCAAAAAGTGGCAGGACTCAGAAGGGAAGGAGTGATATTTGGATTTTGCAGCACAGATTCTGGTGGAATGTTGGTGGGTGCTATGTCGCATTAGCAAGACCCCCAAAGCACCAATACAGTGGAACCCCCCCACAAATGACCCCATTTTGCAAACTACACCCCTCAGGGAATTCATCTAGGGGTATAGTGTACATTTCAAACCCCCAGGGGTTTCACCAATTTTGATACAACTGGGCAGTGAAAATGAAAAATTACATTTTTTTACACAAAAATGCAGTTCTGGCTCAAAATTTTTCATTTTCACAAGGAATGAAGGAGACAAAGCACCCCAAAATCTGTGCCCCAATTTCTCCCGAGTACGGCAATGCCTCACATGTGACCAAAAAATACCAGTTGGGTGCATGGCAGGACTCAGAAGGGAAGGAGTGATTTTTGGATTTTGCGGCTCAGATTCTGGTGGAATGAATGGTGGGTGCTATGTGGCATTAGCAAGACCCCCGAAGCACGGTGAAATTATGAACCTAATAATCCATAGATGTGTGGTATATTTTAAAACACTCCTTTATACATAGGCCGGGTTTGTCGGGGCAAGTGTCACACTGGAAAATAGTTTGCTTTCTTATTCCCTTTTTATAGCAAACTTTGCACCTTTTTTGTGTCCTGCCCTTTTTTCCAGTGGAGGGGATTTCATCAGGAAAATGCTGCCCTGGTACAATACGGGGGCCAGTACTAGAAGTACTGGGGCCCTCTGCCTGCTGGTTCCCAAATATTAGGCCCTTTATGACTTCCTCTTGAAAGTGCATAAATGTCCCCCTCTGGCTGGTAGAACGGAATAGCACGTAAGCGTTATACAGTGCCATCTGGATGATATACACAGCCAGCTTCTTGTACCAGATTTTTGTTTTCCGCAGGGCACTGTACGGCTTCAGTACCTGATCTGAAAGATCCACTCCGCCCATGTACCTATTGTAATCCAGGATACAATTAGGTTTTGAGGTGTGGGTACTGGTACCTCGTACAGGGACGGAGGTGGTACTGTCTCCGTGAATTGTTGTCAGTATAAGGACATCCCTCTTGTCCTTATATTTGACCAACAACATATTTTCGGTGCATATTCCCCTGCTTTCACCCCTTCTCATTACTTGGGCAATGTGCGTTTTTGGGAGGCCTCTTTGGTTCTTGCGCACAGTACCGCAAGCTGCTGTACCTCTTGAACCAAGGGCCTTAAACAGGGGGATGCTGGTGTAAAAGTTATCCACATAGAGGTGATAACCTTTATCCAGGAAGGGGTGCACTAAATCCCAGACAATTTTTCCACTATCACCTACGAGGGAGGGGGGGCATTCTGGAGGTTCAATTCTTGAATCCTTCCCTTCATATACCCTAAACCTGTGGGTGTACCCTGAGGTGCTTTCACACAGCTTATACATTTTTATGCCATACCTTGCCCTCTTACTGGGAAGGTACTGGCGGAATTTAACCCTTCCTTTAAAATGTATAAGGCACTCGTCTATGCAAATGAATTTATCTGGGATGTACATCTCTTCAAATTTGGCACTGAAGTGATCAATGACTGGCCTGACTTTGAATAGCCGGTCAAAGGTGGGATCATCTCTGGGTGGGCACTGTGCATTATCGTTGTAATGCAAAAATTTAAGGATTAACTCAAAACGAGTCCGGGTCATGGCCATACGGTAAAGTGGGGTGCTGTACAGAACATCTGTACTCCAATATTGCCTAATTTCTGGCTTTTTTACTATGCCCATATGAAACACCAGACCCCAAAACGTCATCATCTCTACTGCATCTACAGGGGTCCACCTAGCAAATGATGACGTGGGGTTTTGAGCAATAAACTGCTGGGCATATAAATTAGTTTGGTCCACCATTAAATTTATAAAATCATCAGAGAAAAATAATTTGAAAAAGTCAATTTCTCTGAGACCTGTGGAATCAAATTGGATTCCTGGGATGGCCAAAAACTCAGGAACCTGGGGCTCAAAATTGTCTGGTGGTGGGGTCCATACGAGATCAATTATTGGGGGGGGGTCTCAGCTGCTCTACGGGGGCGTCTTTGAGGGGGTCCCTCATCACTAGAGGAGGAAGAGGAGCTTAAGATGAATCCTTCAAATTCCCCGCTTGCCTCACTGGCTGTGTCAGAGTCAGAGGCAAGCATGGCATATGCCTCCTCCGCTGAATACATTCTTCTGGATGACTGGGATGACATTTGGGATGACATTTGGGATGACATTTGGGATGCCATTTTTATTTTTGTGTTTCTGGTAGTGAAATGTTTCAACACGTGTATAGTGTAGGGGGGGTACAAACTTTATTTCAATGTAGTATGTAGTGTGTAGTGTGTATGTAGTGCAGAAAAAAAAAAAAAAAAAAAAGGTCCTGCGCCAAAAATTGAGCACAGATGTTGGTCAGTAACGTCCGTCATTGAACAGCGCTCAAAGGCAACAGGAATTTGATCAAAAAAATTTGATCAAAAAAAATTAAAAAAAGACCCCACAGCACCCTCAAAAAAAAAAAAAAAAAGGTGATCAGTGATGCGACACTGATTACCAGTGAGGGGCAGCAGGTGCACAACCTTTGGTGCAACTGACAGTGCAACTGGCAGGTATATATAAAAAAAAACCTCTGCACCCCCAAAAAGTTGCTGATCACCTCAGATATAGTGATCAGCACAAAAGGGGGGGGCAGCAGACACAAAATATAGCACTCTCTATCACTCTCTGTCACTATCTCTCTCTATCTCTCTCTATCTATCTCTATCTCTCTCTATCTATCACTCTATGACACTGCAGCAGCAGCACTGACAGTTATATATATGAAAAATAACCCCTGCACCCCCAAAAAGTTGCTGGGGGTGCACAAAAGGGGGGCAGCCGACACAAAATATAGCACTCTCTATCACTATCTCTCTCTATCTCTCTATCTCTCACTATCTATCACTCTATGACACTGCAGCAGCAGCACTGACAGGTATATATATAAAAAAAAAAACCTGCGCCCCCAAAAAGTTGCTGATCAGTTAATTTATACTGATCAGCACAAAAGGGGGGGGGCAGCAGTCAGTTGCACACGCAGTACAGCTGTATATATATAAAAAATATATAGCACAATCTGTCACTATATCTCTATCTCTCTCTATCTCTCTCTATCTCTCTATCTATAACTCTATCACACTGCAGCAGCACAAAATATAGCACTCTCTGTCACTAGCCCTCTCTATCTCTCTCTATCTCTCTTTCTCTATCTCTCTCTATCTATAACTCGAACACACTGCAGCAGCACAGCAGCACAACACAGCACAGCACAACACAGGAAGTCACAAGAAGTAACAAGATCCAGGAACGCTACAAGCAGTGATCAGGTAAGTGTTTGCAAGGATCAGGTCAGTATATCGCGGCAGATAGGCACGGTGACCGCACTGCACGCAATTCCAGACCGGAATGGCGTCTGCAGTGCAGTCACCGTTAGTTTAAATCACCCTCCATGGCTGTGATTGGTTCGTCGGTCCGACGAACCAATCACGGCCTTTGGGGGCGGGTTGGGTGAGGTGGGGTGACACCAGTGTCACCCTTACACCCCGTGGTGATTGGTGCTGTACTTTACAGCACCAATCACCACCGATCCCTGTGTCACCGGCGAACGTTATTCGCCGGTGACACAGAAAACGCTGTAATTGGCTGTTCACACTGAACAGCCAATCACAGCGATCGCCGACGGGGGGGCGGCATCGCAGCCCTCCCTGGGCATGCAGGGACATGTCTGCTGTCAGGGACAGCAGACATGTTTAAACTGTCACCGCGTCTATAGACGCGGTGACAGTTTAAAGCCATGACGTACATTTACGCCATGTGTCGGGAAGTACATCCCGGCCATGACGTAAATGTACGTCAAATGTCGGGAAGGGGTTAATGTTTTAAGACAAGAACCTTTCTGTATCCCGATTAACTGTTAAAAAAAGTCACTGTAATTAATGTTCATGTTTGTTTTTTAGATTTTATACTTGTTTTGCTTAGAAAATATAATAAAAATATTTCACAATAAATTTAATCTGATTGCTAAACTCTAGGATTATTACCAGTCTTCCTAATCGTACATGTTCAGTTAAAAACCCAATAAGACCCCTATCTGGCTTGATCGTGTTTACGATGTGCAGCCGAGGAGCAGTGGGCGTTTCGTGCAGCGCTGAGTTGGTCTGTGAGTGTGCTGTGCTGTGTATCTGTTTTTATCAGTTTAATATCTAATAAGACCACTATCTGGCTTTTTTTGTGTTGTTTACCACCAGCCGAGGAGCAGTGGGCGTTTCGTGCAGCGCTGAGTTGGTCTGTGAGTGTGCTGTGCTGTGTATCTGTTTTTATCAGTTTAATATCTAATAAGACCACTATCTGTCTTTTTTTGTGTTGTTTACCACCAGCCGAGGAGCAGTGGGCGTTTCGTGCAGCGCTGAGTTGGTCTGTGAGTGTGCTGTGCTGTGTATCTGTTTTTATCAGTTTAATATCTAATAAGATCACTATCTGGCTTTATCGTGTAAAAAGATGGGGTACGGACAGCAGCCACAGTACTGTGTAAAAAGATGGGGTACGGACAGCAGTCACAGTACCTTATGAACAGATGGAATACCAGCAGTCACAGTATCATATAAAAAGATGGGGTACGGACAGCATCCACAGTACCGTATAAAAAGATGGAGTACGGACAGCAGTCACAATACCTTATGAACAGATGGAGTACCAGCAGTCACAGTATCATATAAAAAGATGGGGTACGGACAGCAGCCACAGTACTGTATAAAAAGATGGGGTATGGACAGCAGCCACAGTACCGTATAAAAAGATGGAGTACGGCCAGCAGCCACAGTACCGTATAAACAGATGGGGTACGGAAAGCAGTCACAGTACCGTATAAACAGATGGGGTCAGGCCCGGCGACAGGGGGGGTCAAAGGGGACACTTGACCCGGGCCCCGAGGGTTGGAGGGGCCCCAGTGATCAAAGGCACATAAAATGGGACAGTGCTGCAGCGGTATAACACCGCCAAGGCCCCGGGCACACTGGCTGTCTGTGTCAGTCAGCAGCCGTCTCCGTTGCATCCTGCCGTTTTCGGGTTCTTTTTTTTTTTTTTTTTACTTTAAATTCTGCGGCGTGGATGCGAAGGTTGCGCGGCGGCAAGGAGGGATCTCTGTTGTGGGACCAGGGCCGCGATCTGATCCACAGCCCTAGTGCCCCCTGTGACACAAGTCACAGCTGCCGGCACTGTAGATCGAGTGCATGTTTGATTGCGCAGCCTGCGCCGGAAGCAGGCTGCTGAAAGGAAACCACACACAGCCCCAGCTTCGAAGTTCAGAAGTGTTCTGTGCTGCCTGTTAGGGTACGTGCCTTGTCACCTTGTGGTGTTCTATGAGGGTAGTTGGGGCAGATTACAGGAGTGCAAAAGGGGGTATTGTAATGTAAGGGGAGCGTATGGAGGTGTAGTGAAATGGGTGAGGAGCGCTGTGGTAGAAGTGGGTTTGGTGGGAGACTTGTGCTAGAATGGGAGGTGGGTGCTGTGTTGTGATGGGAAAGGGGTGCTGTGATGGAAGAGGGTGCTCTAATGGGTGAGGGGTGCTATTCTGTGCTATGCTGAGAGATGATCCCCCCCCTCTCCCTAACTCTGGCAGTTGTAGTTTTGCCAACTGTTACAAAACTACCTAAATTGTGTGTATGTCTATCTATCTATCTATCTATCTATCTATCTATCTATCTATCTATCTATAATATGGGGGCCTCAGACATATCTTTGTATCGGGCCCCAAGATTTCTGTTGCCGGCCCTGGATGGGGTACGGACAGCACTCACAGTACCTTATAAACAGATGGTACGGAGCTACGGAGAGCAGTCACAGCACGTGAGACATTTTTTTTCTTTTTTTAAACTTTTAATAATTTTATTCATTAAAAAAAAAACAGTGGGGTACGGCCTGCGGTCACAGCAGTACCTTATAAACTGGTACGGAGCTGCGGACAGCAGTCACAGTACTATATAAACAGATGGGGTACGGACAGCTGTCACAGTACCTTATAAACAGATGGGGTATGGACAGCACTCACAGTACCTTATAAACAGATGGGGTACGGAGCTACGGAGAGCAGTCACAGTACGTGGGACAGAGAATTTTGGTACTTATGTATTATCTGGGTTTCCATGTTAAATGCACCTCATTTGTTCATATCCCTACTATCCAACTACGCATGGAGTTGATTTTATATAGTGTGGCGAGCGAAGCGAGCCACCGTGCCTGAAGCGTGGCGAGCCCCGCGAGGGGACGCGGTCTCATAAGAAAAACGGGAGTCCAGATATTACATAAGTACCAGAATTTTTTTTCTTTTTTTTAACTTTTAATAATTTTATTAATTAAAAAAAAAACAGTGGGGTACGGCCTGCGGTCACAGCAGTACCTTATAAACTGATACGGAGCTGCGGACAGCAGTCACAGTACCCTATAAACAGATGGGGTACCAGCAGTCACAGTAACGTATAAACAGATAAGGTACGGAGCTGCGGACAGTAGTCACAGTACCCTATAAACAGATGGGGTAGCAGCAGTCACAGTAATGTATAAACAGAGGTACGGAGCTATAGACGGCAGTCACAGTATCGGCATATACTGTACTACCCACAGTGGATGTACAGTATGCAGTGCACTGCACACACTGGGTTATGTGGAGTTATACACTTTAAAACAATACTGCTGGTGGTGCTACTAAACTTAAATAAAATTTAAATTTGTGGCCACTGCCTAAAGTTCCTATGAAAGCTGGTGCCCACTGTATATGAAGCAACAAAGCTGGTGCCTCTGCCCACTGCCTATGAAACAAAGCTGCCCACTGACTTTGAAACAAAGCTGGTGCCTGTGCCCATTGCCAGTGCCATTAAAACAAAGCTGGTGCCCACTGCCTATGAAACAACAAAGCTGGTGCCTCTGCCCACTGCCTATGAAACAAAGCTGGTGCCTCTGCCCACTGCCAGTGCCTTTAAAACAAAGCTGCCCACTGCCTATGAAACAACAAAGCTGGTGCCTCTGCCCACTGCCTATGAAACAAAGCTGGTGCCTCTGCCCACTGCCAGTGCCTTTAAAACAAAGCTGCCCACTGCCTATGAAACAACAAAGCTGCTCACTGTAATGCTGCACTACAGCTGCCCACTATCGCGCAGAGCTGCCCAATGTAGTTTTACTTTTTTTTTTTAAGTAAACTTGTTTGAGTTTGCACTGAGCACGCAGTGAGCACACCAGCGGAGCGTGCTGTTTCCACGTCTCTGGATCCCAGATAATGGCGACGAACCACGGGCTCGTCTTCTGGGTGCGTCAAAGCCAGTGGCCGCATCCTTGGATGCAGCTTCACTGGTCCTGATAGCACTATTTAGCTGGATAAAGGCACAACGGCTATGAGAGGCAAATTCCCCTATTAGCTTTTACCTATCGTTCCCATCCGGGGCATATCCAGAAGAAAATGAAGGGGTATACTAGGGTGAGGGATGGTGGTTAGTTGAGTTAGGAATATTTGTGTGCTCATTTGGGGTGCACGCACCCAAAAGAGGGTGTGGCCTTGCTACAGGGGGCGTGGTTTCACAGGATATGTGTGCAGGCCACAAATGTACGGTGTTAACATTTTAAAGTAAAAAAGGGAAGAGAAAGTGAAAGATGGAGAGAATGAGGTAGAGGAGAAAGAGAAAGGGAGGGAAAAGAAGGGGAGAGAGCATAATAAGGTCAGAGATGGGCAGACAGAGATAGAGGGAAATAGGGAAGAGGGAGGAAAAGAGCAAGAGGCGGAGAGGGCGAAAGTGGGAAGGGGGAAGAAAGTGAGGAGGGATAGAGAGAAAGAGAGAGAGAGCACAACAAAGGAAGATAGAGGAGGGAGTGGGGTAGAGAGGGAATGATGAGGGAGGGTAAGAGAGAGAGAGAGAGAGGGAGGGAGAGAGGCAGAGAGAGGTAAGGGAGGGAAGGAGATACAGGGAGGGAGAGAGGAGGAGGGGTAAACTGGGGGAGAGGGAGGGTGGATGGATGCCCCCCCCCCCATCATCGCCTACATAATTATCACACATGCTCTAACATATGAGATAATTGTGGCAAAGGACAGCTCTTGCGTTAAGAGCTGTCCTTTGCGGTGAGAGACAGCGGCTCCCCATCCCTCCCTTACACGGTGCTGCTGCTGCACCGGGCTCTCCTCCCTGCACCCGGAGGAGGATCATAGTGCAGGGAGGAGGAGGTCACAGGTCCAGGCAGCACAGCACTGTGCTGACCGGACACAGGTGCGGGGAGGTCGATGCGGGGCGGGGGGGGGGGGGGGGGTTGGTGCAGGGTGGCAGGGGGCGGTGCGGGCGGTGGTAGGTCGTGGTAGAAGCCCATAGGCTTCTATGGAACATCGCCAGATTTTTCTGGCGATGCCCCCCATCGCAATAACCCGGCGGGGGATGCTTAGAGCATCCCAAAATGCGGTAAAAACCCAATAATGGGGTTTTTACCGCATTTTTAGTTTAGAGAATTTCCCCCAGAGTATGCTGTGAGTGAACTGACCTTGATCCAGTCTAAGATCCATGCAGACACTAAAGCTGTGATGGAGTAGACCACCACCAGGCAGGCCAGGTCCTCCTTTGGTTGGCTGCAGCGGCACTGTACTCATTAATACTGGTGGCAATGCCATAAAAAAAATCCCTACAGTGCACTCGTTGCACTGCCATGCTGCCCCCCTCCCTGATGCGCCAGTGTTCACATCTCACCTCTAAGAATCGACCCCTTTCTTGAGCTTCTAGAGATACATTTTCATATGATTCTACCATGAGAATCCAAGCAAAATGTACCTAGATGTGATGACCACTCATTTATAGAGGGGCTAGATGGTTATAGGTCATCATTTCCGATGAATGAACCATAAGCGCACTAGTGTGTAGAAACACCAGATGCTGCATTCTAAATTTTGTATAAGATGAATGAAATTAACAATTTCTGGGGCCAAAAGTTTCCAGCCAGCCTTGAAGTGGTATAAGGCCTGCATTCATGAACCACCGCTCTGCACAGAGTGATATATTGTAGAGGCTGAACACTTTTCCTGCATTAATAAAAAGATCGCTGACTCATTCAAATTCATATAAAGTAACGGATTCTAACCACGTAACTGGCAAACAGTCTCTGGCTGCTCTGAGCCTGCGATTACTTGTGGACAGTGTAAAACTCATTCGATGGTGAGCCTGTTACGATAAGTTGTGGACATATTTGTCTTCTGTACAGGACTCTCATTGTGGCAGACCTCTTTGTTTCCCCTGCAATGGTGTACCAACGGGGGAAACATGTGAGGTCATCAGTACAACAGCAGAGCCTGCCTCTCTTTTCTATATTTTCCCTCACCTCTGACATACCCTCCAACATCTGAAGGGCAGAAACCGGTAAACATTTGGAAAGGGGGCGTGGTCAAAGGCAAATGGGAGTGGCCACACCCCCTTCCCGAATGTGTACAGGGCATTTTTCCCCCATATATATCTCTGTATATACCTTACCATCATGCAATAGATTTGTGCAACTCGCTCCCTGCCTTCACCAGTCCGGCGGCTGCCACAGCACTGCTCCAGAGGCTTTGCCTTTAGGGTGTGCGGTGCCATGTGATGTCATGATGCGACGCACGCTGGCCGGATGACCCACAATGCTCCACTGGAAACGGGAATCAAGCCGGAATTACAGAACTCTCTACCTGCTGGGCGCCTGATCGCCAAGCCACGCAGGAGTCAGGAGCCACCCCCAAAAAAAGGTACATTCGGTACACTTTTATTTAGCCGGTAATGACCGTTAAAAAAAAAAAAGTTACAGTACCAGCTTAATAAGCCCAGTTGGAGGGTATGCTCTGATCTCTGACCCTGCACTTTCACTCACACATGCGGGGGATACAGTGAAGTAATATATGAGGGATGATACCAAATTATTGTATTCCCCATATTTTCTCCCAAACCTTGATTTAAAGATTACTTTATTCTACTAAACTGTTTAATTCACCTTCTCCACCAATTAATTAAATACTGTACAGCGATGACAGGTTGTGACTAGGGTGGCCAATCCCAGGTACAGGATTGGCGGGATCCCAGGAGTTGTCCTTAAAACACCTTGTAGTTCAATTAATAGTTAATAGAACCTATATTTTATTTAGTACAGTGAAATGAATAAATGGACCATATATCCAAAATGTCGTTTATTGTATACAGAGTATATATCAAGTATGTAGTGATACAGAATAGCACAGGGTAACTCCCACACTAGCACTAGCAGTGAAGTGCTGATCAATATGGAGTTGAAAAAAGTACATACTGTATAGAGTACGAAGTTCAAAGTGTAAAGAATGTATCAACAGATGATATTTGATGGGTGACGATAGTGGATAGGTAACTATCCTGTCATTCACATCCAGGCACGGATCCAGGGGGGAGCACATGGGCCATGCCCCACGCAATATAATTTCGTGATTTATTTATATTTTAACAGAAGAGCAGCAGCGCTGGCAGCTTCTATAGAGCAAACAAGCACAACGACCCTCCGCTGCTCACATTTTCCTGTGAGTAGGTTTTTGGCAGGAAACTGCTTCAGTGAATACCACACAATCACTGGGCACCACAGAGTCATTGAACTCTGTTCTGAAAACCCTGTCAGGTTCCATGGAAGCACCACATGCTGTTCCGATGGGCGATCCACTACTGCACGATTGTAGCAACTGCCTCTGGGTCCTTATCTCTCCTGACAAATAATATAGGATTTACCTAGCTATCGGTAGTATAATTTCCAGGGACGCATTACTGCGGAGCAGGTGAACCAAGCAATTCATATTGTAACTGGACCTCAGTGATTACATCTCTATTAGGCAATGAGACTCATTATGATATATTTTCTGTTGTTTAAAGATCACCGACATTTTTCGGTCTTCCTCTCTGCATTTTGTAAGCAGGTCTATACTAAACATCCGATCATAAGCTTTCGGTTATAGTTTTGGTCTTATAAAGATAGGGCCACACAACCTAATTGCAACACACCATGGAGGTGATTCAGCTTCAGTCCCTGATCACAGAAAATCGCTATTTGGCGATTTGTTATGATCTGTGCTTGCTCACATGCAGTAGTGTGCATGTGCGAGCCCTGAAACTGCCATTGGATGCGAAGGCAGTCTAAAAGTGCATACACACGGGCATTTATCATCATCGCTGATGAAAAGGAGACATTGAGCAAAATATCGCCCCTGTGTGTACACAGCTTAAGGGCTGGACTGTTTTTTTGGGGGGGAGGGGGGGGGGGCAGCTGTGTGATGTCACATGCAGCTGCTGCGATCCAAAAGATGGAGGCCCTATGACTGGCTTCACAACTAGGCAGTGTAGTTAGATGGCTACTCAGAACATACGAGCGCTTCACTGTATAAGCTTGCTGGTTATATGCTGCCGCCGGGGGCTGTAGTTTTGCAAATCATTAGCAAAACTACAACCGTTACAACCCAAAGTAGCACATACCTCTTGCCATTATGTCAAGCACTTACAATGGGAGAGAATTATTCGATATCAAATTAGATTGACAGTAAGAAATAAAAGGATTTGGGAGCTGAAAAAAAACAAAAAATGGACACAGGGAAATGGTGCAAATGAAAGGGTATATTATCAAAGCTTCTCAGTAGGTTTGCCATCAACATTTAAAGCGCCACTAATATTCAGTTGCCAAATGGGTTTGCATTTGAAATTAGTTGCACTTTAAATTTCAAGATCAAACGCTACACAAATATACCCTCAAGACTTCATAGATACGAGGTAATGATCTGTAATATTTATTAGGAAATAAAATGGAATAAAAATCTGGGCACCTTTAACCCCTTCATGACAGAGCCAGTTTGTGCCTTCATGACAGAGCCCTTTTTTTCAAATCTGACATGTCTCACTTAAGTGGGGATAACTTTTTTTTGCTTTTACTTATCCCAGTGATTTTGAGATTGTTTTCTCGTGACACATTGTACTTCAAGTTAGTGGTAAATTTTCATCGATACAGTCTGTGTTTTTTTGTGAAAAATACCAAAATATCGTGAAAAAATGGAAAATTTAGCAATTTGCAAAATGTAAAATTTTCTGCTTGTGAGACAAATAATCATACCACTCAAAATAGTTAATAACTAACATAGACCATATGTCTACTTTATGTTTCCATCATTATTTCAACTTCCTTTTAATTTTTTTGGACACTAGGAGGCTTACAATATGAATAGCAAATTCTCAAATTTTCATGAAAATTTCAAACACTGATTTTTTTAGGGACCAGTTCAGTTCTGATGTGACTTTGAGGGACTTGTATGTGAGACACCCCCATAAATGATGCCATTTCAAAAACTGCACCCCTCACAGTATTCAAAACAGCATTTTGGAAGTTTGTTAACCCTTTAGGTGTTTCACAGGAATTAAAACAAAGTGTAGGTGAAATTTCAAAATTTCTTTTTTTTTGCAGAGTTTCAATTTTAATACATTTTTTTAACAAATACAGTAGATTTTACTAGAGAAATGTGACTAAAAATTGATTCCCCCAATTCTTTTGTTTTCAAAAATATCCTATATGTGGCCCTAGTGTGCACGTTGACCAAACCACAGGCTTCATAATAGAAGGAGCACCTACTTGATTTTGGAGCCTCCTTTTTATGAGATTTTTTTTTAGGCACCATGTAGGTTTCTAGGCACCATAAGTGCTAAAAGTTAGGAACCTCCCCCACAAGTCACCCCATTTTGCAATCTACACCCCTCAGGGAATTCATCTAGGGGTATAGTGTACATTTCAAACCCCCAGGGGTTTCACCAATTTTGGTACAACTGGGATGTGAAAATGGAAAATTACATTTTTTTACACAAACATGCAGTTCTGGCTCAAAATTTTTCATTTTCACAAGGAATGAAGGAGACAAAGCACCCCAAAATCTGTGCCCCAATTTCTCCCGAGTACGGCAATGCCTCACATGTGACCAAAAAATACCAGTTGGGTGCATGGCAGGACTCAGAAGGGAAGGAGTGATTTTTGGATTTTGCAGCAAAGATTTTGGTGGAATGAATGGTGGGTGCTATGTTGCATTAGCAAGACTCCCAAAGCACCAATACAGTGGAACCCCCCCACAAGTCACCCCATTTTGCAAAGTACACCCCTCAGGGAATTCATCTAGGGGTATAGTGTACATTTCAAACCCCCAGGGGTTTCACCAATTTTGGTACAACTGGGATGTGAAAATGGAAAATTACATTTTTTTACACAAACATGCAGTTCTGGCTCAAAATTTTTCATTTTCACAAGGAATGAAGGAGACAAAGCACCCCAAACTCTGTGCCCCAATTTCTCCCGAGTACGGCAATGCCTCACATGTGACCAAAAAATACCAGTTGGGTGCATGGCAGGACTCAGAAGGGAAGGAGTGATTTTTTGGATTTTGCAGCACAGATTCTGGTGGAATGAATGGTGGGTGCTATGTTGCACCAATACAGTGGAACCCCCCCACAAGTCACCCCATTTTGCAAAGTACACCCCTCAGGGAATTCATCTAGGGGTATAGTGTACATTTCAAACCCCCAGGGGTTTCACCAATTTTGGTACAACTGGGATGTGAAAATGGAAAATTACATTTTTTTACACAAACATGCAGTTCTGGCTCAAAATTTTTCATTTTCACAAGGAATGAAGGAGACAAAGCACCCCAAAATCTGTGCCCCAATTTCTCCCGAGTACGGCAATGCCTCACATGTGACCAAAAAATACCAGTTGGGTGCATGGCAGGACTCAGAAGGGAAGGAGTGATTTTTTGATTTTGCAGCAAAGATTTTGGTGGAATGAATGGTGGGTGCTATGTTGCATTAGCAAGACTCCCAAAGCACCAATACAGTGGAACCCCCCCACAAGTCACCCCATTTTGCAAAGTACACCCCTCAGGGAATTCATCTAGGGGTATAGTGTACATTTCAAACCCCCAGGGGTTTCACCAATTTTGGTACAACTGGGATGTGAAAATGGAAAATTACATTTTTTTACACAAACATGCAGTTCTGGCTCAAAATTTTTCATTTTCACAAGGAATGAAGGAGACAAAGCACCCCAAAATCTGTGCCCCAATTTCTCCCGAGTACGGCAATGCCTCACATGTGACCAAAAAATACCAGTTGGGTGCATGGCAGGACTCAGAAGGGAAGGAGTGATTTTTGGATTTTGCAGCAAAGATTTTGGTGGAATGAATGGTGGGTGCTATGTTGCATTAGCAAGACTCCCAAAGCACCAATACAGTGGAACCCCCCCACAAGTCACCCCATTTTGCAAAGTACACCCCTCAGGGAATTCATCTAGGGGTATAGTGTACATTTCAAACTCCCAGGGGTTTCACCAATTTTGGTACAACTGGGATGTGAAAATGGAAAATTACATTTTTTTACACAAACATGCAGTTCTGGCTCAAAATTTTTCATTTTCACAAGGAATGAAGGAGACAAAGCACCCCAAAATCTGTGCCCCAATTTCTCCCGAGTACGGCAATGCCTCACATGTGACCAAAAAATACCAGTTGGGTGCATGGCAGGACTCAGAAGGGAAGGAGTGATTTTTGGATTTTGCAGCAAAGATTTTGGTGGAATGAATGGTGGGTGCTATGTTGCATTAGCAAGACTCCCAAAGCACCAATACAGTGGAACCCCCCCACAAGTCACCCCATTTTGCAAAGTACACCCCTCAGGGAATTCATCTAGGGGTATAGTGTACATTTCAAACCCCCAGGGGTTTCACCAATTTTGGTACAACTGGGATGTGAAAATGGAAAATTACATTTTTTTACACAAACATGCAGTTCTGGCTCAAAATTTTTCATTTTCACAAGGAATGAAGGAGACAAAGCACCCCAAAATCTGTGCCCCAATTTCTCCCGAGTACGGCAATGCCTCACATGTGACCAAAAAATACCAGTTGGGTGCATGGCAGGACTCAGAAGGGAAGGAGTGATTTTTGGATTTTGCAGCAAAGATTTTGGTGGAATGAATGGTGGGTGCTATGTTGCATTAGCAAGACTCCCAAAGCACCAATACAGTGGAACCCCCCCACAAGTCACCCCATTTTGCAAAGTACACCCCTCAGGGAATTCATCTAGGGGTATAGTGTACATTTCAAACCCCCAGGGGTTTCACCAATTTTGGTACAACTGGGATGTGAAAATGGAAAATTACATTTTTTTACACAAACATGCAGTTCTGGCTCAAAATTTTTCATTTTCACAAGGAATGAAGGAGACAAAGCACCCCAAAATCTGTGCCCCAATTTCTCCCGAGTACGGCAATGCCTCACATGTGACCAAAAAATACCAGTTGGGTGCATGGCAGGACTCAGAAGGGAAGGAGTGATTTTTGGATTTTGCAGCACAGATTTTGGTGGAATGAATGGTGGGTGCTATGTTGCATTACCAATACAGTGGAACCCCCCCACAAGTGACCCCATTTTGCAAACTACACCCCTCAGGGAATTCATCTAGGGGTATAGTGTACATTTCAAACCCCCAGGGGTTTCATCAATTTTGGTACAACTGGGCAGTGAAAATGAAAAAAATACATTTTTTTACACAAAAATGTACTTCTGGCTCAACATTTTTCATTTTCACAAGGAATGAAGGAGACAAAGCACCCCACAATCTGTGCCCCCATTTCTCCAGAGTACGGCAATGCCTCACATGTGACCAAAAAATACCAGTTGGGTGCATGGCAGGACTCAGAAGGGAAGGAGTGATTTTTGGATTTTGCAGCACAGATTTTGGTGGAATGAATGGTGGGTGCTATGTTGCATTACCAATACAGTGGAACCCCCCCACAAGTGACCCCATTTTGCAAACTACACCCCTCAGGGAATTCATCTAGGGGTATAGTGTACATTTCAAACCCCCAGGGGTTTCATCAATTTTGGTACAACTGGGCAGTGAAAATGAAAAAAATACATTTTTTTACACAAAAATGTACTTCTGGCTCAAAATTTTTCATTTTCACAAGGAATGATGGAGACAAAGCACCCCAAAATCTGTGCCCCAATTTCTCCAGAGTACGGCAATGCCTCACATGTGACCAAAAAATACCAGTTGGGTGCATGGCAGGACTCAGAAGGGAAGGAGTGATTTTTGGTTTTTGCAGCTCAGATTCTGGTGGAATGAATGGTGGGTGCTATGTGGCATTAGCAAGACCCCCGAAGCACGGTGAAATGATGAACCCAATAATCCATAGATGTGTGGTATATTTTGAAACACTCCTTTATACATAGGCCGGGTTTGTCGGGGCAAGTTTCACAGTGGAAAATAGTTTCCTTTCTTATTCCCTTTTTATAGCAAACTTTGCACCTTTTTTGTGTCCTGCCCTTTCTTGCAGTGGAGGGGATTTCGTTGGGAAAATGCTGCCCTGGTACAATACGGGGGCCAGTACTAGAAGTACTGGGGCCCTCTGCCTGCTGATTCCCAAATGTTAGGCTCTTTATGACTTCCTCTTGAAAGTGCATAAATGTCCCCCTCTGGCCGGTAGAACGGAATAGCACGTAAGCGTTATACAGTGCCATCTGGATGATATACACGGCCAGCTTCTTGTACCAGATATTTGTTTTCCGCAGGGCACTGTACGGCTTCAGTACCTGATCTGAAAGATCCACTCCGCCCATGTACTTATTGTAATCTAGGATACAATTTGGTTTTGAGGTGTGGGTACTGGTACCTCGTACAGGGATGGAGGTGGTACTGTCTCCATGAATTGTTGTCAGTATAAGGACATCCCTCTTGTCCTTATATTTGACCAACAACATATTTTCGGTGCATATTCCCCTGCTTTCACCCCTTCTCATTACTTGGGCAATGTGCGTTTTGGGGAGGCCTCTTTGGTTCTTGCGCACAGTACCGCAAGCTGCTGTACCTCTTGAACCAAGGGCCTTAAACAGGGGGATGCTGGTGTAAAAGTTATCCACATAGAGGTGATAACCCTTATCCAGGAAGGGGTGCATTAAATCCCAGACAATTTTTCCACTAACACCTACGAGGGAGGGGGGGCATTCTGGTGGTTCAATTCTTGAATCCTTCCCTTCATATACCCTAAACTTGTGGGTGTACCCTGTGGTGCTTTCACACAGCTTATACATTTTTATGCCATACCTTGCCCTCTTACTGGGAAGGTACTGGCGGAATTTAACCCTTCCTTTAAAATGTATAAGGGACTCGTCGATACTAATACATTTATCAGGGATGTATAGCTCTGCAAATTTGGCACTGAAATGATCAATGACCGGCCTGACTTTGAATAGCCTGTCAAAGGTGGGATCATCTCTGGGTGGGCACTGTGCATTATCGGTGTAATGTATAAATTTATGGATTGCCTCAAAACGAGCCCGGGGCATGGCCATACGGTGAAATGGGGTGCTGTACAGAACATCTGTACTCCAATATTGCCTAATTTGTGGCTTTTTTACTATGCCCATATGTAACACCAGACCCCAAAACGTCATCATCTCTACTGCATCTACAGGGGTCCACCTAGCAAATGATGACGTGGGGTTTTGAGCAATAAACTGCTGGGCATATAAATTAGTTTGGTCCACCATTAAATTTATAAAATCATCAGAGAAAAATAATTTGAAAAAGTCAATTTCTCTGAGACCTGTTGAATCAAATTGGATTCCTGGGATGGGCAAAAACTCAGGAACCTGGGGCTCAAAATTGTCTGGTGGTGGGGTCCATACGAGATCAATTATTGGGGGGGGGGGTCTCAGCTGCTCTACGGGGGCGTCTTTGAGGGGGTCCCTCATCATCAGAGGAGGAAGAGGAGCTTAAGACAAATCCTTCAAATTCCCCGCTTGCCTCACTGGCTGTGTCAGAGTCAGAGGCAAGCATGGCATATGCCTCCTCCACCGAATACATTCTCCTGGATGACTGGGACGACATTTGGGATGACATTTGGGATGCCATTTATATTTTTGTGTTACTGGTAGTGAAATGTTTCAACACGTGTATAGTGTAGGGGGGGGTACAAACTTTATTTCAACCCGGGGGGTATGTAGTGTGTAGTGCAGAAAAAAAAAAATACAAAAAAAAAAAATGGAAGGGTTCAAAAAAAAAAAAATGGAAGGGGTTAAAAAAAAAATGGAAGGGGTTAAAAAAAAAAAAATGGAAGGGGTTAAAAAAAAAAAATGGAAGGGGTTAAAAAAAAAAAAGGTCCTGCGCCAAAAATTGAGCACAGATGTTGGTCAGTAACGTCCGTCACTGAACAGCGCTCAAAGGCAACAGGAATTTGATCCAAAAAAAAAAAAAAATAGATCAACCCTGTGCCGAAAAAGCTGATCAGTGATGTACGTCACTGATCAGCGCACAGTGGCCACAGGACACACACAAAATCACAGTGTGTGTAAAAGAAAAAATGTAAAAAAGACCCCACAGCACTCACAAAAAAATAAAAAAAGGTGATCAGTGATGCGACACTGATTACCAGTGAGGGGCAGCAGGTGCACAACCTTTGGTGGTACTGACAGGTATATATAAAAAAAAAAACCTCTGTACCCCCAAAAAGTTGCTGATCACCTCAGATATAGTGATCAGCACAAAAGGCGGGGGCAGCAGACACAAAATTTAGCACTCTCTATCACTCTCTGTCACTATCTCTCTCTATCTCTCTATCTCTCACTATCTATCACTCTATGACACTGCAGCAGCAGCACTGACAGGTATATCTATATATAAAAAAAAACCTGCGCCCCCAAAAAGTTGCTGATCAGTTAATTTATACTGATCAGCACAAAAGGGGGGGCAGCAGTCAGTTATATAAAAATATATAGCACAATCTGTCACTATCTCTCTATCTCTCTCTCTCTATCTCTCTATCTCTCTCTATCTATCTATAGCTCTATCACACTGCAGCAGCACAAAATATAGCACTAGGCCTCTCTATCTCTCTCTATCTCTCTCTATCTCTTTCAGTTATATAAAAAATATATAGCACAATCTGTCACTATCTCTCTCTCTATCTCTCTCTATCTCTCTCTATCTCTCTCTATCTATAGCTCTATCACACTGCAGCAGCACAAAATATAGCACTAGGCCTCTCTATCTCTCTCTATCTCTCTCTATCTCTCTCTCTCTAACTCTCTCTCTATCTAATAAATCGCAGCAGCACAAGATGTCACAGGATGTCACAAGATGTCACAAGCATAAGCAATATCAATGATCAGGTAAGTATTTTGGATGGGTTCTGGTCAGTATAGGCGGCAGCTGGGCACGGTGACCGCACTGCACGCTATTCCAGACCGGAATGGCGTCTGCAGTGCAGTCACCGTTAGTTTAAACCCCCCTCCATGGCTGTGATTGGTCCGTCGGTCCGACGAACCAATCACGGCCTTTGGGGGCGGGAGGGGTGAGGTGGGGTGACACCAGTGTCACCCTTACACCCCGCGGTGATTGGTGCTGTACTTTACAGCACCAATCACCTCCGATCCCGTGTCACCGGCGAACGTTATTCGCCGGTGACACAGAAAACGCTGTGAATGGCTGTTCACAATGAACAGCCAATCACAGCGATCGCCGACGGGGGGGCGGCATCGCCGCCCCCCCTGGGCATGCACGGACATGTCTGCTGTCAGGGACAGCAGACATCGTCCCTCTGTCACTGCGTCTCTAGACGCAGTGACAGTTTTAAGCCATGACGTATATATACGTCAACGGTCGGGAAGTACTTCCCGGCCATGACGTATATATACGTCAAATGTCGTGAAGGGGTTAATAGATAAAAAATAGGGTTTGTTCACTGCGCTGGAGTGAAAGGAAAAAAGCAGCTCAATGCGTTTTTTTAGTACGTATAAAAGGGGGGGGGGGTGATGAGCGCTAATTAAAGAGGAAAAGGTTATAAGAAAAGGAAAGAAAAATAAGGAAAGCAAAATAAGTAAGAAAAACACCTGAAAATAAAACGGGTTAGTTTTAAATGCTTACAGCTCTTCTGAGCCGGTGTAAAAGTCTGTGGAGTGTGCCTTGCTACCTTTCCCTACCTCTAGTGCCAGGATCAAGTGTTGCGGGTTGGGAGATCAGCGTGCTGCGGCCGGTTGAGACGCCGCACGTCCTCTCTCTTCTCCCGTCGGCACAAACGGTGCGTCTGAGGCGGCGGGTGCCGTTTGGGCTCCGATGGTATGGAGCTTGCTTCCAGGGGTGGGGAGCACACTTGGGGGATCACGGAGCAGCCTCTTCTACGCGTTTCGTGCTTTCAAGCACTTGTTCAAGAATGGCATTGCTGGGTTCCATTTCGTTTTTTATTTGCAAAACTTTTAAAAACTTTATTGATCAAAACGGATGTGGACATAAAAAATGGTGGGAACCTCATGTTGTTCTTTGACAAAAGGGTTTGATGGGTTAAAAATGGACAAATGTCCTACAAAAAGATACAAGGTGTTTTTGTTTTTTTTAAATAGTAAAGGAGAAAGAAAAAGTATTGTTTGTTGTACTGGTTAATGTCTAAAAATTGAATAAGAAGTGGATATTTTACAAAAATGCATTTAACTCAAAATCAATGTTCATACCTTTGGGTAATAGGGTATTTAACTCATAAATCCATTTTGTTTCTGTTTGTTTGAGTATTTTAATGAAGTCTCCTCCTCTCCAGTGCTGGTTGACTTTTTTTATTGCTATGAATTGTAAACCAGAAGGATCTTTGTTATGAGTCTGTGGAAAATGGTTTGACACACTGTGAGTTGAGACCTCTCTTGATGTTATAGATGTGCTCGGAGAGTCTGATTTTCAGTTGTCTTTTAGTTTGTCCGATATATTGTAAGCCACATGGGCAGCAGAGAAGATAGATGACTCCCTCAGTTTCACATGAAATATGGTTTTTTATATTGTATTCTTTTTTTGTGATATTTGATGAGAAGCTGGTGATGGGTTTTGTTGAGGTCACATTTATGTTTTTGCATGCTTTGCAGTTAAGACAGTGGTGAAATCCTTTGGTTTGTTTTTTGTTTTTTTGTGTATTTGGTTTGATGAAACTTGATACTAGTTCCTGACGTTTCTGGCCTTCTTATATATGATTCTTGGTCTGTCTGTTAATAATGGTCTTAAACGTCGTCCAGTTGTAATAAATGCCAGTTCTTTTTCAATATTTTTTCAAATACTTGATGTTCGCTGTTGAATTAAATTATGAAAGTGATGTTGTTATCGACCATATCCAGTCCTCTTCCCATTTAGAAACAAATAAATTTGCATACGATGGGGCGAAGGGGGTCCCCATCGCAGTTCCGCAGGTCTGTATGTAGAAGGTTCCATCGTTCCAGAAGTAATTATGATGCAAAATGAACTCTATGCCTTCCATAATGAAATTGATTTTGTTAGGAAATTTGGTTTTCATGAGATAGTGTAGAGTGTGTTCACAGCCTTCTTTGTGACGGATGGATGTATACAAGGAGGTGACATCACTTGTGCAGAGGATATATTCTTCTTTCCATTCAAGGTTTTCCAAAATCTGTAAGATGTGTATGGTGTCTTTGAGATAGCTGGGTTGTGTTGAGACCAACAGTTGAAGGAATGAGTCTAGAACAACTGAAAAATTTGAGGAAATTGAGTTAATGCTGGATACAATGGGGCGACCTGGTGGGTGTGTGGAGTTTTTATGTACTTTCGGTAAACAATAAAAATAATTTTTGGGTGATTGATCTTGATAAATTTATGTTCGTTTTGGTTGAATGGTCGAATACCACACACCGAAAAAACATTATATTATGGAAGAGATTTATTGACAACATCATTTTTGTGTGGGGAGGCAGTGAAGAAGAACTCAAAGACTTTTGCATATACCTCAACTCAAACCAACTGAACCTCCAATTCACCACCATTACAAGCAAGGACAAAATCATATTTTTAGATCTGGAAATTTCAATTAAAGAAGGAAACATCACTACACAAACATACACGAAACCGGTCGATGGCAATAACATCCTTCCAGTTCAGAGCAACCACCACAGGAACTGGATTAAGAACATTCCACTAGGACAGTACAGAAGACTTCACAGAAACTGTACAGACCAGAACACCTTTTTGGAACAAACAGAAGCACTCACACAGAATTTCATACAAAAAGGATATAAAGAGAACACACTACGCGATCAACTAGACTGTAAAAAACCTTAACCGCCAAGACACAATAAAATATCAAGCAAAGAAACCAAAGACTGATAACAACATCACTTTCATAACTCAATTCAACAGCGAACATCAAGTATTTGAAAATATATTGAAAAAGAACTGGCATTTATTACAACTGGACGACGATTTAAGACCATTATTAACAGACAGACCAAAAATCATATATAAGAAGGCCAGAAAGCTACGTCAGGAACTAGTATCAAGTTTCATCAAACCAAATACACACACAAAAAAAAAAAAAAAAAAAGGATTTCACCACTGTCTTAACTGCAAAGCATGCAAAAACATAAATGTGACCTCAACAAAACCCATCACCAGCTTCTCATCAAATATCACAAAAAAATAATACAATATAAAAAAACATATTTCATGTGAAACTGAGGGAGTCATCTATCTTCTCTGCTGCCCATGTGGCTTACAATATATCGGACAAACTAAAAGACAACTGAAAATCAGACTCTCCGAGCACATCTATAACATCAAGAGAGGTCTCATAACTCACAGTGTGTCAAACCATTTTCTACAGACTCATAACAAAGATCCTTCTGGTTTACAATTCATAGCAATAAAAAAAGTCAACCAGCACTGGAGAGGAGGAGACTTCATTAAAATACTCAAACAAACAGAAACAAAATGGATTTATGAGTTAAATACCCTATTACCCAAAGGTATGAACATTGATTTTGAGTTAAATGCATTTTTGTAAAATATCCACTTCTTATTCAATTTTTAGACATTATCCAGTACAACAAACAATACTTTTTCTTTCTCCTTTACTATTTTTTTTCAAAAAAACACCTTGTATCTTTTTTAGGACATTTGTCCATTTTTAATCCATCAAACCCTTTCGTCAAAGAACAACATGAGGTTCCCACCATTTTTTA
Organism: Crinia signifera; assembly: GCF_055691185.1. NCBI lineage: Eukaryota > Metazoa > Chordata > Amphibia > Anura > Myobatrachidae > Crinia > Crinia signifera. The sequence goes on along the minus strand of NC_139226.1, from coordinate 100,419,679 downwards.
TGTCCACATCAGTTTTGATCAATAAAGTTTTTAAAAGTTTTGCAAATAAAAAACGAAATGGAACCCAGCAATGCCATTCTTGAAAAAGTGCTTGAAAGCACGAAACGCGAAGAAGAGGCTGCTCCGTGATCCCCCAAGTGTGCTCCCCACCCCTGGAAGCAAGCTCCATACCATCGGAGCCCAAACGGCACCCGCCGTCTCAGACGCACCGTTTGTGCCGACGGGAGAAGAGAGAGGACGTGCAGTGTCTCAACCGGCCGCAGCACGCTGATCTCCCAACCCGCAACACTCGGTCCTGGCACTAGAGGTAGGGAAAGGCACACTCCACGGACTTTTACACCGGCTCAGAAGAGCTGTAAGCATTTAAAACTAACCCGTTTTATTTTCAGGTGTTTTTCTTACTTATTTTTCTTTCCTTATTTTTCTTTCCTTTTCTTATAACCTTTTCCTCTTTAATTAGCGCTCATCACCCCCCCTTTTATACACCTTTAATAGATGATCTTTAATAAACATCAATGTATAAGTTCCAAAGATGAAGGCAGATAATGGGAATTGTATTAAATATAAATTGTACTGAACAATTGATCAATAATGAAGCGTAACAATACCTCCATGTAGATACATTTGCCGGGATAAGTCCTTAACACCTTAGCTTGTCTGTTGAAATATGGAACCAAGCCTTCAAACTAAGCTTGGGGAAGGATAGCGGTTCTCATCTTTAGGATCATAGGATCTTATGATAGGATGTTATGAGAGGATCATTGGATCCAAAGTGTTAACATGTTATTTTTCTGGGTGCCCAAAGAATAGTTGATAAACGACCCTACTCGAATTTGGACAACCAGATGTTCCTAATAAAGATGTTGAGACCTCACTTGAAGGTTACTCAACTCTGATCAAGCACAATCATCAAGGAGAATACAAAGCATAAACCTATTAAAAAGTACAGAGAACAGTTATCTAGTTTCATACATCAGAAAATACAGTAACTTTCCTGGTCATCAGTGAGACGTTCAATTACAGTAAAACAGAGTGTTGCAATGTTTTAGAAAAGACTGCATGCACATGGCTCGAGGTGGGCTACGTTTCAAGTCATGGTGGTCTCTCATTGTCTATGTTTCTCCATTTTCCATAGGAAAACATGTATTTATTTCCACTCGCTTCGCCAATGGAATTATAGCATCTCGTCTGTGAGGTGTAACATTAATTTGATTAAAATTAGCTCACAAAGCCAAGTATATGGTGTCATTCTCTATTGATTAATACAGCAAGCCAGTGACCTATGGAAAGTAGGAGCAGAAAGCAGAGGATTCCATGCGTGAGAAACGACTGGTTTAAAAAAGAATTTCAGAACATATGTATTATGTCTTCCATGAGGGGGGAAAAAAGCTTATGGAGTTTATGTGACAGAAAGTAAATACAAGACACTGGTTACTATAGCCAATAAAACACTTAATAATACATCCCACTTACAGTTCTTTTGACTTGGAGTTTTGTAGGGCAGTCACGATGGGCTGATCAGCCAATCAGTAATATGTGGGTGATATTTTACTGACAATTACAATGTTAGCTCCATTGAGACAGAGAGCGATGTGAATGAATAATCTGTTGAGAATTAGGTTGTGCAATGTAATGAAGAATAATTTCAGCAACTTGTGAAATATCTGCACAACATATAAATCAGAACGTGCTTTTGGTTCCAGTTGAACAGAAAACGCCATTTGTATTATTGTAGATCAAAGCAGTACTACACAAGTTAGGGGCATGGATAGGGGACTAGGTGACTTTGGCAAATGAATCATCCCAGGTCAAGTAAAAAACAGGTATTATTTTACCTTAGTGTACCCCACCCAATAGATAAAATCATTATCTCATGCTTTTCTTTAGCATCCTCCAGTTAAGACATTAAAAATGCAATGGCTGTATAACCGGAATCCAAGTTTGAGTTTCCCATACCCATTATACCGAAAACTGTAGGTTTCCTGAGAGCTGCTGCTCTGTGTTCTTGTGCGGGTTCTTCTCTCTGCCAGTAGATTGGTGATACCGAGGTCACGCTCCTGCTGTCACTGCCTCTGTTTCCCCAGCTGTGCTGCCATCTACTATCAGTAGATAGCCTACCTACTTTCAGGGACTGCCTGCACGCTATGGATCCTGAACCCATTGCTGACCTTGCAGTCATCTCCTCCTGGCAGCATCTGAATCCAGGTCCCAACGATAAGCCCCACAGCAGTTGAGATTCCTGGGCTGTCCGCTTCACTACTGCTTTGCTCTCAATTGAAGTACCTTGGTAATTGTTTCAAAATCCAGAAATATCCAAAATGCTTCTAGTTCAAGCATTTTGGATATGGAGGACTAATTCATCTTATGCTGATTAAAATGATATGCAGCATGCCTATATTCTGTGTGTGACTGCAGCTGTATATACTGTACATACAGCTCAGTGCATAGTGGACGGCTTTGCATAGCGCTCAGTATTTATGCACTAAGCTGTTTTCCCCCACAGTCTACACTTATGGGCCCCATACATCAGCAATTAATTGTGACAATTTTCAGATCTGGAGAGGATTGCCACAATTATTTTTAGATGTGTGGGCTCCCACCTTTTGGCAATCCCAATCAAAGTCGCCAATCGATTGCTTAATCAGGTTTTTAAACATGTTTAATAATCTGGTATTATCTGCAGATCTTTTTTTATATGTGTGGGCATTCCCAATTCGTCTTCTTAATCTATTTACATTATGAACAGCAATCGATTGGGCAATTTCCAGATATGAAGATGCAATCTTTAGATGGAAAAATCTGCCGATCACTGAAATAAATCTGTAATGTGTGGGCAAGTCAGATAGATTGTACAATCCATTTATCTGGCCAAAAAATCCCTCGATCTGGAAATCCATTAATTGTGATTGCTGATGTATGGGGCCCATAATGGGCCCCATACATCAGCAATTAATTGTGACAATCCTGAGATCTGGAGATGATTGCCACAATTAATTCTAGATGTGTGGGCTCCCCCTTTTGGCAATCCCAATCAAAAATGAATAGGGATCGCCAATCGATTGCTTAATCAGATTTTTAAACATGCTTAATAATCTGGTATTATCTGCGGATCTTTTTTATATGTGTGGGCATTCCCAATTCGTCTTCTTCATCTATTTACATTATGAACAGCTGAAATGACAATCGATTGGGCAATTTCCAGATATGAAGATGCAATCTTTAGATGGAAAAATCTGCCGATCACTGAAATAAATCTGTAATGTGTGGGCAAGTCAAATAGATTGTAGAATACATTTATCTGGCCAAAAAATCCCTGGATCTGGAAATCCATTAATTGTGATTGCTGATTATGTATGGGGCCCATTACTCAGCACAGTGATGGACGTGGAGAGGAGGCCGCTGATGACATCAGCAGCCCTTCCTACCTACAGCTGGGGAACGCCTGCGTTTTCTGGGGCAGTCCCAAAAAATGCTGGGTTACCGCCCCCAAATAGCTGCAGGGTGTCGTCTGATAATGGCTCTGGCTGTGAATTCACAGCAGAGCGAGCAAGTTTGAATCAGGCCCTATGTGTAACATGACTAAAGGCCCACACACACTGAGCTATTTTGAGCTGAAAGACGCTTAAACTTGGTGTTTTCAGCGGCTTTCAGCTCAAAGCTGCCCAGTGTGTACGGCCTGGCGATGAGCGGTGATGCGCGCTTCCGCATCATCACCAGGAATGCCGCTCATCTGCTGGTATTACCAGCAGATGAGCGGCTTTGTGGACGGCTTTGCATAGCGCTCAGTATTTATGCAGAGTGGCTTTCCCCCCAGCGATGACAGCGGTCGTCGCTGTCCATACATGTTGGGCAAAATCGCCCATTGTGTATGGACCTTTAGGCATGAAGTATAGATGGATGTGGACACATCTATAAGGGCTACATATATGTATATATAATGTACAGTATGTTATTACAGAGAGATAATAATATGCTATGGCTGGTAGCAACCACTGCCTTTATGACCTAGATTGAACTACAAAGACAACATTTACAATCTGGTTGGTTTCTATGGGTTACAGTACCTAATCCCTTTGTCTGATGTTCTGCCCTGAATGCACCATGTGACTTTATGAAATTGTGCACTAGACATACACAGTAAAATAATTTAATATAGCAACATCATAAAAATACATATATATCTTTATAGTGAATTTACACTCTGCTTACATGGAACACATATTACATCATAAAATGCATACATATTAATAGAGACAATCATTGACATGCAAATACAGAAGAACCTGCAAATGTGAAATACAACATGAAGCTCGGACTGGGTCTCTGTATGATATTGTTCCATCACTAGAGTGACCAATCATGTTGACTGTTTTAATCTAGAGATGAGTGTTTTGGATTGCAGGATTCACCTTCCCTCATAGACAAACATGGTTATACTGTAATTATATGTGAGCGCAGACTAAAACAAATCAGGTGTTCTGAAATACAGGAGTCAAACCAGTTGAGGATCATTCATTAGTAAAAGGGTTGTCCTCTTGTTAGCAGTTTGTGGCGGGATTTGTAGTTTCACCCTATTGCCACATTTTATGTCTCTGTGATCTAGCTGAAAGTTTTAAAATACAATACATTGTTAAGGATACTTTAAAGATAAAAAGGGAATATACAGTAGGTCTACAGTACAGGCTTTGCTATCAGTGAGATTATTTCGCCTACAGTATGTTCTACCTCACCGAATCTGATAAATCTCATCATGTATTTAGAATGGTCCTAAGAAGTTAGACTGGAGAATACCGCTGTATAACAGAATACACTGAAGAGTTCAAGCTGCAAGTCCCTTTATGTGATGTAATAAAAAAAAATGATCTTGATGTAACTTATTTATCAGAAACAAACGGTAACAAGATGAAGTGTGTCAATTTTGAGGTAAACAATTTTGAGAACAAACTGCATGCACCAATCATGTCACTGTCCCTTATTATACCATATAAATGTGCTGGCCCTCATCAGCTAATCTACAAAATGTTCTAGCCTAACAAATTCTACTATGCTCTAGATCTGGCCAAACCGATCCTTCGAGATCTACTAACAGGTCATGTTCTTTAGACCATCTAGCTGGTGCACAGGTGTAGTCATTACGAACTGTCACATTATCAAACATGCAGCATTAATTCCTACTATAGATCCACAGGTTGCCTGATATACATGAACTATTGGTAGATGTTGAGGACTGGGTTGGCCACCCCTGCTCTAGACCAGTTGTTCTTAAACTTTTTAGAATCACGGCTCCCTAGAACTGTGGTTCCCAACCCTGGTCCTCAAGTACCCCCAACAGTGCACGTTTTCCAGGTCACCCGGCAGGTGCACAGATTATTCGGCACATTTTAAAAGATCCACAGGTTGAGCTAATTATGTCACTTGCGATTCTGTGTGGAGACCTGGAAAACGTGCACTGTTGGGGGAACTTGAGGACCAGGGTTGGGAACCATTGCCCTAGAATATCGTGATTTTTTTAAATTGAAGCCCTATTATTATTGAAAAATTCAGAAAAGATTATGGTCCTCGGTGTTCACGACCATATCTAAAATAACAAACTCCCCAATAACGCCAAATCCATTATTAGCTCTATTTCATATCTATCGTGGAAACATGCCCGCCAATGATCGTTATGTGATTGGCCATATCCTAGTAACCACTAAGCTCCTTCTCGCAAGACATTGGCGCACATCCTTTATCCCTACCATAGAAATGGTGGTATCAAATGTACAACTACACTGTGAGTTTGAAATAGCGGGTACCATGTATTCCTCATCAGCCTCAAACCCTTCGATAAAATGGTTTCAGTATTCAGAACACTGGCTCTCCAGGACACATGCTCCCCTTTTAGGGCCCCAACCAACATTAACACAATTCCCAGATCTGCCCAAATGCTTCGGAAGCTGATAACCACTAGCACTGGCGTAACTAGGCCACCGCAGCCCCCGCCATGGCGGGGAGGCGCAGAGTAACTATGGGCACCGGGGGGGCTGCGGTGCTATAGTTACCCGCTGCGCTGCTGCCCGGCCGCATCTTCGGTCACTGTCCCGTCACTCGCTCCCGGCGCCGGCTCCTGCTGATAATGAAAAGTGACACTTAGAAAATGGCTGCCCCCGTATTGCAGACAGTTTTGGCAGCCATTTTCTAAGAGTCTCTTTTCATTATCAGCAGGAGCCGGCGCCGGGAGCGAGTGACGGGACAGTGACCACAGATGCGGCCGGACAGCAGCGCAGCGGAGACTGGAGCAGCGCTCTGTCAGGTATGGGTATGGGGAGGGGAGGGGGGGGCGCCGAAAAAGTTTGGCGGGGGGGCGCAAATTATATAGTTACGCCACTGACCACTAGTATCCAGCAAAGCACTCTGGCACCCAAGGTAATCCTCTCAATAGTTCGGTGAAATCTCCTCATTAAACATTCTATATGGTGTGTACGTCAGATGACTATAGTCTCATTATATATTCTTTATTTTAGACTATCAAAAACAAATGATTGGTGTACCCCCGTCCCTTCTTTGCCTTTTCTGTACCCTTCCCCACCCCATTCTTGTTTTGTTTGATATGTAATATATTTGTAAATCATTGTCATTAACGTGTATATGATTCTTTGAAATTTTCAATAAAAATTTAATTTGTAAAAAAAAAAAGAAAAATTCTAAAACAAATACTAAGTAAATTGTGTTTATAGAACATGCTTAGGTTCAGTTATGTGGCGAGGGACATGATTTGCTTCTTTTTGTCAAAATATTTTATGATTAGGAGCCACAAGCATTGACCATAAATAATTTCAGCTGGTCAACCAATCCAGAGCACCTGTGAGAGTACCCTGCGGGACTTCAATATGCCATGCACCCAGTTTGGGAACCATTGCTCTAGAAATAAAGCATTTGGAGAAGTGAAATTATTTACTTAAAACAAAAAAAAAATTAAGAAGATTCAGGATTCTAGGGCTGATGTAGAGTTCAACGCAAGTCTATCTGCAGAGCGAATCTTACATGGTTTTATTCTATACATGCACCTGACATGTATGGGTGTTGCAGAGTCTTCAGCAATAAAGTTCTATCTCCATTTGGGACTGAGAGGGGACTAACTGGGTTGTAGCGGGAATTGTACAGGCAATGTTCATGGAGAATGTGGTGATGGAACCACAGGCTACAAAGAGATGGCGGTAAGAAGAAATATGCCTGATTGTGAGTCAGATGCAAACAGGACATAGGACCCAATGGTTAATTGCAATTTTTTTTCCCCTGCACTCTGTAACAGGCCGTGGGATTGGTGCAAGCATGCAATGATGATGGCGCCAGGGTTCAATCTAGGCTTACGTATATTTTGGTTTGCATGCAAAGATGTGTACTACTTAGCACATGAGCAAATATACAATATTGGTCACACAAAGGGGTGTATTCAATGCTTTATGCGAGCTGTGACAGCGAGCAGTGCTGCCTGCTCGCTGTCACAGCTCGCAGGGTCAGTATTCGCCCCCCCCCCCCCCTCTAGCTAGGTTTTTGGAGCAACGGGGAAACAGTGTGTGCGGCCGCTAAAACAGCGAGGCTTGCGGCTAAATGCAGTGGGCTCCCTGCATTAGCCGCTTGCCTCACTGTTTGGAGGGATTGCCCCGGAATGTTGAATACGGTGAGTGGCTGGCATGGGGATTAAACGGCGAGGATCACTTGTTTTCGGTGATCCCCGCCGTTTAACCCCCTCACCGCCCACACTGAATATACCCCAATGTGAGAGCAATCATGTCTGACGTGCATGGCCCCCAAACTTTGACTAAAGGTGCAAATCTATAATAAAACGTAAAAAAACAGTGGCGTCTGCTGCCCCGACCATGAATAGTAAGGGGTGATACCACTAACTTCATATGAACATACACGTATGTAATATATTGTATGTTCTGGATGGATCCCAGGATGATCAGCAGCGCTGTAGGCATTGGACGTCATGCGTCAACACACAGCCATTGCTGCCGGTAGAAACCAATCATATGTCTGCTTTTGTTGTATGAGATAGTAATAGAAGGAGGGAAGCACAACCCTAGTGGCTGTTTCTGGCTGTAGACATAGGATCAGGTCCTCCGGGACAGTCATGTCAGCGTCTGTGTAATGACAGCATCAGGCGCTGTGGTCAGTCATCGCTTTGGCTGCGGTTTGCCTGTAGTTTTATTTAATCCTGCTCTCGGGGCTGGGATTTTACTGCCAGTAGTAGGTAGACGTGGCTTTGCTCCCGTGGTCCCCGTTTTTGGGACGGTTGGTCCCCCGGCTTTAAGTGCTGCTGGGTAAAAATAAAGTAAGGGATTAGAAGTGAGAACCACAAACACACGAGAAGGATCATCAGCACACCCAGCGGGATGAGTAACTCATACGGCTGCCGGTGCAACAGACAAATACATGTGGGATACGGTCACTACGTAGACCACTGAAGGTCGACGTGTGAAATAGGTCGACCTGGCTAAGGTTGACAGGGTCGCAAGATCGACACAAGCATTAGGTCATCAAAAGGTTGACACAAGTTTTTTATATTATTTTCTAGCCGACTTGTGCTGACACTATGGCGTGGTGGGAGAATACAATAGTGTGCCGAGCACATGGCGGCACCGTGACCGAAGCATGGCACACTGGTGGTGTCCATGTTGACATTCTGGTCAAAAAACGTGAAAAACGAATGCCGACCCTCTGACTATCGACCTGCCCTTTGTTGATCTAATGCTTGTTGACCTTCACCATGTCGAACTATTAGGTGTCGACCTAAGCCCCATTGACCTTCAGTGGTCAACCTAATGTATATCGGCCTTCACTGAGTCAACGCTATGACCCATAATGTACATGCAGCTTATTGAGTGATAAAGAATACATTGTATTTACAGGTATTTGTGCTGTTCTCCAATAGGTCTCAAGGCGCTATACAGATTGTATTATATGCGCTGTGTTATGTTCAGTATCATCTACCTACAATTAATATACCGACAATTACTTGGCCGACACGGTGACACAGGTAAGGTGCAAATCCTTATGGCCAAAATACGGACAGGTACACAATGCCAATACTCAATATAAACCATGATCATAATGGAGAGCACGTTAAAATGCCGGCACAGTTGTAATGTCGACATGGACACCGTATTCATATAAGGTGGTTTTTGTGAAAAAATCATGAAAAACTGTATTTGGTATTATTTTTGACAATATTTTGGCTGCCGGCATTGTGATTCATCAGAGTTTTTTTCCTGTCCGTGTTTAGTATTTTGATGTTGTAGGTTTTTCAAATGTTGGTGTGTTGGCCTATATGTGATGCACAATCCAGCATTGGTCTATAGGTGACACACAAGCCAGCATTGGCCTATAGGTGACAAACAAAATCCAGCATTGGCCTATACTGTAGGTGACACACAAGCCAGCATTGGCCTATAGAGGACGCACAAGACTACATTGGTCTATAGGGGAAGCACAAGCCAGCATTGGCCAATAGAGGAAGCACAAGACTACATTGGTCTATAGGGGAAGCCCAAGCCAGCATTGGCCAATAGAGGAAGCACAAGCCAGCACTGGCCTATAGGTGGCAAAACAAACCAGCATTGGCCTATAGGGGACGCATAAGACAGCATTGGCCTATAGATGACACACAAGACAGTATTGGCCTATAGGTGACACACAAGCCAGCATTGGCCTATAGATGACACACAAGCCAGAATTGGACTATAGGTGACACACAAGCCTACACTGGCCTTATAAAAGGAGATGGGCTGAGCAAGGACAATCCTTGCTACTATAAATATAGTAGAGGCACAATTCTGTACTTGGGGGTTCATCTAGGCGCAATAGTATTAAACCAAACCAGTGTACAACAAGAATGTGGATCACCGTGTGTCGGCAGCAGGTGCACTCAATAAGGATTGAGGTCACAGACGAGTGACATGAGAAGCTACATTTAGGCGGCACTTAATGTGAAATCTTTTACCTTGTGTTCCTTGCTGTGTTCTTTGAAGAGCCATGGTCCGGCGAGGATTCATTTTGCAGCCATCTTTTCCCATGAGATGGGATTTCCAGGCCTAACACAATTTGAGAAAAAACATTATAGGGGCGTAGTCACACCAAAGTACCACGTGATCAGAGATTGGGACCATTTAAATCAAGGCATAACAAACTGTATTCCACACACACACACACACACACACACACACAAGAAAGTCCTAGACTCTATGGAGAACTTTATGAATACAGACAGCGACAGTATGATAGAATTGTTCTGTATAAAATATGTAAATAATTAGATGGGCAAATATACTCAATCATCTACAGTATGTTTTACAATAATACTTCATTACAACCTACTGTAGTGTGACATTGTATAGGTGTGGCCCCTGCATTATCCTGAGTGCCATTAAATCCCCCTTGGAGCAATCCCTGGAATATTGTAACACAGGAGCAGATGATAAAGTACCAGCCAATCAGCTTCTAACTGTCAAGTTACAGGCTCGGTTTGAAAATGCCAGTAAGGAGCTGATTGGCTGCTGTATTTTCACCTTCCACTTTATAACTTCACCAGACTTAATACATCTGCCCCACGGGATGTGATCATTGGGTCACCAGGATCATGGTTGACAAGTAGTAGGTTGACATGGGGACGCGGCGCTACGTTTTGGTATCCATGTCAACACAACATGTGCCGGCAGGCGGTATTTCATGCCTTACCATCCACTAGGGCATGGTGGGAGAATAAAATAGTGTGCCCGAAGTATGGCGAGCGCAGCAAGACATGTGGCTACTTTTTAGTGTTTATGTTGACTCTTGACATTCTGGTTAAACCCCCCCCCCCCCCCAAAAAAAAAACACATGTTGACTTTTTCAATGTCAACCTTAGCCATGGCGACCTAATGACCCTGTCGACCTTACCCATGTGGACCTAATGGCCCTGTCGACTTAAAGTTATGTCGACCTTAATACACGTCGACCATAATGCTGGTGACATAATGATCCATTCCCCTGCCCCACAGAACCAGCTTCTGTTTGGAGACAGAGAATTTGTGTTGGGGGGGGGGGGGGGGGGGGGGAATTGGTGATGGACCAATGAAAAGTCTCAACCTCTGTGATTGGTGCTATGAGGCCTGATTGTATGGCCTAAAATTAGCATAGAAGTCGATTATCAATAGACTGCGCATGCTTGCGGCCAGTAGTACGCCTGCACAAAGCCTGCCAGCGATCAAGTCCTGATACTTTTTGAATTCTCAAGCCGGTCGCAAGGTGAGTGACATGAAGTGGGTGTGTGGGGGTGGTAACGAGGCATTTAAGCCTGTTAGGGGAGGGTGTGCGGCCTAACTGAATGCTGACTGAGCAAATTTGCAGGTGTGCGATAAGGACTGAATTAGCCCCATGTCCGAAGATGGCCCCCTGCCCCTTGATGGCTTCTGCTTCATAATGTAAAGCTAAAAAAAGTATTGTTAGCCACACAAAAAAGACACTATGTGGCATCGTCAATTTATATCAGGACTTATTTCATTGACCTGGAAAACATGAACTGTGTGGTGGTCCTGAGGACCGAGGTTGAGAACCAATGCTCTAGAGCATGGGTCCTCAAACTGCGGCCCTCCAGATGTTGTGAAACTACAAATCCCAGCATGCCTTGCCACAGTTTTAACACTCCCTTATAGCAAATCAGTGGCAAGGCATGCTGGGATTTGTAGTTTCACAACATCTGGAGGGCCACAGTTTGAACACGCATGCTCTAGAGCTGGGGTAGCCAACCCTAGTCCTCGAGAGCTACCAACAGTGCATGTTTTGCAGGTCTCCTCACAGAAGCACAAGTGAGCTAATTAGCTCCATCTGTGTATCTTTTAAAATGTGTCAGTGATTAATGAGTGCAGCTGTGCAGCAGCTAGGTTGTCTGGAAAATGTGAACTGTTGGTAGCTCTCGAGGGCTAGGGTTGGCTACCACTGCTCTAGAGTGTGAGAATTGCAGCGTTTGAGGCTGAAAGAAGCCACCGGCCAGCTGGCCTAGCAACCTATGGATTGAGAACCTTCAGATATGAGTTGGTACTGGCAGAATATGTGATCCGATAACTGATATATGAGTATCTGACCCTCTTATAACCACACACACTAGGGCCGATTCAGGCCTACTCGTAGAGCAGCAAATATGGCCCCTCTGTCGATGGTGGGGGTCTGCTTATGCACATGTGCAAATCCCCGCAGCAAATGCGTTCGCACAGACGCAATCCGGGGTGGACACCCAACGTTTCATGGACGTGCCCACAAAAACATTGGACGCCACCATAGACATGTTGGGTGGGCTCCAGGGAACACAGGCATGTGTGCCTGCTCGGGGAGGACGGATGATGTCACATGTGGCCCGACCCCAATTTGGCAAAAACTGCAGAACAGTCCGGGGCTAATTTTCTGCTGCGAACAGAGAAGTAATTCGATGGTGAACAACCATCAAATGATTTCTTCTCTGTGCGGGCGCTTGCGAGCAGATGTGTACCCAGTCGGTGTGTGTGTGGGGGGAGGGGGGCATGCGTTTGCTGGTTTGGCGTTCACCTGTCGTATATATGCAACCTAGCGAGCAGGCCTGAATCGGCCCGACTATGCCTAGGATCTGATGCAAGCGCGGCGTTTCTCCATCTTTCCCTCACTGTAAGACACCTGGGTGTGGACAGCTACTTAAACAGATTAAACAAATACAATACGGTGGTTGTACAATTCCAGGAACCTTAAACTATGTACCTATACCAGAGGACTGACGTTCTTCTTGGGCTTTACCTGGGGAAAAGGTTACATCTATATTTATCCTGGTATTTCTAGACACTATTTGCTCTTTCTGCTATTCTGCAAACAATAAAAAGGGAAGAAAACTGAATATTGATATTATTAAAGTACACAAGTTTGCCGGTCACTGTGGGCAGCTGATAACAAGAGTAACCGTGCAATGTAAACGCTCAGTGTGGTTGCACGCCGCTCCCCACCAGCAAGCGCTCTGGGCAACAGTGTATTAACCACACAGTCTGTTCTGTAAAAGGAACAAAGGGTCTCATTTCTTGCTCACTGACACATACTGCACATTAAGGGGTATGGTATAACCGACCGACAGTCGAGATTGCGACTTTTGTTTCTCCGACATCGGAATACCGACTGTCAGGAGCCCGACAGGGGGGTGAACGCATTTAGGCCCCTCGCCACTTATTCTATTCTATTCCCCCTCTATGGGGGTCATAGACCCTCACAAGGGAAAATAGCCCATGTAAGTCGGGATTCCAACTACTGGCAGTCGGGATTCCGATGTCAGAGAACTGGTGTCGGTGACTCATCTGGCAACCACATTAAGCTACTGGTTGTGTTAATATGTTTCTAGGATATACGCAAATGCATTCATAGCTGCGGCACCGTACACGGTGGCTGTGTGGAAATATGCAAATGTTGGAGCCACCTGGATTTGTATTGTGGCGCCCACCGGTGGCTTTGCATAACCCAGCAGGATATAGACACACCATAGGTCACAGAATAATCAATTAGAGAAGTTATGTGTAGCTCTAGGTTCGCAGGAAGTAAGAAAGTGGAGCCACTGCAGAGGATTGTGGGGTCGCAGGCTTAAACACGCCATCAACATGGCCTGGACATGCTTCCGTTTTTTTGATGCCATCCCCAGTTACCCGCCACAAAATGGTCCCTAACTTTCAGTAACTTTGCAAATGAATCAACCACTGCTGCACATGTGCAGTACAATTTAGTTGAATGCGCAGTGGTAAGATAAATTATTCCACTGCGTAAAACAAACATCTACATCTATTGTGTTCATCTCCGGAACAGGCCCTGTGATTATACAAAGGGAGGTCACTGGGTGTGTCTTTAAATTAATTTAGGATGGGTTCAACATCCTGGTGGTTGGATCACCAGCAGTAATAACACTGCCTCCCGCATCCCAACTAGCGTCTGGAGACTGGCGCCAGAATGCAAACATAGATGAGCACTCACGTCTACCTCGAGGTGAAAAGTAAGCATGCGGGGATCGGTAGCGTTAGGCCGGAGGGAGGGTTAGGTTTGGGAAAAAGTATAGGACTTCGGTTTAGGCTGCATGGGGGGAATGGAGGTAGAAGCTCAGAGTTAGGTTCAGGCAGCGGGGTATGGGGGTTAAGGCTAGGTACTAATGGTGTATCTATTATGGGTACAGTGTGCGTGGTGCAGAGGGGCTCCTGAACCCAAGGTCAGGAGCACACACCGCACCAGTTTTGGTAATACTTACCCTCGGAAGTCCCGCGGAAGGATGCTGCAGAAATTGCTGGAAAAATGGAGCTGCAGACATTTTCCGCCGATCTGCGCATGCCCAGTGGAGTCTGAGCGCGCCAGTGCTCAGACTCCACAGCGCAGCGAAGGTTTGTGCATGTGCAGTAGGGGTCTGCGCACTAGAGTGCTCAGACCCTGCTGCTCCCGATGCCGCTCCCGGCAGAGAGGAGGGGGGACCAAGGAGGCCTGGATGAGGAGGCTGCATTCGGGCCTCCTCCTCTCTTAAGACGCCCCTGGAGGGAAGGGTTGGTTAGGGGGAAGCAGAGGGAAGGTAAGTATACTTACCTGGCCCCTGTTGGGATTCCCTCTATAAAGGATGCCGGTGTGGGTATTCTGACTGCTGGCATCCCCCACAACATGACGCTCTCCAGGAGGGACACAATGCTCTGCTCCTGGACTTCCCACCTAATTAATGATTACCATCACCTGTGGTGAAAAACCATTCTTATCAATTAACCTGTTCAACACAGGTGACGGCAATCATACATCAAGAGGGAAGTCCAGGAGCAGAGCGATGTGTCCCTCCTACAGAGGGTCATGTTGGGAGGTATGTTTATGTATCCCATGCACTTGCTGCTCTAGATTACAAATTAAGCATTGCCCTTCTATACACCTGTCCCAAACCAGACCCCCTCCCCTGCCATAGCGCTGTTCTTCCTTTGTCTGCTGGCCCAGGGCAGAGCTTGGAATTTTAACATTAGTATAGTCCCAATCATTTACCTTCGTTATCTTTATGTACCTTTTATTATATAGAAAATGTGTCATTAAAAATTGTAGTACCAGTGCAAATAAGAGACAACTTTGGCAAACGCGAGGCACAAGAAAATGTCCTGTGCTCATGGTTACGCGGTTTGTTGTGTGAATGTTTGTATTACGAGTGACAAAGTATGCAAGGAAATAATTCAAAGGGAATATGTAACCCTATTGTACACAGTTCATTTTACTCCTAAAAACCTATGTAACAAAATCTTTCTGAATTAAAAAAACCCAAGTTCTTGGCTTCTGATTTCCAGTTATTAAGAGTAAGTTATTTATGGAACAAACAGATGGAGCCGCTACAGTCTGTGCTTGCAGGGGCTGGCGATTCCTCCAGGGGCGCGCGCGCACGAGACGGTTGCAAGCCCCATGGCAACGGAGCCTGCCGGGGGTCCCCGCCGCCTCCCCCGCCGCCCCGACCCCCCCCCCCGAACTGGGCAGCGTCTCCCTGAAGCAGAGAGAGGAGTCTCTGGTGAGCACCAGGCGAAGTAAAAGCCGGCTCCATCTGTACTATACAGCGCTTAAAGCTGGATACACACAGAGGGAAAGGTCACATGATCTGACGGATCGCACCGACATATCGCTCACAATGGCACATATAGGGCCAGTGCGTACACCCCATATATGGGTGCCTGGGTCACTAGCGATGTCAGGTTTGATGTACTGTGTACATCAAACCTGATGCTATAGCTAGCAACATAATGTATGCTAATGAAGGATGGAATATGGGGCCTAATTCAGATCTGTTAGCAAGGCTGCAAATTTTTGCAGATGGAATAAACCATGCTGCGCTGCAGGTGGGGCATATGTAACATGTGCAGAGAGAGTTAGGGTTGGGTTAGTTATGTTTAAACTGAAATCTAAATTGTAATGCAAGAATAAAGCCGCCAGTATTTAACCTGCACAGAAACAGAATAACTCAGCCAAATCTAACTCTGCACCTGTTACATCTGCCCCACCTGCAGTGCAGCATGATTTTATGCTGTACTACTCTAGTGGAGAGGGAGCAATTTTGCTGCTCGGCAGTGGTGATTGATGAATTAAATCCACTTAATGCCGTACAAGTTTTGGGGCCGATTCAGGATCACTCGCAGGATTAGGCCCCTGCCCCGATGGTCGGTGTTTGAGCATGCACATTTTCCCACCGTTCACAGTGGGGAGGGAGGGTCCCCATGAAAACGCTGGGCGTTCCCATGGGTGTGGGGGAGGGTATCAGCTGCCCGACCCGTCTTTGTCTTGGCGCTCGCAAATAAAAGTGAGTTGAGACGGAAAGCAGGACAAATCATTTGATGGTTGGCGACTATCGAATGATTTCTCCTGCTAGCGGCTCATGCATGGGGATGTGTTCTCATACACATCATCTCGCATGTTTCCAAGGAGATCTGGCGGCGGGGGGGGGGGGGGGGGGGGGTGCATTCTGGCAGATGGGGTGCATTGACCCCAGATGCAAAATTGTTATTTCAAATAAAAGTAGCGCTAAATGTATACAAAACATGTAACATCGATATTGATTTGTAATGTTTGTGGTGTGGACAACAGCAAAATGGTTACTTATTCTTAAGGTGTGTACACACTTGTACAATTTAGACTATGTATACAAGTTAGACTATCTGCATACAATATATACAATTAGAATGTCTGCATACAATTTAGACTATATAGTGCAGATCCGCACTATATAGTCTATGCAGCCAAGACTTTCTGGCTGCGATACGGGAGCGCGCATCGGGATCGCTTGGGTTAAAACTCATACAATCTGCATGAGATCCAGATGAGATTTTGACTATATAGTCAAAATCTCATGCACATTGTACAAGTGTGTACACACCATTAGTCAGAGTACATCCATTTTCGTTGCATGTTAGAGGCAGCCATTTTGTTAGATCAACCTATAGAATACAAATGTAGCCACGTTCATGCTGCACCAATCGCCACGTGCAACTTCCATAGAACTCGTCGCAACGCATTTGCGTCTAGTTCACTCCCGCGGCTCATAGAGACCCATTGAGCGGCGATGTTGGAGCGTAGCGATTTCACGCCACAGGTGCGGATATGGAGCGCCAAACAAGCACACGCAGCCGAATCACGGTAAAGGTGAGCATGGCTCCCAGTTTATTCAGAAGCACAGGAAAAGGATCTTTACTGTGACGACATTCACTAACAATGTATATGGATAAGAGACTACCCTTGAATGAAATACTCGCTATATAATTGATAG
Source organism: Crinia signifera (assembly GCF_055691185.1). NCBI lineage: Eukaryota > Metazoa > Chordata > Amphibia > Anura > Myobatrachidae > Crinia > Crinia signifera. The sequence goes on along the minus strand of NC_139226.1, from coordinate 100,402,404 downwards.
AGGGCATTGTGGGGTGACAATCAGGGAATATCTTCCCTGATTTCTCTCCATGTGACACTAATTTGGCAACTGTCACACTGGGGGACTTCTATCCCCTTCCCAATTTATGTGTGTTGAACTTGAAGGACCGCTGTCTTTTTTTCAACTGAACGGATGATGTTAGGGGTGCAACCGGCGAGTCCCAAGATGAGAGCGTTAGGCGGGTGGCATTGCTGAGGATTGCATATAAATGTTGGCAATATGTGGCGTTAGACGACAGTAACTGGGAGTAGTACTGTTAAACTGTTTATGGAGCAAACACTGGAAATGAACAGGGTGGAGGAAGAGGATACAATAGTCTCATCTAAACAGCAATTACAGATATATGCAGACATGCCAAGCTTGTTTCTAGAGGTCCAAAATTCTCGTTAAAAACACTGCTTACGTAAATGAGTTCATCTTACATGTTGTTTTTCAAAAAGAAGAAAAATAAATCCTAATACACATTATACATTGAGATTTTACGTTTTTTTTGGTGTCTTATGAAAAGCAAAAACCACATACTGTAAGAGAGGGGATACAAGATCACGCAGCAGGGAGTTGTATTTTTTATTTTTAAACATAGCAGCTTCTATGAATTCTTATGACTATAGATTCAGTTCTCAGACGGAATACGGTCATTATGTCTACACTAACCAGGTCGACAAGCATTGGGTTGACACCACTAGGTCGCCAGACAGGAAGCTCGACATGGGTTTAGGTCGACATGGGTCAAGGCCGACAGGTCATTAGGTCGACACAAGCATTAGGTCAACATGGGCTAGGTCAACATTCAAAAGGTCGACATGGGGTTTTTCACTGTTGTTTGAGCCGACATGTGCCGACAGGCGGTATTTCAGGCCCTACCATCCACTAGGGCGTGGTGGGAGAATAATATAGTCTGCCGAGCGTAGCAAGCACCGTGCCCGAAGCATAGCGAGGGAAGTGAGCGATGCAAGGGGATCCGGTGCACTTCAAACTGTGTCCATGTCGACTGTGACGACATTCGGGTAAAAAAACTGTGAAAACCCCCATGTCGACCTTTTGACTGTCGACCTTACCCATGCCGACCTAATGCTTGTGTTGACCTAATGTCCAGTCGACCTAGACCCATGTCAACCTAGACCCATGTCAACCTAGTTGGTGTAGACCTAACAACCCACACCCTCTCAGACCGCTTCACTCACTTTACAATTGACAAGAGTTTGGCCTGGCTACATTCTTATGAATAGTGACCGTCTCTACCTTGTTACAGTAATGTTACTACAGGGTACATTCAATGGGTGCCTCAGTAATGAGAAATCTGCATGTACAGGCTGTATTATTACAAGATGGCTGCCTCCACTGCCTCAGTGAGGTTACTAGTTAATACTGCATGCAAAAGGTGCATTATTAAGAATAGTGAAAAACAAAATGGCTGCCTCCACTGTGCCCATGGGTGGATACGGGTGAAGGGGGCGATTTACACCCCTAGCATTGTGTGGTTGTGATTATTATCTATGGCAGATTTACAAGGATCAAAGATCTTATATTGATTATGCTGTCTGTTACAGTCTATACTAATTGATTGCCGAGCTGCTGATGAGCCTGGGCACTCGGACACCCCTGGGAAGTGGCTGCTGTGCTATGAGTCAGGATTAATTGTTAACCCCTTCAGTAGTGGGTTTTTCTGGGGCAGTACAAACATCCCAGAGCAAGTTTGTTCTGCACCCAAAATACTCACCACTGAAGGGGCTGCCGCTGGTTCCCTGCCTGCGACTGGCTGCATTCTGAGGCCGTTGGGCATTCGGACACCCGGCATCAGGGAGTGATTGGTGGGGGGTACGAGAAGGTGGTGCCGCCAGAAGGTGCACCATTGGTGTACACCTAGATGTCAGTGGTATGCTCAGACGCACCAGCAGCACAGCTCAGCCCAGAAAATGTCTGGCCATACCGCTGAAGAGGTTAAACTGCACCCCTAAACCAAAAGTTTAGATACAGCCTGGCGGTGCCTCGACTAGGTCATCAGCTTCTAGACTAGTAATTCAAAAGATAAATGTTCAGTTACATTAGCCAACGAAATTTTTACCTCAATTGTGTATAGATGACAAATGTCCAATAAAGAGCGAGGAGACAACTATCTACAGTACTGTAGGTCACAATATCAAAATACATTTGACCCTAGGGGTGACATTTAATAGAATAAGAGTTTGCTTTTTTTGCGATAATTAGGCAACGAAATGGCGTTATCGCATTTTTTCCTCAAATCGTCCATTGCAGAGTCCCTTTTTCGCTTTTTTCCCCCGAAAACTCGCACTTTGTCAATGTGCAGGAAAAATTCGCATTTTTATCGCATCCAGATGTTTTCGCACAGAAAAGTATACAAAACGCATATTTAATGGGATGCGCAAACTGAAATCGCACTTTTTTCGGACCAGGGTCTGATGTGCGAATTGGTCAGAGACATGCACAGATCATTGTGATCTGAGCATGTTTCTGTTGTTAAAATAGAGTTAAAGAAAAAAATTTGAAAAAACCCATGTCGACCTAACGACCCGTCGACCTAACCCATGTCGATCTAACGCATATGTCGACCTAAACCCATGGCGACATTGTCCCATGTCGACCTAGAACCCTGTCGACCTTCCCCCTGATTCTTACCTATCTTGAGCCCGTCGGTAGGTCCCTGGGTCCGGGGTCCTGTGCTCCGAGGTCTGGGGCTCCAGGGCTGAAGAGTCCGGGGTCAAAGATCCGGACAAATCCATAGGGGGACCTGTGGAAGAAAATCCTACTTACCAAGTTCCTCAGGAGAAGATCTGTCATCTTGATCTGACGTAGTCCAGGTCTTCTGTCTCGCGTCAGGTCTTCTGCGTCTACTCCCGCTGGTACCCGTCTGACGAACTATACGGAGAGAGGCTGATGTTCCATCTTCAGCGTCTCTCCTCCGAATGATTCTATTGGCCGCCAAACTCGGCTCCTGATTGCCCGCTAGGCGGCCAATAGGATCATTCAGAGAGACGCTGAAGATGGAATATCTGCCTCTCTCCGTATAGTTCGTCAGACGGGTACCAGCGGGAGTAGAGGCAGAAGACCTGACACGGGGCAGAAGACCTGGACTATGTCGGATCAAGATGATAGATCTTCTCCTGAGGAACTTGGTGAGTAGGATTTTCTTCCACAGGTCCCCCTATGGATTTCTTTGGATCCAGGGCTCTTTGTACACGGGGCTGTTTATGCTCAGGAGGGGGGACCTCACGCCGATTTTTTTCGCGTTTTTTTTTTACCAAAAATCACAAGTTTTGAAATGTGCACATTTTCATGACTTAAAATCGCCACAAATCGCACCATATCGCAATTTTTCCCAGCGAATTCGCATTTCATTAAATATGCGGATTACAAGGGAAAAATGTGAGTTCTAAAAGTGCGATTTGCGGCGATATGGTGCGATTTTAAAAATTGAGAAAAACTCATTCTATTAAATGTCATCCTAGGTGTAAATTTTTATTCGTTACCTGGATGTAGTTGCTTCATCAATTACGCAAAACAAAATTACCCAGCATCCATTAACCACAGGGCTGGCTAACTCCCCACCTTCTCTATCCAGCTTTTATTCGCAAAATAGATTTAAAATAAAAGTCTGAAAATTAACCCACTACCTTTCTGCCAAGGGACCTCCATTTAATCTTTCCCTGGAATGAAGCGAATATCACATAACAAAGAAATGTCCTTCATACCGATTTTCTTTTTTCCAATTAAAGGAACATAAGAGACAAGGAGGCTGCCGTGGAATTCCAGCAGTAAATGAGCTGAGTGAAGTACAAAATGCCTTTATGTGAAATTATAACTCTGTGTCCTTTAATACAGGTGGTTTGGGGAGATCTTTTACAAGAAACGTTAAAGCGGATTGAGAAATGTAAGAGACACCCACCTCCGTACAGCGTCCAGAGGATAACCTGGTTACAGTAGACGCCTGCTGGCAGCTCATTCACACCACTTATTTATGAATATTGACCTACTGTAATGAGCTAATTTTGTGGTTACAGTTTGATAACCGCCAGATTGACCTTGCAACTGTTCTAAATAAGCCATGGCACATACTTGCCTACCCTACCGGAACAGCTGGGAGGCTACACAAAATTGGGTGCGGTTAGCGCCAAGCATTCAAGTATCCCGCAGTGTTGCCCACTCGGTGCCGTCAACTTCCCCGAGTAAAGTTGGCGGCTGGGTTGCCAGTGACGCAAATTGTTTGTATCATTGGGCCAGATGTATCAAGCTTCATAAAGTGATAAAGTGGAGATTAATAAACAACCAACCAATGAGCTCCTACCTGTCATTTTTTCAAACCTAGCCTGTAACATGACAGTTAGGAGCTGATTGGCTGGCTGTTTATCACTTTTTGAAACTTGATATATCTGGTCCATTGTAACCACTCTCCCCTGCTGGCATGGCCAAGCAGCGAGACCACAGAGTTACTCAGAACTTCAATAACTGGGACTTGCAACACCAGCAGTGGATGTCGGAGTAAAAATCCAGGTGGAGTAGACATTCACAAATTTTTACACAGCCACTGCGTGTACACAGACAGCTGCTAATCAGGGCTGCAAAGAGGACGGCCGAGCCGTGGGAAAATGGAGGGGGCATGGCTAATGGTGGAGCCACGTCCCCATAAAAACAAACGAGAGGCAGAGAGATGACAGGTTGCCGCTGCAGCCGTTTCTCTCCCCAGCTCAGTTGACTGAGCAGTGTGGGCTGAGCAGGGGAAAGAGAATGTGGTGCTGCGGCAGCCTGTAATCTCTCTGCCTCTCGTCAGCTCCCTGCAATGGGGGAGGGGGGAGCAAGACCAGGCCCCTCCAGCAAACCCGGCCAAAAAGTACCCACCCCACCCCCTCTCTCAGCGGCCCTGCTGCCAATACATTAGCGTACATCTCTGCAGCAGACCTTTATTTTGATGTCACAATTCTTGGCCAGATAGGTCAGAGTTAAAGAAGAAAACTCTAAAAGAAGTCTAAACTAACTGTGCCATTATGATCCTTGTTTTATTCATTACAAGTGGTGGGTCGATAAAAATATGTATTACACTAGGGGCCGAATGTATGTGAGAATCAGAAAGCTTGGGAGAGTTTTCCTATTTTTTTAAAGTGGCAATCATTTACTGTACATGGAAAAATTAACCTGTTTTTTCAGTGTAATTGATTACCGCTTTAAAAGAAAATGTTAAAACTCTTCCAAAGTCTCTTACTGATTTAAGTTAAGTTCCTATTCCCAACAGCAGCCGCCTTTACCTCAGCCCAGAATGCAATTTGCTCTGAAGCAGCACACTGTGTTACATTATGGCATGGAAACGAGAATTCCAACACACAGTTTCCCATGCGTCTTCTTTATTCAATTTAAGTTTTTCTTAATTTTCATTCACATTATTTAAATGTTATCCCTCTAACACTAACTAATATTATGGCTTTTTAATACTAAAAGCTATAAATGATGTATCCTTTCATTGCTAGACCGAATGTACACAAGTTGGAAGAACTTTATAGTCCTTACATCCATTGCATCTGAAGACATTCCCTATTTTAAAAAGACTGGCACCAAAGGGGGTGCATGTGGCATGGCTAGATAAAGCGACACTCTTATTTTGTCTACATTTCACGTTTTTCGTTACTTCAGGTGGCTGAATTCTACATGGACTCATTTTAATTTTTTTCAAGGAAGATAGGGACTTGTAAAGGGAGAATGCTGGAATAATTTTCCTTTTACTTTATGGGTAATATATTATATTTGCGGGAACCATTTAAACTGCCAGTTGAGGACCTGTGAGGCATCTATTTCTCAAACTACTAGAGACTCTAATGTACTTGTCTTCTTGCTCAGTTGCGTACCAGGGCCTCCCACTTCTCTTTAAACTTTGGTAAGAACCTGTTTGTTCTGTTCTTTGAAGGGAGTAGTACACACCATTGTAGAAAATGTTCAGTTTCTTGGCAATTTCTCGTATGGAATAGCCTAAATTTCTAAGAATAGACTATCGAGTTTCACATGAAAGTGCTCTTTTTCTGGCCATTTTGAGAGTATAATTGAACCCACAAATGTGATGCTCCAACTAGCTCAAAGTAAGGACAGTTTTACAGTGTCTCTAGTAATCAAACCCGTTTTCAGCTGTGCTAACATAATTGCAAAACGTTTTTCTAATCACACATTAGTCTTCTATGTCTTCAATGTACTATTAGAACACTGGAGTGATGGTTGCTGGAAATGGGCCTCTATAAACCTATTCTTTGTAGATATTACTTTGAAAAAAAAAACAGACGTTTGTAGCTAGTATAGTCATTTACCACATTAACAATGTATAGAGTGTATTTCTGATCAGTAGAGACTGGATTATATGCATTTGCATATTTGCCAGATTTTCAGCAGAAATTGCATATCTGACCTAAATGTCCTGATGGTGCATATTTGGCATAGCGCGGTCGGCGCAGAGCGTTCACCCTCACTTCCTGACTTTTTTTTTCTTTAAGTGAGGAAACGCCGCTGATAGGCTGACAGAATCGCCCATCAGAGGAATGGATTGAGCGGCCTGTCAGCGTGGCGGGGGGTGGGATGTGGGTGGAAGAGCTGATACGCCGCAGTGTGTACTGTAGGCTCTTCCAGCTACATCCCACACCCGCCGCGCTGACAGGCTGCTCGCCGCGCTGACAGGCTGCCCACCGCGGTGACAGGCTGTCCACCTCTGCTGACACGCGGGGAATCACTGCGCGCCACACGGGTGCTGGAGGCCCCGAACAGTGGTGCTTCTGGACAGAACACTGACCTCAACCAACGGATGGCAACGGTGAGTGTAACTTACAGCACAGTTTCTGCTGGGGCATTACAGTATGTGCGGTTTTGCTGGGGGCATTATGTGCACTTCTGCTGGGGGCATTATGTGCACTTCTGCTGGGGGCATTATTTGTGTTATACTGCTGGGGGCATTATCTGTGTTATACTGCTGGGGGCATTATCTGTGTTATACTGCTGGGGGCATTATCTGTGTTATACTGCTGGGGGCATTATCTGTGTTATACTGCTGGGGGTATTATCTGTGTTATACTGCTGGGGGCATTATCTGTGTTATACTGCTGGGGGCATTATCTGTGTTATACTGCTAGGGGCATTATCTGTGTTATACTGCTGGGGGCATTATCTGTGTTATACTGCTGGGGGCATTATGTGTGTTATACTGCTGGGGGCATTATGTGTGTTATACTGCTGGGGGCATTATGTGTGTTATACTGCTGGGGGCATTATGTGTGTTATACTGCTGGGGGCATTATGTGTGTTATACTGCTGGGGGCATTATGTGTGTTATACTGCTGGGGGCATTATGTGTGTTATACTGCTGGGGGCATTATGTGTGTTATACTGCTGGGGGCATTATGTGTGTTATACTGCTGGGGGCATTATGTGTGTTATACTGCTGGGGGCATTATGTGGGGTATACTGCTGGGGGCATTATGTGTGTTATACTGCTGGGGGCATTATGTGGGGTATACTGCTGGGGGCATTATGTGGGGTATACTGCTGGGGGCATTATGTGGGGTATACTGCTGGGGGCATTATGTGGGGTATACTGCTGGGGGCATTATGTGGGGTATACTGCTGGGGGCATTATGTGGGGTATACTGCTGGGGGTCATTTACTACTTACTAATTGTATGCTGATTTAAATAAAAAACTATAAAATTTCACTTTATTTTGTATTTTTTATTTAGCATATTTTGACGCTTTTCATGCATATTTTAAGTATTTTTCATGCATATTTGCATGCATTTTTCGAGCTTTTTATGTTGCATATAATCCTGTCTCTACTGATCAGTCTGTTTGTTGTAATCTTCATTGAAAAAAAACAAAACAGTACTTTTCTTTCAAAAACAAGGATATTTCTAAATGACCCCAAACTTTTGAACAGTAGTGTATGTATATTATATATATATTATAAATACAATGTAAATAACTAATATTAACTGTGTCTGTGTCTAGATATCTGTATAAAGGCCACTTGGCTTGAACCCTCCCTGTGTATGCAGTTGTGTCTGTGACGCCCAGTAAAAGTAAACTCCCCTGTGTACTGTAGTCAGCCATTAGTGTAACAAAATGTCACTGGTGTATTATATAAACTTGCATATAAAACTAAAAAGGTGTTCCTTTTGTGTACACAAGTGGTACTGTTGCTAGTCTTCGCTTGCCTTTTAATGATAATATAACTAAAGAGTGGGCTGCAACTTTGTATATTCAGCGCGGCCTTTCCCCACCCTTGTCTAACTAGAAGTACAATGTGTGTGTATAATCATTACCCTCATCGCACTGGACTTTACAAAACACTCACGTACCCAGGTGAGCAAGTCCAATAGATTGGAGATCTTCAAATAGCGCACCGACACTGGTTTCTAATACCTGTAATCAGGGCTATTTTTCAGTAGGCTCCAGCAGGAACTGAGGCCCTTATTCTAGTTCACTCTTTCTGTCAAAATATTTCTTAGATGGACAAAACCATGTGCACTGCAGGTGAGGCAGGTGTTAAGGCCCCCATACACTAGCCGATTTTGGTCCGATTTCGGCCAGATCAGTAGGATCTGGCCGAAATCGGACCAAAATCGGCTAGTTTTGATGTCCCCTCAGATCCGATGCGCGGTCCCGTGCGCATCGGATCTGCGTCGGGTGGTCGGACCTGCTGCACGTCCGACCACCCGACTTGGGACCTAGTGGGGCGGCGCGGCGGTGGAGGGAGCAGGGGGGGCTGGGGACGCTGCGGGGGACACAGGCGGCATAGAGCCGGGCAGGGGGAGCCGGGAGCTGTCAGTACTGAATAAAAAAAAAAAGCCCATACAATGAATGGGCGGCCTGTGATTGGCTGAGCGCTCTCTCAGCCAGTCAGCAATTGGCTGAGAGAGCGCTCAGCCAATCACAGGCTGCCCATTCATTGTATAGGCTTTTTTTTCTAGCACTGACAGCTCCCGGCTCCCTCTGCCCGGCTCTATGCCGCCTGTGTCCCCCGCAGCATCCCCAGCCCCCCCTGCTCCCACCAGCAGCCCTGCTCTGTAGCCCCCCCCCCCCCCCCTTCCCTGCTCCCCGGGTTTTTTACATGTGATAAATCGAGACGATTCAAGTGCCAATCTAATCAAGCTCCCCCGGGGAGCAGCCGGGGAAGCTCAGGGGGAAGTCGGGGGCGACTTGTCCTAAGGACAAGTCGCCCTAGTGTATGGGGGCCTTTACTTGTGCAGAGATAATTAGATTTGGGTGGGGTTTTACACCTGCCTCACCTGCAGTGCACATGGTTTGTCCATCTAAGAAATATTTTGTCAGAAAGAGTGAACTAGAATAAGGGCCTCAGTTCCTGCTGGAGCCTGCTGAAAAATAGCCCTGCCTGTAATAATATCAGCATGCGGCACGTGTGTGATCCCGGGCAGTAATCACAATATGCTGCTTGTTTAGCTGATCTATCCAATCTGAATTATGAGCTGAGACGATGTGTTTCACACCCTGTTGGAATGGATTGTGTTGGCAGCTATAGTACAGGTCTCTATGAGGACCATGTGTGCACTCTGACACCGGTTGCCGGTTCTGTTACTAATCCCGCATTACCTCTTCTCCAGGTACGAAGTTCTCGTGGCACAGAGGACAGCGGTTCGCAACCTTTTCTCCTTTAGCAGCTATTAGGGGGGAAAGGAAAGAAAGTGAACATACAGATAATGTTACTCTACCAGTAAAGAGCATTAATATTAATATTATTTAGTTTAGAAATATATTAAATTAATATAACAGGAATTACAGTCATATGTATATTGTATATCACAGAACTACATTCCAAGCAGGGTACAGAAAAATGGTGTCTGCTACCATTACGGGATACGGTCACTTGGTCAACACTATGAAGGTCGACCACTGGAGGTTGAGAGTGCTTAGGTCGACATGGCTATGGTTGATATTCAAAAGGTTGACATGAGGTTTTTCACTTCTTTTTTTTTTTTATTTCATACCCTACCATCCACTACGGCGTGGAGGGAGAGTATAATAAGGCCTGGGGAGCGGTACACTTAGATGGTGTCCATGTCTGTTGACTGTGTCGACATTCAGGCCAAAAAACTTGAAAAACTCATGTCGACCTTTTGACTGTCAACCTTTCCATTGTCGATCTAATGCTTGTGTCAACCTTCCGGCCCTGTCGACCTCCATTGAGTGGACCCTATGACCCATACCCTTCATTACTATATATATACTATGGGTGGATACACACAGATAACTGGCAGTCCCGATGCAGGTTGTCAGTATACCGACACAGGCCTCCAGATCTAAGGAAACTTGATGGGACAGGTAAGTATACTAACCCCCCCCCCCCCAAACCCTCCCTTCTAGCAGCCTAACCCTCAGCCTCTCTTCTTCAGAGCATGACCCTAACCCTCCCAGTTAGTGCCTAACCCCCCCCCCCACACTGGAGCCTAAACCACCCCCCCCCCCCCCCACACTGCAGCCTAAGCTTAACTATCAATGTCAGAAGTAGACCTTCCATAGTTTGCATCCACTGATGGTCAATGGGGTGCCGGCGTGGCGAGCACAGTGAGCCCGCAAGGGGCTTTGTTGCGCTCGCCATGCTGTCTGGGTCCGGCCAGTCGGGATACCGACATCGGTATAATGACTGTCAGGATCCCGACTGTCGGACCCCTATACCACACCCGGTCAATGAGAGGGGTGAAGTGAGATGCAGATCTGTAGGGTTTCCTGTATGTTAGGACAGGGGCAGAGATCCCAGCCAGGGCTACAGTGAAGAGTCATTAGGGCTTCCTGGGGGATGCAGTTAAAATCCCGGCGGTCGGGATCCCGGCGTTCAGAATCCCGACGCCGGAATCCTGACACTTTCTCCCTCCGTGGGTGTCCACGACACCCCTGGAGGGAGAATAAATTAGTGTGCCGAGCGTAGCGAGTCACCGGGCACGCTGCGTGGCGACCGCAGCGAGCCCGCAAGGGGGGGCGATCCACGTCCCCCCCTTGTCGGGATTTCGGCGTCGGGATTTTGACACTTTCTCCCTCCGTGGGTGTCCACGACACCCCTGGAGGGAGAATAAATTAGTGTGCCGAGCGTAGCGAGTCACCGGGCCCGCTGCGTGGCGAGCGCAGCGAGCCCGCAAGGGGGGGCGATCCACGTCCCCCCCTTGTCGGGATTTCGGCGTCGGGATTTTGAACGCCGGGATCTCGACCGCCGGGATTTCATACTGCTTCCCTTCCTGGAACCCTAAATTGTTGAAGAGATCCTGTAACCGACTAAATGTTTGTTGACCATATGGTGTTGACCTAGACATTGTCTGTCAGCCATCCGGATACCATACAGCAGGGGCGACCAAACCTTTCCTCCAGATCTACCAACAGTTCTTGTATCTCAGGCAACCTGTGGATCTATAGTAGGAATGAATGCAGCAGGTTTAAAAATGTGACAGTTAGTAATGACTACAGCTGTGGACCAGCTAGGTGATCTGGGGAATGTGACAGTTAGTAATGACTACAACTGTGCAGCAGCTAGGTGATCTGGGGAATGTGACAGTTAGTAATGACTACAACTGTGCAGCAGCTAGGTGATCTGGGGAATGTGACAGTTACAGTAGGTACAGGTTTTTTGGATTCTGCACACAAGGTCACAATTTGCCCTTTATTTGACAGGCAGTGTGCCGCTATTTATTGTTTATTTTCATGTAGCGGGGGTGCCATCCTAATAAACTGGGGGTCAATGTTCAAAAAAACGAGAAGAGGAAAAAAAATACAGTTGTAGGAGGATGCATTCGCCTACAACTGTCTTTTTTCTCTTCTCGTTGTTTTGAATATGACAGTTATAGTAGTAATGACTACAGCTGTGCACCAGCTAGGTGATCTGGGGAATGTGACAGTTAGTAATTAATACACTGTGGACCAGCTAGGTGATCTGGGAAATGTGACAGTTACTGTAGTAATGACTACAGCTGTGCACCAGCTAGGTGGTCTGGAAAACGCGGACCGTTAGTAGATCTCGACGACCAGATTGGACACCCCCTGCCATACAGAATGGACTTCTGCTGGGGTACTCAGTGGGACAAAATGGTCACATGGTATGCCGGAGTGGCAGCTTAAGCCCAGCTGGATATAGCGGCATCCCCTGCAACTAAGCCAAGTAAGATGGTAAAGTGAGAGTACCGCACTGGACAATACTGAACAGCCAGGTACTCAGAATATGATGCAAGATTGTAATGAGTACATCTTAGAATCAGTCATAAGTGGTAAATATTTGTATTTATATATGATAAAAATAAAATGAATGTACATTTTGCAGAAGGAATTTGGTCTCCAGCTAGTAAAAAAACATTTAATACTAGACAGAACGATGCGCACAGCTGGTGCAGGCTGTGCTGATGGACGCACCCAGGCCTCTGTGAATTCAGTCACGGAGTAACTGTAAAGACTTGGACCGCTGTCCGATCAACCTCACCAACATGAGGAAATTCTTAGGGGAACAGTGCTTGGAACACGCCTGTGATCACTGTATGGACTCTGGGGGGGTGGAGGGCTCCTGCCAGCTGTAGGCACACTTGTGAGTATCTTGGCTTTAACATTTCTTTTTTTTTCTATTGCTTTCGATGTGGATAAAATGATTCATTTAACAGCTATGAAACTGTCAGTTGCCGGTGAACACAAAGGCTTGTACTGTACTTGTAATGTGGTCACTGCTAAAATGCATCATGATTGTCTACCAGCTTTATAATTGTATTGGTTATTCAGAAGTAAAAAGTTACTGACATAGACCAAGAAAGCAAACCATGTGACAAGAACAGGAAAGCCAGTCATATGAGGAGACCAGGAAATCCAGTCATGTGACAGGACAATGAAAGCCAATCATGAGACGGTACCAGGAAAGCCAATCAAGTGGCGGGACAAGGAAAGCCAATCATGTGAGACCAGGAAAGCCAATCATGTGAGGAGACCAGGAAAGCCAATCAGGTGGCAGGATCAGGAAAGCCAATGAGAGAGAGAGAGAGAGAGAGAGAGAGAGAGAGAGAGAGAGAGAGAGAGAGAGGGCGGGAGGGAGATCTATTTTACATATCGACACAGTGCATGTTTTGCAGGTCTCCTCACAGAATCACTGGTGAAATAATTAGCGCCACCTGTGGATCTTTTAAAATGTGTCAGTGAGTAATGAGTGCACCTGTGCACTTGCAAGGTGACCTGGAATACGTGAACTGTGTGGGGTCCTGAGGACAGAGTTTAAGAACCACTGCCCTAGAGCATAGGACTCCTGACCAGGCTATGATGTCACATGACTATCAGGACCTGGAAGGTGCTGCAGCAGCCAAGAGCAGGTAAGCCACCAATCAGCCACCAGGGTGAAATGCAGACAGACAGTCTTACCCTTTGTTTTTGTTACGCCAAGCTACCACACTCTGCGTTCCTGACAATTAGGTCACTAAGAAAACTGTTCCATAATGGGGCAATTCTGTAATTCATGGGAATTACATTTTATTGTCCTTATAAATCCCCAAAAGTGATGTCCCATTTAAAAGCAGCTTATGGTTTTCAGAGAAGAATTACAAGTGTTCTGTAAAATGTGTAACATTCTAGAATAACTGGCAGAGAAACAGGCGATATGTGCCCCATAGGGAATATATGCTAGCAGCGCATCCTCGTACACCAGACCAGTGAGAGTTGTACTCTATTCATTGATTCCGCTGAATGGAAAAAGGCTTTGCTTTATGTCTGTGTGCCTGTAAGCATGTGCTACACTGCGCTTCTCTCATGGCACATTGTCTATTTACAGCACAGCATTTCCTGGAACGCTCCTCTATACACCTAAAGGACCACTACACTGAGCATACAAGTCCCCTATTAACCACTTGGCTGGCACTTACGTATGAGATGTAACTCTGTGCATCCCCCTTGTGTCATGGAGAAAATGTGCACAACAGATTTCCTCCTCAGGCCCCCTATGAGTAATGTTGCAGTGTATTCTGGACCTGATTCAGAGGTGATTGCTGCTGTACTAATTTGCAAAATGTTTGATCATCGAATGACTGAGCATGCAGACGGATATATAGCGCACTATGCATGATGCAGGTGTGGCTCTATGCATGGGCTAGCTGTCATTATACCATGACTAATGGGGAACATGATGCAGGTGTGGCTCTATGCATGGGCTAGCTGTCATTATACCATGACTAATGGGGAACATGATGCAGGTGTGACTCTATGCATGGGCTAGCTGTCATTATACCATGACTAATGGGGAACATGATGCAGGTGTGACTCTATGCATGGGCTAGCTGTCATTATACCATGACTAATGAGGAACATGATGCAGGTGTGACTCAATGCATGGCTAGCTGTCATTGCACCATGACTAATGGGGAACATGATGCAGGTGTGGCTCTATGCATGGGCTAGCTGTCATTGCACCATGACTAATGGGGAACATGATGCAGGTGTGGCTCTATGCATGGGCTAGCTGTCATTATACCATGACTAATGGGGAACATGATGCAGGTGTGGCTCTATGCATGGGCTAGCTGTCATTATACCATGACTAATGGGGAACATGATGCAGGTGTGGCTCTATGCATGGGCTAGCTGTCATTGCACCATGACTAATGGGGAACATGATGCAGGTGTGACTCTATGCATGGGCTAGCTGTCATACCATGACTAATGGGGAACATGATGCAGGTGTGACCCTATGCACGGGCTAGCTGTCATTACACCATGACTAATGGGGAACATGATGCAGGTGTGGCTCTATGCATGGGCTAGCTGTCATTATACCATGACTAATGGGGAACATGATGCAGGTGTGGCTCTATGCATGGGCTAGCTGTCATTATACCATGACTAATGGGGAACATGATGCAGGAGTGGCTCTATGCACGGGCTAGCTGTCATTATACCATGACTAATAGGGAACATGATCCAGGTGTGACTCTATGCACGGGCTAGCTGTCATTATACCATGACTAATGGGGAACATGATCCAGATGTGACTCTATGCATGGGCTAGCTGTCATTGCACCATGACTAATGGGGAACATAATTCAGGTGTGACTCTATGCATGAACTAGCCGTCATTATACCATGACCAATGGGGAACATGATGCCGATGTGACTCTATGCTTGGGCTAGCTGTCATTATACCATGACTGTGACCAGACGCCTGCCCTTACGCTCTGGCTACGCCCTTTGGGTCCACAGATAGCGGTTCCTGGTCTCACAGGACATGGCCAATAGGTGATTCCCTGTTACTGTCAGCAACGGCCTGTTACTGACTCCGCCCACTACGCAGTGGGCGGGGATATCGTTGCCACCACCAGGCACCTACTTAGGCGATACCTGGAATCACCGTTACCTCCTCAGGCCCAAACGCTGGCACCTGAGTACTACCTGCTGGAGTGTGTGCGTAGATTCGCTGCTGACACCCCCCGAATAGCGTCCCCACTGGTCACGGACCAGACCTCTGCTTCGGTAGCTGGAACAGAGAGGACCCTTGTACCCAAAACAGCTCGAGAACAGAATTATTGCAGTAATTCTGTTGGTCGCAAGATGAGAACGGTTGTCTTGAGGCAGAAAGGTTTTATTTGCCAACAGATCTTAAAAGATCTCTTCTCCTAGGAGGCACAGCATACAGATGTTACAGCAGTCAAATCAGCTAGGAGTACAACTTTACACAGGGCAGAAGCCCTCTTTTTATGCTACTCCAACCAATCACCTTAAGTGCATGGGACGTGCATACATTGGGCACATGCACGTACAGCATTGTCCTTATGGACAGAGGGGAGTGGTTACTCCCAAGCCACAGCCCACCTGGGGGGCTAGGTACCACCCAGGTGCCGGTCTGTCTGGCTAGGGGAAGGTTTCCCTCCAAAACCTACTTCCAGGAGCCTGCCAGGGGACCAGCTGAACACCACTAGCCTCAGCTTGTTAGAAAGGTTATGTTCCCTGCAGCTCCCAGCTTGGAGGCTATCTGGGAAAGCATTTCGTTTTTGGGGTAAAGACTGAGGGAGGAACACAGGACTCTGGATTCCCCTGGGACACAGAAGTTACAGTAAGTGCACTTTTCCTTTAAAAAACTGTACACACTGAACCTGTGCACTGCACATGCTCCAAAAGCCACACAACACATTTTAAATACATTAACAATATATTTGTTTTACACTGTGCCTGCAGCCCAGGAAAGCCATCCGAGGCTCCTTTGCCAGTGCTGGGAGCTGGCTATCTCATGCTCCCAGCCTGCACACAGTACCCCCCAGCCACTTCCCCCTAGCCCCAGCGCGCTGGGGGTTAATCGGGTGATGCCTCACTGTAGCCTCCGGTAACGAGCCAGGGTTGCAGCACACCCACATCCCTGCTGCCGGCTCCCCGTCTCTCCCACCGGCGCCCGGAGGTAATGCAGCACTGCCTCCTGTGCGTCGGAGGTTAAGTGTGCCTCACTGCAGCCGCCAGAGCTGACCCAGGGCTGCAGCATACCAGTGTCCCCGCTCTTCCGACGCACGCCAAAACTCCCAGCGGAAGTGCCGGACTATACCCCAGCTCCCCTTCCCCTGGGGGGGACCCAGGGGTGTACCTGGAGTGTGGCCGCAGCTGCCGGAGAGGGACCGGAGCCGCGGCGCCCATGCAAACCAACCAGACTGGTACACATTTAAACAAGCGGCGGCTAGCGCCGAGTACATTTTGAATTTTGGCGCCAAGCGCCCTTTGTCCATGATGGCGCCGCGCCACGGAGGGTTAACCCCTTCAGTGGCGGCCATTAACCTTGTGTGCCGGGATAATGGGGAACATGATGCAGGTGTGACTCTATACATGGGCTAGCTATCATTATACCATGATTAATGGGGAACGTGATCCAGGTGTGACCCCATGACAATCTCGAGTCATTCGTTTTCTCCACCGTGGCACCTTTTGCAGATTGCGGACTTGGACAGCAGCATTTACGTGTAGGTGTAATCCAGATACTCACGGTTGCAGGTCTTGGATTTGACATGCTCCAGTAAGTGATCTTTCGAGATGGCTTCAGTACAGCGTTGGCATTTTCCAAAGGATTCTTTATGATCGCACTCGGTCAAGAGATGATCGGTCAGACTGGCAATTTCTACAACCTGGTGGAGAAGGAAAATGCAATATCAGTGAATATTCAGAAAACTCCAAAAAGTGTAAAAATAGTATACAGTACATCAATAAGCATATGATTCCACTGAGGATAATGTCAGTCATCGTATATATGCTTTCAGTCAAGCTGAACAGTATTGGGAGAGCTTGTTGGAATGTGGAATAGGCCCCTATTGTTACCCGGCCATCCCCAATCAATATATTTCTATTAAGACGAGCCCCAAACAACTGCTGACAATCGGCACAAACCAAAGCCCATCTAGCTGCCACCTTTATTTGTGCTGCCATAGACCAGGCATGTCCAAACTGTGGCTTTTCAGCTGTTGTGAAACTACACATCCCAGCATACCTTGCCACAGTTTAAGCATTCCCTAATAGCAAAACTGTGGCAAGGCATGATGGGACTTGTAGTTTGACAACAGCTTGAGGGGCATAGTTTGGCCATGCCTCAAATAGACGATTACATTTGGTCCAAAATCTGGTGCACTTAATTACTATGGAACAATAAACAACCACCAATACAGTTACAATACATAACTGGCCAGTCACCGCATTCTGTTGTGCTGCCATATGTATGCTATGTCATACAGATACATGGGGGCAGCTACACAAGAGAGATATTAGCTAAAGTGCAGTAAGTAAAATCTGAGGATGTGGATGGACCAGGGTTGCCGACTTTACAAGCTCCTCTCCGGGAGAAGCCCGGATAGGAGACTTTCAGCATAAACGTGACATCATTAAGCCCCGCCCCCATGCAGGAAAGTTACTCCATTTGTCTATCTCCATGGTGGGGCAGGGCTAAATGACGCGATTATGACGCTTTAGCCCCCTCCCCAGAGATCTCAGACATAAGGTAATTTAAACGCTGCAATCAGGGGCGGGGAGCAGGGGGTCCCCCAGAATCCGGGAGGGTTGGCCACCTTTCCGGGGGGGCCGGGAGGGTGACCCGATTTTCGGGACCCTCCCGGCCATTCCGGGAGGGTAGGCAACCCTGGCGATGGACAAGTGATGGATTTATGGAGAAAGAAAGAAGACGTACTGTAAAACCTGGTACTATATGATACACAATATAAATCACAGAGCTACAGGATGCGTTACCTGCTTGCAATGCTCACAGCGTCTCAGCATCGGACAGTGCTTCCAGTAATGGAGGTCCAGGCCTTCCTCAGTAAAAGACTCATCTCTCTCCCCACAGAAGATGCACAAACTATAGACAGAAAGTGGAATACAAAGGATTAGTTGTGCTACCAACAGACATGACAAAAGCAGGAGGTGGAAGTCCTGTTGGCTACAGGATATCTGGCCGCTAGGTGGACACTATGAAGAACGACATAAAGGTCAACAGGGATTATTTGGACACATGAAATAGGTCGACATGGCGAAGGTCGACAAGCATTATGTCAACAATGGGAAAATCGACAGTCAAAAGGTCAACATGTGTTTTTCACTTTTTTTTTAAAGCCGACTTGTGCCGACAGGCGATACTTCATACAGTGTCATCCACTAGGACATAGTGGGAGAATATAATAGTGTACCGAGAGCAGTGGACTTTACTATCCAAGTGGACAAGGATAGGGAATATAATAGTGTGCCCGAAGCATGGCGAGCGAAATCCGGGACAAAAAACGTGAATAACTTCCCATTGTCCAACTACGGTAACGCTTGTGTCATACTCTATAACCCATGCACTATGATGTCATACTACCAGGTAGCCGCTGCTCCTCATCAAACACTATCACTGCGGATATGGCTTACTGTCCAACATTCTCCCCGTGCTGCTTCTAGTCACACAGGACAAATTACTGGTCACAGCCTGTATAGCAATTCATACACAACCTGAGAGAACGGTTTAGAGAATGAGCTCTGGAAGCACACATTGTACTTTATATTCATTATCACTGTATTTCCTGTCTTCCAGCATGTACATGTACATTACCATTCTATGGGCTATCAGAATATCTTTCAAAGGTAAGGGAACCTTTACATTGACATTCAGTAATCTTACAAATACGCTGAAGATGATTCAGGCCTGCCCCCCCATACCAATGCTTGCAAACAGCTCAGCGACTATGCAAGTTGCCGAAGCCATTCGCATAGGGGGGCTGCACATGCACATGATAGAGCATGGGCATGCACAGTCTCCAAAATATTGGGAGGATGCCAAAATCACAAATTTGCAAGTCAACAAGAATCACCCCCAATGTGTGGATTTCCAGGTTAGGTGCAAAGTGGCTGTATGTGCGTGATGCCACAGAAGCCTGAATATCACTAACGAGAGTTTACATACTGCTTAAGCCAGGATCCCTGTTAGTATTGGACCCATGCTAGGTGCAAGAGATCTACCAGAAACCGTCTTCCTTACCCTATCGCACGACTCCAAATCATAGGTAATGCAAGTTATACCCTAGGACACTGACACAAAGCAGGACAGCTTGGTGACATCACATTATCCCCGCCCAGTGCACGCCCATAAATGGCCATTTCACGGAAAGACAGAACCGGCTAAGGATGGAACAAAGTAGATAGAATTGGTAGATCCACAGAAACAACATAGCACGATAATACTGTACTTACTTATCTAAGTAACTAGTAACAGAAGAGCGGTCATCTGTTTCGGTGTTAGGTGACAAAGGCATTTTCTTGACACGATCATCTTAAACAAGAAAAATATAAAAACCCAGTCATTCGAGAAAATGGCCATTTAAATACCATTAGAGAGCAGTCAGTATTACAATGTGTACAGCGCATGTGATGTGCTGCTTATGCTGGCCATACACTAGACGATAATTTGTACCAATGCACAATTTCGAAGGGCTGTGCGATCGATTGTGTGTACATCGTGGTATATCGGTCCCTCAGGTCAAGAGATTGAGTTGGTTTTTGTGATCTGTTGTTCGATGGATCGTACGACCAGCCTAATATGACGGTCAGATTCCCTGGACACTCCCACCCCGCCTCCTCTAGCGCATGTGACAATTGATCCTATGCGGCAGCTGGAGCACCTCATGGATAACAAAAAATATGCCCCAAATCGTGAATCCAGGGCTGCCTGGGAGTTCAAGGGAAATCGTGACACAATCAGAATCGAAAGCTGGTCGTTCTAGTGTATGGCCAGCTTAAGTGACACACTGGTACAATCTGTCACTTACATTAGCAGTGATATCTAAGCTATTCCTAGTATCAGACAACGGATAACCACATGCTGTATATCTGGAGCTGCTACTGCTGTACATGACATGACTACTGCAATACCTACAGATGTGTCCTCACTTCCTGGCTTTCTGGTGCCCAGTTTGACTGAGCTTCTCCAAGAGACATGGGGTACCCTGTATTTCTTTATGGTTTGCATCTTAGTCTGATAACAGATGCAATGAAAAGACTCAATGGGTATCAGAGACACTGGTCTGCGACTTCAACTTCACATGAAATGGTTTTACACCAGGTTTGCCTACCTGACCCTCTTCTTCAGGGAGAAAATGCTCTGTTCCTGCGCTTCCCTGGTGATGTATGATTGCCATCACCTGGGGTGAAACGACTTTGTTATCAATTACCTAGCTCACCACAGGTGATGGCAATCATACATCACCAGGGAAGTGCAAGAACAGAGCATTTTCTCCCTGAAGGATAGGGTCAGGTAGGCAACCCTGTTTTACAAATGTACAAAGTCGCAGATGAGGCCGATTGGAACGGGGTCCCAAGGCTGTGGCTTATTCATCGGAGCGCTTGTAACAACAATGTCACACAAACTTATCAGTGTAACCTAGCAATGAAGCTGTATTACTCCAGGTAGTTTAATTCATGTACTGTAGCTAAGCTGCTCGGTGCGGCCGGTTCGTACAGGACCGAGAAGGGCCGTTTGGCACAGCTGAAGCAATAGTAAGAGGTACATCTGTACTTGAATTTCCATTCTGCTTGCTAAAAGACACAGGTGTGAGACCTGTGAGGTCATGTATCTGAGCTGTGCTTGATGAAGGACACAGCCAACACCAGTGCTCTGACACACTAGGGGGATGGGTAATGGAACAAACTCTTAAAATAAACTCTGTTGATTCAATGGTATAAACCACATTTTTATATGGTGACTAGGTGATTCATTGCGCCCTACGGGCGCTCTTCACACCGTCGTAAGGGGCTGCGCCCCCTAATTTGTGAACGTTTGTATTGTGAGAAATATGGTTAGAATTGTATGAAAGATGCCTGTATTGCAACTTGAGTTATAGGTGAAATGTGTTAAATAGAGAGCATATGATTTGGAAGGGGGTGTGTATTGTTTTGTTTAATTAAAAAGCAGTTACAGAGTAAGATGGACATTGATAGTGTGGATGGTACAGTGACATTTGTGGGTGTGTGTGTGCAATAGTATAGTAGGGTGTTTTTGAGTCAGCGGCTCCCCACTGGCGGAGGTCACAACACAGGAAAACGGAGGCTGGGTAGTGATAGGGGTGTGTGGGCATAAGGGGGACTAAAGAGGAGGGTGGGAGACACAGTGCAGCTTCTGCCAGTGGGTGAGGGTCCAGCGTGGCAGTACAGGAGTACAGGACGGTGGCCCTGAGTCAGTGTCTCCTCCTACTGGTGGGAGTTAGGGTGCATGAGAGCAGGAGGCTTGGCTATGAGGCATGATAGGGGTATGTGGGCAACACAGCGTCAGCGACTCCCCAGTGGTGGAAGTTATGGTTCAGGAGAGCAGGAAGCTGGGTAGTGATAGGGGTGTGTGGGCATACGGGGGACTAAAGAGGGGAGCAGGGGTGCTGTGAATTGTGGGAGGGGCGCGGGGGTGCCGTGAATCGAGGGAGGGGGCAGAATTGCGGGAGGGGGGGCGCAGGTGTTGGTGAATCTCGGGAGGGGTTCCGCAAAGCGCAGGAGTGGGGTGTGAATCGCGCAAGGGGGGGTTGCGAATTGCGGGAGGGGGGGTCGCGGGGGGTGCCGTAAATTGCGGGAGGGGGGGTCGCGGGGGTTGGGTGCCGCGAATCGCGGGAGGGGTCACGGGGGGGGGGGGGTGGGGGTGGGGGGGGTGGGGGGGGGGGGGGTGCCGCGATCGCCACAGAAAAAATCAACACAAAAGGTCAACACATGTAAATGTTGACATAAGTGTGGCATTTCATTGGTGTCCATGTCGACACATGAGAATGAATATGAGACCATTCAAAAAACTTTTTCATTTGTCGACCTACAGCCATGGGGAGGGGGGGTGGGGGGTTTGCCGCGAATCCCGGGAGGGGGGGGGGGGTCGCGGGGGTGCCGTGAATTGCGAGGGGGGGGGTTGCCGCGAATCGCGCGCGCGCGGGGGGGGGGGGGGGGGCTGCGGCAAACAGAATGCGGTTGCTGGGCGGGAAGGAGGGGGGGCAGGAGGGTGACCAACTCATCTCTTTACTCCGGGACACATATTAATTACACAGGTTCTGTGGCAGTTTAAAACCAGGTGAAATGGAGTCTTGAGGTGTGGCAGTTTAAAACCAGGTGAAAGCCAGCCACAGAACCTGTGTAATTAATATGTGTCCCAGATTAAAGGGAGGAGTTGGTCACCCTAGGGGGCAGGATGGCCCATTAGCATATGGGAATGCCCAAGGTTTCATGGGCGTTCCCATGAGAATGCTGGGTGTTCTTATGTGAATAGTCACTGCGCGCACCCTTTTGCCATTATAAATGGGGCAGATACCACAAGGATGCAAATGGATGTTACTGTGTAACATCTGTTCACAGGCCCTGCTGGCGGCCGGCCACCATTTGCAAGGCAAGGGTTGGTTGACTCGCAAGGGTGCGAGTCAACCAAACCTGATGAATGAGTCAACCAGAATAACCCCCATAGTACAATAGGCCTCTTGTGATCCTTCCCTAATATCTTAACATAGGACAATTCCTACTGTTACTGGGGAGTACTGAGACAGGGTGTGGCTACCTGCGCCTACAATCCCATACGCAATAAAGATGGCATGTAACAGAGCGTGGGAACCCCCGCTCATTTACTAATTAGCATTATTGGGGTTTCTATGGGCACACCCATAGAAACACTGGGCGTACCCCTGCGAACGCAGGCATGTCAATGCCTGCTTGGGGCTGGCGGCTAACGTGACATAGCGCCCGCCCCGAATTCGGCCATCTCTGCGAAGGGGCCACATGTGAGTAGATGTGCAAGCATACAATTCGACTTGCATACTAATGTGGGGATTCCCGCAGCGGGGTGTTCGGTATTTACCTGCCCGCCAGGCTGCGAATATATACAGCTGAAAGAACCGGTCTGAATTAGGCCTGAGAGAGCCAGATTCCTCTCTAGTTTCTGCGGCGAGTGACACAGAGAGAGAGAGCGGACGCCCTAATAACTGTCACGCATGCGCTGCGATCCCAATGTGCATGTGCCAAGGGGTTGCTGCGATCTCACTCGCAGTGTGGACTTAATGGGAAAGTGACTGACCGGAAGTGACCATTTGGAGCGGTTTATAGAGTGTTTATGGGGAATGCTTGGGAAAACGCACCTGTGCAAAAATATGGCATCTGAGTCATCACTGCGCCCATTCTGCCTAGCGGCAGACCAACTCTTAAAGTGCCCATACACACTGCGATGGAACGGTGCGATGCACATACTTTTTGTACTGCCCGCGGATCGCATCGCATGCAAGACGCATGCATTGCAATGCAGCCCATAACGGGTGCGATCATTGCACCGTGTATGGGCACCTTTAGCCAGACGTCTCTTGCTGTCGCCTATAGTCTTACGAATTTGTATGCAAGGTCTCCGGTGGGCGGCAGCTTCACTTGCTGACTTTAGCATTTCCATAGCATAGAAATTCACAATTGCATTTGTGTACAAACATAAATTAGGCCCATCGATAATTAAACAGCAATCATCATTACTGGAGATGACCTAACGAAGGAGCATCATTTGCTGTATTGTTCAAGCACAGTAATGGCTAACCTTGACACTCCAGCTGTTGCTGGACTACACATCCCAGCATGCCCTGCATCAGTTTTAGCATGGCTAAATTAGTAAAACTGATGCAGGGCATGCTGGGATGTGTAATTCAACAACAGCTACAGAATCCCCTTTGGTCAGTGAAAATTTGGAAATCTTCCCTTCCACCCCTCAATAAAGATATTTCACATAAGCAGGGGGTACTCACCAACTTTTGATTTGTGCAATTGTTCTTTCCCCTAAAAAAAAATGCAAAATGTAATTTTAAAATATGATTATGAGTACACAGGAGCCTGATTCAGGCCCATTCACTAAGCAGCATACATTTGATGCTTAGCGAGCTGGATAAAGGCCGTCACCCACCCACCACCGTGTAAATGTCCCCTACGGGTCAAAAATCATTCAATGGCTGCTGACCCTACAAATGACCTTTTATTTTTACCTGTTCGCAAATAAAAGACAGACTGGACGAATTTGGTGACGTCATGTGATGCACCCAATGTTTTTAAGGGCACTCCCAGGGGACATCCCCCCCCCCCCCCCCCCCGCCCGCCTCTGTGTGGATGACCTCGGTGAGTGTGACACAAGCGTATTTTCGCATGCACAGACCCGCACCATCGGTCCCCGGTCCGAATTCGCTATTTAGCAAAATGAAACAGAATCAGGCCCAATATTTGCAAAATAGGAACCCATCCTAAATCACACTTTTTGATTCATGACGTCCAGCCTAGAACCCGTCCGCTATAAAACACCCACCAGGGCTTAAATGCTACAATGATCCTCTCTGACTGTATTTCCTGCTGCTAGAACGTATATTGTAACTGACATCTGCGGCTCTGTACACATCACTTGCTATTTTCCAAGCTGCGGCTGGAACTGTCAGAATGTATTGAGGTAGCGAGCCAGAGTCAGCAGTAACCATAATGACACTCTGGATTCTCTACTCCCAAATACCACCGGTGGAGCTCTGGTTTACGTCTCTAGCCATCCTGGGTTATTTCGGTGTGTGTGAGCGATATATGGAAAGAATAAACCCGAAAGAGCTTGATTTCCAGCAAGTATTCTGCTTCTGCAGTAGGGACACATGATACGCAACGCAGACCACAGTGCACCCAGGCCAACGTATACAATCAGGCTGGCCCGCACCTTGGCAGTCTGAACCTCAGACTGAATCTTTAGGGCTGCCAGCTGTTCCTGAAGTGCTCGGATCTCTTCTTTCTTCTTCTTTTCTGCCTCTTCTGCTGCTGCCTTTTTCTGTGCCTGTGAGGAAAAGAAAATCTGTGAATTTGTAAAAACTTAGTGTTGTGAAACCCAAACAGAATAAGTTTCTCAATGTGACTCCCTAATACAGTGTCACATGTTCCTACAATGCTAGAAATCCAAAATGGACTAACACATAGGGTGAGAGATTCAGAAAGTGAGAGATTTGGTAAGAAATCTCCAGTTTTTTTAAAGCGGCAATCATTTACACGGCAAAACCAGTTTGATTTTGCAGTATACTGTACATGATTGTCCCTTTAAAAAACTGGAGATTTCTTACCAAATCTCTCACTTTCTGAATCTCTAATCCCATTAAATCTCACCCATGTATTCTTTTTATTGGTAACTACTACAGGATACAGATGGAGCTGCTCTCATTCTTACAGAGACTGGCGGTAGATTTGCCAGCCGCCAGCTCCCCGCCTGTCCCCATCGCTTCGCCGCCAGGCCCCGCCGCCCGATTCCCCCTAACCTTGTCCGTCTCCCTGAAGTGGAGACGGGCAGGGTTCGTGTCCCCCGCCGCCAGGAAACTGGGACGCGTGTCAGAAGTCGGATGGAGCACCGGCTCGCCAGCGGGGGCATTCTAGCGAGCCCCAGGGCTGGCTGAGAGGCGCTCCATCTGTACTAAGTATTAGCCACAATCAAAGCATTACAGAGTATGGATGTCTGCAGCAACAGACAGAGACGGATGGGAGGGATATAGGATTGTTCCAGCTGAAAATGTAGATTGTGGAGGACAACGGTTACTTTACAGTATGTGTGATTATCAGAAAATGGCACCGATGGAGACCCAAGGGATCTGGCCTCAACATCAAATAGTTGGATCTATGGAATCTGCCCATTTATTGGTACCAAATTAGACACAGGTTGCCCATTCATTGGTCAAATGGAAAAATGGTATGTTGTGTGCATCCACCTTAATTACTTCCATATTTGGTTGGACGAATCTGGTCCTACAATATTGCAATGGGCAACTTCTTCACTGGCTCAAGACTCCTCCCTTATCACTGCTTCATACAACTGCCCAATTGTGTGCATTCATACTAAGGGGTATATACACTGGGGATCGAACGTTTGGGCACCACAGGCAAAAATTAATTTCAATGTGCAAAAAGAAGCAAAGGAAAGATGGAAAAACCTCCAAAAGGCCTCAAATTACAGATTAGACATTCTTATCACATGTCAAAAAAAGGTCCACAGAACTTGATTCCAAAAAGCATCAGGCTCATCTATATTCTCATTTGCAAACTTCAAATGCTGATTTTTGTGGTGAGGACATAGAAGAGGTTTTTTTCTGATGACTCTTCCATGACGAGCCTTATTTGTACAAGTATCTCTTTATAGTGGAATAGTGTACCACAACTCCAGTATCTGCCAGATCTTCCTGGAGGGATTGTGCAGTCAAACGTGGATTTTGACTGGCTTTTCTCACAATCCTTGGTCTTCCAGATCTTGCTTTAACTTCCACTGTTCCTGATGACTGCCATTTCTGAATTACATTCCGAACAGAGGATATGGGCATCTGATAACGCTTTGCTATCTTCTTATAGCCTTCTGCTTTGTGAGTGTGAACTATTTTCAGTTTCAGTGTTCTACACAACTGCTTAGACTAGGAACCCATGGTGCGGATTTTTGGGGCAAGGTCAGAGGAGTCTGGGCTTTTAAAACCTTTGAGATTGACATCACCTGGTCTTTCCAGACGATGATTGAGAACAATCCATGACACTGCCAGGTCTCAGCTGTCCAAAGCTATAAACTCTGCAGGGTGCCCAAACATTTGCAGATGCCATTTTTTGTTTTCTGTTATTTTGAAAGTGTAAATGATGGAAATAAAATTGAACTTTTTTTGACATGTTATAAGAATGTCTAATCTGTAATTTGATGCCTTTTGGTGATTGTTCCATCTTTCCTTGGCTTCTTTTTGCACATTAAAATGAATTTTGCCTGGGGTGCCCAAACTTTCACTCCCCACTTTATCAGTGACTGTTCCAGAAAAGGAACAGTTCAAAATTCAAACAGGGAAGCCGCACCCACTACCAGTGAGTCAGTTTAGAATTGCAGTTGGTGGCAGTTGCTGTGTCTCCACTATTTGAAATTTGAACTTTCCTGCAGCATCTCCTCTGGTCTATATACTAAGCCCTGTAGACGGATATAGTGGACAGAGAAAGAACCAACCATATCCTAACTGTCATTTTTCAAACACAGCCTGTAACATGGCAGTAAGGAGCATATTGGCTGGTACTTTCTCTCTCCACTTTATCTCTCCCCAAAGCTATATACTAAGCCCTGTAGACTGATATAGTGGACAGAGAAAGAACCAACCATATCCTAACTGTAATTTTTCAAACACAGCCTGTAACATGGCAGTAAGGAGCATATTGGCTGGTACTTTCTCTCTCCACTTTATCTCTCCCCAAAGCTTAATACACAGACCCCTAAATCAGCAAAATCTGATCACCCTGGATCGGATTTGATACAGTACAGAAATACAAGGTCATCAATTTCGCCTATCGGTAAGAGTGAGGTGGATAGGTGAAAATGCGCAGCCAACATGCAATATCTCAGAGTGCAACCCGAATACCTAGATCTGTCACAAATCACTTGAAAATCCAGTTATTTATTGATCATCTTGCAAAACTGGAATGCCATATAGGGGGCCTGCAATTGGACTACTTTAACATTGAAAACATGCATCTATTACCAAATAGAGAACCTCCCGCTGTATTTCATACATACCTTAAGCTCAGAATCGGTCGGCCTCCCATCAATTTTGGAAAAACCATCAAAGAGTGTTTTGTAGAGAATGTTCTTGCGTGTGCTGGAATCATCTGAAGGCATGTGCTCTAGAACCTGAGCCCGATCCAGCTGGTACAAGTAGAGTATAATCCGCACTGCTTTATCCCGCACCTCCGCTGTTGGGTAATCCAGCACACCTAATGCAAACTAACAGTAAAAACATGTATAAGACACAATGCATGGGGGTGACTTTGCTGCCCATCACTGCAGTGTCTAGCCAAGGACAGGACTGTCATTTTTGTTAATTTTCCAGGTCACCAGAGACACTCCGCTCTCATTGTGGCAAATTAAATTTCCCCATAGATACTGAAACCACCACAAGGCCACACTTGTATCTTAAAAGCAAAAAATAGGACCTGTCCGGATACGGTTGTTTAATGCAATAAAATATTAACTTCACATTCTTTGTGTAGACAATTTCCCATTTGGGCTATTCAATCCTCGGCCATGACTGTCAGGCTGGCCCGACAGCCGTGACCCTGTCCCGTTCTCAGCTGGCTTGACGGTGTTTTCGCAGGCGGAATTCAATGTCCCACCTGCCGAGTGCCGAAAAGGGGGCGTGGCCGCGAGAACCTCCGGGAATCATTGAGCTGCGTCCGGGATCTTGACTATTCCCGGCAGAACGGGCCCGACTGCTTGTAAAGTTAGGCCCGTTCTGTTGAGATCCCTGTTCAAGAAGAAGACAGCATTGAATAGGGCCCCGCTGCTATTTCCCCCATCGGGAATAGCGTTGGGAGATTGAATAACCCCCCCCCCCAATTACAAAAATTAAATCTTCATCTCATCCTTTTTCCATTACTTACTTTAATAAAAATTTTAATATTTACTAAATTAAATAGTATCACACACAAGCGCCCATGATTTTTCACTTGTACACAAATGGATTTGTAAGCGACGTACACATCCATTTGCATAGCAAAGGGGGTGGGTGTTTGCTACCCTGTTGGGCTGAGTTTACCCATTCGCTAACTAATGAAAGAACGCTGCTTAGCGAGCGGACTTGAATCAGGCCCTTTGTCTGGCTGGAGCACTTACACTACAGGTCACAAGTTTTAGAACAGCCAATTTTTCCATTTTTCATTGAAATTTAATGAATTCACATCTAATGAATAACCTGAAATGGTACAAAAGGTAAGTTGTACGCTGCTAGAGGTTTTTTTTTTAAAGTTTAGATTAGCAAAAACTGAAATAACATTTAAAAGTCAAAGTTATGAATAAAGATCCCTTTTCAGGGATGTGTTAAGAACTTACAGCTGTTCTAGAGCAATGAAAAAGTCTTGCCTGGGCCATAAAACACGGCGGTGGACTACTGAAGACTGGAATACAGTTCATCATGCAGGGTTTTTGTAATTGCAGCTGAGCTTACGGCTGCTCAATGCGTGGGGTTTGTTTATTAAGAGACGGCTTGTAAAAGACTTGGATTCCCAGCATGTTTAAGGACAAAATGTAAAAGGGCAATGCTTTTAATAGTAAAAAAGCATGTTCTTTTGCATTTCTGTCTTAAACAGACTGGGAGTAGATGGCTTGTAAGCAAAGAAACTGGAGACACCAGCTGAAAACATGGAGGAGGTAGTTTTATGGTCAAGGGTTCATCCTACAGCACGGGCGATAATTGATAGACTGCTCATATGTTCGGCTCATAGTCGCAGGCTCGCAGGCATTTGATGGGAGGGTGTGTGACGCCAGCTCCGGTCAATAACAGCCTGATGCTATTGCAGCCGCCAAGTAAGTCCTGGGCTACGTACAGCCTGCGTACAGTGGAATAATCATTAGATGTTAAGTGATTGCAAATGGATCTGCAGCTAATCGCAGGGCTGTGATATTTTTTAAGGCTTATCGCCTTGTAGAGGGATGGATTTCCCTCTGGCGGGGTGGTGATTACTTGATCGCCGGGCTCTGCAAATTAGCAGCCCTGCGATCAGGTCTGAATAACCCCCTATGTTGGATCTACCTCTAAGGTAAGCTTCATATCTTGGAATGGCCAGCACAGTCACCAGAATTACACCCCATTGAGCTAGCTTGGGTTGAATCGGACAAAAGGGTGAAATCTAAATCCTACATGTAGAACATATTTGTGAGAGTAGTGTCGGCAAGAACTCCCTGAACGATATTTAATTTGCAAAACAAAAACATTTGATATCCCAGGCCAACATGCCAAGTGGCAGCGGACATTGGCCATTTTAACCAAAGGGTTTCATTGGTAGTTTTCATACCTTTAATCTGTATTAAAAAAAAGGTTTGTGAAAGCCATGACATTTAATGCCAATGGGTAAATGGCCAAAAGGAAGAGGTGCGCATCATTTCAGTCACCGCAGAATAATAGATCCCACTTCTAAATGCGTCATTCCTGCATTAAAGTACTCGGTAATCCAAGGAAACCTGGACCTGCACTTGCCTTCATGACATTGTCAACTGTAAACCCAGAATTGTCCACACCCAGATCCTTAAGCAGGTTCTCTACAAGCTCCACCTGGCTTAGAGCCAGCCTCAATGGCATCGTCCCTTTCAGTGGATGAAGCAAGTGAACTGGAATGATCTGCAGGGGTTTAACCTCCTTCAGTAGAGCCATCTCCTGCAAGAAATACAATTGGTGACTGTAAGTAATACATACAAACTGCAGCCCCAGATTGCATCACTCTGTCAGAATACAAAAATGCATTTTGCCCTATTTTGTATCTGCTGCATGGATATAATTTGTACGAGTTGGTCTTTTTACCCCCCCCCCCCCCCCCCCCATATTGCAGAGATATGCCAGTAATAAAGGTGCTCAGGTCCAAGTTACAAATCCTAACTTCCTTGCTGTTATTATTTTAATCATACAGTAGCTCATAACAATAGCAAGACTAATGGGCTGAGGCCACTGAGGAGGAGATGATGACATACACTAGCATCCTTTCCCCAAATTGCACTAGAACGTAGGGTGCCCAGGTGATACTGTATGCACTTGTTGTAAAGAGAACGATAACTTCTTTGTATCCTGCTCAATTATACATTTATCAATCCTTGATAGTTTAAAGGACACATTTGTAATTTTCTTTTAATTTTTTATGCTTTTAGATAAAGGGACTGTTAAAACAGTGTTCCTTTCCCTATGTACACGACTACCCCAGGGGTACTTGCTTGGGAATAAATACAATATGCTGGTAGTCAAAATACGGACCCCAGCATCCGATACGTAAAATCACGGCAGGAGCTCTGCAAGTGACCTAACCCTATCCCAAATTAACCCATCTGGGCTTTCAGCCTAACCATAACCCCCCCCGCTCTCCCGCAACAACCTGACCCTAAACTGGTCCGCTAGTGCCTAACCCTAACCTCAGTACCCTACAATCTAAAATTAATTCCGTCCCTCCCCGCAGCCTATCCCTAATGGTTCCCCTCCCCCACATCCAAATCCTAGGTCCCCCCACTAGTGCCTAAACAGAACCCCAGCTTCCCCAACCACATGCTAGCCCACCCCGAATACTTATAGGATGGCATCCCGGCAATTGGTATTCCAGCACCCTAACTTGATATCAGGATTCCACCGCTGGTCCCCTGGCAGTAGTTGGAAGTCAGCATTGTTATACTGAGCGTCGGCACCCTGACCACGGTGATGCTTAATGCATCCCCTTGCTGCGATGTTCTAGGGTACATGAAAAAATGTCAGTGAGGGGCAAACTGTGGCAACCATCGATGGCAAATGTGCTTCCTTGATGCTCTGCAAGCAGAATATGAGTTATTGTACAAGCCTAGCTAGCATAGTAGCCAAGGCATCGTAGCTTGCTGCGTATGGGGCTACATAGCAACAGTTTGGCTGACACATTTTAAAAGATCCACAGGTCGAGCTAATTATTTCACTTGTGATTCTGTGAGACCTGCATAACATGCACTGTGTCGGGTCCTGAGGACTGACTTTAAGAACCTGTGGTGTAGACAGACACGCGAGTGTGCATCCTTTACTACGCTCACACTAGATGAGCCCATCAGTGGGTGTGTGTACTCCCAATATGTCTCTGAAGGATGTTGGAAATATGTGTACAGATGTATTGGCGCATCTGGCTGGGGGTAAACATTCTGCAGGGGCTGCTGTCAAAGCTTGAGGGGCAAATTCATATGCCTTTCCCACAGCTGTGCGTCCTGACAAACACATTCAGTGGCCAATCAGCAAGTGTGTATACTTACCCCCGTTCAACCGCTCTGTCTGCAAATCCACCAATATGTGCGTCTGGTGTGTACCCAGGCTAAGACATGGCACCAGAATGTACTATGGGAAGCTGGTAGAGGTTGCTATGGGTAACTTCTGCACTGGAACACTTCTCTACTCTTTTGACTGTATCATACATCTGCCTTATTGTAGCAGCATATAGGTAGCAGCATTACTCAACCTATATAGCTGCTCAGGTCGGGAACATGACATATGGTTTGGAACATAGCCTGATGGCTACTTTGGCAATGTTTTCACAGCACTGGGAGGAATTTGTTCTTTCCTCAATTATTAAGACTGTAAGTACAGTTTATTTCCATATGGAAATGCAAATGTGTTGCGCACTACTTCTGCCTTCTCTCCGCTCTTTAATTGGTTTTCTTAGCATGAATTAACTTTGTTTCTTGCTTTGCAATCTCCCCTTAACCCGATTCCCTACCACCGTGATGACTCTCCTCACCCCCCACCCCACATGGTTGGTAAAGGCATGTGACCTTCTTGTTGATTGTTCATTGATCTTTCTTTGTCTTTTATCTTTATTCTGAAGCTCTGTTGCGTTGTTTGCACTATTTGTGCTGCTAGGTTATTAACTGACCAGACTGGAGTCCTACTTCTTGATTGCACCACTTTCTTTTTCCCTAATATTCTCTCTGCCCCATGCCTCATTTTGTTTCCTTGAGTACCACTGTGTTACAACCAGTGCTGAATTGTCCATTTGACACTTATGGCAAATGCCAGTAGGGGTAAGGGACCAGTCTGGCCACGAAGACATACCGAGAAGCTCCGCCTCCTGGTCCTCTGCTGGGCTTTCATAGAAAGGGGCTGGCAGACTAGCTCCACCTCCTGGACCTCTGCTGGGCTGTCATATACATATAAAGAGGCTGGCTGAGCAGCTCCGCCACCCATTGATCTGCTTGGGCACCCGGCACAGAGAGACTGGGGCGTGCAATGAGGCCAGGTTCCCATGACTCACAATAAATTTTCAGGGCTATTTAAAAGCCCCAGTCCATCCTTGATTACAACAATATCATTTCAAATTGTTTTAATAAAAGCAATCTTGCTACCTTGCTTAATGATGTCTCTTCATGCTAGCAACAATTAACCATACAAATGAAATCGATTGTCTAATGGTGCTGCCTATATATATATATATATATATATATATATATATATATATATATATATATATATATATATATATATATATATATATATATATATATATATATATATATATATATATATAGTCATATCGATGAACCGCACTCAATGCACTCAAGGGGCAGCTTCGCGGTGCTCCACTTTAAAGGAAACAAAGTCCCAAATATAATTGTTCTGGTTGAAGCAGGCACTCACCACAGGTAGTAGGTGAGAAGTCAGTCGACGTTTACAGGGACCTTTGTCAAGACAGGAACAGGTCACTCAGCAGACAGGAAACACCAGGCAGTGTATTCATGCAGTGTCACAGGCGACTATTTATGGCCTCACAACTCTAATTGAGAAACACTCCCACTTCCTGTCAAATGACAGGCAGGAAGTAGATCAAAACTCACCGAAGCGGCTAATATTGGAGACTAAAAGTAACCTCACAGTTGAGGTGCCATGGCGCTAACTTAATAGAGGGAATTACATAAAAAATAGAGCAAGGAAAGGCTGAGATATAACCAAATCTCTAAACCCGGCCGGACCGGAAGTGCTTTGCGTTCCACCACTGTGGAACGCATCCGGAAACCGGAAGTGAGGCGCCTGTTTGTGCCAAAATGCTCTGGAACGGCCTGAGCTGCTGGAAGATGTTCACACCAGGGAGTGACATGCGTTCCACAGCCGTGGAACGCATGAAAGAGCCGGAAATAGAGCGCTTCTAAGCGCAAATGAAGTTTTAAAGGCACAATAATAATAGGGAAATGACGGCCATAGAATTAATGGACATGCAATACTGAGCCAATGGCTCAATGTCACATTATTTGGACGGACAAAGTGTAGTTCATAATGCAAAAAACGAAAAGAGATAGGTTGCACCTCAGCCTCAAAAGTGATTAGACTAAATAATTACTAGTGAGCCATAAATATGTCAGATGTGACTACTGCCTGATGCATCACATCAAGATACAGTTCAACCATTGTATGCACATAGAAGAGAAAATAAAAAAATAAAGAAATAAATAATATTGCAATACATGCACAAATACACACACACACAGATAACCACACAAAAAAATGTGGACATCCATGTGTGTCACACATTATACATATAAAAATATAAAAAAATAATAATATTAATATTAGAAATAGAAATACGCTGCAATGTCATACCAGATATTCACTGAAACATCAAAGAAAAACATTGTACACTATATGCTCATTCAGGCCCCTGGGGGCAACAGTCCCCAAATCGTATATATCCAGCAAGCCTCCCTCTGATGGAGTTTATTTATGCGATCCCCACCACGATGGAGGGGAGGTACAAAGTCAATAAGCATACAACGTAAAGTAGCAACTGAATGTCCCAAGGCCAGAAAATGCTTTGCCACTGGTTTATCCGATTTATTTTGCTCGAATGCTTGTCGGATGGATAAACGGTGGTTCGCCATCCGTTCTCTGAAACATCGGGAGGTCAGCCCGACGTAATAAAGTCCACATGGGCATGTGAGGAAATAGATAACAAATGATGCCATACATGACAGTCTATGTAGAATTTTGATCTTTTTCCCCATATGGGGATGAGGAAAGGTCTGACCGACCATCATAGATCTACACGTGGTGCAGTCAGCGCAACGAACACACCCAAGCCGTTGTGGTGGAAGCCAGCTGGAATTACTTGAAGCAGGCTGAACGTGTGGTCGCATCAGCATCTGCTTTAGATTGGGTCCTCGACGGAAGGATTGCATAGGCGGCCTCTTACTGATATGACCCATCTTAGGGTCTGTTGATACAATGGGCCAGTATTTATTAATTGCCTTGCCCATCTCGTCGGATGTTGTATTATATGTAGACGCAAAAATCATGCGATCAGACCCAAGTTTCTGCGCTGTATTGGTTTCCTCTTTACGATACCTGGTGAGTGCCTTTTTCAAACACCTGTCAATGGTGGTTTGTTTATATCCTCTCATTTGGAATCGTTCGCACATCTCGTCAATCTGTACTTGTGCTGTACTCTCAGAAGAGTTGTTTCGCAGTACACGGATGAATTGCGAGATGGGTAGACTTTCTTTCAGAGAACATGGATGGTGACTTGTGGCGTACAACAAAGAATTACGGTCGGTCTCCTTACGATATAAGGTGAAACCGACTCCTTGGGCCTCTCGAAATAGTGTGACATCCAGAAAGTTGATGCTGGTAGCTGAAATAACGTGGGTGAACCGGATGGTAGTGTCAAGGGAGTTCAGGTATAGAATCATCTCAGAAAACTCATCCTCTGTGCCAATCCAAATTAAAAAGACATAATCAATAAACCTTTTTAGGCATAAAATCTTATTTGCATACAAGGGCATAATATGTTCGTTCTCATAACAATGCATGTATAAATTTGCATATGAGGGAGCTAGGGCTGACCCCATAGCGGTCCCAGAACATTGCATATAATGCTCCTTGTTATAGCAAAAATTATTGTGTCGCAGAACCATTTCCGCTAGTTCAAGTAGAAACTCAGTAGGTGGTCCACCATGTAAACCCTGTTGTAAGAATTGCTTCAATGTATCAAGCCCCCCTTGGTGGGGGATCACTGTATAAAGTGATGTAACATCCATTGTTGCAAAAAAAGCTGTATCAGGTATAGTACCTATAGTCAACACCTTTTCCAGGAAATCAGATGTGTCCCTTACATAACTCCACATTTTTTGTACATAAATCTGGAGATAACTGTCAACAAACTCTGCTAAGGGCTGCAAGACTGACCCAACCGCGGATATAATGGGATGGCCAGGTGGATCATCCAGTCTCTTATGGATCTTCGGAAGCGTATATATATATATACGGACAGACTGGATGATCCACCTGCAGAAAAGCCCCCATGTCCTTATCTATCCAGCCGGCCTGAACACCTATACCAATAGATTTATCAACCAAGTTTTTAATGCTAGGCATGGGGTTGATGGTAAGTTTTTCATATGTGTCAGAGTCAGCAAGCTGTCGTCTTATTTCAGCGTCATAAGTGGTCCAGTCTTGGATGACAACCCCACCTCCCTTGTCGGCCTGACGGAAAACAAGCTGCTTGTTGGACACAAGCTTCCGTAAGGCCGAACGTTGCTGTTGGGAGAGGTTGTCATATTTGGGTGTTAGGGGTTGTGTTGACATTTCCTGTTCAATAAGATGTAAAAAGGTGCGGATACTAGGGTTCAATGAATGGGGATCAAACATACTGGTCTTTGAAAATCTTTTTTTGGTCTCCGATGGTTCCAGTTGTTTCTGGCCAAAAAATTCACGAAGGCGTAATTTTTGCCCAAACTTAAAACCATCAACAGACCAATCAAATCTATTGGGCCTAACGGTACGAACCAAAGATAACCCTAAAGACAACACCTCCTGCTCAGCCTCTGTTAATTCCTGGCTAGAGATATAAAACACCAAGTTATTAGCCAAAGTGTTTACTTTCCTCTTCCCCCTCTCCTTCCCCCCGCATGGGGTACTTTGTGGGCGATGCGAAGGATCTGGGAACTTCCGTGTAACACGGCCTAAAAAAGAGGAGGATGAACCTGAGTAGGCAAGATCACGTGGTGGCCTCCCTTCTCCCTCAGAGTTAGATTGTGAGGAACTATTGTAATTTAGGTTAGGTCTGGGGCGATATGGGCGGGATTCACCCCTATTTTGGAACCTACGAGGTTCACCCTTCAGCCACCTATATACGTGATGGTTGGTATAATCTTGATTAAACCACTTCCAACTTCTTTTTTTTTAAAGAAATGAGATCTGCTTGGTAT
Source organism: Crinia signifera (assembly GCF_055691185.1). Lineage (NCBI taxonomy): Eukaryota > Metazoa > Chordata > Amphibia > Anura > Myobatrachidae > Crinia > Crinia signifera. The sequence goes on along the minus strand of NC_139226.1, from coordinate 100,365,210 downwards.
GTGTTGATCTGTTCACCAAGTTTATCCAACCAATTAATGCTAGAGTCGCCAGTGAAGGTGGGTAAAGAGGCTGAATTAAGGGTGGCGATTTCTACCTTGATCTTGGTCAACTCAGATCCGACTTCTTCAATTACTAATAGTAAAAGGTCAAGAGAACATTTATTCAACACACCACACCATCGGGTACAAAAGGCAAGATTGCCTCGTCCTATGGTGGGTGTGTTGCTGACCCTGAACCCTCTCGGGATCCTCTTATTTCTGTAATAGTCGGATAAGAATTGACCATGAAGCGTGAGATCCACCTCTCTTTTTTTAATTTAAGAAGCTTGTGGTAGAGGTCAATTGCTTTATCATCTGGCAGTGATAAAAAAATCGGAATGGCAAAATAGTACTTTTTCTGCCTCATCGTCCATTAGGGAGACCAAAACATTCTGAGCTCTATCTATCACCTACTGAGTTTCTACTTGAACTAGCGGAAATGGTTCTGCGACACAATCATTTTTGCTATAACAAGGAGCATTATATGCAACGTTCTGGGACCGCTATGGGGTCAGCCCTAGCTCCCTCATATGCAAATTTATACATGCATCGTTATGAGAACGAACATATTATGCCCTTGTATGCAAATACGATTTTATGCCTAAAAAGGTTTATTGATGATGTCTTTTTAATTTTGGATTGGCACAGAGGATGAGTTTTCTGAGATGATTCTATACCTAAACTCCCTTGACACTACCATCCGGTTCACCCACGTTATTTCAGCTACCAGCATCAACTTTCTGGATGTCACACTATTTCGAGAGGCCCAAGGAGTCGGTTTCACCTTATATCGTAAGGAGACCGACCGTAATTCATTGTTGTACGCCACAAGTCACCATCCATATTCTCTGAAAGAAAGACTACCCATCTCGCAATTCATCCGTGTACTGCGGAACAACTCTTCTGAGAGTACAGCACAAGTACAGATTGACGAGATGTGTGAACGATTCCAAATGAGAGGATACAAACAAACCACCATTGACAGGTGTTTGAAAAAGGCACTCACCAGGTATCGTAAAGAGGAAACCAATACAGCGCAGAAACTTGGGTCTGATCGCATGATTTTTGCGTCTACATATAATACAGCATCCGACGAGATGGGCAAGGCAATTAATAAATACTGGCCCATTGTATCAACAGACCCTAAGATGGGTCATATCAGTAAGAGGCCGCCTATGCAATCCTTCCGTCGAGGACCCAATCTAAAGCAGATGCTGATGCAACCACACGTTCAGCCTGCTTCAAGTAATTCCAGCTGGCTTCCACCACAACGGCTTGGGTGTGTTCGTTGCGCTGACTGCACCACGTGTAGATCTATGATGGTCGGTCAGACCTTTCCTCATCCCCATATGGGGAAAAAGATCAAAATTCAACATAGACTGTCATGTGTGGCATCATTTGTTATCTATTTCCTCACATGCCCATGTGGACTTTATTACGTCGGGCTGACCTCCCGATGTTTCAGAGAACAGATGGCGAACCACCGTTTATCCATCCGACAAGCATTCGAGCAAAAGAAATCGGATAAACCAGTGGCAAAGCATTTTCTGGCCTTGGGACATTCAGTTGCTACTTTACGTTGTATGCTTATTGACTTTGTACCTCCCCTCCATCGTGGTGGGGATCGCATAAAGAAACTCCATCAGAGGGAGGCTCGCTGGATATACGATTTGGGGACTGTTGCCCCCAGGGGCCTGAATGAGCATATAGCGTACAATGTTTTTCTTTGATGTTTCAGTGAATATCTGGTATGACATTGCAGCGTATTTCTATTTCTAATATTAATATTATTCTTTTTTGATATTTTTATATGTATAATGCGTGACACACATGGATGTCCACATTTTTTTGTGTGGTTATCTGTGTGTGTGTGTGTGTATTTGTGCATGTATTGCAATATTCTTTATTTCTTTTTTCGCTCTACTTTTATGTGCATACAATGGTTGAACTGTATCTTGATGTGATGCATCAGGCAGTAGTCACATCTGACATATTTATGGCTCACTAGTAATTATTTAGTCTAATAATTTTTAAAGCTGAGGTGCAACCTATCTCTATTCGTTTTTTGCATTATGAACTACAGTTTGTCCGTCCAAATAATGTGACATTGAGCCATTGGCTCAGTATTGCGTGTCCATTAATTCTATGGCCGTCATTTCCCTATTATTATTGTGCCTTTAAAAGTTGGTACTTCATTTGCGCTTAGAAGCACTCTATTTCCAGCTCTTTCGTGCATTCCACGGCTGTGGAACACATGTCACTTCCTGGTGTGAACATCTTCCAGCGGCTCAGGCCGTTCCTGAGCATTTTGGCGCGAACGGGCGCCTCACTTCCGGTTTCCGGATGCGTTCCACAGTAGTGGAACGCAAAGCACTTCCGGTCCGGCCGGGTTTAGAGATTTAATTATATCTCAGCCTTTCCTTGCTCTATTTTTTATGTAATTCCCTCTATTAAGTTAGCGCCATGGCACCTCAACTGTGAGGTTACTTTTAGTCTCCAATATTAGCCGCTTAGGTGAGTTTTGATCTACTTCCTGCCTGTCATTTGACAGGAAGTGGGAGTGTTTCTCAATTAGAGTTGTGATGCCATAAATAGTCACCTGTGACACTGCATGAATACACTGCCTGGTGTTTCCTGTCTGCTGAGTGGCATGTTCCTGTCTTGACAAAGGTCCCTGTTGTGGACCGAAACGTCGACTGACTTCTCATGAAATAAATTCTTTTCAACTATGAATTACTACCTGTGGTGAGTGCCTGCTTTAACCAGAACAATTTATATATATATATATATATATATATATTTGGTGTTGCCACAGTATATAGGCAACACCAATGATGTAATGGTGTTAGCATTACTGCCTCACAGCACTGAGGTCATAGGTTAATTTCCCATCATGGACTTAACTGTGTGGAGTTTGTATATTCTTCCCGTGCTTGCGTGGGTTTCCTCCGGGTACTCCAGTTCCCTCCCACAATCCAACATTATACTGGTAGGAGTATTGGGATCCAATACAAATTAACCCTAGAATGAGTGCATGTACATGTGGTAGGAAATATAGATTGTAAGCTCCACTAGGGCAGGGACTGATGTAAGTGTTCAAATATTCTCTGTAAAGCGCTGCAGAATAGCGATAAAGGGGACATCATGAAACTTAACTAAAATGTTTCACTGAACATTTACATTGTGTGTGTATATATATATATATATATATATATATATATATTTATTTTCCCTACGTCTGCTTAGTACATGAATTCTGACAACCAAAAAAATTTGTCTGCATTGACTTTTACCATGTCCTTTCAAGTGTACGATTACAAATCCCTTGTGCCACAGCCAAAATCTGCCCGTGAAATACTCATGTACCACTGGGAGACCAGCAAGGGGGCTAAGGCTTTCACAAGAGGCTTATTAACTATATAGACACGTCTGCGCTGAAAGGAAACGTGTGTGTTTTTTTTTCCAGGCTGCGAGCGCGCGGTGGTAAATAACTGCAGAGGTCTCTAAAGGCAGGGAGTTAATACGTATACACAAAGTGGTACTGTTCCATGGCTGAGCTGTGCTGGAATATCGCAGGGCATGTTAGGCTTGGCCAGTTGCTGTGATCATCTCTGAACAAGGCCGTGTATTGTTCAAGCCACACGCCCTGAGGGTTTAGTCTTTTAGAACATTGATATTTACATTGTGTTTTTCATTAAGCATTATTGTTGCAGTGTTCTTATTTTAATGTACTTTAATGTCAATATATGCAAGAAAAAAAGCCCATAACAATTATAAATGAAATTTTTGTAGATGGTTCTTTTTGGAAGGACATGCGTTTATTTTATTTAAACCTCAACAAAGGTGCAGTCACTAAAGGAACACATCCGTGTGTCTTTGTTTCATTAAACAATTAGTTCGGGTTTTGCAAACGTTATTTCTTGGGAGAGTTTAGATAATGTCAGGAATGATGTGGGAACAGCAGGGACAACAGCGACGCCTACTGTTTACAAGAGAGTGCTGCGCTGTACGGGGAAATGCCACTGAATTCAATCATTCTTTAGTACAGTAATACCAGATGAGGTGTAAAACCATATGTACTGACAAATACTCAACAACATGTTTGTATACATGTTATACGATACGATTGAGGTTAATTGTTATGTGGAAGCATCTTTACACATGAAAGTAATGTGGAAGATCCAGTCCAGGTTTTAGAGCAGCAGCAAAGGTTGGGCTGATTAGCAGCACCTGTGGCTTCCTAATAAAAGTGTTTCCAGGGCAGGAGGTCATTGCTCTTGAGCTACCCAGGTGATAGGATGGGGTGTGGGCTGCAGTAGGGACCACTAGAGCATTCTGAAGAGTTTGAACTATGCTGTAGAACAGGGGTGGCCAAACCGGTCCTAGAAATCTACCATCGGTCCACGTTTTCGAGGTTACCAAGCTGGTGCACAGATGTAGTCATTACTGACTGTCACATTATAAAACCTGCTGCATTCATTCCTACTATAGATCCACAGGTTGCCTGGAAAACATGCACCGTTGGTAGATCTTGAGGACAGGTTTGGCCACCCCTGCTGTAGAATTACCTGTATGCTGCTTGCTGTAACTATACTTGCCTATGCTGTGTACCCAGGGCCGGTGCATGGCACCAGAGCACCCCAGGCAAGTCGGGGTGGGGGCGCCCCGGTGTCTGCTGCCCGGATACCTGTCCTGCGGCGCTGTAAAGCTGGCGGCGGTGGCGGCAGCGGGGGGTCCCTGCAGTCAATAAGAAATAACGAGCGCTATCCGCCGGGCTATGCGGAAGCGCTTCTCTTTTGGAAACACTGGCCGCACGGCACATGCTGATTGGCTGAATCTCAGCCAATCAGCGTGCGGCCAGTGTTTCCAAAACAGAAGCGCTTCCGCATAGCCCGGCGGATAGCGCGCGTTATTTCTTATTGACTGCAGGGACCCCCCACTGCCGCCGCCAGCTTTTATGCACATATACGCCGCAGGACAGGTACCCGGGCGGCAGGGGGGGGGGGGGGGCGAAATACCGCCCTCCAGTGGCCGGCGCCCTAGGCAAATGCCTAGATTTGCCTAGTGGTGGCGCCGGCCCTGCGTGTACCTGGTATGCTGTAACCTGCTCCAAAATTAAAAAAACACTTAATCTTGATTCAGTGTATGTGATTCCTTGCACAGTTATAACTGATTGGTTGCCCATAGCAATAGCCCATCTCCAATAGAACTCCCATCTTAGTAAATTTACCCCTTGGCATTTAAGACACAAAATATTTTTATCCTTGTGTAGCAGCTGGCTCTCTACATTAATAAATGTATTAAGTAGAAGGGGAAGCCATGAAAGATACCTACTTGTTCCTAGAAAACTTGTTCCTAGAAAAAAATCCAGGGAGTGCTGTTAGCGCAAAGCGAGACTGATAATACCAACATTAACCCTTTGAGTGCCAAGGTCTCTGTGATTGATGTGCAAAATATCCGCTAAAAATGCAAGCGTCCCTCACATTTGATGTATAATTTCAAATTTGTGTAAAAAAAAAAGGTTATATTTCCTATATAAGCTAACCTTACAGGTCATTATGGATGAATAAAAATGTTTGTTCTGCAATTTTCACCACTATTTTGCCAATTTCGTTTGGCACTCATAGGGTTAATAACTACCGTATTTCAGCCATAAGGCAGCAGAAAATATATTTGAAGCAATTTGTAAAACACCTTACAGAACAACTGTTAGCTAGGAACGGCGTAGCGCTCACCTGTAAGGAGGAGGTATTGCATTTCTCCTCACACAATAAAACAGAAATGCCGTTTAGATACCTGAATAAAGTTGGCTGCCATCACCCTGTGCCGGTTGGCAGTGTCCCCAGTCCTGGAGAGCAGGTCAGGCAGCGTTTTCTCCACACACTGCACCGTCTCTCCTCTTCCTAGTTTATGCTTTGGAATATAATTAGTGAGGATCATCTTTTGGAGTCTTAATGAGGCTTGAAAAACCTGAATAAAAAGAAAACCATCAGAAAAGCAACGGCAACGGATTACTTCTCATCCCATATACAAGCCAGATAGGGGGCCAGATGTACTAAGCTTCGAAAAGTGATAAAATGGAGAGAGATAAACAACCAGCCAATCAGCTTCTGCGTGTCATTACAGGATGTATTTGAATAATAACAGGTAGGAGCTGATTGGCTGGTTGTTTGTCACTTTTTGAAGCTTAATACATCTGGCCCAGTAGATGGACACCAAGACAGACAGAAGACAATGAGTGGAGGCTGCAAAACTTTTTTGTCCTCTTAAAAAAGGAAACCTTACCCAGACCAGAGCTTCCAATGGAACAATGCTCTAATGGATGAATTATATAAGGAACATTTGTACATAATATGGAGGCGCTTGGTTTAATCATTGAGGAGAATTTAAACACATAACAGGGATTTTCCTTAATGACGAGATGGAAAAGTACAAATGTCTGCTAAGCCTCAGCATGGAGCTAGCATTACTCTACATGCAAGCAGACAATACAATTCACTTACAAGGTTCATATAAAGAACAGAGCACATGGCCGCCCTATATTACAATATCAGAAGTATACATCTGCACAAAGCTCCCAGCTTTATAGGAAAGTTATAGGTAAATACATCACGATAGGTGTGCCAGCCGGTGGAGCGATGTAACGTACACACGTGGGGGAACAAGTCCTTACATGGCGCATGGAACTGCATGCTGCAGTCAATGAGATTGTCCCTCCTGACATGCAGCACATTTGATGGGACAACATGGCATGCGCGACTTTAGGTATTCAATATGTGATGTGCATGAGATATAAGTCTGATCGGCATCAGAAGAACATTTTGTACGATGTATTGAAAACTGCCACACGTTGGTGTTGGTAGTGTCAAAATGGCTGCACATTGATGTTGGTTGTGTCAAAATGGCCACCATTTTGGTAGTGTCAAAATGGTGGCAAAATTGCCATATACAGCCTGCATGGTTTAGAGAGTAATTCTGATTCCGCTAGTGAGGATCAGAACAGATGCAAAACAGAAAGCAACAAATAATCGCCGCCTTCCTATAAACCATTGATTGCTTACACTGAGGAAAGCACCATTACTTGTGTCCTGTGTGTGTGCGTGTGTGTATATATATATATATATATATATATATATATATATATATAGTCGGTGACCACAAAAACATTCTTCAAGGAAGTCGACTGTAACAGTTACATTCCATATGAGAGTTGCCATCTCCCTCAGTGGAAAGACAGCATACCATTTGCACAGTTCTGTAGGCTGAGGAGAAACTGCAGTTCCCAAGTAGACTTCGATGAGCAATCCTCAATGTTGGCCAACAGATTCATCGAAAGAGGATATGATCCATTTAGGATCAACACAGCCAGGACCAAAGCTTCTTCCAAATCCCAGGATGAAATGTTATCCACAGCAGTGGTGAATAAACCCAATAAATTAGAAAAACGATCCTTTGTAACACAGTTCAACAAAGAAAATGTTCAAATTCGCAAAATCTTAAATAGACATTGGAACATCCTATTGAAAGACAACATTCTGGGTCCCCATCTTCCCCCAAGACCTGACCTGATATTTCGACGAGCAAAAAATCTGAAGAGTATCATAGCCCCGAGCCAACTTAAAGCTCCTCTGAGCAACGCACCAGAAAAGAATTTTCTGACAAAGACTATACGTTGCACACCATGCAACAAATGTCTTTGTTGCAAATTCATAGAGAAGCCCATATTCGAACTAAAAGTGGGAAAAAAACGGTACTCACTGAACCTCCCTACCACGTGCAACTCCACCTATATCATCTATCGAATCACTTGTGGTTGTGGTGCAATGTATGTTGGGAAAACCAAACGACAAGCTAAGATTCGCATACAGGAGCATATCCGAAATATTAAAAATAAACTTTCGATTCACAGCCTATCACGACACTATATGGACAAGCACAATTCCTCGGTAGATGTAAAAAATTTCTCTTTCACCATTCTGGAACTTGTCACAGCCGATCCGAGAGGCGGGGATAGAGACCTGAAGCTCTCAAAGCGAGAAACGTTCTGGATATATACGCTGAACACCCTGCACCCTAAGGGGTTGAACGAGAATCTAGACATAGTCTCGTTTTTAGGATCTTGATGTTTTTGAACTAAACACATCAACCTTAGTTACCTTATAGTTCACATCTACATGCTAACTTGTTTTTCACTTTTCTCTATAGCACGGCTTTAGCATCCTACTATCGCTACTCACTTTTTATGGGTTATATTCACTGTGTATTAGGTCCTGCATATGGAATTGCACACAGTTAAGCTCACCATGTAGACCCTCTAATTGGGTCTAAAAATATGTCGAGTGTCACCTTCCCTTCTAAATCACTATATTACACTAAGATTGGTCACTTCAATGACACTAACTATTCTACACGGCCTATAAGACACTTTCGGCCTATAAGATTTTCAATTTAAATATGATCTTGTAGATTTTGCAATACTGTTTTAAAAAAATTGGAATTGCACCATGTGTATGCTAGTTGTGTTGAGTTAAGACATTTTTCTCTACCTAAAATATTGGCTTGTATACTTTGCAACATTGTTCTAATATTATATCAGACCTTCTGTATACCAATTCTTCACTTTTTGTAATGATAGGTCAATCAGGATTAAAAAACCAAGACCACATTTGAACATTGTGTTTAACACAATGTATTTCCACATTCAACACTCCATTTCCTACTTTTGCATATTTTTAACTATATCAGTATATTTATTTCCCTATCTATCCACCTCATATAAAAAATTTACTGTCAGGGCATATACCACTACACTGGAGTGTTTTACGATCCGGCATTAGGACTCTAGTGGAATACCTGACACATTCAGGTCTATACGCTCCAGCCCGCCAGCCTATCATGCTGCCTTAATCGGTCTGCGTTCCGGCACTAAGATGCAGTGGAACGCATGACGCGCTAAAGGACTGTACGTCCTTTGATCCGTCTGTCCATCGCTTGCTGCGCCCTCCCCCACGCCCTAACGTCCCATCGTCGTTTCCCTTGTGGAACGCATCGTCGTTTCCCTTATGGAACGCAGGACGTAAACGGGCGCATGCGCACTCGCCGGCATTCACTCCGGTGCTATTTCACTGAGTGACTTTACCTGGTTTATCTTATTCTATAGCGTCCTCACTTTAGCGGAACCCCCTATTATCCTATAGGGAGGCTTTTCCACCTCAATACACTTATTTTCTTAATTATAACTTGGAGGACCGATATCTGTCTATTTCAAACCGGTAGTGACATCACCTCCGCTCAGGTATATAAACTGGTCCATGCTCAACAGCCCTCACACTTCTGTTTGGAAGCTGGAGGACTCACATGGCTTTATTTTGATGCTGGTAGGTTACATTTCTGATTGACCTGTCAAAATTACGTTGCTGTAAAATCATGTTATTGTTTTTTCTTTTTGGATACTGATAAGTTCCATTTTTATGTGGACCTGTCATAAATTGTAAAAAAATTTTTATTGTGCTAGTTCTTGCCAACTAGCAAGACGGTGTAAATTTTATTTTTGTTAATTCTGTCAAGGTGCTGTAAAACCAGCTTTATGTAGCTGGAAAGTTAGCTGTTGAATTCCTATTGTTGGGAGGGCATATTTTGTCTATTCCAAACCATCATTTATTAGTTTGCTATTTCATAGGCTTGAGTGATTTATACCTCACTCACTTATATACACTTATTACCTGAAGGTTGGCTCATACACCTACCCTTGCCAATTAAGGTGATTTTTTATACAGGAGGTGTGATCCATACCTCTCATGCTCACATACACTCAACACTTGAAGGTTGACTCATTTGCTCATCTCTTTACCTTTTGCTAATTAAGGCGAATAGTTATGGATTAATTGATTACCCTTGATCAAATTATTAAATTATTGATAACCTGGTATTGGTTAAAACCCTCGTATATACATTTTGTAGGTTCCAAATAATCCCCCACCCAATCAAAGTGCCGATATCGAGGCTATTCCGTATCGGGTATGTATTTCACCTTTCCTTTCCCTCACTAACTCCTTTTGTCAGTCCTCCTCCGTTAAAGTATTCTATGCTCTGTTTTTTGATCAAATCCCACAGATCTCTATTGAAATACCTTATTTCTCCATGAATTTTTAAAGATTGTTTTAGAATACCGCGATTCTTGGTATGTGAAATTTTCATTTTTTATATACATTTTTACATGTCTATGGCTTATATATTGTATTCTTATGGCATTCTGTACCACCCACAGTATACCCCTGAGGAAGTCTCTTCGGAGACGAAACGCGTTAAGGGTTCTGTTCTTGCGGTGATTCAACAAATTACATTGGAATCAAGCAGATGTCTTCTGATTTTTAATAAATGTTATTTATACATCTATTGTATTATTATTCACCTTTATTGTATTTCTGAAGGTGGTGGTACTTCCAACAGCTCCCTCTACGCTTCTACTGCTTGTTTTTGTCTCATCTCCCACTAACAGGGGAGATTTTGTAGAGGTCGAAGCTCCTAGTTATTGGAAGCGCGATCAAGGTCAACCCCTCTTTTTGCACATATATATATATATATATATATATATATCAAATAAATAAATGAGTGTATATATACTGTATATATAAACAAATACTTGGCCAATCCAATTTACTAATGTGTGTATATTATATATACACATATTATACACAGACACACAAACACATACAGAGTTGAGGAGTAGGGGCCTCCGCTATATGAATCCAGTAACACATCTTAGCTGTAGGACTAGGCTTAAGTGTACCCAGCTACATCAGCGTACGCCAGGAAGAGGCGCCAGTTCTGGAAGGAGCTGTGCCCTGAATCACTCTGGTAGTTCTAGTGATAGAACCTAGGGGGATTGGTAAGAAATAATAATAATTTCCACATAAAAAAAAGGTAACAATGTTTTGTGCATAGAAGACGTCACTATTAAATCCACAACTGTGTCTATCGGGGAACAATTTCTAATATTTAAAGGACCAGTAAATCTCAAATTGACATTTTCAGGTAATGTACAGCACATTGCTTAGTGTTACAGAGTAAGGCATTATGCCCCCCTTTATTACAGTCCCCTGCCAGCATGTAAGAGGGGATAAGTCTGTACTCAGCGGGGATTGTATAAAAAGTGTATAAATACATGCAGGTCTCTGTGTAAGAAAGAACGGTACTTATGTAGTATCTGGGCTGCCGATTTTGTGATTGTATGCTTTACCTTAAGGCATAAAATCAGATGCGATGCAATGCGATTCGATGTGATTTTGAATAGGATTCAATGTTAAGAAGGTCCTGTTCATTTCCCCACTATCCAAGTGGGCATAGAGTTGATTTTATATAGCGTGGCGAGCGCAGCGAGCCACCGAGCCCGAAGCGTGGCGAGCGAAGCGTGGCGAGCCCCGCGAGGGGACGCATATTTTTTTAAAAAGTATTCTGTGTCCCCTCGCGGGGCTCGCTACGCTTGCCACGCTTCGGGCTTCGGTGGCTCGCTACGCTCGCCACAGGTTTATATCCAACTCCATGCCCACTTGGATAGTGGGGAAAGGAAAAGGACCCCTTTTACCCATTGAATTCTATGTTAAAATGGACTCAGACCATTTTAACATTGAATCCTATGGAAAAATCTTGACCATCGCATACGATTTGGTCGCATGCGATGCGATGCGATCCGATTTCTAAATCGGACGCCCAGATACTACATAAGTACCGAAAGAACTATGGGGGATATTATGGTTGATTCACGGATGGTGTAATGGTTAGCATTACTGCCTCACAGCGCTGAGGTCATGGGTTTGATACCCACCATGGCCCTAACTGTGCGGAGTTTGTATATTCTCCCCGTGCTTGCGTGGGTTTCCTCCGGGTACTCCAGTTAGCGCTCGGTAAAGGGTTAGGACCTCGCGGCTCACAATGAGCATGCTCATTAGTTATCAAAGCCATCACTGGTGGAATTAAGGAACACCGCGGATGAGGTGACTGCTGGATACCGCCGGACAGGAAAGTAATGTTAAATATTGGCAGCAGGTTTGTAAGCATTATACAGAATTTATGTGTCTGTTATGGCGCCACCATTCGTTATCACCATGCAATAAAACACCTTCCTTTTCTCTTTTTAGAGACAGATGAATTCTTTGTTATTGATTATTCTCTATAGAAAAACTTCAAAAAGACATATATAGTGCAACACTGTCCAAACAATATAATTTTATTTATTCAAGGGTCCACTCACATCAAAGAGACGTTTTAATTTGCATGTATATCAATCCAGTGGCAATCTGCTTTCCACATTGATTCTTCGAACCGGTTAAAGCTAGAAGGGGAACTTAAAGTGCAGATATCTCTGCAATCCCCATCCCTGCCACCTCCTGCGCCAGGGCCGCCCCGATACTTGGGAATGGCACGGTGACTATGCAAGTCGCCGAAGCCATTCGCAAAGGGGACCTGCACATGCGCATAATAGACCATGGGCATACGCAGTCCCCAATAAAACATTGGGAAGGGGCCTAACTTGCACCGCTCCGGGGACAGTGGCAGGTGGGTAGTTTGACTGTGGCTGTACATCTGTCAAACCGTAACGCAGGAGTCCTAAGGCGAGCTCAGGGAGGACAGAAACCTCCGGTGGAGCAGAAGGGCAATTAGAAAGTAAAGGTGGTATTCAATCCGGGTTTCCGACTGGCGGAATGTCCCGGCAGTCGGAAACCCGGGCCGTTTTCGCCCAGCTCGACTGAATCTTGACAGCCCATGTTCCGGCTGTCGAGTGTTAGTAAGTGGGCGTGTCACCGAAAGCAGCCGTGGATTCTCAAGAAAGGTCTGTGGATTCGAAAATCCACTGCAGTTTCCAACAAAACAGATCCGACATTATGGGAAACTGCCTGCAATGCTGTCACAAACATCAGCATTGAATAGGAAATACCGTCCGGCATTGAATATCGGATCAATTTACTATAGCTTCCAAAACTTAAAAGAGGTGATAATGCTCATAGCAACCAATCAGATTCTGTCTATAATTTTCTATTATGAAATACAATAACCATCCATTCACATCCTTACGGAATCCCTGTACGGGAAGTGGGCAGGCAACTGACGTCAGCTGCCCGCCCCCTGCCTCACCATTCCAGCTACATGGGAACTCCCAGCATTTTCCCAGGAATGCCCACGAGATGCGGGGCATTCCCATGGGTGCAGCCTATCGCTGCCACCCCACGACCCCTCTGCTCAGTGCTAATGGGACGGTGAACAAGCAGTTCACCACGCCCGCTCGCACCAAGCGGCTGCACATGCAAATAACAGTTTATGCACAGTCGCTCACCATTGCCCCCTTGCACGAACACACAGAGGAGCGTACAGATCAGAATAAGGGCCATTGTGTCTATTTTATAATAAGGCTAGTAATGCAGGGGATGGCTGCATATTAAACTTCTGTCAGCAGCTAATTTGTAGATCAATCGCGGCCCGATGTTTAATAATTAAGAGCCAGCTCATCACATTTTCTCCTCTATGCCAATGAAGCATTGCTTCCCAAAAACCAGCTGCTACAAATTAAGATATCATCTCCACTAAAGCAAAGTTGGCTCCTTTAAAGGGTGGTTTATTTTCCACTAGCTAGTGTATTACTCAATCCTCTGTATAACCATTGTCACGGTCTTGCATGCAGGATTTACATCCAATACGCGGAGGAAATGACAAGTACAGGGTGTCTTAGACCCCTTTGTTTTATACAGTGGGTATGACAAGACTGGGGAGTCAATGACAGGACTCAGGGGGCTGCAGATCCCGTCATGCAAAGCTTTTCCAAAAGCTTCACTATGGCAGCAACGTTTAAAAAAAAAACAACAATGCCCAGATTCAGATTTTATTATTATAATTAGTCACTCGGACTCATTAAAGTTTCTTTGGCAGCGTCAGCCTGGAAAATCTAAGCAAGGTTTTGTCCGATCCCATAGTTTCACATATAAGCAAGGGTCTTATTTATTGCAAACGCTTTACAGATCCCGCTAAATGATTATACACCCGGCTCTTAAACGCCTCCCGAAATTAACCCTGTCTGATCTGGAAGTGTGAGCCAACGGGTCAAGTTGTCCTCTGCAGTATTTGGCAATAATAAACATAAACAGACTGAAATGGCAGCAATCTCATATCACCTACCTGGGGATCAAACTACCCAGTGACCTCGCCCGACTGTATTCACTAAACTATCACCCCCTTCTCAAATCCCTCCGTATAGATTATAATAACTGGCAAAATAAACAATTATCATGGTTAGGTAGAATGAATATCATCAAAATGAACTCCCTTCCAAAACTGCTTTATGTCCTCCAAACACTACCCATCTCAATCCCGGAAGAGTGGTTTAGAACCATAAAAAAACTAACGCAGCAATTTATTTGGCTGCGTGAAGCACCAAGAATAAAACGTGAAGTACTGTCGAGAAACACCCAGACAGGCGGCTTCAAACTACCAGATATTAAAGACTACTACTATGCTATCCATTTAAATAGAGTCCTAGACTGGACGAGAAGCAGGACCTCCAAACAGTGGGTAGAGCTTGAGGGAATATGTGCCCAACAGTACCCTGAGATCTTCCCATGGCTCCCTAAACTGAACAAACCCCCGCCCTCCCACCCAACTATTCCAACAACACTTGCAATCTGGAAATCTTTAAGGAGAAACCCTCTCATCTCCTCAGAATTCGGCCCTCTGACCTCTTTCATCTACAACCCGGAATTCCAACCAGGGTTAAACATTCCTGACTTCTCTCAATGGGCTCTGGAGGGACTGTTTAGGGTGGGCCAGATGGTGAGCAACTCAGGCATCCGCTCATTCTCGGAGATCCAAACTAAATGGGAGGTCCCAACCAAAGATTTTTGGAAATACCTCCAAGTTCGGCACTACTTACAAACAGGCTCCAGGCTACCCCCCTCCACTAGAGAATTAACCGCATTTGAAAGGCTATGCGTTGCTGCGAGTAACCCTACCCACACAATTTCACTATTATATAAACTTCTCCACAACTCAAATACCAACATACCGACATCATTCACACGGGCTTGGGAACGGGATCCAGGTCTCACCATCTCCGATAGAGAGTGGGAAAGCATCTTTTTGAAAGCTCACACTAGCTCAACCTGCATTCAAATTAGAGAAACGCAATATAAAATCATAATGCGCTGGTATAGACACCCATCTCTATTACATAAGATGAACCCAAGCATCTCTGATATTTGCTGGAGATGTAGGCAGGCCACAGGCACCTTCATCCACATATGGTGGGATTGCCCGCTCATCACGGGTTTCTGGACGGATGTCGTCGAGACATCGCAAAAAATTATCCACACGCCCCTCCCTAGCAGTCCAGCCTTCTGGTTACTAAATTTTTCTACTATCCCGATCTCCTCATATAAAACATCCTTGCTTAAGCACCTGAGCAACGCGGCGAGAGCATGCGTACCGATCTTATGGAAATCTACAATCCCCCCTACACGGAGATCTTGGTTTAGTAGAATCGAGTACTACATGTCCATGGAGGACATTCTCTTATCTGCAGTTGATAAACACACTGAATTTGCGGCCACCTGGCTTCCATGGCTGGACTATAAAATAACACAAGATTATAAAGATCACGCATTCCAGCAACTAGCTTAGTAGAGACTCACTAATATTGTTGATACCTACAAGTACCCATCCTGGGTCACCCGGGAGAGGTCAGATCCCCTCCCCCCCCACTCACCATCCCCCTCACCTACCCCCCCCTTTTTTTTCTCTGTTCCCCATCCCCTGCTTCTCTTCCCGCCCCTCTTTTCCTGTTATACAAGTTACCAACAGAGAGAATTATAGTACGGAAGCGGCTCTCTCATGCACTTTCCTTTCTAGCCTCACTTTCCCTCTTTCGATGTCTCAGGTTTACAGTGTCTATTTAGCAACCATTGGAAGAGTTCGCAGACCCTTCACTTACTCGGAATGTAAACTGATGTTACTTTGCATTCTCGCTGCGTCGAGAGAGAGAGAAATAACCGTATTCTTATACTGCATGGATACATTGTTAACTCTCTGTTAATTTCAATAAAAACAGAATATACAAAAAAAAAACAGACTGAAATATCATTTGCTGCTTGTGTTTAGTATTCCCTGGTTGATTAATCACAAGTGTTTTTATGTTGTTTTTAGTTACCCAGGAAATTTCTTCAACAAAGAAAATGAAAAAAATAAAATAAAATAAGCGGTTTACCACCAATTAGCTAACAGATCATGCAATGCTATCAAAATGAATTCTGAAGGGTTACAAAATAATGTTTGGATATACAGCAATATAGAGCTTCAACATAAAGGCGCTAGATACATTGATAGTAACATACTGTATTGGTTGCATTATATAGTAAAGTCAGTGTTTATGGATGTGGTATAGACTTTTACTGGAATATGGCAGTGTGCATTAGCAACCAATTTTAAGATTACCTTTAGCTGTCACGGCTATACAACTCTTTTACAGTTATAAACACTTTGGATGGGATGTAAGAGCGTTCAAATTCGGCAGCAGCGAGGGATGCCTGCTGAACTTTTTTTTTTTCTTCTAAATAATTGCCACTTTAAAATACGGACGCTGTTACATCAGCCATGTAATTTTTTTTGATCAAATTAACGCTTTGAGTGTCAACATTGCTGTGAGTGATCCTCAAAATAGCCGCTAAAAATTCCAGCGCCGCTCACAGCGACTGTTTTTTTTTGGGGGGGTTGAAATATTTAACTAAACCTCAATGAATTGACTTTGGCTGTATTTGTATTTATTTAGACTAAAAGAACAGTCGCTGTGAGCGGCGTTGGCATTTTTATCGGATATTTTGAGGATCTCTCACAGCAACATTGGGTTCAAATAATATCTGATCATGGAAACAAAAAATACAAAACGAATCCATAAAATTATTTAGATTTCAGCATAAATTGGAAAATTCATTAGTCATTCAGTTCTTTCGGTACTTGTTTCCTAGCACAGCGCCAGCGATTCTAATTGTGTACATCGGTTCCGAAAAAATCGGGTCGATCGCATCGCATGCAACCAAATCGCATGCGATGCGACCGACCCGATTTTTATATTGGAACCAATGTAAAATGGTCCCTGAGACCCGATTTTACATTGGACCCAATGTTAAATGCACCCAGATCCCAATTTTCATTGTATACCCACCCTGAGGGGTCAAATGTTCCCCCATTGTTAACGCCACCCCACGATGAATGCCAACCCGAAGCGTGGCGAGCACAGCGAGCCCGTGAGGGGCGGTGGTACGTGTCCTCCGACCTTTTCATACCCCCACTATCCACGTCGGCATGGAGTTGATTTTATATAGTGTGGCGAGAGCAGCGAGCCACCGAGCCGGAAGCGTGGCGAGCGCAGCGCGGGGTTGTGCATTACTTCACAGGTATTACGCGTCCCCTCGCCGTGCTTCGGGCACGGTGGCTCGCTGCGCTCGCCACACTATATAGAATCAACTCCACGCCGACATGGATAGTAGGGGTAAGGCGTTCATCGTGGGGTGGCGTTAACAATGGGGGGGCATTTCACATACAAATTACCCATCAGGGTGGGTATTCAATCCAAAATCGGGTATGGTGGGCCATTTAACATTGTTCCCTATGTATAATCGGGTCCATCGCATTGGTCGCTTTGTATACCGTTATAATGGCATACAATGGACCCGATTTTACATAGGAATTTAACATTGAGTACAATGCATACAATGTAAAATCGGGTCGGTCGCATCGCATGCCATTATAATGGCATGTGATGGACCCGATTTTACAATTGTCGGGAAAGGTGAAAAAAAGCCCGAAATCGCGTCAGTCTTAACTTAAGGTATGCGATGGGACCCGATGGGCGCTGTGCTAGGAAACAAGTACCGTTCTTTCTGCTGGTTTTCCTCATACAGATCTTCAAGTGTCTTCTAACATACATAATCATCGATAGCATTGGGTGGCGTGCCTTGTATAATATTTTGTTTTTCTAATAACGCTCACTAAAATTATACCCGCTTTGTAAGCAGATATTACCACCTGGATGACAGGTCATCATTAAAAATATGTATCTGAAGCAAGATTTTATAAAACGTTCTCATGAGGAATACGGGAAGAGCGTACAATAAAAATGTATGAAACCGCTAAACTGAAAACACAACATGACTTAAATGAAACCTCTAAGGTTAAATTCTCCAGCGTATAAGAATAATTCACGTGTCAGCACTGAGGGAGACAGGCAGACTTCTGTGTAGGAAGCTTTTTGTGCGTCTTGTTGTATAGGAAAGGAAGCCCTGTATGACAGCAGCCAACACTTATGGAGGATTAGACAAAACTTGCACAGTAAGTATGTAAGTAATTACAGTCTGAGCGGTATTCAGAGGAATGGCAGTAAAGGGATAGAATGTGGAAAATCATCCACAAAAATAATTATTTCCTTTAGTCTGTTGACTTTTTAAATAGAGAACAAACTATGGGGGTGATTCAGATCGCATCGGGCCGAATCCGGTCCCCTGGCTGATGGTGGAGGTCTGTGCAGGCACAAATATACGCATGCGCAAACCCCCTGAGCCAGGGCGGTCGCTCCATTATGGGAGGGGAGGGTTAGACAGCAGGGGAACCCCCGGCCTTTTACAGTTGCGCCCATAGAGATGCTAGGTGTACCCCTGCGAACACAGGAGTTACATTGCCATCACTGTCCTCAGCGCCCACCCTGATTTCGGCCATTTGCAAAGGTAAAAAAAAATAAATAAATCGGTACTTGTTTCCTAGCAAGGCCACACCGATTTGCATCGGGGTGGTCGTGTCGGAAAAATCGCGTCGGTCGCATCGCATGCGACCAAATCGCATGCGATGCGACCGACGCGATCGACCCGATTTTTAATTGAATCAAATGTGAATAGGGTCCCTGGGACCCTATTTTACATTGGATTCAATGTAAAATATTCCCCAGACCCCCAATTTTACCCCCTCAACGCCACCCCACGATTGACGACAACCCGAAGCGTGGCGAGCGCAGCGAGCCCGCGAGGGGCGGCGGTGCGCGTCCTCCGACCTTTTCATACCCCTACTATCCACGTCGGCGTGGAGTTGAGAATATAAAGTGTGGCGAGCGCAGCGAGCCACCGAGCCCAAAGCGTGGCGAGCGCAGTGAGCCCCGCGAGGGGACGCGTATAACTTCACAGGTATATGCGTCCCCTCGCCACGCTTCGGGCTCGGTGGCTCGCTGCGCTCGCCACACTTTATATTCTCGACTCCACGCCGACGTGGATAACAGGGGTATGAAAAGGTCGCGCACCGCCGCCGCTCGCCACGCTTCGGGTTGGCGTCAATCGTGGGGTGACGACGGGGCCATATCCAATGTGAAATGGGTCATATTGGCCCATTTCACATTGTTTCCTATGTGAGATGGACTTAATCAAGTCCATCTCATCTTGTGCCATTATAATGGCACAAGACCGACGCGATGCTCCCGATTTCAATGTTAAAAATAATTTAACATTGAAGCCTATGGCAAAATCGCGGGCATCGCGTCGGTCGCGTCGGGGGAAATGTTAATGCACGCGACCGACGCGATGCCCCCGATTTTGCCTTTGCCGGCAAAATGGACCTGATTTCAAAGGAAATCGGGTCCATCGCGGGCATCGTGTACCTTAACTTTAAGGTACACGATGCCCGCGATTGTGGCCGTTCTAGGAAACAAGTACCAAAAAATCAGCTGAAGGTGAGCGACCATGGAATGATTTTTCTTTCGTGCTGTAGATTGCGAGACTCACATGCTAGTTCAGGTATTCGCACAGTGGGGGGCCGGTATTTAACAGGGCAGCGGTTACCTGCTCGCAGGGCTGTGTATGTTCGCAGAATGGATGCGGCGCGACCATTTCGGGGGCACGTCCTCGGCTGCAGCGGATATCCCGTATGCAGCTGCAATGCCTCCTGCATTCTACTTCCATTGGCAAAAGGGCTACTCAGAACTTTGGTAATCCGCTGATCTGCGATGGAGGCTGCCCCACTGTACGCAGCCGCCGGCGGGAGCCTCCATGCGGATCCATGTAGCAGCGGTTCTGGTATATTTTTGCAAACCAACTGCATTCGGCTGTGAATAAATTTAGTTACAGTACATCCTGTAACACAAAAGTGCACAGTTTGCAAGTTCCCAGTTTTCCCAACATCAAATGCAAATGGATGTAGTAGAAATAAAGTTTTTCTTTTGTCGAATAAATACAACTTTATTAAAGTTGTCTGCGACCTTTGACATGTCCTATAAAGTAAAATGAGAAAGTGTCCCCCCCCCCCTCCCCCCAGGATGTAGGATATTATGACACGCTCGATCTTCCCTTATTCATGTGGCTTTATGCATTCTGTTTAAATACTTTCCCTGTGTGTGTCATTGTTCTAATTACAGTATAGGCCTGTGGTCTACATCACAAGAAAGAGTCACTGATTAGAGGAATTGGAAGCAGGCTGCCAACCATCGCTCTAAGCTACCAATCTGATACATTCCGTCACACACTAATGACATGTCATTCATTCTACATGCTATGTGACACGGCTAAATACCATTATACATTATTGGTTACAGTTTTGTGGCTGGGACTGCATCTTTACACATGAAAGTAATGTGGAAGATCCAGTCCAGGTTATAGAGCAGCAGCAAGAAAACTGATGTGATCACGGTTGGGCTGATTAGCAGCACCGGTGGCTTCCTAATAAAAGTGTTTCCTGGGCAGGAGGTCATTGCTCCTGATGGTGGAATATCTGCCCAGGTGATAGGCCTGGGTGTGGGCTATAGTAGGGACCACTGGAGCCTTCTGGACAGTTTGACCTATGCTGTGATTACCTGTGTGCTGCAATGCTGTAACTATACTTGCCTATTCTGTGTACCTGGTATACTGTCACCTGCTCCAAAAATAAAGACCAAGACTTCATCTTGATTCAGTGCATGTGATTCCTCGTCACAGAATGTAAGCATTCATGATAGTTTGGTTTATATGTTAGCATTTATTGTGTATCATACAGAGGTCTGTAATTACTTACTGACGTCACTTTGTCCTTGATAGCTCTTTGGACAAGGAATATGGCTGCCCTCAAGATATTCCTTAAATCGTCCTTGGAAGTTGTACTGGGCATGTCAGACAGTTTCTTGTACATTGCCAGTAAGGCATCTTCCCTATAAGACCAAGTCTTGGAGTAAGCTCCAGCAACCTGATCAGAAACAAGTACAAATACATTCATAAAAAACATTCATGTGACCCTGTCTGAGATGGGAGTTCTATTGAAGATGGGCTGTTGCCCATAGCAACTGGTCAGATTATATTATCTTAATTGGTTGCCCATAGCAGCATCCCATCTTAGTAAATAAAACCCAATGAGTGCATTACTTGGTTCCCTTCTCCGTGTATAGGCATTCAAGTGTTATACCATGGGCGTCATACTTACCAAACCTTCTCCAAACACTTCAATGGCAGATCCGGCTTCTCTCAATGCTTTCTCCGTCAGTGGTTCTGGCTCACCGGTGATCCTGCTCCTGGGGGTATCAGCAGCAAAATCTTCATTTATCTCTGGCTCCAGATAAGTGAAGTCGTCGTCTTTATTTTTCCGCTGAGCTGGGAGAGGTCGCTCGTCATAGGGTAAAGCATCAACCTTAGAGTAATACAGAACAGGTTCTAAACAAACCAACCGAAGATCACTCTCAAGTTACACAAACATTGTCCTCGGATTCACCAAACTGATACAAGAGTAGGTCCTCGGCATTATCCTAGGTAGGGACGAGGCAACGAGGACCACTCTGCATGATGCCTTTAAACGGTAACTCCTGAAGTTGTGTGCAAATGTAAAGCATAACCTCATTTATAGATTGCTTTGAGATTGTGACTTTCTGGGTTTCTCGCAATTGTTCCCGATGTTGCAGGTATGTTTTTCCTCTCTCCCCCACTTCTTCCTCCCATATCCATTTCTCTTATTCTTCCTGCAATATATGTCACTACCTTATTTTTCCTGTTTCTCCTAGCTCTCTCCCCCTCTTCCTCCCATGTCTCTCTTACTCTGTTTCTATCATCTCATTGTCTCTTTTGTACTTTATCTCTTTCTTTCTCATAGTAAGAGGTTTCTGGGATGTAGAGGGCAGCGTAGTTGTCAGGTGGTGGAGTGCAGCATAGTAGTGGTTGCTGGCCAGTGCAGCACAGAAGGGTAACTGGGTGGTAGCATAGTACAGATTACTGAATGGTGGTGGGGGGGGGGGGGGGGGGGGAAGGCAGCAGCAGCATAGTAGGGGTTGCAAGGTGTAGAGGACAACAGTGTAGGGATGGTGGGTGATGAAGGACAGTAGTTGGGTGGGTGGTAAGATGGAGCATAGTCGGAAGGTCGACAAAAAGCATTAGGCTGACAATGGAAAGGTCGACAGTCAAAAGGCTGACATTAGTTTTTCACGTTTTTTTCTGTCCCAGATTTCGTCACTGACACAGTATCAGTGTACCGGGTCCCCTTGCTGTGCTCGCCATGCTTCGTGCACTATTATATTCTCCCTCCACGACCTAGAGCAGTGATGGCTAACCTTGAAACTCCAGCTGTTGTTGAACAACACATCCCAGCATGCCCTGCTAGTTTTACTATTTGGCCATGCTAAAACTGATGCAGGGCATGCTGGGATGTGTAGTTCAACAACAGCTGGAGTGTCAAGGTTAGCCATCACTGACCTAGTGGGACATGACCTATTTCATGTGTCCAACTAATGAATGTCGACCTTCATAGCGACCGATCCCGCTGTGTCGCCTTGCCATTTAAGTGCATGTAACTATTGTCACCGTCTTTCCGTGTTGACCCTCCGTAAAATATATGGCCAAACGTACATTCAGAAATCTACTATTATAAGACATCCCCAAAAATATGCATCCAGGTAATGATCAAAATTCGGGGTATTCCAGAACTTACATTTACATTTGGGGCAATTGCTGCTGGGGCTGGAGCAGGAGGGGGGGAAGGAGAACGCAGCTGGGGGTTTGGTTTTGGAGAAGACACTTTTGGTAGTTTTTCTGGCACCGCTTGTCGCTCCTTCTTTTTCTTCTTTTCCAAACTCCTGTCCCGATCAGGCTGTGGAGAAGCTGCCGCTTTGTGCTGCTGCTGCTGCTGTAGGTTATGCGGGGGCTCCAGCGGTTCCAGAGATGGCTCCGGAGCTCTTCGTATCTTAAGGGTAAATAAGAGAACAAGAAAGTTGCTTGTATGTAACATTAGATAGCAACGGGGGATCTGCAATACATGGAAGGAGTTGTACTAACAGTTTGTATATTCCTTAATGGAAGTTGGAAGCCGCAACGATTTCACAAAGGCCTTTAATCAATACTATTTAATGTTGGTTCCATTATACGTTTGCAGTCTGGGGGAGAACGCTATTGGTGAAAGCATTTCTCCACAATTGGACTATTTTGGTGATTAGTCTGAATAGAGAGCAGCTTGTATTTAGTTGGCTTTCACTAGAACACAGTGCTAGAGACTTTATTGCTACCTCAAAATGCTAACCAATAATGGGGCTAATTCAGCTGACAATGCTGATTAGCGGAAACCACTAATAGGCGATATTCGATAATCTGTGCATGCGTGCACACTGCAGAAGGCGCGCGCAAGGACTTACTGCAGTCACATTCAGGAAAATGCAACTGCAGTGTAAGTGCTAGTGGGGGGGGGGGGGGCTGCGACATGGCATTGGGCAGGCGACGACGCGGCGGAGAGTGGGCACGGTCTGGAAAACACTGACTGTTTGCAGGGTGGGCTGCGGTAGCTTTGTGACATCACATGCAGCCTCTGTGATCCAGAACATGGGGGCCTTCGTAGATAGGCAGCACAGGCAGGAGGCTACCAATAATAATGGAAGCATTTTGCTCATTTGTAAAGCAATCGCATCATTGGGAGCAACCCAGCATGGGGTAAATTTACTAAAGCTTCTAAAAATGAAGAGAGGGGACATGGTCTATAGCAACCAATCAGATTCGGTCTATCATTTTCTACGATGCAATAGAGCAGGCATGTCCAAACTATGGCACGCCAGCTGTTGTGAAACTACAATTCCCATCATGCCTTGCCACAGTTTTGCTATTAGGGATTGCTAACACTATGGCATTGCATGCTGGGATGTGTAGTTTCACAACAGTTGGAGTGCCACAGTTTGGACATGCCTGCAATAGAGAAATGATAGCCCGAACCTGATTGGTTGCTATGGGCAACATCACCTCTTTTTAGAAGCTTCAGAAAATGTAAATTTACGAAGGTCGGTTGTATATGGCTGATACCCGTACGAACAGGATCGACCATGTTCGGCCCGACAATGCGTATGGAGAAGACAACAAATTTACGAAGCTGCCGTATTCTCCAGATTTGTATTTTCTGATGTCGTAGCTGTTCGTATTTGGGCGCCAAATACCTATGAGCCACCGGCATCGTACGGATCTGTCAGATCCGAGTGATGCTGGCCAGTGTAAAAAAATAAAAATAAAATAGAATAAATAAATCATTTAAAAAGAAAAAACCCACCCATTTAGTTTTAGAAGTATTTGCAACTGCCCTTCCCTTCTGGATATCCGGTCGCCAATACTTTACCAGAAAGATTTACCAACAAACGTCAGATATCAAACGTAAAACTTGCTGCTTATTTTGAGCTGAATTCTAGAATAAAGACTTGTTGGTTCCTCCCTTGGTGGTAATAATATATAATGTAGTATAGTGTACAATTAGCTGCTCTATTCTTGTAGTATAACAAACTTAGCCATCCTATTCTTATAGTAGAATATAAAATTAGTATAACAGAAACATAGCTACTCTATTATTGTGTGGTGCCAAACATTCCGGAGACCCAGTACACGGAGCAACCAGTGCTCCTGGAATCAGGCTTTGCAAGGTCAGGATCTATCGTCACCATGGAGGGAGCAGAGATCCTTAATAACTCAAATACAAGTATTTTGACACCTTCAACCACAGCAGCTTTAGGAGCGTATGAGCACAAATCAATGTAAAATAGGATTGTAGC
This sequence comes from Crinia signifera, assembly GCF_055691185.1. NCBI lineage: Eukaryota > Metazoa > Chordata > Amphibia > Anura > Myobatrachidae > Crinia > Crinia signifera. The sequence continues at coordinate 100,340,132 of NC_139226.1, read as the reverse complement.
CAAACACAAACTACTACTGAGATCAGGAACTGCATAACTCAGATGTCGGAATGATGGGAACAGTTCTGCACTTGTTTTATTTGATGTATGATGGGGATATGGTCAATAGGTCGACAAATAGTAGGTCAACACCACTAGGTCGACATACATGAAGGTCTACATGACTGAAGGTCGACATGGGTTAGGTCGACAGGGTGATTAAGTTGTGAAGCATTAGGTCGACATGGGGTTATTCACTGTTTTTGAGCCGACATGTGCCGACAGGCGGTATTTCATGCCCTACCACCCACTAGGGCGTGGTGGGAGAATAAAATAGTGTGCCAAGCGAAGCGAAGTGAAAAACCCTATGTCGACCTTCCCCATGTCGACTTAATGCTTGTAGACCTAATGACCATGTCGACCTAACATATGTCGACCTTCAGTCATATCAACTTAATGCTTGTCGACCTAGTTGCTGTCTATCCAATACCCTTATGATCTCATCCAACCTCTGTGTTTTGTGCAATTTGGATACTGGTTTGACTTGGGTCTACACATTGGCCCTTATTCAGATCTAATCGCAGTACAAATTGGTTTGGAAAATGGGCAAAAACATGTGCACTGCAGGTGGGGCAGATGTAACATGTGCAGAGAGAGTTAAATTTGGGTGAGTTATTTTGTTTCTGTGCAGGGAAAATACTGGCTGCATTATTTTTACACTGCAATTTAGATTTCAGTCTTAATACTCCCCACCCAAATCTAACTCTCTCTGCACATGTTACATCTGCCCCACCTGCAGTGCACATGGTTTTGCCCATTTTCCAAACAAATTTGTACTGCGATCAGATCTGAATAAGGCCCAATATGTTCTATCAAATCCTCATCTCCTGCTTCAATGTGTGAGCACATTCATTATCATGGAGGCTGCTCACTGTAGCAGGAGAGGAGTGTGGCGATCCTGCAGGAACAAGTGACCTCTCCTCGCATCCAACTAGGTGAGTGAGGACAGGAAGTTTTGCGACAGGGCCAGTAGTCCTAGACAGTAGTAGTATGTATGAGGGAGGACCAGTTAGCATGTGACAGGGACCATCATGATGTGAGAAGAGGCATGAAAGAGACAGGAAGTCACAAACTGAGAGTTATAAGGAACAAGGTTCTCCAGCAGCACAGAGTGGGGGAAATTTACTAAAGGAAAAAATAGGTGTATTTGTATCCAGAAATACACTTATTTTTGACATTTACTATCCCGAAAATACGGCAATTCGTATTTGTATTGATAGCACATCAATACGAATACGAATTGCCGTATTTTCGGGATAGTAATTGTCAAAAATAAGTTTATTTCTGGATACAAATACACCTATTTTTTTTACAAATTTCCTTTAGTAAATTTCCCCCAGTATATCAGGTGATAAGTGATGTGTTAGTGAGGACAGGGCTGCATGTGATGGAGGCAGTGGAATGATGTGAGCACAGGAATGGAGGCAGCAGGAAGCCACAGACTGAGAGTTATATATTGGAAGAAGCTAGATTTATCAGCAGCACAAAGGCCCTTATTCTGATTGACGCGGACTTTACCGCATACTTTCGGATCGCGTGTTTACGGCGTCTGCGCATGCGTGGCGAACGCACCGCGCATGTGCCACGCCTTGACTCGGTACCAGTTCGGCCAGATCCCGTCCAGAACTGATCACCGCTATCATTCGGGAAATAGGGGCGTATTATGGGCGTCATGCGGAATGACACATGGGCGTAGTTTCAAAGTGGGCAAAACGGGGCGGAAACATGGGCGGACACGGGGGAGTACACTTATGTTGGGGGGCGTACATTCGGAAACCACTCCGAATGCACGCGATCAAAAAGGGCAGAAATGTGCGGTGTCCACAAGTGTACTATTGCTTTGCGGACACCACTCGTTCATGCGCTAGGCGAACGTACGCCTAATGACTACAACCATTAACACCTGAACCCAATAGAATCTACTCCTTTACTCATTACTCACTAATAGGACGCTTGTCAGTGCTTTAATTGAAACCATTGCACTTCAATTGCTGTAAGGGTTAATGTGTGCAATGCATGTGTTAGGCATGCTTGTAAGGATATATTGGCATCTAATTGATTCCAATTCAAAATAAGAAGTTTTTTATGAGGATAGGTAATTGAATGAGTGGGTCATGTGATGTATAGCAGAAGATACTTCATAGTGGGTTGTTTGGCGTAAATACTCCGCTTACGTGCGGTAGCACCGCTTGGCTCCCGTTCGGATGCGGTATTCCCGAGCATACACTGTAATACTCTGTAATACCGTGCCGAATCGGAGTGTTTCTCCCGCACACGCATGCTTTGTATGTCGTCCGTAAACACGCCCTGTTCTTAAAGAGTGAGTCCGTCCGAATGCGGAGGACACGTGGGCGTTTCTACGGACGATGGCCGCATGCGGCAAAACACCGTGGCGTGCGGACCGCTCCGTAAGAATGCGGGAATTTCCGCACAGATCAGAATAAGGGCCAAAGTGAGGACAGGGCTGGGGCAGTGACATGCTGTGAAAAGAATAAAGGAGGAAGCAGAAAGCCACAGAGTTATATAGTGTAAGGTGCAGGGTCTCCATACAGCACAGAGCATACATGCCTACTTTTGAACAATAGTTTCAGGGAGATTATAGTTGGTAGTAAAAAAAAAATGATGTGAAAGTGCATTATACTTAAGAAGTACACTCACATACACGATAGATAGATATATTTTAACATAATGTATAATGAATGGCTTAGAAACATGGCAGCGCCCACATTCCCGCAGAGAATTTCTCCAGTTTCTTATAAATTGGAAGAAACTCTTTGTGTATTACGTTCAGCAGTAAGTACACCATTTGCCATTTCAGGCACTCACTGAACAGAAATGTTATAGCTTCAAAATAAACAGATACAAGATGGAAATGGGTGAATAAATAGAGTTTGGCCAGGTTATGTTACACTGTGGCCAAGTTCACAAGCAATTGCGGTTACACTATACTGTAGCAAGCTTTAGTTCAGCAGACTACGATGCTGCACAATATAGAGGCTGGTCTTATGCGCTGCATTGTGGAAGCAGCCAGAGATCGTATCCACTCATCAATCCTCCCCTGTCATTAAAAAGCTATTAGACGTTAAAGAGAAATCACTTTGCTTCATTATGAGGAATCTGATCGTAGCTGGGATAGAGGGTGGTAATTCCACTGGAATGTTCCGGCACACCAGGAAACATCGGGCTACTTGTTAACATGTACATGAAGGTACAATACAATACACCTATAGCAGTAGACAAGGGCCCTTATTCTGGTTCACTCACAAAGGCAAATTCCTTCTCAAATGTAATATGTGCAGAGAGATTTAGATTTGGGCGAGTTATTTTGTTTCTGTGCAGGGAAAATACGGACTGCTTGTGTTTTACACTGCACTATTGTTCTCACTTTGAAGTAAAACCCCACCCAAATCTAATTCTCTCTTCACATGTTACATCTGCCCCACCTGCAGTGCACATGGTTTTGTCCATTTGAGAAGGGATTTGCCTTTGCGAGTGAACCAGAATAAGGGCCAAGATGCTGCGATAGGTTTTCAGACGGTGGAGCTGAAGTTCTGCAGTCTGGTAGTTTGGTCACAGACCTGGTTGTAGTGTATTTCTAGCACTTTGATGCTTGAATGATGCATTAGTGACTGGGGACCGATGGTGCGGCTCTGCGCATGCGCGTATGTGCGGCCTGCACCTATGGGCAGCCGTTACTGAGCGAGTGCTTTGCTGTTTAGCACTGCCCTTGCACTTTCTCAAAACTGCAACGGAGTCTGAATGACTCAAATACTGATCCCGGTAAAAATAACATGATTACAATTCTGTGGTTCCAATTTTAGTTCCATCTTAAGATAAAATCTTATGGAGGTGGCCCGGTTCCGAGGCAAAAAACAAAAACAAAAAAAATCACATTTACCAGGGTAATGTCCAAGAGGTCATGGAGCTCTAGTTGTTGGTAAACGTTCTGACGATATTCCTCCATCTGTTGTTTCTTCTGTTTGGCCAAGTCATAGTCCTCCTTCTCCACCGCACAGCGCTTCTCCACCTCGTACCGGCCAAGTCGTTCTCCAACCTGAAGACGAGAATCAGTGGATACTTATTTTTGCCAAAATACTGCTCTAGAAGTAGACCGCCCATTCTGCCCAAGTATTTGTCAACTCAAACATGAAAGAGGCGCAGAAGAGAGCGAGCCAATGTGGAGCAGGACACATCTGAAGAACAAGTAGCTCTACATGTGGGTTCACTTTTGTAGTGTGATTTAGGCCTGATGCAGGGGTGAATACAAACGACACAGCTGCATCTTTGATCACCGCAGCTGTGCAAAGATAAGCAACAGCAGCAGGAGGCATTTTGTATAAAAGATCTGCTGTCGGCTTCTAAAGACGCAGCATCAGATCAACATCATGACTATTGGTCACTGCATTTTCATACCCCCCCAACATGACCCTCTCCAGGAGGGACACAATGCTCTGTTCCAAGACTACCCTCCTAATTTTTGATTGCCATTACCTGTGTTGAACAGGTTCAATGATAAGAAAGGTGTGTCACCACAGGTGATGGCAATCATACGGCAAGGGGGAAGTCCAGGAGCAAAGCATTGTGTCCCTCCTGGAGAGGGTCATGTTGGGATGCATTTTGCCCTCATGTTACTCGGGATTTCCTGCATACTTAGGCCCTGTTTTGGTGTGGCTCGGTAAGCATTGCGGCTTACCGAGTGCTGAAACGCCGTCCCCCCGCCACCGAATCACCTCAGTACCATGTGAGGGGATGTGTACGCTGACACAACCAGCAGCAGGAGAAATCATTCGACCATTAAATGATTTCTCCTGCCTTCGGAAATCAAAATCGGTCTCAACTGACTTTTATTTCGTTATTGTAGGAAGCGAAAACAGTGTCCACCGGTGCTGACGTCTCCTGCTAGTAAGCCAGGTATCAAAGCAGGAAATAATAATTCTTACACATCTATGGGGATAATTCAGACCTGACTGCACGGCCCTGAATACGCATGGCAGACGATTATCGATACACTGCGCATGCCTATGGGCCATAGTACACATGCACGAGGCCGTGCTGCAATGAAATTCTGCTACTTTTTTGATCACCTGCTGTAAGCAGGGTGATTGACAGGAAGCAGGCGTCTGGGGATGGTAACCGGCTGTATAGTGGGAGTGCTAAGAAAAACGCAGACGTGCCTGGAAAACGGTGGGAGTGTCCGGGAATACGCTGGGCGTGCCTGGAAAACGGTGGGAGTGGCCGGGAATACGCTGGGAGTGCCTGGAAAACGGTGGGAGTGTCCGGGAATACGCTGGGAGTGCCTGAAAAACGGTGGGAGTGTCCGGGAGAACGCTGGGCGTGCCTGGAAAACGGTGGGAGTGTCCGGGAGAACGCTGGGAGTGCCTGGAAAACGGTGGGAGTGTCCGGGAATACGCTGGGCGTGCCTGGAAAACGGTGGGAGTGGCCGGGAATACGCTGGGAGTGCCTGGAAAACGGTGGGAGTGTCCGGGAATACGCTGGGAGTGCCTGAAAAACGGTGGGAGTGTCCGGGAGAACGCTGGGCGTGCCTGGAAAACGGTGGTAGTGTCCGGGAAACCGCTGGGTGCGCCTGAATGTTTTAGGGGAGGGTGTGTGATGTCAGCTTCAGGCCGGATATGCCTTTTTATTTGGCAACACCGAGTAAGTCCAGGCCTACTCTGAGCATGTGATGACTTGTGCCCAGTGTAAGAATCATTCGATGGTGAGCCTGTTACAATGGACATAGTCGCTCAGCTGCAAATAGATTTGTAGCCGTAAACAATCATTCACACAGCGAGCGCAATGATTGGTCAGGCAGGCTTTCACTCCAGCGGGGCGGCGTCTTAACTGAACGCTGGCCGTTGCGAATTTGCTCAGTTCTGAATTATGTACTAAAGGGCGAGATGTACTAAGCCCTGCAAAGTGATAAACCTCCAACCAATCAGCTCCTACCTCTTATTTTTCAAACCCAGCCTGTGACATGGCAGGTAGGAGCTGATTGGCTGGTGGTTTATCACTTTCCATTTGATCACTTTTTAAGCTTTGTACATCCGGCCCTAAATGAGGTCTTCACAACTTTGTGGCCTGAAGCTACCGCCTCGGTTGTTTTTGACTTAGTCTTTGCTCTTGCCCTGAATTCAAGTAAACGACTACTGACAGCTCTATGATGGAATCCTTCCTCCCACAGGATTTTTGGGTTCTCTTCTCATAAGTGACGCCTTAAAAACTACCCCCCCCCCATCATCCTCCCTCCATTTCTCACTAACACATTGTGTCAGTGCGTCATTAACTCATCTACGATCAAATCCTCCAAATTCTCTTCCTATAAAATGGAAAAAACATAATCTGTCATCACCTTCTGCAGATCAGCGATGGCCTGTTTGAGTTTCTTGGCGTAGTCGTACTGTTCATGGCGCACAGCCTCGTGCTTTTTCTCATCCAATTTACGGATTATTTGTGCCACTTCTGGATCTTGGTACATATCAAAGGCCAAGTCGTCCAGAGGAGAGATAGAGTCATTCTTCCTGCAAGCCAACACATTAATGCTTAGAAAAGCAATTTACAAATGGAGAGTGACCAGCCAGGAATGTGCCTGGGAACGGGCTCCCGTGTGTGCATGATGCGTCTAAGATGCTGCAGTGGATTTATAAAGCCCTGTCTGAACCAGTCTTATCCTTCCATGCTCATATTTGTGCACAGTTTACACTAAATGTTATGTATCACACACACATAATTCAATATAACAATCATTTATCACATTAGTTAAAAGTAGTTTCACTTTGAGCTGTGACAGTTTTTAGCTCACAAACTCTCCATCCAAGTCCCTATCTGCTCCTACCTTCAATCTCTGTATTCACAGCTCCCTCTTTCTATATCCAAGTTTAAAACAGATCAGTGTCCCTGCAAAAATTGCTTTCACTTTCTGCTAGGACATCTTTTAGCACAAGTATAAGTAATTTTGTCCGTTGGGTGGTTTCTAGTGGTCTGTAGTGGTACTTCGCCTCACAGAAGTGAGGAATAGTTAGCCAATAAAAGACTCCTATACGCTCTGATATCATGTTACAGGTTGAGTATCCCTTATCCAAAATGCTCAGGACCAGAAGAATTTTGGATAACGGATTATTTTTATATTTCAATGAGGTATCTTGCATTTATGTAGTATAAATACATACAACACATGAAATACACACAAGTGTATTTTATTTGTACATGAAACAAAATGTGTGTACTATCTCAGGCATTGAATTTGAATGCCAAGCAATCATTTTCTTGCACATATGTAGTGACATTTACATATCATGTCCCCAGTAGTGCCAGTTACATAGCATGTCCCCAGTGATACCAGTTACAGATGTCCCCAGTAGGGCCAGTTACATATCATGTCCCCAGTAGGGCCAGTTACATATCATGTCCCCAGTAGGGCCAGTTACAAATCATGTCCCCAGTAGTGGCCAGTTACATATCATGTCCCCAGTAGTGACATTTACATATCATGTCCCCAGTAGTGCCAGTTACATAGCATGTCCCCAGTGATACCAGTTACAGATGTCCCCAGTAGGGCCAGTTAAATATCATGTCCCCAGTAGGGCCAGTTACATATCATGTCCCCAGTAGGGCCAGACCAGTTACATATCATGTCCCCAGTAGGGCCAGTTAAATATCATGTCCCCAGTAGGGCCAGTTAAATATCATGTCCCCAGTAGGGCCAGTTAAATATCATGTCCCCAGTAGGGCCAGTTACATATCATGTCCCCAGTAGGGCCAGACCAGTTACATATCATGTCCCCAGTAGTGGCCAGTTACATATCATGTCCCTCGTGGTGCCAGTTACATATCATGCCCCAGTTACAGATGTTCCTAGTAGTGCGAGTTACATATCATGTCCCCAGTAGTGCCAGTCACAGATGTCCATAGTAGTGCCAGTTACATATCATGTTCCCAGTAGTGCCAGTTACATATCATGTCCCCAGTAGTGCTGGTACAGATGTCCCCAGTAGTGCCAGTTTCATATCATGTCCGCAGTAGTACCAGTTACATATCATGTCCCCAGTAGTGCTGGTACAGATGTCCCTAGTAGTGCCAGTTTCATATCATGTCCCCAGTAGGGCCAGTTACATATCATTTCCCCAGTAGTGCCAGTTACATATCATGTCCCCAGTAGTAGCCAGTTACATATCATGTCCCCAGTAGTGGCCAGTTACATATCATGTCCCTCGTAGTGCCAGTTACAGATGTTCCCAGTAATGCGAGTTACAGATCATGTCCCCACTAGTGCAAGTTACATATCATGTCCCCAGTAGGGCCAGTTACATACCATGTCCCCAGTAGGGCCAGTTACATACCATGTCCCCAGTAGGGCCAGTTACATATCATGTCCCCAGTAGGGCCAGTTACATATCACGTCCCCAGTAGTGCGAGTTACATATCATGTCCCCAGTAGTGCCAGTCACAGATGTCCATAGTAGTGCAAGTTACATATCATGTCCCCAGTAGTGCTGGTACAGATGTCCCTAGTAGTGCCAGTTTCATATCATGTCCTCAGTAGTGCCAGTTACATATCATGTCCCCAGTAGTGCCAGTTACATATCATGCCCCCAGTAGTGGCCAGTTACATATCATGTCCCCAGTAGTGGCCAGTTACATATCATGTCCCCAGTAGTGGCAAGTTACATATCATGTCCCTCGTAGTGCCAGTTACATATCATGCCCCAGTTACAGATGTTCCCAGTAGTGCGAGTTACAGATCATGTCCCCAGTAGTGTTGGTACAGATATCCCCAGTAGTGCCAGTTTCATATCATGTCCCCAGTAGGGCCAGTTACATATCATGTCCCCAGTAGGGCCAGTTACATATGATGTCCACCAGTAGGGCCAGTTACATATCATGTCCCCAGTAGGGCCAGTTACATATCATGTCCCCAGTAGTGGCCAGTTACATATCATGTCCCTCGTGGTGCCAGTTACATATCATGCCCCAGTTACAGATGTTCCTAGAAGCGCGAGTTACATATCATGTCCCCAGTAGTGCCAGTCACAGATGTCCATAGTAGTGCAAGTTACATATCATGTCCCCAGTAGTAGTAGTACGTTTATTTATAAGGCGCCACAAAGTGTCCGCAGCGCCGTACATAGCAAACAAAAAACAAATTACAAGGTTACGTACATGGTGTGTTGAAAAATACAGTATAAATAGGGGTATAGCTGGTAGAACTAAAATCAGAATCAGTTCAGAAGTAGGTGTCAAAATTGGCGAGGAGACTGAGGATGAAGTAGAGGAAGGGAAGAACAGGACAGGAGCACAGGTGAGGTAAAGAGGTAGGGTGAGTACGTGAGGAAGGAGGACCCTACTCATAGGAGTTAACATACTAAGAGGAGGTGGGCGGACAAACGAAAAACAATAGGAAAGTAGGAACGGATGGGAACGGAGGCAAGATAGGAGGATCAAAAGAGGTTAGGTGGAGGGATAGGCTAGTCGAAAAAAGTGGGTTTTGAGGGAGCGCTTGAAGGAGGTAAGGGAATCAGAAAGCCTGATGGGTGGTGGGAGGTTGTTCCAGTGCAGGGGGGCAGCGCGAGAGAAGTCTTGGACACGGGAGTGGGAGGAGGTGATTAATACCCCTTTCACACAGAAAATGAAATACCCGGGTGAAGCAGTTCCACCCGGGAATTTCATTAAATACACGGGTCCTTTTTCTGTGTGAAAGGGCACACCCGTGTCGTAAATCCCGTGTCTCCGACCCGGGAATTGACCAGGGTCGAGGACACGGGATTTATGACCCGTGTTGACCCTTTCACACAGAAGAATTACCCGTGTTATTCAGCAAATTACCAGGTAGAAATTTTCAACCCGGTAATTTTGTTCTTCTGTGTGAAGGGGGGTCAGGCTGCTCCCGGCAAATTGACACGGCATTTGAAATGCCGTGTATTTGCTGGGATTTTCAGACTTTTCTGTCTGAAAGGGGTATAAGTGAGAGGTCAGTCGGCGGTCAGCGATGGAGCGAAGAGGACGGAGTGTGGATAGAGATCAGTGAAGAGAGGTAAGGAGCGGTGGAGGAGGAGACAGCCTTGTAGGTGGTGGTGAGGAGTTTAAAGAGAACTCGGAAGGGAATGGGGAGCCAGTGAAGAGATAGACAGAGGGGGGAGGCGGAGGTAGAGCGGCGGGAGAGGAAGATGAGCCTAGCAGCAGCGTTAAGAATGGATTGGAGAGGTGCGAGGCGGGTGAGAGGTAGCCCAGAGAGAAGGATGTTGCAGTAGTCAAGGCGGGAGATGACAAGAGAGTGAATGAGAATTTTGGTCGCGTCACATATCATGTCCCCAGTAGCGCTGGTACAGATGTCCCCAGAAGTGCCAGTTTCATATCATGTCCCCAGTAGTGCTGGTACAGATGTCCCCAGTAGTGCCAGTTTCATAATCATGTCCGCAGTAGTGCCAGTTACATATCATGTCCCCAGTAGTGCCAGTTACATATCATGTCCCCAGTAGTGCCAGTTACATATCATGTCCCCAGTAGTGCTGGTACAGATGTCCCCAGTAGTGGCCAGTTTCATATCATGTCCGCAGTAGTGCCAGTTACATATCATGTCCCCAGTAGTGCCAGTTACATATCATGTCCCCAGTAGGGCCAGTTACATATCATGTCCCCAGTAGGGCCAGACCAGTTACATATCATGTCCCCAGTAGTGGCCAGTTACATATCATGTCCCTCGTGGTGCCAGTTACATATCATGCCCCAGTTACAGATGTCCCCAGTAGTGCCAGTCACAGATGTCCATAGTAGTGTAAGTTACATATCATGTCCCCAGTAGTGCCAGTTACATATCATGTCCCCAGTAGTGCTGGTACAGATGTCCCCAGTAGTGGCAGTTTCATATCATGTCCGCAGTAGTGCCAGTTACATATCATGTCCCCAGTAGTGGCCAGTTACATATCATGTCCCTCGTAGTGCCAGTTACATATCATGCCCCAGTTACAGATGTTCCCAGTAGTGCAAGTTACAGATCATGTCCCCAGTAGTGCAAGTTACATATCATGTCCTCAGTAGTGCTGGTACAGATGTCCCCAGTAGTGCCAGTTTCATATCATGTCCGCAGTAGTGCCAGTTACATATCATGTCCCCAGTAGTGCTGGTACAGATGTCCCTAGTAGTGCCAGTTTCATATCATGTCCCCAGTAGTGCCAGTTACATATCATGTCCCCAGTAGTAGCCAGTTACATATCATGTCCCCAGTAGTGGCCAGTTTCATATTATGTCCCAGTAGTGGCCAGTTACATATCATGTCCCTCGTGGTGCCAGTTACATATCATGCCCCAGTTACAGATGTTCCTAGTAGCGCGAGTTACATATCATGTCCCCAGTAGTGCCAGTCACAGATGTCCATAGTAGTGCCAGTTACATATCATGTCCCCAGTAGTGCTGGTACAGATGTCCCCAGTAGTGCTGGTACAGATGTCCCCAGTAGTGCCAGTTACATATCATGTCCCCAGTAGTGCCAGTTACATATCATGTCCCCAGTAGTGCCAGTTACATATCATGTCCCCAGTAGTGCCAGTTACATATCATGTCCCCAGTAGTGCCAGTTACATATCATGTCCCCAGTAGTGCCAGTTACATATCATGTCCCCAGTAGTGCCAGTTACATATCATGTCCCCAGTAGTGCCAGTTACATATCATGTCCCCAGTAGTGCCAGTTACATATCATGTCCCCAGTAGTGCTTTTAGCAAAAAATAAAAGTACATTTTGGAAATGGTGGTTTTTGGGAATAATTTGGATAATGGATATCTGGATAAGGGATACACAACCTGCACTATTATGATCGAATGCTTTTTTTTAACATTAGATTAACGTGAACAAACCACATTGGAAACTCTTTAGACGGGAGATTGGGCATGTAAAACAAATAAAATTTCCCTCATTGATGCTCATAACCCACCATAACACAATCCGCTTATGTTCCTTAGACAATTGTTCTGTTATGATACACAGAGGTAGATTTATTAAGCTTTGTGAAGTGACAAAGTGTCTGATTGTTACCACCGGCCAATCAGCTCCTACCTGTCATTTCTCAAACCAAGCCTGTAACTTCACAGTTTACCGAGCTTAATAAATCTACCCCACAATTACTAACAATGGACCTGGACCAAATAGAACAGTGCTTGTTTTATTGATCATGGCAAGTAACCTATTGTGAGATTAGGACTATGTACTATGTTATAGACAAGGCCTCCTGTGTGCTTTTACAGAAAATTCATTAACATTAAAGTAGGATTTATTCTCGGGAATATTGGGTTTCAGTTGATCTGGGCACTCTGGCTTATTTCCATGAGATTTGGGGCCCTTGGCACTGCTGTAGTCATGGAGGCTACGTCCTCTATTTGGGTGGTCTGTCATTCACCAGGAAATGCCATTTAATAAAGTATGTTCAAGTGTCATTTGTACTTGGTTAGGTGAAGCATGCTTGGAATTATTGTTTTATATTTAATTTCAATACATAATTCCTCTTTATGCTGCATTTACTTGTACCCCAGATGTAAATCACTACTCCAACATAATATATGTATACTTTTAATAGTATAGTTTTTAAACTATTCTATAAACAAATCATAGTCTGATTTTATTGATGGCTTAGGGCCCGATTCCGAGTTAGGGCCAAATCAATGCTTTGACATTGGAGATTGTTGCAGAGGGAGGAAGGAGGCCAGTGCAAAGAGCTACCTTGAGCAGCCAAGAGTTGGCAGAACCAGCCTCTACAGTGGCTGTCGATGGGGCAACGATGTCCAAATTGATAGCTGCAGGTGACATCGCCCTCACATATTGGCGTGCTATCTTGTAGATAGCAGTACAGATAGTGAGATGGACATATAGCATACTTCTCTGTTATACATGGGGAGAAACGCAGATACCACTTCTACCTCATAGCAACTCTTCTTACATCTACCCATCCGCTCAGTCTCCTGGACACACCAGGGCAGAGTCTCCTGGACACACCAGGGCAGAGTCTCCTGGACACACCAGGGCAGAGTCTCCTGGACACAACAGGGTACAGTCTCCTGGACACAACCGGGTACAGTCTCATGGACACACCAGCGTACAGTCTCCTGGACACACCAGCGCACAGTCTCCTGGACACACCAGCGCACAGTCTCCTGGACACACCAGCGCACAGTCTCCTGGACACACCAAGGCAGAGCCTCCTGGACACACCAGGGCAGAGTCTCCTGGACACACCAGGGCAGAGTCTCCTGGACACACCAGGGCAGAGTCTCCTGGACACACCAGGGCAGAGTCTCCTGGACACACCAGGGCAGAGTCTCCTGGACACACCAGGGCAGAGTCTCCTGGACACACCAGGGCAGAGTCTCCTGGACACACCAGGGCAGATTCTCCTGGACACACCAGGGCAGATTCTCCTGGACACACCAGGGCAGAGTCTCCTGGACACACCAGGGCAGAGTCTCCTGGACACACCAGGGCAGAGTCTCCTGGACACACCAGGGCAGAGTCTCCTGGACACACCAGGGCAGAGTCTCCTGGACACACCAGGGCAGAGTCTCCTGGACACACCAGGGCAGAGTCTCCTGGACACACCAGGGCAGATTCTCCTGGACACACCAGGGCAGATTCTCCTGGACACACCAGGGCAGATTCTCCTGGACACACCAGGGCAGATTCTCCTGGACACACCAGGGCAGATTCTCCTGGACACACCAGGGCAGAGTCTCCTGGACACACCAGGGCAGATTCTCCTGGACACACCAGGGCAGAGTCTCCTGGACACACCAGGGCAGAGTCTCCTGGACACACCAGGGCAGAGTCTCCTGGACACACCAGCGTACAGTCTCCTGGACACACCAGCGTACAGTCTCCTGGACACACCAGCGTACAGTCTCCTGGACACACCAGGGCAGAGTCTCCTGGACACACCAGGGCAGATTCTCCTGGACACACCAGGGCAGAGTCTCCAGGACACACCAGGGCAGATTCTCCTGGACACACCAGGGCAGAGTCTCCTGGACACACCAGGGCAGATTCTCCTGGACACACCAGGGTACAGTCTCCTGGACACACCAGGGTACAGTCTCCTGGACACACCAGGGTACAGTCTCCTGGACACACCAGGGTACAGTCTTCTGGACACAACAGGGTACAGTCTCCTAGACACAACAGGGTACAGTCTCCTGGACACACCAGCGCACAGTCTCCTGGACACACCAGCGCACAGTCTCCTGGACACACCAGCGCACAGTCTCCTGGACACACCAGCGCACAGTCTCCTGGACACACCAGCGCACAGTGTCTTGGACACACCAGCGCACAGTCTCCTGGACACACCAAGGCAATGTAACTGGCACTACTGGATACCCAGCGCTAGCAGAGTTGCTGGGGAACCTGATGGCTCTCTCAGACCAGGCATCTCATGCTGTGTGGTGCACTGAAACTAGATCTACGAGGACACATCTGTCCTCCAAAAAGCAGAGGAATCTCACACATGGGCTCTAGCTTTTTTCATTTTTCTATTATTATGCCCTCTAAAGGCCAGAGGGCATAATAATTATAAGTTACCGACGCAAAAGCTAAAACTGGTATACAAATACCAAGTCACATATGCTACAATTAGCATTCTAAATTATATGGGATGAGCTATAGATAATACTTATCATAAGAAATGACATAGGTCGAAGTTTGTTCTACTCACCCAGCGTAAGATGAATCAATAGCCATGTCTTCCGAGCTGTTCCCAAGATACTGGTCAATAAGCTTATCCTGGGATGGCTGGTGAACAAAATATAAAAGAGCCAAGTCATTTATTTAAATCAACGTTTGTTCCCCTAAATAACACCATGGCCACAATACAACAGCATGCAGTGGGGCAGATGTACTAAGCCTGGCAAAGTGCCAATTATCTCCTAGCTGTCATTTTTCAAATGCAGCTGATTGGCTGGTGCGTAATCACCTTACACTTGATCACTTTACCAGGTTTAGTACATCTGCCCTCAAAGTGTGGCGGCTGCACTATTCCTGTGAGACAGTCGGAGGATTCAAAGGGGTAATTTGTTTACATTTAAACCAAATTGGTTCCACCTTAAAACGAATTACAACTTTAAACTTAGCGGCTGTCTCGTCGGAATAGAAAATGACAGGCTATTATATTTGGGCCGTGTATACTGTCAACTTTATGTCATGATTCCTACGGGCATCACTTTTTCAGATCCTGCCCACAAAATGACTGTTTTGACCAACAATTTGTAGATAGCTGTAGTGACATGTACATGTTAATTAATGTGATCAAATATTTTCTCAATCACAAACTCCAACATACTGTCTCAATCCTATACCACCCCAATCACAGAATCAATGACAATGGGCAAAAAGCTCAAACAGTAAAGCTGAGCACAGCATAAATACATCCAAACTGATATAGTACTATAAATCCCACATACAATAGAGGCATGTTGTGCTGGTGTGGGCTAGACAATCCAGGACCCCTCAAAACATAGAAACAGGCATAATAGGAACTGGGTATGGATGGTCTACACTACAGTGTCAACAGTCAATAGATTGACAATAAAAGGTTGACTTACAACAGGTCAACATTGACAAAAGTTCAACATGGAAAAGGCAAACACAAGCAAAAGATTGACATGATTTTTCCACAGTTTTTGTGTCAATGGACCTCCACAATATGCGTAGCGTACCATCGCATGGCTCACTTCACTGAGCTCTGCACATTTTACCGTTCCCTGGGAAATGTGACAGTTAGTAATGACTACTCCTGTGCACCAGCTAGGTGATTTGGGAAATGTGACAATTAGTATTGACTACACCTGTGCACCAGCTAGGTGATTTGGGGAATGTGACAGTTAGTAATGACTGCAGCTGTGCACCAGCTAGGTGATTTGGGGAATGTGACAGTTAGTAATGACTACAGCTGTGCACCAGCTAGGTGATTTGGGGAATGCGACAGTTAGTAATGACTACAGCTGTGCACCAGCTAGGTGATTTGGGGAATGTGACAGTTAGTAATGACTAAAGCTGTGCACCAGCTAGGGGATGTGGAAAACATGACCAGTTAGTAAATCTCAAGGACCAGTATTGCAGGCCCCGGTTTAGGTGTTCTATTTGCAACAATGAACTTATTATGCACAAATCAGGAGACAAAGAGGCAGATTCAGACCCGTTCGAATTGGGTCCCTTCACCAATGTTCGGGGCCTGTGCATGCGCAAACCCCGGGAGGGAATGGTGTGTCGATGCCTGCGTGGGACGGCTGACTGACTCACCAAATTCGGCAGATAGTGGGCATCTGAAGAGTAAGTATAGACTTACTTTTCAGAGCGAAGGCTGCAGAAACCATTCTTTGGTCAGCGACCCATGTGAGGGGATGTGTTCACGTACAATGGCAACGCGTACCTGTTCTAAAGGATTCTAGTACATGCAGCCTAGCAAAAAAAGGTCTGAATGACCTCCAAAGACTGTTATGGTTGACATCTCCTTCAAGTAAAGGAAGAAAAGAACTACAAAAAACACCTTCTGAGAGTTTACTTTGATTTTTGTCTAAACCCAGAATCCCTTAGCATTTATTCATATATACTGTATGACTAATTTGTATATTAAATATACTAGTAAAACCAGGCATGTCACTCCAGGACAGCCCACTGTGCTTGCCTTGTATAGCCAGGACTCCTCTGCAGGCTTGTCCCACTGAGAAGCGCAGGACAGAAATGGGACAAGTATCCAGCAACTTTAATATAGCCATTAAGCATACCTCCCAACAGTCCTGATTTTATCGGAACAGTCCCGATTGTCAGGGCCTGTCCCGATTGTCAGGGCCTGTCCCGCTGTCCCACCCGCGGGCGGCAGTGTCCCACGGTGTGGGGGGGCTGTTGGGAGTCCCCCCTGTCAGCTGCTAAGCAGCGGGGAATAAACGCTGTGCGCATGCGCACAGCGTCTATTCCCACAGCCAGGGGGCTGGGGGCATGGCTAGAGGCTCACAGAGCCTCTGGGTCATGCCCCCATAGCAGCAAAATGGGGGCGCGAGTATAGGCCACGCCCCCAAATTAGGCCACACACCCCCCGAAAATTTCAACGCGCCTCCGGCGCGCAGCAGCAGCAGCGTCCCGACTGCTGAGCTGCAAAAGTTGGGAGGCATGCATTAAGTAATACATAGCATTTGATATACGTTTTCTTTTAGGAATGTAATCTAGTATACGCAAACTATATCTATGAAAAATAATCTGTATTTACCATGTTATCGTCATCAAAATCCACTGGGTCACCAATTATATTTATTGCAATTAGGGCAACCTAATGTGAAAATAAAGGAAAAGGGAAAGATTAGCAATCTGTTATCAGGCCTAGAGGGGAACTCAATTTGCTGCGGTAATTTACAGTGGACTTTTTGTGCCCCTGGGTCTATTCAATTCAGCCTGGTGGCAGCTATATAGCAGGACGTGCGTGGGGTTGTCTCATGACCTCAGCAGGCTCTGAACAAATTTTGGTGGAAAAATGAAAAATGTGTCTGGCCAGGAATTGGGCTCTCAGTCTGGAAACCTCTCGCAAAACTGGACTTTCACAAATTTCTTGTTTTTTGGGGGGGGGGCAATTCAATTAGTTCACTTTATACAGATGTAGCGCCTGTCAGCCAGCGCCGGCGCTCGCTGCTGGCGATCGCCGGCTGAATGACAGCGGCTTCATCTGTCTCTATTTTTGGTCAAAAACATAAAATGCTTGATAAGATCACTGCTGTGATTGATAAGATCACTGCTGTGATTGAGAAAATGGACTATTTTGCAATGTGTTTAATACTGAAATACTTTATTTATTTATTTTATGATCATTGTTCTTGGGACAGACAGACAGAATTAGTCTGTAATTTTCTTTTTTTAGGGTAGGGGGGATGAATGCTTGTGTCTATCCAAGATTTCTGTTCTTACAATCGATTTCTTTTAACCCCTTCCCGACATTGCCTTTTAAGGTAATTTTTTTTTTTTTTTTCCTCCTTGTGTTCAAATAAGCGTAACTTTTTTAATTTTCCGGCTATATAGACACATGAGGGCTTTTTTTTTGCGGGACAAGTTGTACTTTCTAATGGTACCATTTACTATACCGTATAATATTCTGGGGAATCAGGAAATAATTCAATGTGGGGTAAAAAAAAAAAAAACCGCAATTCCACAATTTTGCGCTGGTTACGGTTTTTTTGGAGTTCATAGTTCGTTTAAAATGATGGGTTATCTTTATTCTATGGGTCGTTACGATTCCGGTAATACCAAACTTATATAGTTTTCGTTACATTTTACCACTAAAAAAAAAAATAGAAAATGTTACGGTTTTTCGAATTTGCGTCGCGTCGCCATGTTCTGCGGCTTATAACTTTTTTATTTTTCCACCTACGGACCTGGGTGAGGGCTCATTTTTTGCGGGCTGAAGTGTACTTTTTAATTAATACCATTATGGGATATGGGCGACTTTCTGATCTCTTTTAGCTATTTTTTTTTGGGTAGGCGATGCGACCAAAAAGCGTAGTTTTGGCGTTGGGGATTATTTTCCGTTTACGCCTTTAACCGTGCGGGATAACTAATGTTATATTTTAATAGATCGGACTTTTAGGAACGCGGCGATACCAAATATGTTTATTTTTTTTATTATTTATTTATCTTTATTTGGGAAATGGGGAAAGGGGGGTGATTTGAACTTTTAATATTTTATTATTTTTTTTTATTTTTAAACTTTATTTTTTTTTTTTTTTTTACTTTTACTACAAGGCCCCCTAGTGTACTTGACCACTAGGGGGCGCGATCGCCTGTACTAGGTTCAGCCATAGAGCTCTATGGCTGAACGTAGTGATTTTTTGCACTTCCTATTACATCCTGCCTGAGGCAGGATGTAATAGGTATGAATACACGGACAGCACAGGGGTCTACATTAGACCCCTGGCTACCATGGCAACCGATCGGCACCCTCCGATCGCGCTGCGGGGGGCCCCGATCGGCGCCGGAGGGGGGCGCCCCCCCCTCCGATCAGCTATTTAAGCACTGCGGGCGCTTTGCCCGCGGTGCTTAAAGGGTTAAACGGCCGCGATCGGCGAACTCGCCGCTCGTGGCCGTGAGAGCAGGGACATGGCTGTAATATACAGCCATTACCTGCTCTCTATCAAGCCAGCTCACTCCGTGAGCTGGCTTGATTCACCCCCAACCGACATATGACGTAAATGTACGTCATATGTCGGGAAGGGGTTTTAATACGGTATTTTCAAGTGATACATAGTGGATTACAGCCATTGTTTCTATTCTTTGCAAATAGTTTATACTGTGTATATACAGTATAGTGATTAGTGCTACCCTAATAATTTGTCACAAGCACTTTAAGGAGGGTATTTGGGATGCAGTTAGAATCCCGGCGGTCGTAATCCCGGCACATTCTCCCTCTATGGGTGTCCACGACACCCATAGAGGGAGAATAAATTAGTGTGCCAAGTGTAGCGAGGCACCGGGCCTCCACAAGGGAGGGGGGGCGATCCACACCCCCCCAGTGTCGGGATTTCGGCGTCAGGATATTGACTGCCAGGATTCAGACCGCCAGGATTTCGTACCAATCCCGGGTATTCCGACTGTTGGAACTTCATGACAGTCGGAATCCCAGGCCTTTTTTTGTTTCTCTCAACTGTAACTTGCCAGCCGGAATTCAATGTTTCGGCTGTCGAGTGTGGGAAAGTCCGAGGATCGTCGAAAACGTCCGCTGATTGCCGAAAACTGTTGTGAATTCGACAATTTGTGTCAGTTTCCGCCAAAACAGATCCAAAAAGTCAGATCTGACACCCTTCAATGCTGTCGTTAAGGGCAGAATAGAATAGGCGTTAGGAGAAATCAGTACATATTGTATAGTACTTTCTTGCTTTATGGTACTGAGCTGTTCCTGCTGCCTACTTACCTGGTTATACAGATTATATCGATTTCCGTAATTCTTGTGGAAGATCAGTTTCAGATACTGTCCCACTGCATCCACATACACAGACTTCAGCTCTCGGGCTTTGTACCCAGTCTTTTCATTCTCCGACAAGGCCACATACCTGAGACGCAAGTGAATGAAATTTAGATGATCTGGTAACTACAGTATAGTTACAGCTACAAACATTGATGTTCTCAAATAAAAAACTAATGCTCAAAATAGACCAAAACTCAACAGCATTGGATACACCCTACAGCAGGAGTGGCCAAACCGGTCCTCGAGATCTACCAACAGTCCATGTTTTCCAGGCCACCTGTGGATCTGTAGAATGAGACGTTAGTAGTGACTTCACCTGTGCTCCAGTTAGGTGGTCTGGAAAACATGCCCTGTTGTAAGCTCTCGACAACCAGTTTGGCCACCCCTGCCATACACCCTCCATTAGTTCATGTGTATGGCTTTTATTGGGTTTTTATTTTATTCACTAAAAAGCCAATATATTATGTGACCGTGGTTTAAAAAGAGTGAACATATGACGTATCTATTCCAGACCTTGGCACTGGGCCTTGGCACAGGGGTGGGGGGTTATTCAATCTGTGACAATATTTCCGAACAAGGGAAATAATGGCAATCATCTATTTAATGCGGCTATTAATGAGGACATTGAAGGCTGTCAGATCTGACTCTCTTTAAAGTCAGTTGTGTTTTGTCGGAAACGGACAGAATTCCGATTGTCATGTCGTCCCGACATTCGGAATCCGGGATTGAATACCCCCTAGGACTTTTGTTATTGGTAATATTTCATTATGCTACTTCATAAAAGACCTGGTTACTATTTAATGCCCCTTTCAGATCTCCAAAATAACCAGGGTAATTGCCAGGTTGCTGACTTATCGACCCAGGTCGAGGTACGGTGGGAAAGCACCAAACTTAACCCAGGTCGACCTACCCGGCAATTTGACTTGGGTTGTAAGGGTTATACCCGGGTCACCCGCTATATCATTGCCAACCATGGTTTAATGTGAAAGAGCCGGGCCCGGGGCTGGAGCCAGGTTGGACCCGGGATCGAGATTTGGGGTCTGACCTGGCATAGAGATGTGAGAGGGGTATATGTGAGCATGTCTCTGTGTTAGGGGGTAAGAATGTTGGTCTCCTAAAATGCTGACATCATACATTGTGTGATATACAAGCATTCTTTGCTGTGCTGTCCAAGTTTTAAGCAATAAAACGGAAAATACTAGTATTTTACAGTAGAAGGGGTCTTTTCTATGCAGCAAAAACTCCACTGTCCTTGTATGTAAATCTAATAACCTAAGCCTGTATGAAGAAGATGTATATTCAAACATCACTGATAAAATATGTTAGGTTTCACCATTCATAGATCACAGCCAATCAGATCAGGTTACATCAATGAGACAGGAAGCAGAGGCAGCCAATCAGTACTCAGTGATATCACTGAGACACAAAAACATAATATTAAGGGGGGAAATAAATTGCTTTCTGTGCACCCAATAGCACTTTACGCCCAGTCTAAGCCGAGGGGGCGATATTCAATTGTGAGTTTTTTCACACATGTTGTACGTCTGATGCGACTGTGCCTGGCAAGTGATTCAATATTTATTTTATGTGGAAATACATCTAGGATGGTATTTTTCTCTCTCTCTTTTAGGAGCAGATGCTATCTGTGATGTGTTATAATGCAGCACACATGCCACACAGATTTTTTTTTAAATAACATTAAAATACACTTTATTAAAAAAAGATTTGGAACACTACAAAGTACAATTGAAACCTCTTCCTCCTCTGTCAAGCGTCAATGTCATCTCTGCCCCCTGCAGCAGATGTTCAATGCAGAGTGGAAACCACTTAATACCATTGCCAAGGCCAGTGGTAGGTAACCAAGAAAAGCAGGGCCAGCCGCCCCACCGATCTGTTCATATAGTTCTCTATCATCCGTCCCTGCGGATGTTGTACGGTGAAGGTACAGTAAATGTTGATGTAGTTTGGTTGATAGACAAATTTTATATTCAATACGGTAAAATACAGACAAAGTTGGGAATGACAGTAAAGCTGACTAAATGAATTTATTAAAAACCTATCCTTATTGATGTTCCAAGGCTAGACCACGCATTTACAAACATTTAGTTATAAATATAAGTATTCACCTGTAAGTAAATTTGTGTTATAGCCCAAGAAACTCAGCATCGATTAAGATTTATTTTAAAAATCGACCAAAACTTGAACAACATCGACCTTTTAGAAAATATAACCCCAGGGCTCTGGAACTGATCTAATTCGTTTCTAGAAGTAGTTAAAACAATATACATGTGAACAATGGCTCAGTTGGGCCATCTAGTGGTGAGAGTGAACAATTACATTCGTGCAATCTCCCTTCAAAAGATAAAAAAAAATAAAAAAAAAAAGACATTACGGGTGAAATGTAATAGGGTGAGAGAATCAGAAAGTGAGAGATTTGGTAAAAAATCTCCAGTTTTTTTAAACGGAAATCCTTTAAACTGATGTGAAATCATTTACAAAATCAAACTGGTTTTGCAGTGTAAATGATTGCCGCTTTAAAAAAACCCTGGAGATTTTTTATCAAATCTCTCACTTTCTGATTCTCTCACCCTATTACATTTCTCCCTACATTTGGGGACCAACGTGAAAGACCCCCACCAAAATAGACTTACCCCAACCTACGAAACCGTTCAGACTGGTAAGGAGTAAAGTATTCAGGAAGACTTTCTGAAATGTAGAACTCTATTTTGGATGATATCATGTATTGATGAGCAAGAAGCTGTAATTTCCGTATTCTGGACCTCTCCACCATTTGTAGAACGATTTCTTGAGGATATTGGCAAAACCTGTGAAAAAAAAATCAGACATAATATAGTGAGAAGTGGAGATAGAAGAATAATTATTACATAATCCTGTTCCTTAAATATATCCAAGAGACACACATTATTATACCTGGTCAGCAGGAGTATACCTGGCCAGGATATATAGAACAGCATGGTGTGGTTGTATTGTATCTAGACCAGGTATTAGTTGTGGCCAAGTCTAAAGCAAGCCTGATTGCAGACACCTGTCAGTTGTTTTTAAAATTCTTACAGAGACAAGAGACAGTGCTCCTGATGCTGGACTGACTGGCCAGGTGATAGGCCTGACAGTGCTAAGATACAGCCCTTTTTTTTATCTGATGCCGAGATTTCGGAACAAGGGATCGGATTAAAAGTTTCACATCACATGTCTTTTTCCGCCGACTCCTACCTGAGGTGCCTTCCTGTGCTAGCAGAGACTCACTGGACTTGGCACACTGAGAGGGCCTGTTTGTCACCACTGCAGCAATGATGTGTTCAGGCACATCTGTATATTGGGTACTTGTTTCCTAGCACAGCGCCCAGGATTTTAAGTCGTACAACATATAATCACATCGCATGCCATACACCCGATACGATGCGATTTAAAATTGTATACGCCCCTATACGATTTTTAATTGTATAAGCACCCTAATGGGGCTTACAATGTTAAATGCACCCCCACGCCAACCTCACTATGAACGCCAACCCGAAGCATGGCGAGCGCAGCAAGCCCGCGAGGGGCGGAGGTATTCGTCCTCCGACCTTTTCATACCCCCGCTATCCACGTCGACATTGAGTTGATTTTATATAGTGTGGCGAGCACAGCGAGCCACCGAGCCCCATGTATTACTTTACATGTATTCCGCATCCCCTCACGGGGCTCGCCACGCTTCGGGCTCAGTGGTTCGCCACGCTATATAAAGTCAACTCCACTCCGACGTGGATAGTGGGGGTATGAAAAGGTCGGAGGATGCGTACCGCTGCGCTCGCCAAGCTTCGGGCTGGCATTGATAGTGGGGGTGCCGTTGGTGGTGCTTTTAACATAGTAATACAATGGCATACAATGCGATGGTATACAATTTAAAATTGTATAACATTGGCTGCCATCGCATATCATCGCATCGCATACCATCGTATGCCTTATGGTCTGCGATGCGATGGGCGCCGTGCTAGGAAACAAGTACCGTATATTGCATTGTTTCACCTGTTTATGCAGCAGTTTAAGTTCATGTGAGGAGCGGCAACAATGTCGCAGGGATGGCCCATTGGGGGGGCATAGCATTTTCTGGGAGTGGCTCAGAAACCGCTGGCGTGTCTAGGACGCTCCGGGGGAGGGCAACGGCGGCTGCATGATGTACCATGAAACGCCGGGGAACCACCCTGCCATGCCCTCTGTCAATCAAGCTGTGAGTGCCTTGTCAAGACAGAAGTAGTCCGAAGGTGCTTGCAGCCGGGGCCTGCCGGAAGAGGGGCTGAATTCAGAGCTGTGCGTGCAGGTCTGAATGGTACACTATGGCTCTTATTCAGATCTGATTGCAGTACAAATTTGTTCTCAAAATGGGCAAAACCATGTGCACTGCAGGTGGGGCAGATGTAACATGTGCAGAGAGAGTTAAATTTGGGTGGGGTGTGTTGAAACTGAAATCTAAATTGCAGTGTAAAAATAATGCAGCCAGTATTTTCCCTGTACAGAAACAAAATAACTCACACAAATCTAACTCTCTCTGCACATGTTACATCTGTCCCACCTGCAGAGCACATGGTTTTGCCCATTTTGAGAACAAATTTGGGTACTCTTTACCTAGAAGGGCGCCCATCGCGGGCATTGCATGCACTAAAAAAATCGGGTGCGATGCGACCGACGCGATGCCCGCGATTTCCCATAGGGAACAATGTTAAATGTCCCAATTGACCCGATTTTCCTGTTTAATGTCTCAATTGACCCGATTTTTCCATAGGAAACAATGTTAAATGGGCCACAGAGGCCAAATAGGCACCCTGAAGTGTGAAATGGCCCCCACAATTGTTAACGCCACCCCACGATCAACATCAACCTGAAGCGTGGCGAGCGCAGCGAGCCCGCGAGGGGCGGCGGTACGCATCCTACGACCTTTTCATACCCCCACTATCCACGTCGGCGTGGAGTTGAGAATAGAAAGTGTGGCGAGCGCAGCGAGCCACCGAGCCCGAAGTGTGGCGAGCGCAGCGATCCCTGCGAAGGGATGCGGACACCTTCACAGGTACACGCGGGGCTCGCCACGCTTCGGGCTCGGTGGCTCGCTGCGCTCGCCACACTTTTTATTCTCAACTCCACGCCGACGTGGATAGTGGGGGTATGAAAAGGTCGTAGGACGCGTACCGCCGCCCCTCGTGGGCTCGCTTCGCTCGCCACGCTTCGGGTTCACGTTGATCGTGGGGTGGCGTTAACAATTGTGGGGGCCATTTCAGACTTCAGGGGGACTATTTGGCCACTGTGGGCCATTTAACATTGTTTCCTATGGAAAAATCGGGTCAATTGAGACATTGAACAGGAAAATCGGGTCAATTTGGACATTTAACATTGTTCCCTATGGGAAATCGCGGGCATCGCGTCGGTCGCATCGCATGCGATTTTTTACTAACGACGCCCACGATCAAAATCGTGGGCGCCCTTCTAGATAAAGAGTACCCAAATTTGTACTGCGATCAGATCTGAATAAGGGCCTATATAGCACAGCACCACACTTGGCTATGGAGTAATGCTTCTGCCTGCCGCACACACCTACCGTGTTTCCCTGATGATAAGACACTGGGGGAAATTTACTAAAGGAAATTTGTAAAAAATAGGTGTATTTGTATCCAGAAATACACTTATTTTTGACATTTACTATCCCGAAAATACGGCAATTCATATTTGTATTGATAGCACATCAATACGACTACGAATTTCCGTATTTTCGGGATAGTAAATGTCAAAAATAAGTGTATTTCTGGATACAAATACACCTATTTTTTTTTACAAATTTCCCCCACTGTCTTTTTTTTCTAACAAAAAACCCCATAGGGCTTATTTTTGAGGTAGGGCTTATTTTAATTATACCCATCATTTCCCCCATTCCTGCTTTTATACCCACCATGCCTCCAGTCCTGCTTTTACCGAATATACATGCCCCTGAGTCCTGCCCCTCACCTTTCCCGTTTTTCAGGCTTTCCACCGCTGCTAAGTCCTGACACTCCGCTCCCGCCTCTGTACAGCACAGAAGCCGTGTGGATGGTGAGGGGTTACCTCATGCCTAATGCATCCCTGGGACCGGGAGGCTGCAGCGGTACCAGGGCTGCTACCTTACCGCTGCAGCATCCATCATGCAGGGTGGCGGAGAGGGGGATAGAGCAGGGGGGCATTGTACCGGTATTTTAGTGCACACACCTGGAAAAATGTTTTTTTTTCGGCAGGTCTTATTTTCGGGAAAGGGCTTATTTTGAACAAGTCCAGAAGTCAGGGTAGGGCTTATTTTGGACAGATGTCCAGAACTCAGGGTAGGGCTTATTTTCGGGGAAGGGCTGATTATCGGGGAAACACAGTAGCACAGCAACACTACTTACCTAGGAATTATAGTATAATGGGAGAAATATAAACATGTGGGAACCATAAACTGCAGAATCCCTTGTACTCTACCTTGGGGATCTCCATCCACTGACGGTTGGTGCGTGGACCATTAACTCTTTGGCACTAAACCCATCCTCATGGCCAGAGGAGTTGATCACGATAAATCCAATCTTGCGCGGCATGCTGCCGATCTGCAGGGTCTGAGAGCAGAGAATTATATCAGGGACCACAAATGATGGTGCAGTCCAACCACTGTATCAAACTCCAGGGTGGTATTCTACTAAGAACACACGGTACTTATGTAGTATCTGGGCTGCCGATTTTTTGATTGTATGCCTTAAGTTAAGGCATACAATCAGATGCGATGCGATGCGATATCGCATCGCATCGCATACGATGCGATGCGATGCGATGCGATGACCCGATTTTTCCATAGGATTCAATGTTAAAATGGACTGAGTCCATTTTAACATGGAATTCAATGGGAAAAAGGGGTCCTTTTCATACCCCTACTATCCAAGTGGGCATGGAGTTGGATATAAACCTGTGGCGAGCGTAGCGAGCCACCGAGCCCGAAGCGTGGCGAGCGAAGCGAGCCCCGCGAGGGGACGGTATTCTGTGTCCCCTCGCGGGGCTCGCTACGCTCGCCACGCTTCGGGCTCGGTGGCTCGCTACGCTCGCCACAGGTTTATATCCAACTCCATGCCCACTTGGATAGTAGGGGTATGAAAAGGACCCCTTTTTCCCATTGAATTCCATGTTAAAATGGACTCAGTCCATTTTAACATTGAATCCTATGGAAAAATCGGGTCCATCGCATCGCATCGCATCGCATCGCATGCGATTTGGTCGGGTGCGATGCGATGCGATGGACCCGATTTCAAAATCGGCAGCCCAGTTACTACATAAGTACCGAACACACCTTCCATGCCTATTAGCTGGCTACATTTCTACAGAACTTCGATATATCTGGAATATATATAGATGGCGGAGCCGGCAATGGATTGGTAGTGCTCAGTAAGCATCCACGCTTGTCATCAATAGTGAAAAAAAGCACCATTATATGATAAACAGTAGTCAATGTGAAATCCTATGAGGAAGGACCCACACTAGTCATGTCTTTTAAATACTGGAATCTGATGAGGGAGCATCTTTATCACTAGTATTACATAATGGTGGAGGCAGGAATACTCCTCTAGTCACCAGGAATGGGGGAATCAATCCGCTAGTCATTATTACAGAATGCTGGAACCTGGGATGAGGGGAGTACTTCCTCTATCACTATTATTACAGAATGCTGGGATGATGGGAGTACCTCCTTTATCACTATAATTACAGAATGCCAGAACCTGGGATGATGGTAGGACCTCATCTATCACTATTATTACAGAATGCTGGAACCTGGGAAGATGGGAGTACCTCCTTTATCGCTAGTATTACAGAATGCTGGTATGATGGGAGTACCTTCTTTATTGCTAGTATTACAGAATGCCGGGATGACGGGAGTACCTCCTCTATTACTATTTTACAGAATGCTGAAACCTGGGATGAGGGGAGTACCTCCTCTATGTCAAGTAATACAGAATGCTGGAATGATGGGAGTACTCCTTTATTACTAGTATTAGAGTGCTGGGGTGATGGGAGTACATCCTCTATCACTATTATTACAGAATGATGGGATGATGGGAGTACCTCCTCTAGTCACTAATATTACAGAATGCTGGAACCTGGGATGATGGGAGTACCTCCTCTATCACTAGTATTACAGAATGATGGGATGATGGGAGTACCTCCTGTGGTCATTTGACAGAACGCTCAGGAATGACACCAGTGCACAGGCATCACCAGGAATGACAGCAATGCAGCATAATCACTGTAAAAGGGTGGCCTCTTACCCCAGTCTGTGCCCCCAGGCACCAGATTCATGGACCAGGATGTCAGGTCACCTTCTCCCCAGGGCGCAGGGAATAGTATTGGGACACCTCAGCCCGGCTGCTCTGTCATACACACCCAGGGCCCGGTGCGGGGAGTATATACCGGGACAATTCTACCTTCTCTCCTCCATCTCCATAACCACCGCTTGACAACAGTCAGACAGCAGGTGCGGGGGATCCTGGGAAATGTAGTTAAAGGATAATCCGTAGGGCGGTGCTGTGCATGCGTCTGAGGTTTCCGGACATTTCGACTGCAGTTCTCTGCTTGGCCAGTGACGGAGGGGGGGCGCAGGAGAGTGCGCGCATGCGCAGCGCCGCAACCCCTGTCCTGGGCTCCACCGGAGACCATAGTACACAACAATGTCCCAGTCCCAGACCCAGTGTGAGCGCCGGTGATGATGGGCGGCGCGGCCTCTGCTCAGGGGCGCATGAAGATATTTAAAGTCAGGACAGTGAGCAGCGAAAATAAGTATGGGGTAGCCTGCAGGGACCTGAGGGAGCTCCGGGACAGAGGGTGCAAGAAGTTCCAGGTACTGTGCATGCTATATACTATAGGCAGGTGCTATATACTGCAATGCAGGCAGCTGCTATATACTGTACATTGCTATATACTGTAATGCAGGTAGGTGTTATATACTGTACATTGCTATATACTGCAATGCAGACAGGTGCCCTATACTCTACATATACGTTACATTGCTATACTATATAATGCAGGTAGGTGCTACATACTGTACATTGATATATACTGTAATGCAGACAGGTACACAATACTGTAATGCAGGTAGGTGCTACATATGTACTGTACATTGCTATGGGTGCCGGATTCCGACGGTCAGTACTCCGACATCGGAATCCTGACTGTTTAAATGCCTGACAGTCGGGATCCTGACTGACAGGGACTATTCTTCCTTGTGGGGGTCCGCAACCACCATAGCGGGAGAATAGAACCTGTGGCGAGCCACCGAACCTGCAGTGTGGCGAGCACAGCGAGATCGCAAGGGGCTTCTTTGTGCTCACCCCCCTGTTGGAGTACCGGAAGACGGAAGTCGGAATTCCGATTGTCGGACCACCATACCACACCCCATTGCTATTTAATGTAAATCAGGTAGGTGCTATATACTGTAATGCAGGCAGGTTATTCACACTAAGAGAGTATAGTAGTGATACATTAATACATCGCTATACAGTTTGAGCAAGGACTCATTCACACTATAGGCCCATACACACTGGTGAATTTCAGCTGAAAGCCGCTCAAAACAGCAAGTTTTAGTAGCTTTCAGCTCGAAGCCACCCAGTGTGTATGGGTTGGCATTGTTTTACCAGCAGGTGAGCGGCTTTGCATAGCGTCCGCCCCAGCTGACAGCGCCAGGCTGGGGGGAAAGCCGCTCAGTGTGTATGCACTGAGCGGCTTTCCCCCCCAGCGATGACAGCGGTCATCACTGTCCATACACGCTGGGCATAATCGCCCAGTGTGTATGGACCTTAAGAAAGTATAGTAGCGATACATTGTTACAACGCTATACAGAGCGGGCAGAGGCTCATTCATACTAAGGAAGTATAGGAGTAATACATTGTTACCAGCATCCTGTCACATGTATATGATACCGCTTTCAGACTCGGGTTGGACCAGGGTTTTTGAACCCGGGTATGACCCGTGTCACACTTTTCATACTGAACTGTTATACGCAGAATGACCCAGTTTAACCCTTACCCGGGTTGATTTGCCGGTCGACAGGGGTTATTCACTTTGGTGCTTTCACCTGCAATAACCCGGGTTACAAGTGTGATGTGAAAGGGGTAGAGATACACAACTTCCTGTAATCTACAGTATTTCCCATATTGAGGTTGATGCTTTTATTAATATACTAGTTAAACCCCGTCAAAATGACAGCTTCTGCAATGTACTTTCGCTTTCAGCTGTGACCATTTTACTTTCGCTTTCAGCTTTGACAGTTTTTACTTTCACTTTGAGCTGTGACCATTTTTAGCCCACAAACTCCTCACCGCCAGTCCATAACTGCTCCTACCCCCAATCTCTGTCTTCACAGCTCCCTCTCCCAATATCCAGGGAGTTTGAAACAGATCAGTGTCCCTGCAAAAATTGCTTTTACTTTCACAAAGGAGTAATGTGGTCTGTCGAGTGGCCTCTAGTGGTCAGTGGCATTTCTTCACCTCCATGGAGGTGAGGAATAATAAGCCTTTTATATATAGATTATGTTATTAATGTTATTTAAAGTTTTTAGGAACAATTTCTAATCTAATTGAATAATTTGTTGTTAATAATAGCTTTATGTTTAATAATGCCTATTACAACGCTAATGCCTGTGAAATTCCCTTTAGCAGGGTGTTTTTGTAGTTCTTTTGTTTTATTGCCCTGAATGATGTAATTGTTGATTTAATTTCAGCTGCCTCCTAACAGCACCCGCGTTTGTCTGTATGAGGATGGGACAGAGATAAGTGACAAATACCTGAAGAACCTTCCAGATAACACCGACCTAATCTTACTTGCCCCCGGAGAGACATGGCATGGATGTAAGTAGTTATATTTCAGGATGGGTGTGGCTAAAAGTCAGATTCATATTAAGTACTAGCTGGGATACCCAGCATTGCCCCAGTTTGGTTGTGGGATTAGCATTACTTGAACTTTATCCTTCTCATGATTTAAGCTTGACAGCTCTTCCTACTGACCCAGGAGGTGGCTGCCTGGTGTCATCTGAAGTTCTCATCCAAAACATCCAGCGGAAGGCCCTGAACATGCTCTCCATGCCAATGTGTGCCCGGCTTACACCTCTCTGCGGTTGGCTCCCGGATCTGACCACATTTATTTTCTTACACCCCGTGTCCTCTGCCCCCTCTATGTTATGACACTTTGCCATATCTTGCATCCCTGACCTTTTTTTTTCTGTGGGGGCCAACGTGTTTTTCCTTGTGGGGATCTGATGGTGCGCTTTGGCAATTTTAAAATCTTGTTTGGCGTGCCGGGAGTTGAAAGGGGTTGAAATTCTCTGATTTATAATAATGCTGTTCCCTTTAATTTATAGGGTACAGCACTATACATAGAATATTCATTTTTCATTCTCTATTTTGTTTGTTCTTGGTGACAAAAGTCGTCACGGACATCGACCGACTACTGAAGGCATTTTACAAGAGGCAGGTGGATGTTACGGAGGCTGCAAGGAGACTACTGTCTGACGAACAGGCTCCCAAGAGACGGAAAATACTTGTCGACTTTATCAGCAACCTTAATGAAAACATCTTGGCGGAAGGTCGGCAAGAAGACGAGGCTTGGTTTGAAGGTTAGTTTGGCTGATTAAACCGGCACCATATTGAATAGAGCCTTTTACTTGACACAATAAAAAATACGGTTCTTGTTTCCTAGCACGGCACCTAATATTTTCATCTTATGGCATCTTATGCGATCACATTGCATGCCATATAGCCTCATACAATGCATTCGATGCGATGGTATAAGATTTTTTATTGTACAACCACCCTGATGGGTCCTTACAATGTTAAATGGCCCCCCATACTCAACGTCACCCCACGATAAACGCCAACCCGAAGAATGGCGAGCGCAGCGGTAAGCGTCCTTCGACCTTTTCATACCCCCACTATCCACATCGGCGTGGAGTTGACTTTATATAGTGTGGCGAGCTCAGCGAGCCACCGAGCCCGAAGCGTGGCGAGCCCCGTGAGGGGACATGGATTAATTTACATGTATTGCGCGTCCACTCGCCATGCTTCGGGCTCGTATTCCGTGTCCCCTCGCGGTGCTCGCCACGCTTCTCTTCGGTGGCTCGCTGCACTCGCCACACTATCTAAAATCAACTCCACACCGACGTGGATAGTGGGGGTATGAAAAGATCGGATGACGCGTACTGCTGCGCTCGCCACGCTTCGGGTTGGCATTGATCCCGGGGGTTGGCGTTGACTATGGCGGGCCATTTCACATTGTAAGGACACATCAGGGTGATTGTACAATCAAAAATCATATACGATCGCATATATGATGCGATATTTTATTGTACAACATCGCGTCTCATCGCATACCATCGTATACCTTATTTAGTGTTATGGTATACGATGTGATGGGCGCCGTGCTAGGAAACAAGTACCAAATATACATCTTAAGGTAAGAATACAATAGGTCAATATTTATTCATATATTATTCACACTGGCAATATTAGTGGCTTTGTTAGGATGCTTCTTAGTTTTTTCTGTTGTGAAGGTGTTTTACTTGACTAGTCACCCATGCCTTTAAATATATGGGACATTTAATTTCATAGTTACTTTACTTCCTCTGGACTTTAAAGTGCTTTTTACCTGAACATTTTATTGTGATAGTATGTGAGATTTATACATTGTCCCAGAAATCATGTTGATGGGACAGTGCAAGGATAATAGGCTTCTTGGGATTTATCTTCAGTTGATTGTCATTCATTACATGTATAATACAATATGTATACATTTGTACAGATTTGTTATCTTGACAAGCAGACCTGATGGACAAAGAATTAGGTCATTTTTATCATCTCTGACTCTAAAGTACCCCAAAAAGTGTCTAACATCTGCGCTACCAAAAGTTCTGTCCCCACAGAGGCATAACTCTGGGAGGCAATGGAGTCCTCTGCCACCGGGCTTCTGCTCCCAAGGGGGCTCCTCTCCTGCCCTGCGAGTTTACATTAGATAGATTATACTTTGTATTCCTGATGTGTTTTATCTCTATATTTGTTTTTAGGCATAGACTCTCGGCATAAGAACAAGTCCAGTTACATGAGGTACAGCTGTGAAAGCAGAATTCGTAGTTACATGAAAGAGGTAAGATATAGGGGGGTATTCAATGTCAGAGGCACGGCTGTCGAGCTAGCGCGACAGCCGTGCCCCTGTCCCGTTCTCGCTTACCTCGACTGGAGCTCGGCAGTCGGGATTCAATGTCCCGGCCGCCGAGCGGCGAGAAGGGGGCGTGGCCGCGAGTTGCGGCCGGGAAGTGACGAGCTGCAGCCGGCAGCTCGTCACTTCCCGGCTGTTCTCGGCAGAACGAGCCCGACAGCTAGAGATGTCGGGCTCGTTCTGACAGAAAACCCTGTTCAATGCTGTCGGGGAAGACAGCATTGAATAGGGCCCGTCGAGCATCTCCCCCACGGGAGATGCTCGACGGCGATTGAATCTCCCCCATAAACATACTTTAAAGCATTATGACAAACCTAGTAATGCCAGAAAGCTGTGTTTTTATGGAGGTCCAAGCACTAAGTGTCCTGTTTGTGGTTAGAAATGTTGGAATAGTCATTATAGCTGGGCTGTAATAAATGGCTGGGACTATGGAATGAATGGCGAACAGATTTGGTCAACACAATGTGCATTGCACAGCAATACTATGCAGTATATACAGTGCTGTAGTTTTACATCGCCCGAGAGCTACAGTACAGTATGCATCACATATTTTGTGGCATCTTAGGTCAGTGATTGGAGAAACCCAGTTTGGATGCACACCCAGCTACATTTCACTCATGCTGGCAGTACATAGGCAAGCTGGGTGGGAACCTGTTAAAACGCTGAGTTCTACAATGGAACACAACTCTGTTAAATATATGTTGATCTTGTGGCCACACCGTTTTTCTATATTGAGGTCAATTAACCCTTTGAGCGCCAAGTGAATCTGTCAAAATCAGTGTGAAAATTGGCAAGCAAACTGTTTTATTCATCCTAATGACCTGTAATGGCTACCTGATATAGGAAATAGAATATTTATTATTTGAATTTAAATAACAAATGTGAGCGACTGGCATTTTTAGAAGATATTTTACACATGTCTCACAGAGATGTTGGACATTTAAAGGGTTAAATATATATCTATACGCTGTTTATTGCAGTAGTGTTTACATCTAATGTCAACCACATTTAAATTCAGCGGCTTGATATGGGTATAGATCATTGGATAGACAGCAACTAGGTCGACATGCTTGAAGATCAAAATGACTGAAGGTCGACAGGGTCATTAGGTTGACACACGCATTAGGTCGACACGGGGAAGGTTGACGGTCAAAAGGTCGACAGGATTTTTCATGTTTTTTTTTCTTGTCCGGAATGTTGACACAGTCGACATGTACACTGAAACGTAGCACTGTGTACGCTCGTCATGCTTCGGGTTCGGTGCCTCGCTACGCAGACTATTTTTTTTTCCTAACACGCCCTAGTGGATGGTATGGCGTGAAATACCGCCTGTCGGCAAATGTCGCTTCCCAAAAAAAAGTGAAAAACCCCATGTCGACCTTTGACTGTCGGCCCCATATCGACCTAATGCTTGTGTTGTCCTAATGACCTTGTCAACCTAACCCATGTCAACCTTCAGTCATGTCGACATGCCTAAAGCTTGTCGACCTAGTGACCAAATCTCCTTGATATCAGCCGCTAATATTATATAGATACTGTAGATCAGTGGTTCTTAAACTGTAGGTCTCGACCTTCTCGGCATGAGATCGCGACTCCATGTTGCTGACCATCAGGCTGATGACTTCTAATCTCAGTCACTGATTGAAGGAGTCTGATAAATCTGTTGAGTTGTCTGTTATTTCAGACTCCTCCCATCATGTTGTGCCTCCACAATGCTGCCATGTATGTGCCGTCTGCTGACTACACATGTGATGTGATGACCTTCTGCAGTAACTTGCTGGGGTCCTGTCATTATATGTATTGTCTGATGGGGTCCCAGAGCAAAATAGTTTGAGGACCCCTGCTGTAGATAGATGATTCAACAACATTGCAGTCATTACATTTAGTAACCAACCCTTAAGGGCTGTAATTTTTTGGCAGTGGGAAATGTTGGTATATAGGAACACTACAGTAAAAGTGCCTATGCACGGTACAATACAACTTGTATGCGATGTGATCAGGATCTAGCACGCGCTGCGCAGACTTTATGTGCTGAGCGATGGGATGCCTGTGGGAGCGTACATCGCATTGATCAGCACCATTCTACCGTGTATGGGCACATTAAGACTGACATGTGGATAGTGGTACAGTATATGCTCAATTAGTTTAGTAATACCCAGGGGTTAAAGTGAGGGGGAATGGGGTGGAACTAAGGACCTTATTCTAGTTCACTCTTTCTGACAAAATCCTTCTTCTTCATTGGCCCTGCACAGCAATTATCGCAGAAAAGCATTCTAGTTTGCAGGGGGATGCTAAAAACCCTACCACCGGCCCCTCTGCCTAGAGTTCCCCCACCACTGCATGACCGCTTTAAGCCCTGGTAATACCACTCAGGTTAGAGGGAGGGGTTAATGCTGGGCATACATCAGACTGAGTAAAAAATACATTGTTTACCCCAGCTTGCACAGACTTTGTGCTGTGCGATGGGATGCCCGCATTGCATCGCACAGCACTATCGCACAGTGTATGGGCACCTTAAGGCTGAGAAACCTCTAGCTCTCTTTTCCAAATGTAACTTTTTTGATGTTTAAATGTATCAGGCCTACCAGACGTTTTGGTATAACAAATATTAATGTAATTTGTTTCAAATCGTCTGACATTAACTTAATACAAAACAAAAAACAGTCAATGGGTGAACAAAGAGATATTGATTTCCTCTAGAACTTGGTGTTCATCCCAGGATTTGCAAAATGATGTCCAGGTAATTATTGGCAAGAATCTCTGGTACTCTTTACCTAGCACGGCGCCCACGATGTCCATCACGGTCATCGGGGGTAAAAAAACGCGGCCATCGCATGCACTAAAAAAACGGGTGCGACGCGATGCCCGCGATTCCCCATAGGGATCAATGTTAAAAGTGTGATTGGACGCGATTTTACTGTTCAATGCCTCAATGCCCGCGATTTTTCCATAGGAAACAATGTTAAATGGGCCACAGAGCCCTAATAGTCCCCCTGAAGTCTGAAATGGCCCCCACAATTGTTAACGCAACCCCACGATCAACGTGAACCCGAAGCGTGGCGAGCCCGCGAGGGGCGGCGGTACGCGTCCTCCGACCTTTTCATACCCCCACTATCCACGTCGGCGTGGAGTTGAGAATAGAATAGTGTGGCAAGCCCGAAGCGTGGCGAGCGAGCCCCGCGAGGGGACGCGGATACCTGTGAAGCCCGCAAAGGGACGCGTTTACCTGTGAAGGTATCCGCGTCCGCTCGTCTCGCTGCGCTCGCCACACTATTCTATTCTCAACTCCACGCCGACGTGGATAGTGGGGGTATAAAAAGGTCGGAGGACGCGTACCGCCGCCCCTCGCGGGCTCGCTACGCTTCGGGTTCACGTTGATCGTGGGGTGGCGTTAACAAT
The DNA here is from genome assembly GCF_055691185.1 of Crinia signifera. Classification (NCBI taxonomy): domain Eukaryota; kingdom Metazoa; phylum Chordata; class Amphibia; order Anura; family Myobatrachidae; genus Crinia; species Crinia signifera. Next base: position 100,303,487 of record NC_139226.1, on the reverse strand, counting down.
TGTGGGGGCCATTTCAGACTTCAGGGGGACTATTTGGGCTCTGTGGCCCATTTAACATTGTTTCCTATGGAAAAATCGCGGGCATTGAGGCATTGAACAGTAAAATCGCGTCCAATCACACTTTTAACATTGTTCCCTATGGGAAATCACGGGCATCGCGTCGCACCCGTTTTTTAGTGAATTTGATGGCCGCGATGGGCGCCGTGCTAGGTAAAGAGTACCGAATCTCTTTCTTGTTCTTTGTTAATCTGCAATTTGTGTGTGACAAATAAGGGTCCTACACACGGGGAGATGTTGCTGAGCGTTCCGAGATCGTTTAGAACGCTCATTGCATAGCAATGTGTCAGCGCTGTGTGCTGAGCGATCTGTAAGGGCCAGTGTTCTCCTGCCCTGACCGGGGATCTAGCTAGATTTATCCAGCATACTGTCGGCGGGCCACGCATACAGTAGCTTTCGCTTTTTCCTCTACACGCGGAGTAATGTATGGGCATTGTCTAAGCGACCTAGGAAAATAGATTAGAAAATGTCCCTTGTGTAGCCCCCAGTAGACTACACCTTTATTAGGTTTCACAGGGGTAGATTTATGAAGCAGTGATAAGGGAGGAGAAGTGATACAGTGCCTCGTAATTTATCATCGGCCAATCAGCTGCTATTTAAACCCAGCCTTTAACTTAACAGCCAGAAGCTGATTGGCCAGTGATAAAGTACCAGGCACTTTTTCACTTCTCCTCCCTTATCACTGCTTCATAAATCTACCCGACAGTTACTAAAAATGTTGGGTTCTAAGGTAGGGGCTTATTTTTAATTTTTTATTTAATAATGAAGCAGAGCGACTTAATAGAGTCCAGTTTAGAAATTCCAATAGGTTTCACATCAGTATTTTTTTTCTGCAAGATTTTTTACCTCCCGAATGGCATCTTAGGGGTTTCATATTATTGTGATATAATTATTTAATCAACTACAAATTAATTCAGTGATTATTTTTACACATTTTTATTTTTTAAATTAAATATTTTATCCAAGTGGTTATTGTGCTGTTAAATACTGACCTACTGTTTAATGCGGTTATTGATTTTTTTCGGGTGTTTTATTGGTTAACAGAAGAGAAGTCTCCTTTAACATTTTTTTGAGGTTCAGTTACATTATTAAGAAATGCATGAATGTTTTTTAGTGTATTAATATGTGAATGTTTATGTGTGGGTTGTTAGGTCTACACCAACTAGGTTGACAAGCATTGGGTCAACACGGGCAAGGTGGAGAGTCAAAAGGTCGACATGGGGTTTTTCACTGTTTTTTGTTTGTTTGTTTTTTAACCTGAATGTCGAAACAGTCGCTTTGCTCGCAATGCTTCGGGCACAGTGCTCTGCTACGCTCAGCACACTATTTTATTCTTCCACCACGCCCTAGTGGATGGTAGGGCATGAAATACCGCCTGTCGGCTCAAAAAAAAGTGAAAAAACCCATGACGTCCTTTTGACTATCGACCTAATGACCTGTCGAACTTGACCCATGTCGAACTTGCTGCCTGTTGACCTAATGCTTGTCGACCTAGTTGGTGTAGACCTAATGACCGTATCCCTATGTGTGTCCTCTGGCTGCTAGCATGAATACATTTTACTTGTTTAAAGTGACTATCACATGGTACAACCCAGATCCCAGCAGTGATAAAATATACCAATCAGAATACTGGACTGCCTAAGATAATTTAAACGTTTGTCATGATGATTCCTGACTACAGATAAGGCAGAGTCTGCTTCTTTTTTTTAATGAAGCGTTTGATTTAATGCAGAGAATGAAAACTAAACCCTTCAATTTCCACATCTTACAGCAATAGGTTGGCTTGTTGACACACTCTAGGGCAGGCATTCCCAACCACGGTTCTCAAGGCACACCAACAGTGCATGTTTTGTAGATATCCAGGCTTGAGCACAGGTGACTTAATTAGTATCTGAGGGATTCTGATTAAACCATCTGTTCTGAAGCCTGGATATCACTAAAACCTGCACTGTTGGTGTGCCTTGAGGACTGTGGTTGGGAATGCCTGCTCTAGGGGAATATGAAAAGCAGTTATTTGTTTATAAAATAAAGGGTACTCTTTACCTAGAACGGCGCCCATCGGGGTGATCGCGGGATCGCGGGCAGTACATAAACGGCCGCGACGCGATGCCCGCGATCACCGCGATTTTCCCATAGGGAACAATGTTAAAAAGTCAGATTGATCGCGATTTTGCATTCAATGCCTCAATGCCCGCGATTTTACCATAGGAATCAATGTTAAATGGGCTACAGAGCCCAAATAGGCACAATTAACCCTTAAATGTCACCCCAATTTTTTGACGCCACCCCACGATCCACGCCAACCCGAAGCGTGGCGAGCGCAGCGAGCCCGCGAGGGGCGGCGGTACGCGTCCTCCGACCTTTTCATGCCCTACTATCCACGTCGGCGTGGAGTTGAGAATAGAATAGTGTGGCGAGCGCAGCGAGCCACCGAGCCCGAAGCGTGGCGAGCGCAGCGAGCCCCGCGAGGGGACGCGGATACCTTCACAGCTATACGCGTCCCCTCGCGGACTTCACAGGTGTCCGTGGCGACGCCGACACCTGTGAAGCCCGCGAAGGGACGCGTTTACCTGTGAAGGTATCCGCGTCCCCTCGCGGGGCTCGCTGCGCTCGCCACGCTTCGGGCTCGGTGGCTCGCTGCGCTCGCCACACTATTCTATTCTCAACTCCACGCCGACGTGGATAGTAGGGCATGAAAAGGTCGGAGGACGCGTACCGCCGCCCCTCGCGGGCTCGCTGCGCTCGCCACGCTTCGGGTTGGCGTGGATCGTGGGGTGGCGTAAAAAAATTGGGGTGACATTTAAGGGTTAATTGGGTCTATTTGGGCTCTGTAGCCCATTTAACATTGATTCCTATGGGAAAATCGCGGGCATTGAGGCATTTAACATTAAAATCGCGATCAATTAGGCTTTTTAACATTGTTCCCTATGGAAAAATCGCGGTGATCGCGGGTACACGATTTTGATGTACCCGCGATTTACCCGCAATGCCCGCGATTTTTTACCCCCGACGCCCGCGATTCTGATCGCGGGCGCCGTTCTAGGTAAAGAGTACCAAATAAAGCAATTTCAACAAGTTGAGGGGGGGTATTCAATATGTGCTGATATTTCCCGACAGGGGAAATATCAGCAATCACCTATACAATGCTGCCATTAATGACCGTATTGAAGGGTGTCAGGTCCAGCTTTTTTTAAAGTTGGAAAAGGGCGCAGATTGTCGAATTCACAGATGTTTTTGAACCATCTGCGACCTGTTTCGCCGACCCACAGACTTGAATTGACACAAATTGAATTCCAGCTGTCGAGTTACTGTCGGATTAAATGAAAACGGCCCAGGAATCCGACTCCAAAAAGTGAATGTTTTTTATGTTATAAGAAGTCCAAGAGGACCCACACTTTGCGTTCAGTGGAATATGGTACTCTAGTATCCCCACATCATTGATCATCGTCCCTGATGAAGTCTTGATGATGAAACGCGTCAGTCTTTTTGTTGATCATTATTTGAAAATATCTGAACCACTGGATGTTATAAGGCTGCCAAAAGATCTTGGGAAATAATTTTTAATAAAGAAAAGCTGTAATGAAAAATGCTTTCAAAAGAATTTGCTGTTGCAGTGTCACTATAATTGTTTTCTTGGCTGGTGGTGGCACATTCACAGGTGACATATAGAGGTGCAGCAGCTACTTCTACAGCACAGGGAAAGGGTTATTATGTGTGTGTGTGTGTGTGTGTGTGTGTGTGTGTGTGTGTGTGTGTATACACACACACACACGAACAGAAGATATATATGCCAATATTTAAAGGAAATAAAGAGGACGAACTTTACGACTTCTAAAGAGAATACAATGTTCTACCTTAGAGCGATGTACCTTTGTTCACTGTGAATGGAACAAAGAAATGACGTTCGAATGAAAATGCTTTGAGATGGAAATAACAATCCTTTTCTTTGCATGTCAAAAGTTCCCGCATTGACAGGTTGTATTTTTTAATAAGTTAATATCAGATGATTTTAAACAATTATGCCAGAATCCAGCAATGTACAATATTCTATACAAAACAGACAAAGGCCCTTTAAATACTGTAATGTAGGTCTATAGCGGTCTGAGATTTGGTTGCTTCTTAAAATGTAAATTTCTGTAAAATATGGGGGTTGTTCAGTTTTATATTACAGCAATGTAAAGTTATTTCTCAAGTGCTTTGATTTCCTTAGGTGCAGGGCTCATGTGCCAATGTAGATCCAGACGTGAGAGAGGAATACAAGGAAGTTGCAGATACTCTCTGTAATGCACTGAAAGCTGTGAAATACAACGGCTGCTACTTTGACAGGACTGAAGTAAAGGTCAATCGTCTTTGTACTGCGGAAGGATGGTTCTCTTGCCAAGTAAGACACATTGGCTGTTTATCTCACTAGAACTGAAGTATTATCTTGATTGATTTTCAGGGGGTAGATGAAAGGAATTCTATAGATTATAAAACCATTAACTGTTGGTGCACTGTTTTAAAATGGTGGAACGGTGGCCCATCCTTTAATTCCGCCTTGTAGTTTTAAAAACATAAATATCATGAAATTTTGTTGGCAATAGTCCTTAATTTTAAATTCTGGCTTATCATACTATAGTCTAGATGTCAAACATTGTATAACATGAAAGTAGCAATCAAAAGAACTTATCCACTGACGCGTTTCTCCGGTTACGTGATTTCTTCAGAGGCCACCCATCACAACATAAATAATTCTATTGACCGATCAAAATAACCATTAGAACAGCCTGCTGACTAAATCACAATTTGAAGATCAAAATGCAAACTAATTTGATTTCAAAACTATGGAAGTTAAAAGCAAATCTTGAAACAAATGATCTATGTAAAACACGTTGGATAGAAATGAATACCAGAACATTAAGTCTAAAGTAATAGAAATGGTTTGCCTGCATCTCTAGCCATGATGGCAAGGAAATGTTGGGTTCTAATACAACATATGGAGGACACCTAAAACATGAACAAAGTGTTTCAAGCTGAAAATGCACAATCAGGATTAAACCTGGGTCTACCACTGAATCATGACAAATAATAACAGTAACCTGTTCTCTGAATACATAGGTCTTGTTCCTGCCCTACAGCAAGTAGAAATTGTGGAATGTCAATATAAAAAATTGATAAAATAGTAATAAATAACTCTGTGTGCTGATATAATACATGTCTGTAAATCACAAAATGAAGGCAGACAGGCAAAGTACATAGTGGGAGGAGGGCATGTACCAAACAGCTGAAGGTTATAGAACCCTTTAAACAAACAGTTATTGGAACAGGGAGATGCTGATAGACGATGCACTGCAGCTCTTAATACTGGTCATGCTCAGTTAATTTGCTTTGCCCTAAGGAAGTTACATTGTATTATGCTGCATAAACCAAGGGCATACAAGATCTCTGGTTAAGATAGCTAACTTTTACTCAGCAATATAAAATATGTTTTCCAAATAATAGTAGGTTTGTGGCTGAAGGGTGCTGTAGTTAGACCACGAACTTGGCTTTAAAAGGAATAGATTATTGTTATCACGGATGGTGTAATGGTTAGCATTACTGCCTCACAGCACTGAGGTCATGGGGGTTCGATTCCCACCATGGCCCTAACCATGCGGAGTCTGTATATTCGCCCGTGTTTGCGTGGGTTTACTCTGGGTACTCCGGTTTCCTCCCACAATTCAAAAATATACAGGTAGGGTAATTGGCTTCCAACAAAAATTAACCATAGAATGTCTATGTGTGCGTGTACATGTGGTAGGGAATATAGATTGTAAGCTCCACTGTTGCAGGGACTGATGTGAGTGTTCAACTATACTCTGTAAAGCGCTGCGGAATATGTGTGCGCTATATAAGAAACTGTTACTAAATAAATAATAAATATTTGTTATGGGAATGAAACTCTCTTTGCACATGTTACATCTGCCCCACCTGCAGTGCACATGGTTTTGTCCATTAAAGAAGGAGTTTGCTTTCACGAGTGAACCAGAATCGGGCCCATAATTTGGTCACGCAAAGAAGCATATAACATAAGTAGCAAGTCACTTCCTTTCCTCTGGTACAAAATATGCTACAAGACTGTGTGGAGATGAATTTAAACATTCCAAATAGCAGCGGGTACTCCCTGTCTGTGGTAGGGGAGCTGCCGCTACCCGTGCTTGGAGAGGAGACCGTTAGCGTTCTCCAAGTGGCAACCCGACTGTGCATGCCCGAAACACGAGTTTCTATGGACTGCATCGAATGCAGCCCATAGAAGCCGGGCTGGACTGCCCAAAAGACAGGGAGTGGTTTCCTACTGGATGCCCGCTCTCTGCTAATTGCAGATTCAGGAAATGCCTCGTCCTGGTGCCATCTGTATTGGGTGTGATTGGCAGGTGGCACTTATAATAGGAAGTCATTGCGAGTCATAGTGAAGCCTGTGCAGTCACGGCCTGCAGCTGGCTTCATTGACACTAAGCTGGGTGGTGGATATTACTAGGGGGGTCAGTCCTGCAGCCCAAGTGTTAAATCCTCCACTGAATGTATTTCCTTTTATTTAACCAGAAATACCTTTTAGACTGGTCTTAATCTAGATCAGGCCTGTCCAACATTGGCCCTCCAGATGTTGTGAAACTACACATCCCAGCGTGCTTTGCAATAGTTTTAGCATTCTCTAATAGCAAAACTGTGGCAAAGCATGCTGGGATGTGTAGTTTCAAAACATCTGGGGGGCCAACGTTGGACATGCCTGATCTAGATGATGGTTGTCCTCCTATTACCAGGAGTGCGGTGTGAACTACGAGGGGTAAATTAACGAAAGATTCTAAAGAGGTGATGTTGCCCATAGCATCCACTCTTATTCTCAAATAAACAAGAGTAAGCAGCGCTTTCAGTTACAAAATTAGATGACTAATTTAATAACAATTAAACATGTTAAAATACAGTACACTAAAAACAAAAAATAAGAGTGAATGAAGGATTGGAACCAATAGATAGTCACCAATTCAAGGATATTAAACCTGCTCTGATCCTGGGAAAAGCTTTTTGAGGAAGTCCTTATTGGCCACTTTATGGTGTCCTGAAGATGTTGAAATGGACTACAACCGATGGCACAGTTGGAATTAGCCTTATCGGGAGTCCTCACTGCTGTGAGTGGTCAAGTATCCATAGTTTCACTGGCAAGAGACTTCCAAAGGTAAAGGGGAATCCGATCAGATGAGTAGGCAGGTGGGACTAGTCCTTGGGCGTGGAAAGGATGTGTCCTTGAAGTAGATTAGGGTCCAAACAGTGAGCACCAACGCGTTTCACAGTCCTACTGACTGCTTTGTCAAGCGCTCTACACTAACCACGGTTAGCTCTTTTCTTTTTTCCAATCTTATTCTGTCTAGCAGTTTCTAGGATGCAATAGAGAAATGATAGATTGGTTGCTATGAACATCATCTCTTTTTCATTTTTAAAAGTAAATTTACTCTTAAAGGTGCATACACACTGGATGATGTAGGCACTGAAAGACGTTGGTGACCAGTTTACCGTGAACTTCCCCAGTGTCCTGGACAAAATATGTGGGGCATACTCACTGAACGATTTGACCAGTGATCTAGCTATAGTGTATAGTTTAAAAAAAAAAAATTCCAAATTGAGCTACCTGTACAGTAGACGAACAACCGTGATGAACGACCGGCGGGTTCGCGCATCATCATCCTCCGTCGCATACACACTGAGCAATATTTTGACCAATATCATTCAGAAGGTCCAAAATAGACCATGTTAGTCAAAAAATCATAGAGCTTGTATGCACCTTTAGCCTCACCTGTCTAACTGCATTACTGTAAATGCAATGAAGGGACCGAGGCCGATGCTGTATTCTGTGTGGTGCTATCGTGGACATTTATTAACCAATCTGCTTCTAAAGGCCTCTTTGTTTCCATATACGCAATAGTTGTCTGGTTATTGGCAGCGTAATGTCCTTCCTTTGTGCCCGATGAATGTTTAGCGTTTCAATGACTGAGGTCATCATGATTGTTCTAGCTACACGCGTCTGATTTTACTTCTCTCCCTCCTGTAGGGTCCTTTTGATGCGAGTGACTGTACCTCCAAGCACTCCATTAATCCATACAGTAACAAAGAGAGCAGAATTGTGTTCAGCACGTGGAATCTGGACCACAGGTAACAGCACAACCCCAAAACGCGTTCTGTGATTGATCCTATGTTCCCATAACCATGATTAGTCATTTACTAGCCAGCCTCACACATTTCATCTCACATTCAGAGAGAAGACTTGTCGTTTATATATTAACCCTCTGAGTGCCAATGTTGCTGTGAGCGATCCTCATAATATCCATGAAAAATGCCAAGCGACTTCTTTTTTTTGGGTGCAATATTTAACTACACTTCAATGAATTAACTTGGCTGCATTTGTATTTATGTATACTAAAGGAACAGTTGCTGCGAGCGGCGCTGGCATTTTTTTACGGACATTTTGAGGATCTCGCACAGCAACGTTGGCACTCACAGGGTTAATAACATGACGCAACGCGCCGTTTTGTGCGGCTGTTTCTCAAAGTAAACACTGCAAACAAATTTACCCCATTTACAGCAATCGCACCAGTGAACGAACACAACTAGGTTTCGTGACTTAACCCCTTCACTGCTGAGTGTTTCCTCGCCCTTGCATGGAGGTCATTATTTTTTACAATTCACATTCCAACATCAATGACTTTTTTTATGCAGTAACCGCATTCTGGGGCAGATGTATTAAGCCTGGCAAAGAGATAAACTGGAGTTAAATTGCAAGGAGATAACGCACCAGACAATCAACTCCCAACTGTCATATTTCAAACACAGCCGATTGGCTGATGCATTATCTCCTTCCACATTAACTCCAGTTTATCTCTTTGCCAGGCTTAATACATCTGGCCCACTGTAGCTTGTTTTTTCCAGAAGAATTTGAGGGTAAATGTAATCGGGGGCAGGAGTTTGGCAACGAATGGCGAACCAGGGCTAAAGCGCAACGGAATATTCTGCGCTATATAAGAAACTGTTAATAAATAAATGTAGTAAAAAAAAACAAAAAACTGCATAGCGTATAATTCACAATCAATGCGCGCGCAACATTTCCTGATTGGCAGAAAGAGATACTGTCACTAGGTCGACAAGAATTAGGTTGACATGCAGGAAGGTCAACATGACTAGGGTCATTTAGGTCGACAATTAAAAGGTCAACATGAGGGTTTTTACCTTTTTGGTATTTTTTTTTTTTGAGCCGACAGGCGGTATTTCATGCCCTAACGTCCACTAGGGCGTGGTGGGAGAATAAAGTAGTGTGCCCGAAGCATGGTGAGCGCATCGCTACGTTTCAGTGTCCATGTCAACTATTTTGACATCCGGGACAAAAAAAAAAAGGTTAAAAAAAAAACCCATGTCGACATAGTGGTGTTGCCCTAGTTGCTGTCTATCCAATGATCCATACCCGGCAGAAGTGAATGTGAACACCGCTTATGTTTGTGAATATATAATATACTTTGTTTTAGAATTGAGAAGAAACGGAGTGTCCTGCCATGCCTGGCCGACGCTGTGAAGGGGAGCAATGGCAGACAAGTCAACTGGCAATACTTCTTCAACCTGCTATTTACCATGGAAAACCTGAAGCTGGTTCACATAGCTTGCCATAAGAAAACCTCCCATAACTTGGTGTGTGATGACTCCATGATATATGTAAAAAGAAAATCCCCCAAAAAGACCAGGAAATGAAATAATCTTTTTTATATATTTTTTTTTTAAGTGGATCATTGTTTTAAAAAAAATATTTATTGTATTCATGTATTCTGACAATTCTCATTTTATGATTATTTATATTGATTTATCATATTGCCATAAGAAAGTGTATTATGCCTGCATTACAGTATCCAGGCTCTAGGTCTACAGTGTCTAGGGCCACAACTACAGTTTTTACACAATTTTTTGGTAAAAAGATGACTTGTTCATACTTTACCATCAACGTGGGCATAGAATTAGGTTATAATAGTGTGCACCTATTTTGATAGACACCAAAAAACATGAAAAACCAACAAAAAAAACCCATTAAAAACCTCATGTTCTACTTTTCGATGTAGACTTTTTGACCCCGTCACCCTTTTGATTGTAGACGTAGACACGGGCGGTCTAAAGAACCTAACCCTGCATTTATGATGTCAACTTCATAATGTGGATACGCATTGTATCCCAATTGTAAATCACAATGGAAGAATTTGGCACTTTATAACTTAAAGTTAAAAAGGTCAACATCTGACCCAGAACTCTAAAGTTGGCCATACACTTGTCCAATTTGGGCATTTTCACCCGATTTCCAACGGATCGGGCCAAGACATCGTGTGAAAAGTGCCCAAATCAGATGTTTGACATCTGCGGTCCTGTGCGCATCTGAGTCCGATATCGAACCTGCTTGCAGATCTGGCCTCTGATGCGGGAAGTCTCCTGGCAGCGGGGAATGGGATCGCATGCGATCCTGCTGCCTGGGAAGCTCCTGTGCAGTCTGAGAAGTCGCATAATACCGCTTTAACATGGTAAAATGCAGGGTCGCACCGGGACATTGAAACCGGAAAAAACGTTGCGTAGAAAACATTATATTTCCTATATAAAGGTAACATTACAGGTCATTATGATGAATAAAAAGGTTTGCTTGACAATTTTCACACCAATTTTGGCAAATTCACTTGGCACTCGAAGGATTGAGCAACAAATGTGGCAGCAGCACACACAGATTTCAAATCGATCTGAAACCGCAGTGAGCAACTACTCCGTAATGACAGCGCATTAATTTAGATGCCTCAGGTACCATTTGATAGGGTGTGTGATGGAGATGCGCGGTAAAGGTCCATACACACCTGGCGATTTTGCCCAGCGTGTATGGACAGCCATGATCATTGTCATCGCTGGGGTTAAAGTCGCTCAGTGCATACACACCCCCTGCCCGGTGCGGTCAGCAGGGGGCGGACCGGTTTCCATAGCGCAGCGCTATGGAAATCTGTCCACAAAGCCGCTCATCTGCTGGTAATACCAGCAAATGAGTGGCGTCCGGCAACAATGATGCGGGAGGGACCAGCATCACTCAACGCTTATTGCTGCCCTATACACACAGAAGAGACAACTGAGCGGCTTTCACATGAAAGTCGCCCAGTGTGTATGGGCCTTTAGGGAGCAGAAGTTTAATATTTTCCCATAAAGAAAGCAATGAATGGGGTGTGTGCGCTTTTTCCCTGTGGGTTGTAAATTGCACCAAAGCCCTTGCCAATATTTTCGGTCCTAAATTTAGTTGATATAATCAATTTAAATCAACATTTTATAAATATACCCCACAGACTTAAGCTGGCCAGACACCTCAAGTGAAGCCAACCAATTCAAATCGGTTCTGACAAATTGGTGAAATCCATTTAATTTTGGAAGCCAATGGTCTGTTGTCATTTTCTCCCATCCAATACCATATTATCAATAAATGACTGGGGCTGATTGAATTCTCCCCTTCAAGCATGATGATCTATTCTGTAAATCTATGTGGTTACATCGGATTCAGTACTGAATCCCGGCGGTCGGGATCCCGGCGTTCAGAATCCCGACAGCCAAAACCCCGACAAGGGGGGGACGTGGATCGCCCCCCCTTGCGGGCTCGCTGTGCTCGCCACGCAGCGGGCCCGGTGCCTCGCTACGCTCGGCACACTAATTTATTCTCCCTCCAGGGGTGTCGTGGACACCCACGGAGGGAGAATGTGTCGGGATTTCGGCGGTCGGGATTCTGAATGCCGGGATCCGGTTACATCAATACTGGTGCTATTTGTTGGAATTGTACTATAACATTTGTCATCTTTACATATCAGAATTATTGTCAGCAGGGCAGCTACTTTTTAAAGAAAAATACGTATTTAAAAAAACAAAATTATAGCTCTTCTCCTTCTCTAGCCTGTTTTATTACAAATGTTCTGACCTAATTATGTACTTTTGACATTAAAAACCATGTTAATCATAACCATAGTATTTGTGGTTTCCCGGAATAAGCACAAAATACAGGTTCAAAAGTCAAAATACAATATAAAAATCATGCGCAGACTTATACTACACAATAAATTAAATTCTAATTGTTGTCTCCCCTGAAACTGGGTAAATGCAGCTCCCAATGATTATTTGTTTAAAATCAATTTTAAACTGGATACATTTGGGGTGCTCTGGATTCTACCCGTTAAGAGAGTGCATATGGCACAAGCTTAGATTATCTTCATAAAAAGATACATTTTAATCAAATTTCAACACATCATAAAGAAATAAATATATGAATATATATATACACACACACACACTTTTGTTGATTCAGCCCGGCACGCACAATGATCAGCAAATCTGGAGAAGATTTGTAGTGGTTGACGGAGATACAGGCAGCGGCACTCCCAGGGATTTTAAAAGTGCTTTAATAGTGCTTAAAGAATATATAGTCTTGTGTCCAAGTGTCTCCGAAACACTGCCATCTGCTGGCAGAGAGTTAAACTACATCTCTTTCTCACACATGCACAAACACAGACAGTAGCAGACTAGCTTTCAAAGCTTCAAGAGGGCTTACTAGTATATATTTTTCTTCTACGATCCCATGGCAGCCTACACATTGGGATATCATCCCATTCCTTGTAGTTAGACAGGTTACTTTTTTCCCAGGCTCCTCCCTCTTGGGTATAAATCCCTGCTCCTCCCCTCCTCTGGTGTCTTTTTTTTCCTGTCTCCTTGTTTTAGTTAGAGGCAGGAGGTTACTTTATTTTGGGCTCACTTTTAGAAACAGGAGGTCACTCTGGGTGTTTGCAGCATGGAAGTGTGGCTCTCTGAGAGTTCCTGTCCATGCCATCCGGAGAACTAGCAGGAGCATGGTGTCTGTAAGTCTCCATTCTCCTAAAAACAAGCACCTAATAGCGTGGAGCTGTGGAGTATTAAAAGCAGCTATTAGCGCCGCCGGAATCCTCTGATACAGCCATTCGCAGCAGCATGGACTGGACTGCAGAATCCAGAGAGCAGCGTGCTGTGCGCGTACTTCCGAGTTCGGCGGAACGCATAGACTACATTTACCAGAATGCATTGCGCCTGACGCACACTTCCGGTTTCCGGCTATAGCGTTTGCACGCTTCCTAAGCGCGCTCTGCTGTGGATTTAAAAGACAGTCTGACACTGTCAGTGCTGAGGCAGAGCAGCAGCATGGTCCTGTGAAAACGGCGGAATGGTAGGACATTGTGGGTTATACCTTTTGAAAGCATATGTGTATCTGGCCATACCTGATGGGTTTTGTTCATACCGATTTCTGGTGCTGTTGAGATGTATCTGCCTTCCCCCATTAGAAAAGATAGTGCCCCTGTGAGGTGAGCCTGGTATTATTTTTTGTAGGCAGTATAGAAGTTTATTTTCAGTATGAGTGATAGGCTTTCCCATTATTTTATAGTGTGCCTGCTGGAACTAAGAAAAAGGCTAAGAAGGAAGAGAGGAATTCTTCTTTGGCCATACTTAGACGATATCCTCATCGCGGCATCATCCAAGCAAGTGCTACTGGAACACCTGCAAGTAGTGGTCAACTTCCTGCGAACGCATGGCTGGATAGTAAATCTACAAAAGAGCCAATTGAATCCCACTCAAAGAATCAAGTTCTTAGGGGTGATGATAGACTCTGTAAAATTTCAAATTTCCCTCAGACGAGAGATGGGCGAAGATCAGAGACCTCTCCCTTTCCCTGATAAAGTCGTGTCAACATCATTGCAAAAATGTCTGAGTTTATTGGGGATGATGTCCTCCACTATAGGGGTTGTTCCATGGTCACAGTGGAGAATGAGAACATTCCAATGGACAATCCTTCCATTTCTAAAGAGAAAGACTGTCAAGACTCTAAAGATAAACCTGTCCTTGAGGGTAAGAAAGTCTCTTTCCTGGTGGACAAGCAGAGCATTGATAGACAGAGCGACTTCCTTACAGTCTCCGAAGTTTCGGGTAATTACAACCGACGCAAGTCAGTTAGGCTGGGGGGCCCATTGCGAAGGAGAAGCAGCCCAAGGGGCGTGGTCAAAAGAAGAGAGTGTGAATTCATCAAATTGGAGAGAAGCTGAAGCAGTATGGATAGCAGTGATGGCTTTTTCTCAGAGTCAGAAAGACACACTTAAGAATCTTCTCCGACAATACTTCTGTGGTAGCATATGTAAGGAGGCACAGGATAGGGCTTGCCTGCATTTTTAGAAATTATTTACTCTATGGTCCAAGTTTTGTATTCTTAAATTAAAGCCCTCAGTCTGCAGAGGTTACAAACAGGAAGACATTCAGAAGCAGACAGTAAGGAAGTGTTCCCTTTAGAAAAGCTTTCCTCCTCCCCCTTTGGAAAGATTGACAGCATGGTCCAGCAATCCAAAAGGAAAGATCAATCAAAGGTGGATTGTGGGAGAGAGGAAGTGGAAGAAGAGGTGACTGTGAGGTGAGGGGCACAGCTATAGTCACTGGAGGTTGGGGTGCTGCCCCCTCTCTTCCGTGTGCTCTGCTACAGCTGTCAGTGCTGCTCAGGACTGTAGGAGATACACTGATACATTGTACAGCAGCTTGAGGAGACTTTGCTGAACTGTGAGTGGACTTTGTTAGTATAATCCTGATGCTGCTGCTGGTTACTGGATTTCTTGGTCTCCCTGAATAAAGTACAAGCTGTTTTCATTGTTACCCGCTCTGCTGTGTGATTCCTGAACCCCAGGGTACCCAGGTCACCCGGTATCCTCACATTTGGAGGCAGCGGAGGGACATCACACAGTTTCTGCAGAGATTACAAGGTACTGGATAGAAGGAACAGTAAAACTGCAGAATATCAGGATGGAGCGTCAGCCAGAAGGTGTGGTCAGCAATCAAGGGGAGAACACAATGAGAGAGCAGGAGAAGTTTTACCGTACAGCACGGAAACCTCACCTGCAAGGATTTTGCAGGATGAAAGGTATTACTTATGATGGGACTGAGACCCAGGAGACACTGGTACTGAGGTTGTTGGCGTGTGATCGGGTGCACCCATAGGATCCCAACCACCTGAGTGATGACGAAGAGATGCCGACAGGCAGTGGTGTCAATGCATCCAGTAAGTTACCAGAGTCCACCACTGTTACTCTTGCTGCATTACAGAGCTGGCTGGGGGCACTTGGTGATGGTGCGACCCCACAGGAGAGAGCTGGGGTAATACAAGCAATACTTGGGGTACAAATTCCTACTGGCGGTGGATCTCCAGAGTCACCCCAAAGTTCTGGCCAAAACAAGCGACACTTGGGATTTAAGGATGTTCCCACATTCCGGGAAAATTAAACAGACATTGACACTCACCTCCAGATCTTTGAGAATCTCATGGAGGTGCATGGAATAGAGGCAGCTGAATGGCCAAAGTACTTGGGGCCAAGTCTCACTGGTAGGGCTTTGGAAGCCTATCGGGCCCTAACTCCCCAGGAGTGTAAAGTCTACGCCAGTATAAAGAAGGCATTGCTAGCTAAGTTTCAGATCACTGCAGAATCTTATTGTCTCAAATTCAGAACGCTGAATAAAAGTGGGACTGCTTCCCAATAGGAGTTTACTAATCAGCTACCGTAAAACTGTGGGAAATGGCTTGAAGGGAGGCAGGCCTCCACTGCGGAGCAGATCATTAACTTAATCGTGGTGGAACAGCTAATGGTTAAGATGGCACCAGAGGTACGGGAGTGGGTCATGGACAGGAAGCCCGATACACCTGAGCAAGCTGCGGAATGGGCTGATGAATATATAGCCAATCGGCCCCAATGGATAGTCGCTGCTGCAAGAATCCCAAGAGCAGAGAAGCCCCCTGACAAAGAACCGTTTAACAATAATACTAACAAAGGAGTCTATGTCAGAAGCACCACCGATCAGCCACCCAGATTTAGAGTGGCTAACCCAGAACATCGGAATTGTTACCGCTGCAATCAACCAGGGCACTTGCTGAGAGACTGTCCACGCACACGAGGACCATTTCCTGGGGCTAGACCAGCCCCAGTCTCTGTGGTATCTTACTCCACAGAGGATTATGGTGAAGAGGTCATCCAGTCAGATACATATGGGATGGCAGATGGGGTGTACATTGTGGATCTGGTACTGGGGGAGGAGAAGGCAACTCCCAGAAATATGCAAGGGCACCTACAGACTGTGGCTGTAGAGGATCAGCCAGTTCAGGGCCTACGAGATTCTGGGGCCTCACTCACTTTGATCGAGCCAGACCTGATTCCCGCATCCAGGGTGATTCCTGGACAGTATGTACGAATTGCCACCGCCGGGGGACAACAGACCGACATCCCCTTCGCCAAGATACATCTAGACTGGGGAGCTGATCAAGGAATTGTGGAGGTCGGAGTACTCAAGGGGCTACCAGACAAGGTCATCCTCGGAAATGATCTGGGACAAGGACTGGTGACACACTTTGTCCAGGCGGTGACAAGAAGCCAAGCCAAAATAGTTACCCAGGCAACAGATATGGAACAGAAACAACCTACCCAGATAACCACGGTGAGTGATTCTAGTCCCTTATCTAACACTCTAGAGGTAGACTTGGGGGAGGTGGACCGCACTGAGTTCCGACGGGCCCAAAAGACTGACCCCTCCCTGAGTAAATTGAGGAGTGCAGCTGACCTGGGGCTGGAAACAGCTGATGGAAACAAGATAGTTTGGGAAGAGGAATTACTGTACCGACTGGTCGTTCCTCAGCCTGGACAGGAAGCTGTCATGCCTACTAAACAGTTGGTGGTACCTACACCATATAGAGTGCAATTACTAGCTCTTGCTCATGACATCCCCGCAGCCGGGCATTTCGGCACCCGTAAAACCCTGGCCCGACTGCTACGGAATTTCTTCTGGCCAGGGATTTCTAGAGATGTTAAGCAGTATCGAAGCACCTGCGATACCTGCCAAAGACTGGGGAAGCCTCAACGGAAACTGCCTCTGCATCCATTACCTATTATAGAGGAGCCCTTTGCCCGTGTTGCCATAGACCTAGTTGGACCATTAGCTATTTCAAGTCATACGGGCAAGAAGTACATCTTAACACTAGTTGACTTTGCTACACGTTACCCTGAGGCCGTGGCCCTATCATCCATTGACACAAAGCATGTTGCACAAGCACTGACAGACATCTTCAGTCGGGTTGGATACCCACAGGAAGTAGTCACAGATCAAGGACCCCAATTCCAAGGCGAACTTATGCAAACCCTATGGGAAAAGTGGGGGGTTCGGCCTCTTTGGACCTCCCCTTATCACCCGCAGACCAATGGGCTCTGTGAACGCTTCAATGGAACACTTAAAAGACTCCTACAAGCGTATGTACAGTCCGAGGGGAAGGACTGGGAAAGAGCTCTACAACAACTTCTATTTGCTTATCGGGAAGTACCTCAGGCATCTACCGGATATTCCCCGTTTGAACTCTTGTACGGTCGAAAAGTACGGGGGCCTCTAGAACTGGTCAAAGAGAGTTGGGAGGGAACTTTTCAAGAATACCAGCAGCCCATTTTGCAGTATGTAGAGAACATGCGAACACGGATGAGAAGACTGCTGCAGTTAACTGAAGAGCATCTCCGGGAATCACAAGAAAAGCAAAGGGAATGGTACGATGCCTATGCTCAAAACCGGGAGTTATATCCTGGGCAAAAGGTCATGGTGCTTATCCCAGTGCGAAGAAACAAACTGCAGGCCACCTGGGATGGACCCTACACTGTGGTAAGACGCACTGGACCTGTCAATTATGTGGTCTCCCTAGATAAGGGAGGGAAAAACCTACGCACCTTCCATATAAATCGACTCAAAGCTTATAGAGATCGTCAAGTAGCGACCATGGTAGTGTGCTGCCCTCCGATGGAGACTCCAGAAACTGATCCGTTACCTGACCTTTTGGGAGCTGCTAAACAGCGGAAAGGTGTGGAATCAGTCCAGGTGAGAAAACAATTAAATGCGACACAGCAGCAAGATGCAGAGGATCTTAGAAGATGAAAGAGACCAGTTTTCTTGTCAACCCGGTCGAACTCACCTAACCGCTCACCATGTGGACACTGGGACCGCTAAGCCCATTCGACAAGCCGCTTACCGAATGACGCCAGATGTTATGAGGCAGGTAAAGACTGAGATCGAGGAGATGCTATCTTTGGGGGTCATCGTACCATCTAAAAGCCCATGGGCTGCTGGGGTCGTGTTGGTTCCCAAGAAAGATGGGACTACACGGTTTTGCGTGGACTATCGCAAATTGAATGAAGTAACCACAACTGATGCTTATCCTATGCCCCATGTTGATGAACTACTAGACCGGATTGGAGGCGCCAGGTTTGTTTCAACGCTGAATTTAAGCAAGGGTTACTGGCAAATCCCACTTACCAAAGAAGCCCAGGAGCGTTCTGCCTTCATCACACCAATAGGACTCTTTGAGTGGACTACCATGCCTTTTGGGATGAAGAATGCCCCTGCCACATTCCAGCGAACAGTGAATGACCTACTGGCGGGGTGTCAAGACTTTGCCCAAGCCTACTTTGATGATATCGCCATCTTCAGCCATACCTGGGAGGAGCATTAACTCATGTGTCAGAAGTGCTCAAAAGGATCAGAAAGGCCAAACTCACCATACGCCCAGATAAATGCCAGATGGGGATGGCTGAAGTTCAATACTTAGGACATCGGGTTGGAGGAGGAGTTATTAGACCTGAACCGGCAAAGGTGGAGGCTATTGCCAACTGGCCCCAACCAGTCAACCAGAAGCTAGTGCGGGCCTTTCTCAAGAGTTGCTGGCTATTACAGAAAATTCATACCACATTACAGCACCGTGGCCAAGGCTCTAACAGACTTAACCAAAAAAGAGATACAGTATGCTTGGAAGATAGAATGGACCACTGAGTGTGAACAAGCCTTCAGAACCCTAAAAGACATGCTGACTAGAGCCCCAGTGTTGGCTGCCCCTGACTACAATAGAAAATTTATTGTGCCAACAGATGCTTCAGGGTGTGGACTTGGGGCAGTGTTGAGTCAGATAGGAGAAGACGGTAGGGAACACCCAATCGTGTATCTATCTTGTAAACTAGCTGACCGAGAGATAGCTTATGCCACTATCGAGAAGGAGTGTTTAGCCATAGTGTGGGCCTTAAAGAAACTACAACCTTATCTCTATGGGAAGGAGTTCAGTGTTGTGACTGACCATAACCCTTTGAGTTGGCTACAGAGAACTTCAGGGGAAAATGGGAGGTTGTTGAGGTGGAGTTTGGCATTGCAAGGTTTCACCTTTTCCATTTCTCACAAAAAGGGACGAGACCATAACAACGCTGATGGGTTATCCAGACGTGAGGAACAAAATGGCAAGCTTCGCAGACCTTCGGGCCAAGTCGACAGTCAGGACTCTGATATTGAGACCATGCCTGTCTCCTCGATTTAAGAAGGGGAAGGTATGTGAGGAGGCACAGGATAGGGCTTGCCTGCATTTTTAGAAATGAGTTACTCTATGGCCCAAGTTTTGTATTCTTAAATTAAAGCCCTCAGTCTGCAGAGGTTACAAACAGGAAGACATTCAGAAGCAGACAGTAAGGAAGTGTTCCCTTTAGAAAAGCTTTCCTCCTCCCCCTTTGAAAAGATTGACAGCATGGTCCACCAATCCAAAAGGAAAGATCAATCAAAGGTGGATTGTGGGAGATAGGAAGTGGAAGAAGAGGTGACTGTGTGAGGGGCACAGCTATAGTCACTGGAGGTTGGGATGCTGTCCCCTCTCTGTGTAATCAGTGAATAGCCATTCTGTGTGCTCTGCTACAGCTGTCAGTGCTGCTCAGGACTGTAGGATATACACTGATACATTGTATAGCAGCTTGAGACTTTGCTGAACTGTGAGTGGACTTTGTTAGTATAATCCTGATGCTGCTGCTGCTGGTTACTGGATTTCTTGGTCTCCCTGAATAAAGTACAAGCTGTTTTCATTGTTACCCGCTCTGCTGTATGATTCCTGAACCCCAGGGTACCCAGGTCACCCGGTAGCCTCACAGCATATATAAACCACCAGGGAGGCACCAGGAGCAAGTCTATTATGGAAGTGGTCTCAAAGATTCTAACCTGGGCAGAGGAGAATTTGAATTCCGTGACAGCCATTTATGTGCCAGGAAAACAGAATGTCCTAGCAGACTTCCTCAGTCGGAAAGAAATTCTTCCTGGAGAATGGGAGCTAAATGGAAGAATCTTCAAAGAGGTGACCAACCGGTTTGGCACACCAGAAGTAGACCTTATGGCCACACATCTGAACAAAAAGGTGAAGACCTACTTCTCCAGATATGATCTTCCACTAACCTCAGCAGTAGACACTTTCTCCATACAATGGACATGTCGACTAGGTTATGTGTTTCCCTCATTTCCCTTGATACACAAAGTTCTAAAGAAAGTCATGGACGACAAGATACAAGTTATTGTAATCCATCCGTTTTGGCCCTGAAGGGCATGGTTTTCAATGGTACTGAGGCAAGCGGTGCAAGATCCATGGACCCTGCCAATAGTTCCAGATCTTCTATTGCAAGGACAGATGTGGCACCCAGATCCAGCAGCCTTAGCTTTGACGGCTTGGAAATTGAAAGGAGCCATCTGAAACAAAAAAGGTCTTTCAGACCAAGTGATCACATTGTTACTTCAAGCTAGAAAAAAAGGATCTTCTGTGGTTTATTACAGAATATAGCGCACTTTTATTAATTGGAGAGGTTCGAAGGAGGCAATACAGGAAGTCCCAACTTCTGAGGTTTTACAATTTCTACACAAGGGGTTTGTGGATGGATTGGCCAATTCGACGTTAAAAGTACAGATTTCGGCCTTAAGTGTATTGTTAGAGAGGAAGTTGGCAGAAGAACAACTCATCATCAGATTTTGCAACGCAATAAATTGATTAAGACCCCCGATAAGATCTCTAGTGGCCTCTTGGGACTTTGCTGAAATATTTAACCTGGAAAACTGTGTTCTTGGTTGCTATTACATCTGCGAGGAGAGTGAGTGAGCTGCAAACTCTCTGGGCAGAAGAGCCTTACCTGAAAGTTTTGTCAGATAGGATTGTCCTAAGAACTAATCCTCATTTCCTCCCTAAAGTTGTTTCAGAGTTCCATCTCAATCAAGAGATTTCGTTACCTACATTCTACCCCGAACCCAAAGACAAAGAGGAGGAAGCTTTGCATCATTTGGATGTGGTAAGAAGTATTACTACATACTTGGGGAGAACGGAAGAATTCAGGAAAGTAAAAAGTTCATTTGTAATCCCAGACGGGGCTAGAAGAAGATTAACTCCTTCCAAGCAAACTATCTCAAGGTGGATAAGGGAAGTCATCTCGTTTGTATATAAGACGGAAGGAAAAGAAGTCCTGGCGATAGTCACGGCACACTCCACAAGGGCTACTGCTACATCCTGGGCTTTGAAGGCGAAGGCTTCAATCAAAGATTTGTGTGACGCTGCTACATGGTCCTCAAGTCATACGTTTTCTAGACATTATGAGCTGAATGTGTCTACACCTCTATTCGGAGGAAGAGTTCTTCATAGTGTAATAGATGATTAAAATCATTACAAGATCTTGAATTTGGCCCTCCCTTGTATTTTTAGCTTTGGTATTTCCCAATGTGTAGGCTGCCATGGGATCGTAGAAGAAAACATCGGATTATACTCACCGATAATTCCTTTTCTTCTTAGAGACCATGGCAGCCATTATTTGCCCTCCCTTATGTTCTTTTTTCCCCAGAGCGGAAGGAGACACTCGAAAAGACACCAGAGGAGGGGAGGAGCAGGGATTTATACCCAAGAGGGAGGAGCCTGGGAAAAAAGTAACCTGTCTAACTACAAGGAATGGGATGATATCCCAATGTGTAGGCTGCCATGGTCTCTAAGAAGAAAAGGAATTATCGGTTAGTATAATCCGATGTCATTTAAAATGCCATCTAATTATACAATATATCGATCATATGACCTGTATATTTTAATGTAATAAAAAGTCCAAAATGGACATCTGGCAGATCCCAA
Organism: Crinia signifera; assembly: GCF_055691185.1. Classification (NCBI taxonomy): domain Eukaryota; kingdom Metazoa; phylum Chordata; class Amphibia; order Anura; family Myobatrachidae; genus Crinia; species Crinia signifera. The sequence goes on along the minus strand of NC_139226.1, from coordinate 100,281,400 downwards.
TGTTACGGTATTAGGTGCTATGCTATCCTTAATATAATTTTACTAGATGCTTATTAATGTTGGTAACATCCACATTGGCCCAGAACCAGGCAGCCCAGAGGATGATCGCAATCAATTGCCCATGAAAGGATATCCACAAGCTAATGTTCTGAACTGACTGCGGAGGTGAGTTATAATCCGAGCAGCACACCAATTTGCAGCATATGTATCAGCGTGATGAGCAGGTAAGGAAATGCAAATAGTAGAATACCTGCGCTGCAACATGGTGCATGCGCTAGATGGTGATGGCGGGGAGCCAGGCTCATTGTATGATGATGCAGACCCAGGTGAGCAGTCGTTTGAGAGTTGGGCTCACTCCTCTGTATAACGTTATAAATGCCTGGTGGTAGCGGTGAGGAGCCAGGTTCACTGTGTGGTATGGCAGGTGCCGAATGGTGGTAGCGGGGAGCAGGGCTCACACTGCACTCAAAATTAATTGGAGCTTTGAAGTTTTGGAACCAAATAGAAATGATAGGGAGGGTCCCTTAGGGTCAGTCCCTCAGGGATCTTTGCCTGTAGACGGAGACACACAAATGTGATACTGGCAAATGTCCCTGAGCCCTATTCCTTCTCTTACTTAAACCATCTTTGACAGCAACAAATCCTCCGGTGTTCTGCCAAGATGATACTTATTCCAGTGTCCTCTGCTGATGCAGCTGTGTCCTCTGCTGATGCAGCTGTGTATGTGCCCTGTACATGTCCTCTATTGTATTCCGGTGTAAGTCACTGATTGCTTATTCTTTTATGTACTGTAATTGGGCGCTGCGGATCCCTTGTGGCACCATATCAATAAAGGGTAAAAGTAATTTGAAACAAATTAGCTGATCATGATATGTTACAAGCTTTTAAAGTTATCCAGCATGTACCCGCTACATCATTCGCAATATGTGTTTCTGAGGTTCACTGGTTACATCCCCCCTTGTCCCCCAATTGGGATATGATGCTAGTGTTGTCATGTTCCCAAGCTCCCAGGCCCAGCTCTCTCCCCCACCGATGGAAAGGTCGATAGTCAACACCAAAGGGTTGACATTGACAAAAGGTCAACATGGACCTAGACACTGTAGACCTTTCAACTAGTTACCACCATCGCTCGTCCCTGCCAGCATCTGCACCAAGTACCGTTGTTCGCAATAATGTGGTGTACACACATCCTGTAGTATAGGCTGGCCAAACCGACCCTTGAGATCTACCAACAGTTCGCGTTTTCCAGACCACCTAGCTGGTGCACAGGTGCAGTCATTACTAACTGACATTCCTCAGACCACCTAGCTGATGCACAGGTGCAGTCCTTACTAACTGTCATTCCCTAGCTCACCTAGCTGGTGCACAGGTGCAGTCATTACTAACAGTTACATTTTCAAACAGTATTTACATTCCTAACAGATGAATTCTACAGATCCCCAGGTGGTCTGGTAAACATGGACTGTTGGTAGACCTTAAAAACTGGTTTGGCCACCCCTACTGTAGTGTGTACCCTACTGTAGTGTGTCTTTGGCAATAATAGCAAACATTGAAGTTATTGTAAAAAGCAGCCACAGTTACAGACAGACTGGTAATTGAACATGGATATGGTGTAGCGGAAACAACCTTGACCTCAACCCCCTCAAAACGGTGGAGATGGTGGTGGACTTCAGAAGGAAACCAAATGCCATGCACCCACTCATAATATCTGACAGAGTAGTGTCGAGGGTCGACTCCTTCAAATTCCTAGGAACAAAGATTTCCTGCGACCTCAAATGGGGTCCCAACATCATTACAACTGTCAAGAAGGCTCAGCAGCGGTTGTTCTTCCTGAGGCAACTCAAGAAATTCAACATCCCGCAGGAGCTGCTGCTCATCTTCTACACTGCCATAGTAGAGTCTGTCCTTTGCTCCTTGATCACAATCTGGTTCGGAGGAGCAAACGAGAATGACAGACGAAAGTTGCAAAGAGTGGTGAGGATGGCAGAAAAGATCATTGGGGCGGAGCTCCCCACTGTCCAAGAACTATACCTAGCCAGGGTCAATAAGCGTGCAGGAAAGATCTTGGCGGACAAGCTACACCCTGGCCACAACCTGTTTGAACCCCTTCCGTCAGGTAGACGTTTTAGGTCCATCCCAGCAAAGACGACAAGAACTACAAAAGGCTTCTTCCCAATAGCTGTTCACCAACTAAACCGTATTGAACATACCAAATACTAACTCGAACTTTTCTAGATACATGTGAAATGTATGTGATGTATGTTTATGCCTCTCTTCCCACCCCCTTTGTGTTCCCTGATTGATGCTGCACTGTTACCACAAAAAATTCCAAGCATACGCAAGTATACCTGGCCAATAAAGATGATTCTGATTCTGGATAAACAGGAGTTACTGTGGCCCTTATTCTGATTGATTTGGATGGCCCCGAGTGCGGACGGACAGCGGATGGTTGGTGTTTGCGCATGTGCAGAGACGTATCTGAGCATGTGTGAATGCCTCACACGTATGAACACAGCATGAGGTCCGTGCAGAAAATTATCTTATGGAACTATGCGAGCAGGGGGTGGAGAGGGGTGTGAAGGGCTCATTACCATATACGTACACCCCGCGTTTCATGGGCGTTCCCATGAAAAAGCTGGGCATACGTATGGTAATGCGGCTGTGACGCACGTGTGGAGGTGGACAGCTGACATAGCCGGATGTCAGCTGCCCGCCCATATCCCTGCTTTCATACAGAGAAATGTCCGAGTGGTCTGGAGCACTCGGTGCTGTCTGATCACTCAGTCCATCATTCGATGGTCGTCGACCATCGGAGGATGGGGGAGGTTCCCACAGATGGAGGAGGTGTTTACATGAAACATCCACTCGCGGTCCGTTCGGTCGGCGTTTTACCGCATTCGGACGGTGTGAGCGATCCATACGATAGTCGGGGCTAAGAACACTCGGTTCCTGTCCGAAATACGTGTCCGTCCGATTAAACTAGAATAAGGGCCTATATGGTATTTCGACAAACTCCTAAAACACATACAGATATGCATCCAACATGTGTCTCTCAGCATATTTAATGCATCATCCTAGTTTTAGTTTATTTTGGCCAAAAAAGTTCAGGTGATTCCTTTCCACCTGTCTCAGGGATCACCAGCGCTGACTATTCCAGTCACAAACTGCTTCTGATTGAAACACATCTGAAAATGAAACACTGATATTCAAAACGCATCTGAGAATCAGAAGTCCTGCCCCTTACAAACACATAGCAGTGAGTACCCCCATTGTGGATGGAATCTGAGTGAAAACAAACGCAACCAGCTTCACAATGCATAACCAGTGATTAAATCTAATGCTGGATATAAACTAGCACAACACTTTTATTGGCAAGCTGCTCAATCAGAGGTAATGTCATTCAGGTGCCAACAGGGAGGGGTAAATCTGGTTAGGAAAAAAAACAGTTTGTATCCCAATTGCACACTGAATGAGAAATATACATATAATAATCAGATAAAGCAGAGATCTTGGTTGCATATATCTGCAGATATAGGGCTAACCCCCCAGGCCGTACGTCAAGGTATCTCTGTCACTGGGGGGTCCCTAACACTGGGTATGGGTCTGGGGTGTGGGCCCCCAATATGCCGGCACAGGCTGACTACTCCAGGGCAGCACACAAATGAAAATTAGTAGGTGTTAATAAGAAGCACATATTTGCTATGTAAGGAGGTGAAGGTGTGGATATAAACTAGACCAACTTGTTGGTTGGATGGAATAAAAATCTGGTACTGCAGGACTTGGTGGAATGAAGGTGTGACGAGGGATGGAATGAAGGTGACAAGGGATGGAATGAAGGTGACAAGGGATGGAATGAAGGTGACAAGGGATGGAATGAAGGTGACAAGGTCTGAAAAAAAAAATCTGGTACTGGATGGGAGAACATTTCTAATTCAGTAATTTGCTCCCAAAATCTGGAAATTGACAAAAACAGTCACTAAAGGTGGCCATACACACGCAGATTTATCTACAGATCTGTCTGGTTGGAACAAACACATGGTTATGGATGAGAGCAAATGACAGTTGACCATTTGCTTGGAAATGCTGGAAAACTGACAAACTGTCACTCATCCATAACCATGTTTTTGTTCCAACCAGCCAGATCTGAAGATAAATCTTACTAGTGTATGGGCACCTTTAGACAGGATGATGTATTTGAATCAGTTTCATTTAAACTATTTGACTGAATGTTTGTGTCCATTTTCCTAGGTTTGTGAGCAAATTGCTAATTATCATTTGCCCCTATACAGTACCAAATTTTCAGACCAACCAACTAGTTGGATGGTTGGATGAAAGTTGGTCTAGGGCAGGGGTGGCCAAACATGTCCTCAAGTTCTACCAACAGCTCATGTGTACAAAACGGAGGTTGGCGCTCTTTAAGGTAATACTAAATTCAGCAGCTGGTCTCCAAAAGAAGAGGGATGCCGCCCTCTGCGTAATTGGTAAATGGAGGAAAATGATTAGGAGACCTGCGCTGTGGACTGAATATGTCCTGATAATAGTTGTAAAGAGGGTGATGCAGATTGGAGGGGTGATTATAAATGAAAGTGATGCGGAGCAGGAGATGAAATAAAAATAGAAAGGTTTATTGATAATACTTATAACATATAGGTAACAAAAAATACAGGAGGTGATGGAAGGCGGGTGGGGTAAGGTGGTATGTAAACCAGTGTTGGTCTGTGTGCACACCGCTGCACCTGTAGAGGTGCCTGCGGTCCGTTGGGGTACAGTCAGAAACGCCGGTAATTATCTAAAAACAGCTGACCGGGGGGAAAAATGAAGGAAGGTAACGGGTGAGTGTGGAACAGAGTTTGGGGGTGAACAGTGGGGTATAGTCTCTGTGGGGGTCAAGGTGGTGTCTGAGTGGCACCAGAGGCTGGCGTCCCTAGATCCCTGGTGGTGCACTTAAAATGTACCGGATACCCTCTGGCTCCTTCACTTCCGACCGTCCCTTGTCACTTCTCTCAGTGTCCCTCTGCTGTCGGTACGTACCGCTTCAACACCGGCGACTTCCGGTCCTCTGAGTGAGAGACACGTAATGCAAGTGATGGGAATCGTGTGTCATCAAGATCAATGTCCTGTTTGGTAGAAAAAAGGGCGGGGGGGCGCAGTCTGGGTTTGATAGGGGGAACGGCGGCTCAGTGGGTTAAGATAACAGAGTGAAGTTGTGAATGAATAGAGTACTGTGATTGTACTGACTGGGGGTGGCATAACAGTGGCCATCTTAGTTTAGGGCTAGACATCCTTAGAAGTCTCTGAATAAAATAAAGTACAGATTCCTACCTGTTAATATGCTTTCCTCTACTCCACCATGGCAGCCAACTCATGGGTTAAGTCCCGAAGGGTAGTACTCTGGAAGGAAACAAAAAGAACACTGGCCCCTATATAAGCTCCCCCTCCTTAGGACTCAGTGTCTTGATTAAATAGCATACATACACACCATTATACATCAACTTAAATCATTTAACCACCAACAACCGGGCGGGATAATGCTGCCATGGTGGAGTAGAGGAAAGCATATTAACAGGTAGGAATCTGTACTTTCCTCTACCTCCCCATGGCAGCCAACTCATGGGTAATACCCAAGCAGTTACCACACTGGGTGGGCATAATAACACAATACTGATAATAATAATGAAATAATGATAATAAGGTTACATCACCTTACTTACACAACTGCGCTCAGCACCTTCCTACCAAACCGGGCGTCTGCTGACGCCGCTACATCCATTCTGTAATGTCTGGTGAAGGTATGTACTGAGGACCAGCACGCTGCCTTACATAGCTCCTGAATTGATGCCGCCTCCTTTTCCGCCCAGGAGGCCGACATTGCTCTCGTTGAATGAGCCTTCAAGCCCGCCGGCGGGTCTTGACCCCTAACTCTGTACGCCTCCAAAATACAGGATTTGATCCACCTTGAGATCGTAGTCTTGCTGGCCCCCTGCCCTTTATTCTTCCCCTCGGTCAGCACGAACAACTTTTCTGTTTTTCTGTGAGATTTGGTCCTCTCTAGATATATTTTTAGCGCCCTAACCACGTCTAGCGTATGTAGCCTCTCTTCCTTTGAGTTAGCGGGGTTCGTGCAGAACGAGGGCAGGACGATTTCCTGATTAATATGAAAGGTGGACACCACCTTGGGCAGAAACTGCGGATTCGTTCTTAGGACTACTTTATCAGGAAAGAAGTTCAAGAAGGGCTCTTCTGCCCAAAGGGCCTGGAGTTCCGATACTCTTCTTGCAGATGTGATAGCTACTAAAAACACCACTTTCATAGTAAGCATTTTCAATGATACTTCTTGCATAGGTTCGAATGGATTTTCTACTAGCGCGTTCAAGACCAGATTGAGGTCCCAAGGTGACAGCGGGTTATGGAATGACGGCTTTATCCGTTTAGCTGCTTGAATAAATCTTTGAATGTACTTATTATCTGCTAGTTTCCAGTCCAGCATGGCCGACAGAGCCGAGATCTGCACCTTAACTGAACTAACGGACAAATTCTTGTCTAGCCCTTGCTGTAGAAACTCCAGCACCACGCCTATCTCCTTTGCCTGATTGTTCCTTGACTTACAGAACTCCACGTACCTCCTCCAAATTCTATGGTACGTAATGGACGTAGATTTTTTTCTGGCCTTGAGCAAAGTCCTTACCACTCTACTGGAAAAACCTTTCCTCTCTAACATACGTGTCTCAACAGCCATGCCGTCAGTTTCCAGGTACAGGGCTGTGCTTTCCATAACCTGTTCTGACCTATTAGGTTGTTTAGATCCGGCAGGTGCCATGGGTCTGCTATCGACATCTCCAGTAGTTTGGAGAACCACGGTCTCCTTGGCCAGTACGGAAGGATCACTATTGCGGTCACCTTTTCCTGTTGAATTTTCCTCAGCAGCCTTGCTATTATTGGGAAGGGAGGAAACACGTACACAAATTCTGCTTCCCACGCTGCCGTCAGTGCATCCTGTTTCTCTGCCCCCGGCTCCCAATGCCTTGAGAAGAACCTCTGGAGCTTTGCATTTCTCTTTGTGGCCATGAGGTCCACCTGAGGTTGACCCCACATTTTTACGATTTGCTCGAACACTTCCGGGGACAACTCCCATTCTCCCGGCTGCACAAGCTGCCTGCTGAGGCTGTCCGCCTGCAGGTTCTCCTTGCCTGCCACAAACACCGCCGTGAGACTGTTTACGTGGCTCTCTGCCCAAGATATTACTTCCGATACCTCCGACATGAGCTCTCGGCTCTTTGTCCCTCCTTGCCTGTTTAGGTAAGATACTACCGACTGATTGTCGGACCTCACGATAATGTCTCTTCCCACTAGGCGTTTCTGTAGGTGTATGCAGGCCATAAGCACTGCCCTCATCTCCCGGACGTTTGAGTGCTTGGCTCTTGTTCCCTGGTTCCAGACCCCTTGAACTATCTGCTCTCCACAGACCGCTCCCCAGCCTGTCAGACTGGCATCCGTGGTCACCACCTTTTGTCCTGACACCGCGAACACTCTTCCCTCTTCTAGCCTCGGTCTGTCCGACCACCATGCTAGATCCTGACGCGCCTTTTTTGACAGGACAATCTTTTGAGACTTGTTTTTTCCATCGCCGTCCCACTGCATAAGAAAGCAGCCTTGGAAAGCCCTCATATGGAACCGGCCCCATTGCACTGCATCCAATGCCGCCGAAATGAGTCCTAGCACTTTCATGCAGTCCCCCGACGAAATGATTTTTTTGCTTTGGAGAGAAGATACTTCGCGTCCTAGCTTCTGTCTTCTGTCCTCTGTTAGCTTGATTGTCATGCGATTTGTGTCTATCCAGACACCCAGATACTTTGCCGCCCTTGCCGGGATGAGCTGACTCTTCTCCTGGTTTATCAACCACCCGTGTTGTTCCAGGTACTGTTTTACTTGGGACGTGTTTCTCTCCGCCTCTTTCCTTGTCCTGGCCATGATCAACAAGTCGTCGAGGTATGGCCACACGCAGATCCCCTGCTGCCGCAGGTTGGCGACCAACACCACCAGCACCTTTGTGAACGTCCTTGGGGACGTAGCCAGGCCGAAAGGCAGGGCGACAAATTGATATGTTACATTTCCCAGACGAAATCTTAGATACCTGTGGTGCCCTGCGTATATCGGTACGTGTAGATATGCGTCCCGAAGGTCTATTGTGGTCAGAAATGACCCTTCCACGATATCCGGTAGGATAGACATTAGAGACTCCATCCTGAATTTTTTTGTTATGATGAACGCATTTACTCTTCTCAAATCGAGGATCGTTCTGAAGCCTCCTGAAGGCTTTCTGACTATAAAAAATCTTGATTGGCAACCTTTCCATTCTTGCTCCTTTGACACTTTGATCACTACTTTCTGGTTGATCATTTTTTGCAGACTGTCCAGTAACGCGGCTTTTTCTCTCGGCTCCCGGGGTATTGGAGACTCCGTCCTCCAGTAACCCGGAAACTTCGCAAATTCTATTTTGTACCCGGATTCTATTATGTCCAGTACCCATTTGTCCTGGACGGATTGGGACCAAATCTGCTTGAACTGCAGCAGTCTGCCCCCAACTGCCTCTCTGGCGTCATTGGCTAGAGTGCCTTGCGGAATACCTTCCATCTCTGCCCCTTTGGCCTCGAAAAAAGCTCCGATTTGCCCAGGACCTTCTGAAGCTCCTCCCTGGCCTATACGCCTTTGCTTCCTTAAAGTCCGGCGACTGGAATTTAAGTGACCTGTTGAAAAAGGGTTTCTTCCCCTTATCTTGCGGCAGCCACACTGACTTACCGCCCGAGATCTTTGTGATGATATCATCCAGCTTGGAGCCAAATAGATACTGTCCCTGAAATGGTAGAGCCAGCAGTTTCTGCTTCGACTGTGTATCTGCTGCCCATGGCTTAAGCCAGAGCGCTCTTCTTGCTACTGCCATCGTGGCGCTTGATCTTGCCGCTAATTTCACCGCATCTACAGACGCATCACACATGAACTCCACGGCAATCTGGATGTTCTGGATGGTCTTTATCAGATCTGATCTCTGAATTCCATCCAGCGTGTCTGACTCTAGGTCATGACACCAGGACCTCATTACCCTGGCTGTTACTGCCATAGCTGCGGCCGTCTTGATTGCTGCCCCCGAGGTGACATGCTGTTTCCGCAGACTGACCTCCATCTTCCTTTCCATCGCGTCTTTAAAATTGTTCGCATCTTCCAGAGGAAGCGTCGTTTTTTTGGAAATTCTTGCGATAGCCGCATCAACCCTCGGGGCCTCCTCCCAGTGTTTCACCTGCTCACTCTCGAATGGGTACATCTTAGCTACCCTAAGTGGCACCGCCACTTTTTTATCCGGGTGCCTCCATTCTTCGTCCACCATTTCCTTCAACGCTTTTGATAATGGAAATGTTTTGCTCTTTTTCTTCTTGTCCTGAAACAGCAGGTCCTGCAATTTCTCTTCCTCCTGAGTCTCTTCTATTTTCAGAGACTTATTGATAAGAACCAACAGGTTCTCCAATAACACTGGGTTAAAGTCAGCCTCTGCTTTATCCTGCGTTATCTCCCCTTCTTCCATTTCCTCCTCTCTAAATGCCGGCCCCTCTGCCGAGTCTTGGGATCCCCCTGAGAGCTCAGCTCTGCTTCTTTTTGCCTGCATTTTTTCCACATCCTGTTTTGTCATAAATGTGTCGGCCAACGCTGTCCTCAGCATAGACACCAATTCGGTCATCTGGGGCATACCCATCTGTTGGGTTAGTTTGCAGGCACTACACGCGGAGCCTATCCACATATCCGGCAGGGCCTTGTCACACAAACTGCACTTGGCAGGGTGGTGTTTCTTGTGCTTGGCCTTTGCCTCAGCCTGCCCCTTGCTTGTATCTGATCTAAAATACACATATAACAGTCAGTGCCCGAAATGCTTCACCAACCAGTGCTTATCTCTGGCTTACCCTGATTTTCTGTGCTGCTTCTTCTCCTCATCCATACTGACAGCTTTAAGCCTGCAGCTAAAGCAATAACATAGAGTAAGGATGATGATAACTCCTCCAGCTAATGCTGTCAGCGGAGTCTTACCGTCTGCTGGAATACTGCGTGCGTCCACTCCACTGCTCCCAGCAGTCTATCAGCCTTGCCTCCGCTTTACAGCCTTACTGGTCCGCTTTTAAAGAGCTTTCATGCCCGTTTTTAGGAGCTTACTGCACCGCTTTAAAGGCTACTGGCGCCTTAGTGACGCGCCCCTGGTCCGTGCGGCGCGTCCGTGACGTCAGACGCCCGCCGCACATAGCCCCTGTGCTAACCGCCCGACGGGCGCCCCGCTCCTGCGTCCCTGCGCGGCGCTGACGTCAGACGCTATACGCCGGACACCTAGGCTTCCGCCCGACGGGCGCCCGGCTTCAGCGTCTCTGCTCCTGACGCCAGACGCCACACGCCGGACCCGACCTCAGGCTCCAGCCCATGTCCGCCGCCATTACTCCGGACGAGCGTGCCGCTCCCTCCGGCCACAGCAGACCTCAGGTACCCCTTACTGCCCTCGACAGCGGGGACCCGTTTTCTCTCAAATCCATGCCTCACCCCCGACTGCTCTAGGCAGCGGAGAGGGCTGCAGCTCAGGGTAAGCCCTTCCACTACCCTGGAAGGAAAAAAAAGACACTGAGTCCTAAGGAGGGGGAGCTTATATAGGGGCCAGTGTTCTTTTTGTTTCCTTCCAGAGTACTACCCTTCGGGACTTAACCCATGAGTTGGCTGCCATGGGGAGGTAGAGGAAAACATATAATAGAGTATGTTAGTGTGGTCGGTGTCCTGTTAGATTATAAGAAGACTGTTTGTGGTGGTAAACACTGGGAATTGAATGGAAATAAGGGACACAGTGTTGTGATCGTAATGTCTGGAGATATCAGTGTGGCCATCTTGTTTAAGGTCAAAATGCCCTTATGCAATCCCATTAAAGTGTTCTAATGGACCTGACCTCATTATCTATGTTGAGCCCCCTGGAGTCAGTGTTTTGAGTAGGTACATCCATTTGATTTATTCCTTGTTAATTGTTCTTATACAAATCACCTCCCCTCCAGTTTTTTTCAACTAGTCTGATCCCTACTACTGTCAGGGTGCTGGGATTGCGGTCATGTTTATCCCTGAAATGTTTGGATAGACTGTGGGTCTCGATGCCTTTACGGACATTCCTCATGTGTTCCGCTACTCTTGTTTTCAATTTCCTAATCGTTCTGCCCACATACTGCAACCCACACGGGCAGCTCGCTAGATAGACCACCCCAATGTGGTTGCAGGATATGTGGTCTGTGATTCTATGGGATTGCACAGTGATATTGGATGTGAATGTTTCTAATTTCCAGGTAGATTAGCTGCCTTTAACACAGTATTTACATTTCCCACAGTGGTAGAACCCTATTTGGTTGGTCGTTGGTATGTTTGATTTTGATGTGATTATGTGTTAGCTGTTGCTTAAGGTCTGTTGACTTCCTATATACAATTCTTGGTCTGGCTGTCAGGATGTCACCTAGTATTTCATCTTGAAGGAGGATGTGCCAGTTCTTATTGAGGATTCTCTGAAATTGTCTAGTTTATACTGCATGATGAAGGAAAGTTTATAGCTGTCCACATTGTCTGTTGTCTCATTTTTGTGTTCAAGTAGTGTGTCTCTCTCGATCATTTCTACTTTGGTAAATGCTTAGTTTAGTTTAGTTGCAGCACTTTTCAATGAATTGTTTACTGAGTTGTTCTGCTTGTGTTCGATAATCTGCAATGTCTGTACAGTTGCACCTGATTCTCTGGAACTGACTGAGTTATATTTGTCAGACAGTTTGGGTGGTGACCGCTGGTGGAGAGGATATGACTGTTAACGTCTACCGGTTTGTGATAGACTTTGCTATTTAGATGCTGGTGTTTGATAAAAATGGTGATATCTAAGAAGTTAACCTCGGTCTTACTATAATGGGATGTGAATATGAGGTTGTTTTTGTTGATGTTGAGTTTTTCTATGAATATTTTGAGTCTGTCCTCAGTCCCTTGCCAGATGAAAATTATGTTGTCTATATAGCGACGTCAGAGTACTAGATCCTCCCCAAGCTCTCCATCAGACCAGATGTTTGTGTCTTCCCAAGTACTCATAAAGAGACTGGCGAAGCTTGGGGCAAATCTAGTACCCATGGCTGTCCCCGTCGTTTTTCTATAGTAATTGTCCCTGTACCAGAAGTAGTTATGTTCAAGGATGTGTTTGATACAGTCGATGATGAATTGTGTTTGTTCTCCTGGTAGTGTGCTGTCCTGCTGTAATTGGTGGTGAACTGCGTCTAGACCTTGGTCATGTCCTATAACTGAGTAGAGTGATGTAATGTTTCTGGTGCACAACCAGAAAGATTCTTTCCATGATGTCTGAGTGTTTTAAGGATGTCTGTCGTATCTTTGATATAAGAGCGTTGTTTATGTACGTATGGTTGAAGGAATTTATTAATATACTGAGGAGGTTCGATGTAAGCAAGTTAATACCTGAGACTATCGGCCTGCCTGGTGGTCTTTGTGTGTTTTTATGTACTTTCAGGAGGTAGTAGAAAACTGGGATGGTGGGGTTATTGTCTATAAAAAGGTGTTCTTTCTCAGTCAGGATGCCCTTGTCCTCCCCTGCTTTAAGTAGTGTATGGTGTTCCTGTTGGTATATTAGTGTTTAACTGGTGTGGAGTATTTCACATGTGTCCTTGTCTGATAGAATGCAGTTGCATTCCAAGTTGTAATCTACTGTGTCTAGGAGGACTATGTCCCTCCTTTATCTGCTCGTTTTATTGTAATGTTAGTATTCTCTTTCAGTTCTTTGAGTGTATTATTTTCTAATTTAGTCAAATTAATGGGGGTTCTATGTTGTTTAAGTCTCAAGTTCTCTAGGTCATTGGTGACTAGGGTCTCAAAAGTGTCCACCAAGTGCCTCCGCATGTGCTGGGGGTAAAACTTGGATTTTGGCCTGAGGTCTGAATATCTATAGGGGTCTAGTATGGTGTCATTAGACTGGTATGGAAGGGGTTTGTGAGAATATTTAGCCAATGTTACTTTCCTTGTGAACTTATGCAAGTCAATGTACGTTTGGAACTTATCAAGTCTTGCCGTGGTTGCAAATTTTAGCCCCTTCTTTAAGAGGCTGGTGTGTTTGTCTTCGAGTTGCATGGAGCTGAGAATAAAAATCCCAGTGATGTTTGTTTTGTCTGCTTTGTGGGGTCTTGTCCTTTTTCTGTGTCTTGTATTGCCTTACTAGATCTCCCTCCCCTGCATCCTCTTCTAGTGTTGCTAACTTTCGTTTGTTTGTTCGTCCTTTTGTCTCTTCTGGTGTTGATGTTAGTATTGGTGTGTCGGGTGTTTGTAGGGTCTGTTGGTTGCAGGACACCAGTCCCGCACACTGTTCTAAAAAAAGATCTGCACATGTTGCATCAGTCTGTAATGTTTTGTGCCGATTTTCTGGTCTGAATGTAATAAAGGATGAGGACGTGCTTTATTCTAACAAATGTCTGGCTAGATGTTAGTATGCCTTTGGTGTGCCCTCAATGCTATAGGTTGAGAAGGATGTGTCACACGTATTGTTTTGTCTGTCGCTGGTTCCTAAATGGATGGTGTGGTCAATCACTAAGGTTTCAGGTATAATGTTTCTGTTATCTCTGTGTAGTTGTGTCATATATTGCTGATATGTCAGTTTCAGTCTCTTATACACAGGAGTGTTGACCTTTTTTGGGGTCCTTGGAACGGTATCTTGTGTCTTGGTATTTTGTTTCCTGGTATGTATTTTGTGTTTTTTCTTCATCAGCTAATGTTTGTCAGGCAACCTGTGGATCTATAATAGGAACGAATGCAGCATGTTTGAAAATGTGAGTTAGTAATGACTACACCTGTGCACCAGCTAGTGGAAAAGTGGAAAGTTGGTAGACCTCAAGGACCGGTTCGGATACCCCTGGTAAAGTGTATGGCCAGAAGTCAATGGAGGACACACTGCCAAACTGCTTGCATTTTTCTGGCAGGTAAATGCAGCAACCAAAAGATGCTTCTGACTGCAGGCACAAGTGGAGAGTGTGAGAGACCATTGGAACCAGCAGATTCTCCCATCCATAACACTAATAACAGCAATATGCATATTAATGTCACGGGGTAGACAGATCTTTCAGAAAAAGTTCTAAAAACAAGAAATTCACCAGTTTGTTACATTATCAAAACTCAACACAATATATTTTACATTGTAACTTTTATTTGGACGGCAGAGATTTCCATTGAAGTATAGTTTATCATTTATACATTCCAAAATTATATATATATTATACTGTGACAATGAAGTGGTTATGTACTACTGAATATTTATACATTTAAGGAACATACTTGGGGACAGTCAACCTCTTGCTGTGGAAATACACCATACTCAGTTACCTCCAGCTTATCTAAAACAGCTGTGGAACTACAAGTCTCAGCATGCCCTGCCAGGCAAAGACTGTCCCTATAGTCCAAAATCAGCTTACAAGCCTCAAGGTGCCCAAGATTAAAAGTGAAGCTTCCAGCTGTTGGCACCATTAATGTATGGTGTAATTCGCCAACAGCGGCGTAGACAGACTGCGTTTATCCCCAATATGCTTCTTAAAATCGGCAGATACGTTATACTCCAATATGGAAGTTACAAGTACCAGAAACATTCTTGATCTTACCATATGCGAGTAGTTTTACAACAAAACTAGAATTAGGGCACTATCCTATTAGCTCAATGCCATTATCAGGTATTATACTTCCCATAGCTGAGGCATGTGGGGTCTAATCCCAGAGCAGCCGCTGCATGGGCGAATATATGAAATCAGAGACATGTCCCTGGTTCCTTGTGTTTTTGTCTGATATAAAGTCCATTTGGGGCCTATAAAAACATCAGCTAATTGAATACCATTATAATGACCTCTGGTCATTGATCTGATATCCGGACAAAAATATTGAGGTAATAGGATAGTCCCCTTAATATTTTTTCTATGCATTCCTAACTCCTAGTCTGTAAGCTTACTTATTCACACTACAATAAGACTCAGAGTCTACATGAATATTGAGGAGTAGCTTGCACTCCCTTGGACAGAAAGAGTACATATGTTTAATAGGATTAATTCCTTTAAAGCATGGCTGTCTAGACTTATGAATGCTACATGTTGCAAGACTGATCAATTTGTATTGAAAGCAGCAATCAAATGAATATTTTTCTTACTTCAACCAAACTATTGCAGAAGAGAAGTGCTGGTAGTTTCACATTTCCTTTGGTTTGTTTCTTCAGGCTTCTATTTGTGATTTATCATTTTGTAATTTGTAATGAGATTACCATGGCAACCAGCGTCACTTCACACACAGGGCCTGATTTTGGTTCACTCGCAAAAGCAAATTCTCTAACGGACAAAACCATGTTCACTGCAGGTGGGGTTAGATTTGGGTGAGTTCATTTGTTTCTGTGGAGGGTAACTACTGGCTGCTTTATTTTTACACTGTAATATATATATATATATATCAGTTTGAAGTAAAAACCCCACCCAAATCTGCACAGGTGACATCTGCCCCACCTGCAGTGCAGAGAGAATTTGTCTTGGTGAGTGAACCAGAATCAGGCCCACAATGTAGTCAACCGAGAGGCTTTGGAATACCCCTCTGAGTGTTCTGTCCTGCCATCACATACACGGAGACCTGACAGCCATATTTCGTAACCTCCAAACAATTTATGTACAGAAAAAAAAACTAAAACCCAAATATGTAAAAAAAAAAAAAAAACAACAACATAACTGAACACTTGCTACTTAAATTAAAAAAATAATAATACATATTTCGTATTGAATTGCTGCTTTAAATATATTGACCCATTCCACCTTTTTCAATTTTTAACACAACATTAAGCATGCACTTTTTTTTTTTTTTTTTACTTTTCATCCTCCTTGATAACTATATATGTTGATAATGTGCTTTGGTGTGGTTATCTCCAGCAAAACAAACAGATGCATTATACATAAGGAGGCAAATACCGCCTTTATCCATTTAGAAATAGAACATTAGCAACTGTGAATATATAGTAAGACACCATTTGTGGTTAAAAAAAAAAACAACAGCTTGACAATGAGAAATAAACTGCCATGTCCTAGACAAGCCAAGATAAAACTGCCCTCCTATACTCCAGTGTAATTTATGACAGCAAACATATAAAGGCACCTAAATCATACATGAAAAAGCCTGACTGCATTGTTCTACCATGCTAGTTGGAAGGAGGGATGAATTCCTATAGATAGGTTTAATTGAAAAAATATCACATTTGACTGGTGTACATTTAGGCCAGGGATTTTTAAGACTATAGTGGAGATTCAACTAGCAATGTTTCATCTGACCACTGCAGCTACAAATCGCAGGATATTTGGGCAGGGAGCTCTTGCTCGCCATAGAGTGCGATGTGAAACCAGCAGGTATACCAGAAAAATACATACAAGCAGTATATGGATACAGTGTTATGCTGCTTTAGTATACCACTGTTTTCCTGCTACACACACACATACATCAGCACATGTAATATATATATATGTACATAACCATTTTCACTGCTCGCCTATACACAAGAGCTACCAGTAACATTCACTTGCCCACAAGCTAACAGTTCAGCTGAGCAGGTGGCTAAATCTGGTCTTTGAACCCATTACTTATTTAATGGTGAACAACTATTGCAATAGTACAGGGGTAAGCAACCTGTGACATGCCAGCTACTGTGGAACTAAACTTCCCAGCAGGCACTGATTAGCATATCCTAACAGCAGAACTGTTGGATGCTGGGGTTCGTAGTTCTATAGCAGCTGGAGTGCCACAGGCGGTTTTACCCCTGGGGAGATAACACGGACGCTTCTACAATCGAGGCAGCTGAAACAGGATACAAAGCTCATACAGTGGCACTTTATGCTTTTGACGAGTCAGCGGGTAGATGACCAAATACAGTTCAATGCAAGCTGCTACAAACCACTGGTCGATTAATACTTCAGCTAATGCTAGAAAATACAAATATGTTTTGAGAATATATATATTATACACACACACACACACACACACACACACACACACACACACACACAGTTTTCTGGACCTAGCTTTGCAAAACCAAGGTTAAAGTTATGTACAAGCTGGAACATGGCAAGTGGGGACTCCATTCCACAACTATCCACACGTTGACCCACTGACCCTACGGCTGTCTGAGCAATCCCCATCCATATAAAGACCACATTCCACCAATCCCAATTTATTTATGGAGAATTTCAACTATAACTACCTTAAGGTTACATCTAAAAAACATCAAAACATAATATACCCATTTAATATAAATAGAACAGAACTGTCAGCCAAATCCCCCCCCAGCCCCATTTCCTTCCGGTTGCCTTATAACCCAGAAGGAGAACATCTTTGGAGTTTATTAGCAGTGCTGTACTCCCAAATATGGCAGATCAGCAATGTACAGTTTTCACTGGTGTCGCTGTACTTTTATATAATGTGGGGGGGGGGGGCAGCTTCGTTAGATCCAGTGGATCCCCCCACACCCCCAATTCCAGCTGGAGCAACAAGAGTTCTGGGACAGTGTCATTAGATGTCCTCTGCTCACCCTTTCTAAATGCAAGAGGAACACCTGGATATAAAAGCACTCTGGTAATGATCAATATTCTATTTGCCCTTGTACAGTAGGTACAGTAGGTAGCAGGTCCGTCCAGTTGAAAGGCTGCGAGAAAGATGCACCAATTCCTAAAGAGAAAAGAAAACACCACATGAGGAAAAAAAAGTAAAGACTACACCTTATAATAGCTAATAAAAAATAGAAATGTACTTGCTAATATTTCTATTTCAACCCAATGCAATATAGTACACATAGATTAAAAAGGAATGTGGAAAATTCAGCAGCTTTCTAGTAGCATCAGGCGAAAGTTCCCAGGTGGACTAACTATATATATATATATATATATATATATATATATATATATATATATATATATATATATATATATATATATATATATATATATATATATATATATATATATATATATATATATAAAAAAAAGGATCCCCCCCCCCCCCCCCCCCCATCCCAGATGGTGGCGGGATATGGTCAACTAAGTTGACCCTACGAGGGTCGACAGGGCTTAGTTTAACACCTGAAATAGGTTGACATGACTAAGGTCGACAGTTGAAAGTCAAATGGCAGACATGAGTTTTTCACCTCGCATGATCTCCAGGTCTCCTCCCAGAATGGAGAGGGGTAGCACCACATTCTCAAGAATATGTTAAAAATGATGTAAAATCTTTGCAAGAACGAAAAATAATAGAGAAGATGAAAGGATGAACCATAGGAGGACGAACAAGTAAGAGCACTCAGTGCGGAATTAAAAACCCCTCCTCCTCCCAGAATCACAGAAGTAATTAGCTCCATTTGTGAATTTTGACCGGTGAGTCATGAATACCCCTGCTCATCTACTGTGTGACATGAACGGTTTGGGGCCCTGAGGACAGAGTTTGAGAACCCAAGCTCTAGAACATATGTCCTCAAACTGCGGCCCTCCAGATCTTGTGAAACTACAAATCCCAGCATGCCTTGCCACAGTTAACACTCCCTTATAGCAAAACTGTGGCAAGGCATGCTGGGATTTGTAGTTTCACAACATCTGGAGAGCCGCAGTTTGAGGACCCATGCTCTAGAAGAAACGCTCTATTGTGAAAACTTCCATAGAACCACAGCATCAACTTGTGTACCTCTTTAACAAATGGACACATCTGGAAGGGTGTGGATCGTTTGGTCTACACCAACTAGATCAACAAGCATTGGGTCGAAACGGGTCAAGGTCAACATGGGGTTTTCCACTGTTTTTTTTTACCCGAATGTCGACACAGTGAACATGGACACAGTTTGAAGTGCACCGCTTTGCTCGCTATGCTTTGGGCACGGTGCCTCGCTACGCTTGGCACACCATTTTATTCTCCCACCACACCCTAGTGGATAGTAGGGCATGAAATACCGCCTTTCGGCACATGTCGGCTCAAAAAACAGTGAAAAACCCCATGTAGACTGTCCACCTAGCTCCGTGTTGACCCAGTTGGTGTAGACCTAATGACCATATCCCGTCTGGAAGATCTGTTTGGACCCCAGAGTAGCTGACAACAGATGGCTATCATGTGGATGATAAGCTTGTGTAGATCATGATCTTTGTTCATGATAGAGTAATGAAGAAACGCCACCCGATACCTGGCGCAGAGTGCAGGTGGGGTCTCTGGCCAAGACAGTGCATTAATACAAGGGCCCAGACCACAGCGGTGATTTGAAAGTTAGATTAGTGGAGAATGCCATCTAATAATACCGATCAACATCTATAGAGGTTTAACCATCACTTGGCCTTTTCATATTGTATAGACTTGTGTATTTGGGCTGTTGGCCCTTTACACATATTGGTTACTTACTTAAACCTCTTCATTATTTAGTTCATCATCGTCGTCCTCCTCCTCCTCCTCTTTTGCTCTAAAGTGAAGGTTTCTCAGTTCTCTTCTGCTCATTGAAGCGCAGGAAGTCGCGACGGGTGGAAAGTCCTAAGCGAGAAGAAAAGAAGGGATGAGATTATGGGACAAGCTTTTCAGTGTGCAAGCCTATTGTTTGTGGGCATCCACATGTAAGTAAAAGGAGATAGGTACTCTTTTAATTGTTATTCTGAAATTATAAATATTGTGCCATGCCTCAATCCTGTATGGGCACAGGTGATGCCAAAATAAAAACCTGTGTACTATGGGTCTGAATCAGTGGTGCGTGCAAGAGTGATTAGTGCTGCACCTCTGGTAACAGGGGATCTGAGAACGTATGGATGACCTGTGATGCAGGTATGTTCTGTTGAATTGCAATGTTCCCCTTTGGCGTCTCAGATCCACTGCACGTGTTCAAAGATGCAGCATTGGGAACATCGGATGGACCGCAGGACATCAGAGTGATCCTAAGGCTACTGCCAAGGCCAGTGAATTGTTGGTTTTGGCATGCCTCAAAAACGGGGCAGATGCACCTCTTCTTACTAAAATTTGCCCCAAATTGTTCCATTTTGTCGATCAAACTGCAACCGGACGTACACCTTCACACAGTAGCTATATCACCGCTCAGTGTGTAAAGTCAACGATGATAAATTACTTCCATTAAATCATGTCAAGAAATAAATCCACAATGCCATAATTACATACATACTTAGAACCAGATGTATCAAGCTTCAAAAAAGTGATACAGTGGAGAGTGATAAACAACCAACCAATCAGCTGCTATCAGCCATTTTCAAACACAGCCTGTAACATGGCAGGTAGGAGCTGATTGGCTGGCTGTTTATCGCTCTCCACTGTATCCCTTTTTGAACCTTGATACATCTGGTCTTCTGTATGGTAGCATGGGGGGAGAAGTGGATAAGTTGCCCATAGTAACAGTTAGCTTCAAAGGTAGAGTTTACCAAGTATCCCATTCAATAAAATAATCAGTAGACGCTTTCCGCTGTTTGAGACACCTCCCCTTAGGCTTCCCTAAAAAATAGCAGAGCGGAGTATGGTAAAAAGCGCACAAGGTCATTAGACATTCGGAGAACCAAACGTGAAGGTGAAGCATAAAAAGACAACGCATCTAGTTGGACAGTAGCGGCAGGCAGGACTGCAGCCTGAGCTCAGTACTACATTGAATCCGCTAATTAAGTGGCTCTGTGCTGAATGAGAGCAATTACACCTACCTCTGCCTGGAAATCAACTAATTAGGGAACATTAACCTCAAATGAAGCACAAAGAGCAACAATGCTAAGCTCAAACTGCCAGCGAGAAGCTGACTAAAAAAAATCATTTGACAGCATAATAGCTCCAGTCCTACTAGATGGCAGCAAGACACGAGACCACAAACTCTGCAGACACACAATTACTCTTTGTGCGCCAAGCGAGCCAACTTGGCCGCCAATCACATTTCACGATGCGTGCCAACTTCGTCGTCTTTGGGCACATCTCCTGTACAATTAATCCGCATCCAGTGTCTGCAGACTGGCGGACGCTCTGGAAAACGAGCAGGATGGAAATAATTAGGTCATTCATAGATTCACATGCCACAATACGAAATCTTGTTTCTGCACTTGGCTAATTGCAGATTAAACCTTTGAAAAAGGGAGATTTCTGACGCTTTCTAAATGGAGCTGATAAGTGGAGCTTAGCAGGGCTGAGTATGACAAGTGAAGCTTATCTTTTTTTTTTACAAGGGTCGACACATCTGCACCCATAGCCATTGAACAATCCTGAACCATCAAATGGTGCATGCTGGGGGCATAGTCTGGCACAGCACAGTAAAGGGTGGTAACATTGAAGCAAGTCTCTTTCAGTCCACCGTGATGTACTGCAGAGCGTAGAGCCCCTGGACCTACCACACTTATTACCTCAGAGCCCAAGGATACTAAATAGTGGTGGAACTCAAAGCCCAGAGAACCGTACCGGGCATGGGGAAACCGTTTTTATGGGGGTGTGGATCAGTTGGTCACCAGCAAATTGTTAGACAGTCATTAGGTCAACCTAATGACCCTGTCGACCTAATGACTGTAACAACTTGCTGGTGACCCAATGACCGTATCCCTCTTAAAGCCCCCCCATACACTATGCAATTTGGGCCCGATTTCACCCGATATAAGGTGAGAAAATCAGCCCAAACAGCATGTGTGTGACATCTGATACGTGCGCATCGGATCGGAGACCATACGTGCTAAACATTTACCCCCACCCTGCAGAGTATAGTACTAGCGAGCCAGCACCTATATAAATTTACATTTAACACACAGGTCCTGACAGACTTACCGTATATGGATTAGATATCGATGGCCGCCGCGTGCCAGCATCGAAGTGGAGGGAGGGATGGACTGATGAATGGCACGTGGGGGGAGGGAGGCTGCATGGAACTGTATTCAATCTGGAGATCGAAGCAGATATAGACTTGCCTGCCAAGTCTATTTCTGCTTTTGAGGGATCAAATCTGCATCGAATGACGCTAAACACTGTTCGACTTCAAATTAGATTTTGCTTCTAGAAGCAAAATTGAATAGAAAACGTGTCAAAATCAAGCTGAGTGTACGCCCCCCTTGGACTCAATGCTTGGGCAGCACGGATGGTATAATTACTGCCTCTTAGCACTGAGGTCATGGGTTCTATTCCCAACATGGCCCGGGCTGTGTGGATTTCTATACAGTTAGGGCTGGTCAAAAATTCTCTGTACAGCGCTGCGAAATGTATTTGCGATATATAAATGGCTGGTAATAAATAAAGTGTCAGACTCTTCAACACTGGGGTAAATTCAATGATTTTTGCAAGCTGTGACAGCGAGCAGTGCTGACTGCTCGCTATCACAGCTCGCACGTCATTATTCAAATGACAACCTGCACACGCCATTTCCACGTCACTGGGTTTTTACAGCATGTGCGGCCGCTAAAACAGCGAGGCTCGCAACTAAATGAAGCGGGATTGCAGCATTAGCCACGAGCCTCGCTGTTTGGGGGAATCCTCACAGTCATCTGACAGCGGAACATTGAATAGGGTGAGCGGCCGGCATGGTCCGCATGTTTTTGGCAATCCCCGCTGTTTAACCCCCTCGTCTGCCACATTAATTGCGGCCCAATGTGAAATGTGTGTTATCCGTGCAAAACGTCCCATTTTTCTTATATATTTCAGTATACTTAGCGGTGAAACAATACAGAAGTCTGTACGCTTGTTAACGTCGCTGTATATTTCCAGATATACTTACACTGATATTAGAAAACACTTCTGAAGCATTTAAAAGTAAATAAAACAGAAAAAATAAATTATTGCCACGCCTTGTTTATATATGTTGTCAAACGTTCTTTAGGAACGAACAATCCCCTGCTTAAAAGCAGCTGAAGACTTTCTGAAGATTGAATGTTCTTTGCATT
Organism: Crinia signifera; assembly: GCF_055691185.1. Taxonomy (NCBI): domain Eukaryota; kingdom Metazoa; phylum Chordata; class Amphibia; order Anura; family Myobatrachidae; genus Crinia; species Crinia signifera. The sequence goes on along the minus strand of NC_139226.1, from coordinate 100,258,445 downwards.
AGATATGACTGAACTACAAACACTAAAGGAAAGTAATAAATAATAATTTTGCTTAAATACACTTATAACCAAAGTAAAAATTCAAGATTTACCAAAATCACTTAATACAGGGGCATACGTCTTTACTTACGAGCCTGCAATCACCTCTTGAAAACGCAGAAAACGTGCTGTAACTGCTCTCTGTCAGATGCTTATGAATAACTGACCTTGCAAAGAATCAGTGCAATCTCATGTACTGTATCTATAAACGCAGGTATTTCTATGCAAGGTCAATCACTCAGAACATGTCGCTCAGATGGCAGCACCAGTGCTTTAGGAGTCTTTCACAGATTATTTCAGTCTTACTTTAATTGTCTGGAGATGAGTGAAGTTACCATGTAACATTGTGATTTGTATAAATGCCCTAAACTTTATGTTCATTTCTCTTTTCATAAGGAGATCACCAGAATCATTAAATTCATATTCGCTCCCATAATACAAAATAAACATTTATACAAGTTAATGAAATTGCATAATTGTACTTTCACCCATCCTTTAACAGTTGAATGTGTGGTGGCAGGGAGCGAGGTCCGGGGGAGCGAGCCCTGGTGCAGCGGGAGGGAAACCGGAAAGCAGGGTCCGGGGTAGCAGCAGGCGGGGACCGGAGAGCAGGGTCCGGAGTAGCGACGTGAGAATATATATATTTTTTTATTAAAAAGAGACTGGGCGGCCGCTGATTGGCTGAGAGCTCAGCCATTCAGCGGCTGCCCAGTCTTTTGAATAGGATTTTATTCTATTCTCCCGCTGCTACCCCGGACCCTGCTCTCAGGTCTCCGCTTCCCGCTACCCCGGGTTACATGTGATAAAATCTCATCAGATTTAGAACATGTTAAAAAATAGCACATCAAGTGCCAAATCTTATGGGTCGATATATAACGTCTGTAAAGTGTCATATCCTATGCACAGTCCCGTGAGTGTACCCCTTGACTGGCTGTACTGCACCAGTGATTTATCAGATTCTGATAGAAAAATTAAGTGCTTTTGTGCATGTGATATATCATCTGACGTTTCCAGTCCCTCTAGCCCCCTAATCCAGCCCATCAGATATATCTTATGGTACAATCGTATACCATAAGGTATATCGCATGCGATTTATCTCAGCTTGATTAATGGCATGAGATATAGGACACCAAAGTACAAAATCGTTCAAGGGAAATTCCATCTGACTTCAGGGTCAGACATACCGTTGTAGTGTGTGGGGGCCCTGTACAGCTGGCTATAACTCAATTATAGCATTCACCAAGTGTTTAGTTGTGCCCCAATTCACCTGCATGAGATCTGCGTTTTCAAAGAACCGTCCCAGTGGCATGGGCTGGTTGCTGTCTTCATCCAGAAAAGGAGTGGCATCGGCACACAGGTTTCGTTTATCCGGGTACGCTAGGTCCGAATACACCATTCCATCGCCACTATCGTCCGTTATTCCATTATAAGAAGCGTAATCATTCACTTTGTTAACTTGACGTGTAGCCAGACGGGTGTTGACCCTCACCTTTGGGCACCTCCTGCCCTGAGTACCAGCTTTAGTGCGTCTCTTAGGTCCACCATCTTCACTAACTAGTCCACTATTCTGGCCACATTTTATATTTTTTGAAAGATTCTTTTCTGTACCTTTGTTGGATGATGCCTGGAAAAAAATTAATATATATTTTGAAAGAAGTTTTGCAGTGTAAACATATTGTTTCATTTGTTTTGCTATATTAGAACTATATTAAAAGCAAATCATCCCTGTAATAAGGTAATTAGCTGACACTGTAGCAGAGTCTTATAGTGGTAATGACCAGGGAGAACCTTGGAACTCCAGATGTTGTTGAACTAGACATCCCAGAATGCCCTGCTTCAGTTTTGCTATATGGCCATGCTTAAATTGTTGCAGGGCATGCTGGGATGTGTAGTTCAACAACAGCTGGAGTGCAGAGTTTCTCCATCAGAGTTTCTATTGTTTTTTTTTTTTTTTACAGACATGAACCATCTATAGATTGACGTAAATGTATTGTACATACTTAATTTGTAGGATTACAATACTTGGATTGTATTATGCAATATTTATGCAATTATAATGCAAATATAAACAGGATAGTGTCGTCCGTAGAACTCCTACAACGGCTACTGGAACCATTCATTTATGTTTGTAAACATGTATGTAATAAAGTTCAAAATATATACGATGGCATTTAGTCCTGGCTGCATTTTTTTTTAAAGGCGCAATCCCTTACAAGGCATGGTTTTGCTGCGAGTGAATGCCCCTAAACATCCGAGATCATTCAGCATTACATTACGCCCATAGAGGCAACTCTTGTTTATTATAATGAAGGCGAAAGTTTCTGCATGGCTTTCGAGATACAAAAAGATACAGCCCTCCTGGGGTGCGAACAGAGATCCAATAAAACTAGGTCCGCAATGCTGTTTTGTGGCTTAGGCACTAAGGTTGGAGAATGCCGGTTCTTGCAACTATACACCCTGTTATGTCGTGAGTACTGGCATTCTACAACATACCAACGCACTGAATTGGATAGGCCCCGTAGCTCCTTTTCTAGTGCTGTTCAACTCACGTCAAATTGAAACAGCCCCATAGAACGTTGACTCATACCTGTACTTTTCTCTTCCCGGACTTGCGAGAGTTGCAGATCTCAGATTCATTGTCAGAGGAGTTCTGCTCAGACGAGCAATTTGTAGTTCTCTGGCGAGAGGAGCATCGCACCCCATCTGCTAACTGGAAACAGAGTTATTACCTTAAGTGTACAGTAAGTGCAATCAGATGGAGGGATTCTCTACCCAAAGAACTGGTGACTGATAATTTGTTAGATGGACTAGAGCAGATTAGAGGAGTTTCGTACAAGAAACAGTATCTCTGGATAGAACTATTAAGTGCTTGTAATTCTAATTGGGGTCATTTGGCCACCATCTTGCTGGTTTTCTATACAGCTACAACACGCCAAAGGTTCAACTTAATAAGCCCTTCACTGCTGAATGCATTCCTGTGTCCACAGTCATTTCATATCTGCAGTCAGCTCCTTTACAGAATGCAAACTATTACATGCCATCAGGAAATAAATATCCAGATGATGTGCTGTAACTAATACAGCTTTGAGGCAGAGGCAGACGAATAACTAGCGGCAATTACCCGGCTTTTGAAATGCAGGGTTATTCATACTACCCCCTCCCTCCCTCCCCCCCCCCCCCCCCCCCCTTTCTCACTGTGGACATACGCATGCCATCGGTTGTGTTCTTTGTGGTCTGGGAAAAAAGTCGTAATACAGATTTGGGGCGACAGAAGGGATGACTGGGTTATGCAAGGTTGGTGGGTGGGTGGTTTGGGCAAACTCTGCAAAGTCTTTTAATGCCTAGAGGGACTGGCAGTCCTCCAGCCATGGGTTCCCAGTTTCCCCCACAGGGGGTTTTTCTTCTCCTGACTGCTGATGGGCGACTCTTCATGAGACAGGTGTGTAAGAATTCTGGACCAGAATTCCCTATTTTATAATGCAGAGTAAAAATATATATATTATATTTTACTTTAAATAAAAGTTTGAACAGAGCCGGCCTTACTAGGCAATTGCCTAGGGCATTTGGAATGCCTAGGGGCATCAGCAGCTTCTGCTGATTAAAATGACATGCCTATATTCTGTGTGTGAGTGAGGCTGTATCTGCATATAAAATAGTGTATTCATGGAAATCACTGTAACATAGCATTCTGCATGCAGGTACAGACACAGTCGCAGACAGAATATAGGCATGCCACATATCATTTTAATCATTGGAAGCTCCTTGTGTGTCCTGGTCATAACAATGCAAATAAGACGAATTTTCAGCAAAAAAAGGCACCCAACGTTAGCAGAACTGGCCAGGAGCTGCATGGCCTTATTGAGTCAAGATGTATGAGGAAACATCTGTATCCAGGCAGAGGTCACAGTGTTAGCGGCTGTGCGAGTGCTGTCTGTGGGTGGGTTGGTTGTGCAATAGTGTTCGGCATATGTTTAAGGGGCATTATGTGTGTAATGTATAAATGCATTAATAATGTGCGACATATGTGTAACAGACATTATGTGTGTCATGTGTATAAGGTCATTAATAATGTGCAACATATGTGTAATGGGCATTATGTGTGTCATGTGTATAAGGGCATTAATAATGTGCAACATATGTGTAAGGGGCATTATGTGTGTCATTATGTGTATAAAGGGCATTAATAAAAGGTTGGCATCATGTGTAAGGGGCATTATGGTTATATGGACATTAATAATGTATGTCATGTGTAAGGGGCATTACTGTGTGGTATTATCAGGGGTGCCGAGAGAAAGGGGTAGGGGGTACAAATTACCCAGGCCAAAGTCTGATGGAAGGGCCCAGTGGGGGCCCCGGGCCCCCTCCCCTTAAGTGACAGCAGCAGCTCTTCTCCTCTGCCCAGCACACACAGCTTTGTGCTGGGTTGCATTGTGGCCATGGAGGTGCTTAAAATACAATATTTTCTCAGGATTTTTTTCTAAGGGTATAATGTGAATAATGTGAGGAGTAATGTACATAAGGTAAAGTGGTACTACTGTGTGATGTAACGTAAATAAGGGACACCATTGCATGATAAAATGTGAATAAAGTGGCACTACTGTGTGGTATAATTTGAATTGGGGGTACTATTAGGTGGCCATGCCCCTTCCCAGCAAGAACACACCCCTGTTTGGGCTGCGCACCGAATGTGTGCACGGTTTCTATTTAAAATATTGTGGGTAGGAGCACCAAAATGATGACTACTATGATGAGGGTTGATGGTGCTGGGAAAGGGGAGCAGGGCAGAGGCGGAACTAGTGGCGGTGCTAGGGGGCACCAGCAAAAATCTTGCCTAGGGCATCATTTAGGCCAGGGCCGGCTCTGAGTTTGAATTTATTTTCAAAGTATATATTTTGCGTGAATGTCTTGATTTAGATTATTAAATACACGCTCTGACACCTGACAAGGCCGCAGTGAAGCCTGGTAGGTTTAATGAGAGTCTATTTGGTAATGGAAAGTAAGTGGTCAGGATGCTGAGAGGAACATGTGTGAGATCTATAGGGGGTCTGCACATAGAAACCTATGCAGGAGGGATCAGAGATTCTTGCTGCGGTCCCTCCTGATACATTTAGGTCAGGGCTCAACACATACTAAAAATCGGCGACATTGCACGCAGAAGGCACATACCAAAAATGTACACATGCCATAATGCCCATTACATATACCACATGCCGTTAATACCCATTACACCAAACATCGTAATGCTCATTACACATTATGCCACACACTGTAATTCCGATTACATATAATACCACACAAGTTCAGCTTAACTATATGCTTGTTGCTATGGGTTTCATGCTTGATACCAGGGGTTTACTTGCTCTGCCAGAGGCATTGAGGTGGTGCCGGGTTCGGTTGCACCGAAGGGGATGACAGGGGCAGGAGGACCACAGTACTGCGGGCTAGAGTCCCGACTTCCCAATACTGAGGCCGCGGCTTTACTGTCAGGTGTATAGAACTATAGGGCAGGGGAGCAGATTTAAAATAGCTGGCCGCCGCACACAGTAATACTTACATTTAGCAGGCGTCATTTCACCAACTGCCGCACTGAGGGGGTGATGAGCAAGAACACAGCAAAGGGTGGCTGAGCCAAACGGACAACCGCGGCTTCCCACTACTGAGGTCTCGGCATGTAACAGGCCCCGGCGACGGAGCAGAACAACGCACTTGGCAACCTGTCACCTGGGGTTGGTCGTTCCCTGATTTAGGTTGATACTTAATATTTGCGGCAAGCCCCCCGAAAACAGGTGTTTTTGGGGATTTAGGCACAAATATTAAATGATAAATAGGCCCCTTAGACCTTGAAGATGGAGGTGACAATACAAATGAAAGGGGTTTATGGAGCAATTAAGAGAAAGGATCAATGCCTCTGAGTAATATGCACATATCCCAGCAGGGGGGTGGGGGGGGATTGTGGTAAAATGGTTATAGTCATTGTCAGGAACTCTCTAGGCCATTTTCCAGCACTGTAAATAGATGCTGTGCACATGCATCTATTCCCCCAAAGCCCCACCCCTGGAGCCGCCACTGCCTCCCACCATGGGCCAGTTGGGAAGTATCAAAATATGTGATCAAGAATTGGTAGATAAAAAAATAGATTTGGATGCAAGATTCATGGACAGCAATAATATTATATACGGGTGATTTAGTTTTTCATAAAATACAGAAATAAATACAATTTATGGATGTAGCAGCCATTTTGTGTTATCAAATCTAAAGATTACCCCCCCCCCCCCCCCCACACACACACACACACACACACACACGCACACACTATATGGGAATATGAGAGATCCTTGCTAAATCCTCAGTGACTGCTCATTCTACACAAGGGGGTTCCAGGTGAGGGAGCCATCTTGGGTGCGTTACACAGGTTACAATCGTTTCATTTACAACAATGTTAAAGTGTGGTAAAGGGAAATAACAGAAGAGGTTCCAGTCACAGGCAATAGTTTACTTCTGAATTGCTGACACCTCAGGTCTGAGGTTATAACCGTGGGCTGTGGTAAGGGTTCAAAGTGACATATTTGTCAATATTTCCCCAAATCTATAACACCCCTTTCACATAGAAAATGAAATTCCAGGCTGACCCTTTCACACAGGCAAAAACCCAGTGTAATAGAGCAAACTACCACATCTAAATTTTAGACCCAGAGATTTGCTCTCCTGTGTGAAGGGGGGTCTGACAGCACATGGACAAATAACCCGGCACTCCAAATGCCGTATAATTGCTGGATTATTCAGCTGCCGCTGTCTGAAACGGTATATATATTTAAAAAAAAGAAAACGTGAATTTCCTAATTAAA